>NC_137703.1:23566515-24207140 GCF_964034855.1 Anser brachyrhynchus
GAGCAAAGAGACTTTGGGCTTTTTTCTACCTCTGGCATTGATCTCTTGTGCTAACTTTAGAAAGGTGTTCTACATCTTTACGGTCCTCTTCTTAAAACTAGTCTGGTTTGTTCAGGTTAGTAGGAAAATTCTAGTTTACTTTGCAGAAAGAAGAGTATGTGTCTTGCTAGTAATGCCTGATACCCGACCCTACACAGCTTCAGTTTGTCTCACAAGAAAAGTGTAAAAGCTGTTCTGTTAATACAGGTATAATGCACTAAGTCATACTCTGTGAAAAGAGGAAATTAAAGAAGAATTGCTTTTTCTGTCCATATTTTTTGGTCTTTTTGATACTTCTTGCTCTTCTGCTAGCTCTTGTTTTTGTGCCTCTCACCCGATGTCTTCCAACTCCTCCATGTCATCCTGAGAGCCAGTGCTTCTACTTTGAATCTCAGGCTTCCATCCCTGTGGTGACTGAGAATCCCTTCCTACCGTACGTTACTCCAAAGGATTTAGGCGTATATCACACTACCAGAACATGCTGCTCCAAAAAAATTACAGACCGCTAATGTGCATTACGAAAAAGCAACCAACCTGATGTGGCTGCGCCTTTCCCTTTATTGTAAGGCCTGTTTCCTACAAACTGCTGTTATGTGTAAAGGCAGGGCTATCCATCTTTTACTTTTCTTACTATGTTAATGTTATAGCAGTGGATGGGAAATGTCAAAGGGAAATGGCATTTCAAATAAAAACATTTCTGTAATTCAATCATGTTCATTTGACCATTTCCCACAGTTAAATTTTCTTGATTTAAATAACTGTCAACAAGAAAAAGTGATTTGTATGAACATTACTATGACTTTTGTTTTGATCTTTTACTGAAATGTATCTAGTCATTAACAAAAAGATACTGCTCAAATAAGGCCAGGACAAGACATGTTAATTTATGCTCAGTTGACCAAATCTTTAATAGTGCATACCAGTGAACATTCCCATCAGATAAACTTGCTGTGATCTTTCTTAGCATTTTTCAGAAAACTCTTCATATACAAATCTTGCAGAAGCAGTTTACCACAGATGCGATATACCTAATCCCAGGATTAATTTTGTATGCCCATCAGTAGCGAAGCAAGATGGATTTAATAGCCCATTAGTCTTTCAGCATGATAATTTCCACATCACTTAGCCTGCTGGGTTAATTGCTTTAAAATGGATATTATTGACCTCAATCCTAGTGACAAACAGAGGATGTCTTATTCATCTCCCAGATGTACATTCTTAGACACTTGTTTCTTTTGGTCCTGACAATAAGTCCCCTAGATTATGTGCTTGTATATTATAATTTATACCCTATTAGCCCATATTTAAAGGATTACTGAAGCTCTGTCTTTCAGAAATTGTTGCCCATGACTGGGGAGAACTTTTAATTTGTATATATATGTATATAAAGAGAAATGTTGCAAACATGAGAAACCATTGTTTTGCCCTTTGTTAAGAAGTTAATTTTAATGCTAAAAGCTGTAGCAGGTGCAGTAGGGATTAAACATTTTTGGAATAAACATGTGTCCAGTATATTTTCACAAAAGTGTAAGTATGGTCATTAAGAGAGAGAATGCAGAACAAATCTGGACAGAGAAGCTGTAGGAAAGGAAATTCAGGTCCTAGGGTTGAGAAACTGAAAAATACATCATGCAAAAGAAAATCAAAGAATGACACTGAACAGTAGAGTTTTTAATTGTGTGTATTATTTCTGCATTTTTGCCCTTGGTAATTTGGAGAAAAAAAATGAGCCATCTGCCTTGAGGAAAGTCATGCTAGCTGTGAACAACAAAAAATAGAAAGGGAAGAACAGCACAGCTACTTACTGCTTGTGGGGAGATAAAACGGGTGGAAGCTGATTCAGCCAGTTTTCAGCCCTACATATGTCAACAGTGTAACACATACATTTATGCATAGGTAGTTGTATTTCTCAAGCACCAGTTCCTATGGGAATCAACACCCTAAGATTTAGATGGTTGCTTGTAGGAACCCAAGATTTGGAGCACATCGCTCACAATCTTTAAGAGAATCCAAACCTCATAGACCTTTTGGGTGTTTATAAAAGGGTGCATCCTCACAAACCTATGAAGTCTCATTATGAAGTCTCATTAACTCATTACGTTTCTTGGTCTAAATTGGTCTCATTTCTTGGTCTAAATCGGCTTTAGAAGACAGAACAAAGATGCTCAATATTTTTAAAAAGTGATTTCTAAAGCCAACTAATGTTTAAAATATCATTTTTCTACTAACATAACGATTCTGTGAATTCTATGACCTTTTTCAGTGGCACTAAGAGTCATTGTTTAGTGATGGGACTTGGTAAGTAGGTCAGGCTGATGGGTGGACTTGATGATCTTGAATGTCTTTTCCAACCTAAATGATTCTATAGGTCCATCTTGGTGCTGGCCATGAATAGCATCTTAGCATTTTCTGAATGAAACAAATTAGAGCTCACTGTAATACGAAATTCATAAGATTCCTCTTGAACCTTGTGATTGACCTAAATAGTACTAGGATTTTCCCTGTGAGCTCAGTTCTACATTTTAACGACGATGAAAACTTCAGTGATGATGGTGTCATTTTCATTAACACCTGCTCCTGTGTGATATTCATGATAGAAGCTGGACAGTATCTTACTGAGGCGATGTCAAAGCACCTTTGACTCTCATTGAAACCAAACTGAAATTGTACGCAGCAACTCTCTGCTACAGCAGGTCTTTTACCCAATACCGGTACTCTCTGTACAAAGTATTTTCCAAGAAAAAAAACCAACAGCCAATGACAACAACAAAACCTGTCTTTTAACCTTTAAACATTTTTTTTCTAAATTTAGCTCATCTGCTTTAGGTCATTTAGGTCACTGGAAAATCTCCAATGTTAGCATGTCTCATAGAAGAAAAAAAAACCACTTCTGAGTAACAAAAATATTAGCATTTCAGAGAAAAGTTAGAAATTACACAAAAAAGAATTTGCTCCTTATAAGACTGGAAATATTCCGTGTTTACTTTAATAAATGGTTTTTAAGTATTTGTGACTATATAGTGATGTAGTGATGTTTATTTTTCATTGTGAAAGGGTCCTGCCATCTGTATTAGAAATATTTCAGATCAGTACATTATACCCTGGATTATAGATTTAGGCCTGGTTGATTGGAGGAGTGGCTGATACCCCCGAGGGCTGTGCTGCCGTTCAGAGGGACAGGCTGGAGGGTTGGGCTGAGAGGAACCTCATGAAGTTCAACAAGGCAAGTGCAGGGTCCTGCACCTAGGGAGGGATAACCCCAAGCACCAGTACGGGCTGGGGGCTGAGCTGCTGGAGTGCAGATCTGCAGAGAGGGACCTGAGAGCCCTGGTGGGCAGCGGCTGACCAGGAGCCAGCAATGTGCCCTTGGGGCCAAGAAGGCCAGTGGTGTCCTGGGCTGCATTTGGAAGTGTTGCCAGCAGGTCGAGGGAGGTGAGCCTGCCCCTCTGCTCAGCCCTGGTGAGGCCACACCTGGAGTATTGTGTCCAGTGCTGGGCTCCCCAAGACAAGAGGGACATGGGGCTACTGGAGCGAGTCCAGAGGAGGGCCACTAAGGTTATGAGAGGACTGGAGCAGCTGTCATATGAGGACAGGCTGGGAGAGCTGGGCCTGTTTAGCCCAGAAAAGAGAAGACTGAGGGGAGAACTCATCAATGTGTATAAATATCTGAGGGGAGGGTGTCGAGAGGATGGAGCCGGTCTCTTTTCAGTTGTGCCCAGTGACAGGACGAGAGGCAACAGGCACAAACTGAAGCACAGGAGGTTCCGGCTGAATACGAGGGGGCACTTCATTACTGGGAGGTGACAGAGCACTGGGACAGGCTGCCCAGAGAGGTTGTGGGGTCTCCTTCTCTGGAGATATTCAAAACCTGCCTGGATGCCATCCTACACGTGTTCTAGGTGATCCTGCTCAGGAGGGGGGTTGGACTAGGTGATCTTCAGAGGTCCCTTCCAACCTCGTCCATTTGGCCATTCTGTGATTCTGTGATCAGCTCATGTAAATGAGCAAGTCCAGAGAAATCAGAGAAATGCCAAATTACTGATGCTGAAAACCTAGGGTGTTTTTTTTTGTTTGTTGGTTTTTTTTTGGAACTAAACCCCCACCAAACTATGAGGAAAACACAATCTATGAGGAAAATACAGTAGATCAGATCTTGCTTCTACAAGTCAGTGCTAACACTGACGTCAAGGGTGCAAGATTTGACCGTAAATAAACAGTACAGGGAATCATTAAACCTTAAAATATTTTAATCACTTGTAGTGTTGCTAGGTGGTTCTGCAAATGGAATCACCAAATAATACATGTATAATAAATTAGATTGGATATATTTCTTTGAAATTATTTTGTACTCTGTTGGAAAGGGCATTCCTTTAGACACCTTTATAGATAACAAACGCTATTTTGTAGATTAGTGGTAGGTCTGAGCTCAAGCCAGAGCCAAGGATTCCTCAAGGATATCAGTAAATATATGTGACTTAACTCATTCTATTCCCTTTCAAGGGGAAAGTGTCCAGTCGGACATATTCACAAGGGGGAACCTGGGTACCTTTGATGGCAGTTACAAGGAAACCAACATAGATATCAATGTTCCCAAAGTTGTCTTGTGAAAATCACAACAATTTTCCCTGAGCCCCTGTGAAGCACTATAGGTCAGTCAGTCCCTGGGGTCCCACCACAGCAGGAGTGGAAGCCATCTCCCCAAGGCATTTCCAGCCCAGGATGGACGCCTAAGCCTTGAACCTCCCACATGGTCACCTTCACCTCAGCCGGCCCCTTCACGACCCTCCATGACAGAAATTTCACACTTTTGCTAGACGAGGGCAACTTAGAGAGCTGGAGGGAGCGGTGTAGCGAGGTAACATTTTCCTCATTTAGGGCGGAACCCGGCGTCCGGCCCGAGCCCGCCCTCCCCAGACGGGGCTGAGGGGCGTGTGGAGGAGGGCGGCGGGCGCGGGGCGAAGGCGGTGCGGAGGGCGAAGCCTCCATTTCGCGGAGTTTTTGCACCGAGGCTCGCTATGGAGCTTCCCTGTCCGCTCTCCCACCACGGCTCACGCAGCCCCGGTGGCTGCGGGAGCGCCTCCTCCCCTCCTCGGCGGGCGGGCGGAGGGAGGGAGGGAGGGAGAGGATGCGTCCTCCCGGGCGGCAGAGGGCGCTGCCTCCGGCGAGCGCGCTCGGCTCCGCCGCTCCGCCGCCATCTCCTTCTCTGATCTCATAAAGGTGTCGCGCAGGTTCCGCCCGTGCTCGTCATTCAGCCGCCCCGGGCCTGGTGCCGCCGCCGCCGGCCTCCTCCGCGCCGCCGTTCCCTTCCCTTCCCCTCCCCTCCATCCCTCCCTGCCCTCCCACCGGGCTGCGCTCCCTCCCCGGCTCATCGGCTGCCCTGCCCGCCCCTTCCTCCTCTTCCTTCTCCCCCTTCTGCCCGCCCCGGTCCCTTTCTCCCGCCGGCCGGGCCCCGGAGCGCCGGCGCCGTCGGGGTGTGAGCGGGTCCCGGCGCCGTGCCGGGCCGTCCCCTGGCCGGCGGGGCCATGGCCGCCAGCGCCAAGCGGAAGCAGGAGGAGAAGCACCTGAAGCTGCTGCGGGAGATGAGCAGCCTGCCGCCCAACCGCAAGTGCTTCGACTGCGACCAGCGCGGCCCCACCTACACCGACATGACGGTGGGCAGCTTCGTGTGCACCTCCTGCTCCGGCATCCTGTGAGTGAGGGGGGCGGCGGAGGGCTCGGGGGGCGGCGGGCGGGCGAGCTGGGGCCGCACCGGCCCTGCTTTGCCCCCGGGGGCCGCCCGGCTTCGACCCGGAGGGCCTGGGAGGGGGACGGCAGCGAGGACAGCCTGGTGGAAGGCGCTGAAGGTGTGGTTAAATATTTTTGGGGGGATACTTATGGGAAGAGAGGGGACGCGTGGCCCAGCGGTCGGCTTCGTGGCAGTGTTAGGGTCTGGGGGTTAACCCCGTCGGGAGCACCGAGTGGTGGTGTTGAGGGATCTCCCTTGGATGCTGAATCCCGCGTCTAGCCTTTCATGTATGAAATTATGCCTGCCACAAGTTTGTAAGACAACTCTTTATGCTCCAGCTAAAAGGATAATCTCCAGGCTTAGCAGTTTAACATGATCAGGAAGAAGTAGTGGATTTTTTTTTTTAAGTCTTACTCTTGCTTCATACAAACTTTATATATGAACCTTAGAAAGGGATTGGCTCTGATAAAGCAGATTGCATTTTTCCTGTTCCTCATTCCTGCATGGGCCTCCCCCCACTCCTCCCTTTTCCACCCTTCCTCCTCTGAGGAGCATGTATGAAACAAGAGCAGTTGGGATCAGTCAGGTCAGGATTTCAGTTTGTATCTGTAGGGTGCTGGTTGTGTATAAGTAATTGGAGTAAAAGCATACTGTCCTCAGTGTTACTGCTCGCTTAGCTAAGTCTGTTTGCTTGCTGGTGTTTCTGTGGCATTGTGTGTGTGGAATGGAGCAGAGTCAAAGAAGTGGCCCAAGTAATAAGTAGTGTGTCAAAGGATCCCAATTGTTTGTAAAGGTTTTAGTTCATAAAACGCACACAAGAGCCTGAACTAATTTCTGTCCCTTACTAAGAAGGACTGACTATGTACCCTACCCCACACAGGTCTTCTAAGTAGTCTGCTCTTTTAGAACAAAGTTGCTAATTACAATGAGGTTCGAAACAAAGCAACCATGTTCCTTCTGTGCTGAATTTACATGGAACAAGCTGCCTTTTATGCTAGGCAGCTAATTAGACTTGGTTTTTTTCTTCTACTTTGTGTAGACTTCTGAACAGGCTTGACGCAAATACAGAAAATGCATTCAGGTTGTAGAACTGAAGAGTCTCCCGTTTTTGACACGTACATGGCACTTAATCAGCCAGCCCTGGCTATTGTTTGCTATGTTAGCAAACTGTTATTTGTGCTAGCATGTGAAACTACTTTAAGCTACTGCACAGAGCTTATTTAATGGTTGCACATGTTCTTACTGGTTAAACTAACAGCATGACAAAACTGCTATATGAGAATGTTCTCCTTTATTTTTCAGGCAGGGGTCCTAGTCTTAATAGACAAATATATCATGTGTGTTGCTGAGATGTTTAACACAGGTTCAAGAGTTTTTTTTCTCCTATCTGTTAGCCACGATGTATGGCCTACGGAAGTCCATAGTCCAATTTACAGTAACGTAAAGGATGCACGTGCAATGAAACAGGTAGTAAGCAAGGAACAGCTGTCACTTGCTGTTAGGTTGGCCATCATTTGGATGCTACTGTGCTTAAAGAAAGTAGGGCTTTTTTCTGAGAGACATTTCTTGTGTTATTCTAATATAACGCATATAGCTCTCTTATTCGAAATATACAGTGTTTCTATATATATAAAAAAAATCTATGCTTAAAGTTGATGTAAATGACTTTGAAGAGGACTTAAAACTTTCTCCTGAAGTAAAATTTGGCTCCTTCTCTCATATTGACTCAGTAATGCTTTCATAAATGGTGCATGCAAGATCTCATGTACTGGTTAAAGCGTTAGACCATAGGTGATGGGATATTTTCTTAATAATGAGACTTAGTGAAGTAGACCTCACCTATCTCTACCAGAAACTGATATTTGTAACACTTCAGTCAGAATAGCCATTTGTACAACTTATTTCCAAATGCGTAATGTAGATTTCCACGGTGGAGGAACCACGTTATGGTAAATGTGTGGAAGTATTGCTGCCTCTGCAGTCCTCAATGGCTGTTTGCATTCTACCTCATAACACTTGTTTTACTGTAGGGTTTTAATATTATTACTTTGTCTTGTTTGTATGCTACGTGAATGACTTGCACTGCTTCCTGTTTCAATTAATTTTTTTCTAGCCTCGTACAGGAAGTATTCTTAGGGTCAAGTAGACTGTCTTTCAAGTATAAGGTGCAGTGCAAGACTAATACTCATACATTAACAAGTTTCCTTCAGAAAGGTGCTCAGTTAGTTATAATAAACGGTTGCTAACATCAATGTGATCTTGGATAGGCACCTTGTTCTAGGTACAGTCAGCTCTAAACTTTTGAGATTTGATGTCTGAGTAGGTTTTTTGCAGGTTTTCTGAGGTGTTTATTCATTGTCCTGGTAAGGACAATCTGTTAAAACCCAAAATCTTCGTTTGGGATCCATCATTAATTTCTACTAACAATTCTGTGTATAGAAAGAGAGTGACGCCTTATTACTAGATAGACTAGACTAGATTACACCGCTTTCCCAACTGCTCCCAAAATAGCCTGACTGGCTTGTTCAAATGCTGCTGAAAATGATGAAAAACTAGTGACTTGAAGATGATCTGTTTCTGATTTAAATATTGAAAGTGAGTCTTGTCAACCTCCTTTGTTATGAATAACTAACTTGTTTCCTATAATATGAAAGGGCTTGGATTTTTCCTGCGGATTGGGTTTACCAGAACAAAGGCTGAGCTGTGCAAAATGGAGCCTGCATGGTCATGCATAGTGGTGTGGATAGCGGCTCTGCTTGTCCCCTGTGTTCAAGCTCTCTTTATGTGGAAAGAAAGCATGCTACGTCACGGAAGCTGTGTCGAATTCTGCCTTTTGGTGTTGGACAAGAATGTAGGATGTGTAGAAATACGCACGTCATGTTTTTTTCCCCCAAGTGGGAGGAAGTTCTGTGCAGGAGCAGTCTCATCAGGTCAAGGATTACAATAGTGCCAAGTCAGAAGGCTTCTCCTTATGATGTCAGGGTTGGCAGAAGGGTTCTTTCCATTTGACAGAGGTCCTTTGGTTCAAAGGATGATGCTAGTAGTGATGTCGTCTGTGTTTTTGGATGCTACTGTGTATTCTGCTGACAGGGATGTCCTCTTTGTCATAGTCTAATGCTTCTTTGACTTAATTTTCAGCTTCCTTCTTTACCTCTCCTGGTCATCTTAATTCGTGAAAACTAGGAGTAGGATGATTACATTCTTGAATGAAAAAAAATCCTGTTTGATTATGAGCTTACTTCCCTAAATTTTGTAGTGTACAAACTTCTGATGTAACATTGCCTGGCAAGAGGCGTGTGTATTACCTGCTGGTGTGATAACCAGGACTCCCCTTCTCCCCTTCCTCCCCCCAGAACCCCTCTTCAACCCTTCCCCTCCAACCCCCTGGGAGCTTTCCCATTCAGATAGTTGCACTTCAGGCTTGTGTTAGGAAGGAGCAACCAAGAACATTCAGGATACATTGTTACTGTGGGGAATGATAAAGCTTTTTTTATGTAACTTCTTACAACTATTGGATGATGTGGCCTTCTGTTGGCTGCTTATAATATTCCTAGTTGAAATTTTAAATTTTCCTGGCTAAGGGACTTCTGTATCAGCCAGATTAGTGCGTTTGGCCAATACCAGGAACAAACTCAGCAATAAATCTTTGTGTAATGGCTGTGATTTACTGTCCCTTTCCCCAGAAGAATTTCTGCAGAAATTAAAATTGTCTAAATAAGTGGTGTTAGAGTGAAGGTGATGCTGTCTGTGTTGGCATCGTTTTCAGGGACTTTTTTTTTTTCTTAGGGACATGCTCAGAAAAGAGATCTGACTTATATGTATGTGCATGTATATTTCATTTTTTCTTCAGTGTCATGGCTGGAAAGCTAAGGAAATGTCTATGCCACAATAAATACTATGCAGTCCAGAAAGGATTTATTTTCCAAGAAATAGATTAAATTAATCTTGACTGGGTATGTAAGCCTTCGGCTGTTAAAATATAAAGTGAGCTCGTGAGGTGGTGGAGGGTCTCCAGGGAAGTCCCCAGGTATGAGGAATGGCCATTACTGCTTTTTGCTAATAACAATAACACAGAAATAACAATGAATGTGGTGACACTGGCTTTCCTAAACTTGTTTTCCAGGCACTTGGGGATGTAGGTGCTCTCTGCTGGCTTGGTGTCTGCTATCTCTGTTACTTCCTGCTTCCTAGAGGGTCAGAGTTTGCTGGCTTAGACTTGAGGTCATGTTAGGATCTGACACAGGGTGACATTAATGGTGGTGAGTAGCCATCTGTCCCCTGTCCTCCCATGGGAGTGACCCTCTAACCCAGCAAAGCGCACTTACTGTGTGTGCTTTTCTTTGTGTGTGTCCAGCCCTGGCCAGTGTTCTCTGAAACTCTGCTGACGTTTGTTTGCAATGAACACAGAAACGGCTGTTCCACCAACAAGCACAAGTTCAACCATAATTGGCTACCGAATTGTTAGTAACAAATGCTCACTGACAGTGTTTTGAATGTTTAACGTTTTAAATTATCGGACTTCACAACCTTGTGCCAGCAGCCTTGAAGTTTCCGTCATAAAAGCACGTGTTTTAACAGTATCCCTGAAGAGCCATGCCTGTGGTCTCTGTAGCTTCCCGGCTGGTGGGCTGTGTCACTGGCAGCGTGGACCGAGTCAGTGGAGGATATTCTCCCAGCTGGAAGTGCTGGGCACGGCGCTGTCCCCCAGAAATACCCCATTTTGAGTACGAAGCTTGTACTGGTGAGTGGGCTCTCGGTGTGGGATGCTGCAGCGATGGCGTGCCGGATGCGCAGCCTGGCAGGAGCCGTCTGACTCAGCCACCTTCCCGAGCGCCGCTCGGGGGTGGCTGCGGTCTGGGGAAAGTGCTGCGGTGGCAGCTGCTGCCTGGTGTCCTCGGGAGCCTGGTAACAGAAAGGAGTAACTGGTACTGCTGCACCCCTGCGGGTTACAAATATTTGTTCAGGGTCAGTTTGAGTTTAGTCATTACTAAAGGTTTATAATCAATTTTTTTCTGCTGTTAAACAAGGAATACTGTCGAGCATTAGAACTGTGCAAAGCACTTGTCAAATGCATAGAACAGTGAAGCAAGCGTTAGATAAATTTTTTTCATATAAAAAGGGGGGTCCTTAATTCCTCGTAAAGCATAATTGTACTTGGCTGCCTACCAGTAAGCTTCCTCTGCATGTAGATGAGTTGTTAGTGAATCATCTGGGTCATCAAATGATTTCTGTATGTAAGGAAGGGTAAAATATCGTAGGATTTGTGAAGCAAGAGGAGCTTCAGTACTTAGGTTTTCTGTTTTGAGCTATAATCTGTAAATACAACCGCGCTGTATTAGAGAGGTTCTAGTCAGGTCATGAGTATCGGGTGCTTGAAAGTGGCTCATCCTAGTTGAAAATCATAAAACTGTTTCTAAGCCATTCTGATTGTAGGCTCTAAGTGATTTATCTAAGAAAGTTTATGCATATGCTTTGGGTTGTATTTCCATGCTGACCAATACAGCCTCTTGTATTGAACCCTTTGTTCCGGTCTGATTTCATACACAGTTTAGTGTAAGAGGAGGCTTTTTGTAGGTTTCCTCCCACCCCTTGCCATCTTAATAAGAATTACTTGTACGTATAATAATGCAGCTTGATAGTTAGCTAGTTAGCTTTGCATTTCTGGCCACTAAGGTTCAAGATTTCCTACTTCAGTGGCTCACTGGTACGGTGACGTGCTCTCTGCCATTGTGCGAGGCATCTGGTGCTTCTGTGGTGGGATCTGACTGTTAGGGACGGGGCGTACTTGCCTCCTTTAGCAGGAGAGTGGAAAAGAAATGAGAATTCACCTCAATCACACATCATGGATGTAATCTGTAAATACAGATTATACAGATCTGGGATTTTATAACCTGAACTTCAAAACTATATATCTTGCACTGGCAAGAGAGGACTATTGGAAGCCTCATGTTAGGGTAAGCTGTTCTAGTCAAGGCTTTAAATATGCCTGGTGCAGCTGCTTAACACAACTGACAGTGTGTGTTTGCTCCTGTAAAAAGCCGTTAAGAGCCCTGATAAATCAATGTAGGTACATGTGTTTTCCTGGTTAAATAATGTGTGCAGTGCTTTTAAATTGCAAGCATGGGTACAATATAGCACTTAATCCATATTTGTTGTAAATGTGAATTCCCAGCAGAAGATCGTGTGGAAGCTTAGATATCCTGCCTGTGCTGAGTAACATGTGGATTGGTTAGTGAATAGCTCTAGCTTTTAAAATAGTTATGAACGTTTTTATGGGTATCTTCCTTAATATGAGGAGAGTAAATTGACCAGACTAAGGTAGACAGAACCACTTCATATTTGGAGTAAAAGCAAGACACTGATTGTTATATAATATTTTGCAGCAAATATATATTTGCTGTAGCGAGGCGGGGATTGGTCTATTCTCCCACGTGCCTGGTGACAGGACGAGGGGGAATGGGCTAAAGTTGCGCCAGGGGAGGTTTAGGTTGGATATTAGGAAGAACTTCTTTACTGAAAGGGTTGTTAGGCATTGGAATGGGTTGCCCAGGGAAGTGGTTGAGTCACCATCCCTAGAGGTCTTTGAGACGTTTAGATGTTGAGCTTAGTGATATGGTTTAGTGGAGGACTTCTTAGTGTTAGGTCAGAGGTTGGACTGGATGGTCTTGGAGGTCTCTTCCAACCTAGACGATTCTGTGATTTGAGGAGCATATTTCTGTGAAACATAAAGCGGATACCACCTTTGTCTCTATGCTGTCATTTAATGTGATTCTGCGGTGTGACTTAGTGAAAAGTAGTTATTCCTTTGCGTGTGTGGGACAAGAAGGTGTATTTAAAGAAAAAGCCAAACAAAACCTGCAAACATCCATATAGCAGCAGCAGCTCTGAAGTGATGATGTGTAATTGCGTTGAAGTTGTAGATTTTTTTTAAATTTGCATCATCTTAAAATGAATATTTACTTCAAAAATTTTAGTTAATACTACAGTATTTTCGTGTGGTGTTTATTTGTGAAATAAATGTGGATTTGGCTTAAAATTTGGTAAAAGAAGTTAAATTGATTTCAATTTAATGTGGAATTTAGACATCTTAAGACAAGCAGTTCATTTGGTGAAGCTTGATCTGAATAGACAAACCAGCTTGAAAGCTCTCACAAAGTTTAATAAAACTTCCTCTGCCTTCCTGCTGAGGTACTAAACCATTTGGAGTCCAATTTTAGACAGTCAGGTTTGAAGAATTTGCTTAAGCAATTAGCATTCTGTAAAACTAATTCTCATCTATCAGTAGATTCACATATGACTTTTGTATTTAAAGTACTTTTAAGTTCATTGTATGTCTTAGCAAGATACAATGAATTGATTATTTTTATTCAAGTAGTTCAAATGGGGTGTCTTAAATCTGTTTCTTTTAATATGAAGCTTGAACTAAAATGTCCTGCTCATTGTTCTTATCAGTATCCAACTTTAATTAAACTGAACATGTGGAAACAAAGGTGTTTTGTAAACACAGGGTCAGAGTTGTCCTCTTACAGGTACAGTGGATTTATGCATCAAGGTGAAATTGCAAGCTAAAATCACAATAGTGTTTTTTTTTGTGTTACACTTAAATAGAAACTCAGAGCTAAAAATTTCTCTTTAAAACTTGAGTACAAAGGTTAGGATCTTCTAATACTTGGAACATCAGATTTGCAATGCACTGTTTTGATGAATAACCATTACAGTGTTCCTGGAATAATCATGAAGTTAAAGAAAACTTAAATCTTAAATTAGTTGTCAGTGATTTCTATTCCTAACAGCAATCTGAACCAAATTTATTATTAATGCTAAGTAGCAGATAGAAGCAATAAAGCTGACTCATATCAGCTGATCTGGTAGCAGTGTGCTAGCCCTGTACTACATTCCTGGAAAGTTTTTCCAAGCTTTTCTTCTGGAAACTTTCTTCTCACATACATAACACATTCTTTGAAATCTCATAGTTACCTTTTCTTTAAGGTGATGTGACAAGAATCAAGACTTGATGAACCTGACTGTTAAGCTAACAGCTGTGTTACCTAAGTTAGTGTCTCCGCTGTTTGGTGCATGTGGGATGTAATGTCCTTGTTGCCACTGAGCAAAAACACGGTGTGATTTCAATCGCAAGTATTTGCAGGCAAAAGCAGTAGCTAGCATGTACTTAAAGCTTGAGAAGAAAAAGCTTTTTCCTTGTCTTATACTCGCACAGTTGTACTCACAAGATTTTTCTCTATGCTTGTAGCTTTTGACTGAACTGGGTTTGACAATACTAGGCTTTGGCAACAAAATTGACTTGACTTGCTGCTAGTCCTGCTGCAGCAGTCTGTGAATGTGAGGATGGTGCCAGTTTCTGCTTAAGGCAGAGCCGCTGAATTTTGAGCTATTGCACTAATAATGTTTGTTCTTGTTTGAGAGCACAGTAAAAATGGCAGCTTTTTTCTTCAGTTGCTGTTACTTGTGTAGTGTTCAGGAGGAGGAAGACAACAGACCTGTGGCAGAGCAGCAAAAAATAAACTAGAAAAAAATGCTGAGAGGAGACAGGAAGCAAAGGTTAAAGTGGGAGGAAAAGAGTCTGAGCTGGGGAGGTTAGTTGGCAGAAATGTAGTGGCTAAGTAGAAGTACTAGTAGGAGTAGGTTGAACCAAGAGAAGAGCTGGGGGGAAAGAAAAACTGTTGAAGGAGCCCAAGACTGAGAGCTGAAAGAAGAAAAGCTGAACAAGTTTGGGGAAGCAGGTTAAGATTTCAAAAAAGTCAAAGTCTAATGTGTTCATAAAGCTGCATAAAAAGGGGCAGTTAGCATGTGCAACACTGGTCTCCTCTGAAATTCCATTATTAGATTTTTGCTTTCTGAATGCTATTTTGGGGTAGGCTGACTTTTCGTTATGTTAAAAGTGATTGTGTGATAACAGACTTCCTGAATACTGACTAAATACTACTTGCTTCTTCTTTTAGACGGGGCTTGAATCCTCCCCACAGAGTGAAGTCAATTTCAATGACTACTTTCACACAACAGGAAATAGAATTTCTGCAGAAACATGGAAATGAAGTAAGTATTCGTTACAGAGTACCAAGTGATGGACACTTTTTAAATATTCAACTTTAGTACTTAAAGCTTGAGCTTTTTTTGAAGCAAAAGGTAGACGAGAGTCTTTTGAAGCCAAGTTCACTGGATGGGGTATCTTTTTCTAAAAAAAAAAAAAAAAAGCTCGTTTCACTTAGGTAGCTGATCAATATTGTGTGTTATTGCCCAGCACAGACAACCTAGGTTCACATGATCAGTGCTTCTGAATGGGGTTTTCTTTGCCTTTTGCATAAGGCAGTATGCATCCAACTCTACTTTTCCTCTGGAAGCCTAGACCTTTAGGCTGAGTGCAGCAGTATTTCCTGAAAGAGTCAATGGTAACGAAAATAATTTTGTTGCCTGTAGCTGTATTTCTATTGAGTAGGTGTCAGTCTTCCAGCAGTTTCAACAGCCTGATTCTTTAATGAAAATATATCAATAATTTGAAGGTCCTTAAAGAGAGGAAGGAAAGGAAGAAATCCTTTTTCCTCTAAGGATTAGATAAGAGGCAACTGTATGTTTAGAGTGGCTTGGGCAGCTTTGAAGAGAGGAAGTTCCAGTGTACTGCTCTTTTTCTTTGTAATAGATGAAAACTAAATCTGAGGTGAATGTTGAGTTGCCTCTGTGGAGATGTGTGGAGCGTGTAAACCCTGGTTGTGGCTACTAATGTCTTCAATTTGAGGAAGAACTTTGTCTTTTAATGTGCTGTAACATGAAGTTACAGTATATGAAAATTATTGGAGGCAACTCTTTCTTCTAATCCAAATATAGAAAAGGTTCTTTTTTATTTTTGTTTGGATCTGTGTTTTGGTTAGTAGAATTATTGATTGTAGGCTGTGGAGTATCTTATTAACAAGTTGTTTTGAAGCTTTGTGGGGGTAAAGCCCATCCTTAGTTAAAATGCTGATACTTAACTTTCTTAAACTTAGCCCTGTTTGTAACTGCCTGCTTTAAGAATGAAAATAGAAATAGCAGCTTCTTTTTCTGTCCTAGCAAATGTGTTATTTGTTGAAATGACTGTTAGTGGACGATTATTCTAGACAAAGCTGGAACAAGGTCAAAACTTTTCCAGACACTACAAATTTTTGTCAGTGGTATTGACTAGTGTTTATTGAAATTTCTTTGGCATGGTAAAGCTGTGCAACATTGTATATGATGGAGTATGTTATTGATGCTTTGCATAAGGGGAGTCATAAAGAATCTTTTGTGGGTTTAGATGCCTTATGTAAGAATCTCTTCCCGTAAGATTTGACTGTAAACTCCAACATTGCTTTATTTCACAAGTGTATAGGAAAACATGAAAATGCATATGTGTATATGCAGAGGTGTGTGTGTGTATATATATGCACCTGCATCTGTTTTGATTTATTTCCGGAATCTGCAATGGCTACAGGACGTAACCATTTTTTTCTCTGATCTGAGGTCTTAAGTGATCACTACTCAGGGTAGTTGTCCTTATAATAGACCTGACCACCCTTCAATCATACTTGTTTAGTTTATATATAATTATCAACATAAAAACACTTAACGGATATCTGTAATGGTATAATATGCTTCGAAAGTGGAGGTCTTTTGTGTTTGTTGTAGTACTTATTACTCTCATTAACAAAAGTATGGCAATGATTTAAATAAGATACCTCATAAATAAGATGTGCTTCTGTACTTGCTGGTGATAGGCTTAACGGGTGTTCAGATATTGGAGTGATACTATTTTAAACAGCATTAGAAGTTTAAAACCTAATTAAAAACACAATTTCACTTTGCCATGCTGTATGTTGCTGTAGTTAAATAGTAGCTTTCTTTTGTTGGTATTGGACTTTGGAATACTCCCCTGCAGATAAGATAAAGTATTGGGTAGATGAAGTTCATCTCGCCTTACAAAAAACTTTGTCTAGTTTGCTCTTCAGCATAGATGTCTGTTGTGTATATGATAAGCAACGAAACTTTCTGGTATTAATTTGTTCAGCCTGAAGTGGACCAGACCAGGGACCTGACCTGACCATTTTAGAGATCAATGTGAAACAAAGTACAGCAACTAGATGCTGTTGTAATGTTCAGTTGTTTAGTTCTGTGCCATTTGAAAAGTTTTTTTTCCAATTTGGTATTTTTACCTTCTGTTTTTCTGTGGTGTGTTAAAATACTTCATTTCCACTTTGTCCACCTAGTCATTCTCCAATGTGGCTGGTACCTCTGTGGTAAGCTTTTTCCTGCTTCTGGATTGGTAGTTTGTGGTGTACTGCAGGGAATTTGTTCTCAATAGAAAGGAGAATAGCAAGAAAGCATGTTAAACCTACCTTCCCTGAGGTAAGGTAGGCAGTAAGGTGGTGAGTTCTTGGAGGAAGTAGTTTTTCCACTGTTCATCAGGTAGTTTTTTGTAAGGTCAATGTATTGTGTGAGGCTGAAGTTCCCTTAAAAATTAACTGGTAACACTTTCTTAATTTCTGAAATAGTAACTTTTCCCCAGTTGTCACAAATTGCCAGCTTTCCTGGCACACATGGCTAAAACCTTTACTTACTAGAAGGCCTCCACAAAGGGATTACTTTGGGAAGAGGCCGTTCAGAGCAGCTTCTCTTCAGACGGGAGGTGCCACTTCCTTCCCTGTGTGTGTATCTGCAAGGAATGTTTTTTTAGCACAGGTGACTTCTTTGAGTTTTCACTTCAACTTCAGATTAAAACCTTTGTACTGTGTTTGGAAAGGTCTATGTTTTGGTGTTGCTTAGTCATCTGCAGGTGTAAACAGACATCTAGACTCTGGTTTTGCTGGTATTGGGGTTAGCTTGCTTTTGCAGCAAGAATGGAGACCTCTTCATGCTTAGCTGCTTGGGATTAGTTTAAGAGTGCTTCAGTGGGTTTTAGTGCCAACCCTCCTGACTCTTGATAGCACCTGTTGTCCTGGTTTCAGCTGGGATAGAGTTACTTTGCTGTACAGTGCTGTGTTTTTGTTTTAGGATGAGAACAATGCTGATAACACACAGATGTGTTCGTTGTTGCAGAGCAGTGCTTATCCAAAGTCAAGGCCTTGCAGCCTCTCACAGTGCCCTGCCAGCGAGGAGGCTGGGGATGCACAAAGAGCAGAGAGGGGCACAGCCAGGACAGCCGACCCAAATGGGCCAAAGGGAGGTGTCATGCCGTATGACATCGGGCTCAGTAATAAGGCTGGGGGAGCTGGCCGGGGGCTGCTGCTGCTTGGGGACCGGCTGAGCATCAGTTGTACATGACTTGTTTTGTATATTTCTTTTTTTCCCCATTCCCTTTTCTTTCCTATTAAACTGTCTTTACCTCAACCCACAAGTTTTGCTGTTTTTTTCCCCGAAGTGTGTCCCCTGTCCCCTGGAGGGCAGTGAGGGAATGGCTGTGTGCTGCCTACCTGCTTCCCAGCTTAAACCGCACCACCTGTGCAAGTGTTTCTTACTGGGTTCCTGCAGTCTAGATTGCTGAAGATTTACGACTCCTGACCTAGTAGCAGCGTGGGACTGGTTCAGAGCTGGTGTTTGGCCCAACCGGAATGTTTTCCTGGAATCTCCTTCGCTACGGAAAGTGGCCTAGAAACCTGGGAGTGGAAAGAATAGTACGAAGCTGGAGCTGATGAGTCCTGACAGCAGGAGCTGTGCAGTCAGGTGTCCTTGTAGTACATCCCTGGTTCTGTTAATACGCTAGAGAGAGATGTGAGCTGATTGTGTATGGAGCGATGTCGTTAGCAGGATTTGCCAGCTTGGACTCTGCTTATGAAAGCAGCTGGACCCAAACTGGCTTTGAAATCAGTATCCTGGCAGTATAAAATTCCTTAAACCTACAGAGATTAATGAATAATATTGACATCAGAAGTGCTTAACTACTAAACAAAGCTCGAACTTGCTTACAGAAGGGAACTGTTTCCAAATCTTTCTTCCTGTGGTGAGTGTTATGTTTTGGAACATAGTTTTGGTGTGTAGTAATCTGTAGTTCTTTGCACTGTCAGCATTACAGTTGGTGCATAACTGAGGATATCTTCTTGGGGGGAGGGAGAAAGCTAATTTGACATTTACTGGGCTCCTGAGAGGTAATATCTCATTAGAGCTATTTAAACCAGACTGACATTTGTAATCTTCCTGTGCAGTGTCTGGATCTAAACTAGAAGTGCTCCGTTATTGTAGGTCTCACACTGTGCTTTTTCTAGTTGAAGGACAGCTTCTACTAGCAGAGGTACTTGCTCTGTCAGAGTTGCCTTGTTATGCTACCTTCACAGCATAGAAGAGAAGGGTACTGCAGGACTAAAAGCTTAGTTTTACTGGCCCAGCTGAATCTGTGTTATTCCTAACTAGCACAACTGTGCTAACAGGAGTTTCTGAAGTGTGGTAGCTCAATGCGTTGTGTAAGCAGAAGGCCTTTTGTCTCTCCCATATCCGCCTTCCCACACGCTGGAGATCTGTATCAGTGAAGTAGTTATGACATGGTGAAGGGTTTGGTGGTTGAAATACATGGCACCAGAACAGAAGTAACTGAACTCTCAGATTCTCTCAGGCTTTCTGCAAAATGAGATGGATAGTGCTGTTTTTTCTTTACTAGTAGTTTTTAGTGTGCCTTTCCCTCCCCACCTCACAAGTCTATAACCCTACCACCAAATACAACAACAGTAAACCTACAGACAGGTAAATTCGTATTCCTCTTAGCCTTTGAGCCCTTCTGGAACTCCTGTAAGTATGGAATCCAGCTAGGAGGATAGTTTTTAAACCAGAAGCTTTTCTGGTCAACTTTGTTTGGTCAACAAATGAATAGGCTGAGTTCTACGCAATGAATAGGATGAGTTCTGTAGTCCTCTGTGCCAAAGCTGAAAACAGGTGATTGCTCAGACCGTAGGACTGCAAACTTAAATGTTTATGGAAATCATGGTAGGTAAATACAGTTATTTTGGGAGTTTTTCCTGAAGTATAGACTCAGAGTAACCAATGGTATGAAGAGAAATATAGGTGAAAACTTTATCGTAACATACTGTATGCACTTGGCCCACTTTTTCCTTTCCATCATAAATTTAAGTTATGGCAACTCACAGTCTCTTCCTTAATACCTCCTGGGTTTTTAACTAGGTCAGGGTGAGTAGGTTGAAGCTGGTTGTGATTCTGTTTCCCTCATTGCTGCATGCTGTACTTACTGATCTAATTCTGAACTTCCCAGTACCTAGTTGCCAAATGTCTAATGACATTCCTTGCAGGTTTGAAGCTTGTTGGCAGAGAACAGATGCTGTTCTTCCCAAACCAGTTGGAAGAGAGTCCTCCTGAACTCTTACATTTCATGAGGATAGCTATTCTGATAGCTATTCTGAATCTTGATTTCTACTTATTATTGTCACGTGATATTTGCTTGTCTTTGCTGTATCTTATTTTGCAGCTCCCGTGATATTCACTGAGGTATGGTGGAGGCAAGCAAAATTTCAGTCTTGCTTCTGTCAACCCTTCAACAAAAGTAGACTTTCAAATATTGCATACGCTTAATCATTGTGACTTCAATGCTGTCTTTTTTTCTTACTGCATTGGTGAACCAGTGGGACATGGACTAATTATACTTTTCAGGGACAGTGGACAATGATTATGGATTGTTGGATATGTTCCACTGTTTCTAGGGGCTCCCATGTAACGTGAATGTTTACTCTTGGCTCCAACTGGCCAGGCTCTTCTCCTCTAAGCAGAGCATTTTGTTTAATAGAGTTTTAGTTATCAAAAGGAGGAGTATAGTCAGGCATTCGGTGCATGAACAGAGCTTTTGAGCAGAGGCTTACTTGTGGTGCTGTTGTGAAAAGAATAATATTAATATTAAATGGCTGAACCAGTGTGCCCAAGGAGATGGGGTAAAGGAGAAGGATTTCAGAGAGCCGTAGAATTTTTAGGCGTGGTACCTTTATAGTAAAGTTGTGCAACTTTGTGATGAATTCAGGTGCTTCTTTATGTACTATCCATAAAAGCAAAGGAGTAAGTAATTCTGTTATAATGGAGTTATGGAAGTACCATCATGAAACCTGGGCAGGAGCATTTTGTTAATCAGCCCTGCAAGTCTGGTTAATGTATGAAGTAGGTATTCTAAAATACATGCTTTTTGGAATATCAAATGCAAATTTCTCAAAGCATGTAATTTTTGTTTCTTTTTATAGTTACTTTGTTTTTTCTCTTGTACTAAGTTTATATTTAAAAGCTAAGAAAACTTCGTGACTGATAGAGCATCTGGTCTCCTAAAGCTCGTCTTTGTGCAGATTTATGTGCCCTTTACCAGCTCTTTGTACTTTTGTTCCATGTCTTGGAGATAATGCCTGGGCATGAGTCAGCACCTGCTGGGAATGGCTGTGTGCTGATTTGTTCAGGTGCCTTGACCATGCAGCTGTCAGGCCAGATAGAGCAAAGAACTGAAGCTCACACTGAAGTAATGTCAACTGAAGTTGCTGATCTGATTTTCTGCTTTTCCACTGGACTTTTTTTTTTACAATTAATCTTTTGTTATCTCAGGTACTGTCACGTTCAGGTAGTGGATTTAAAAGCTGTGATTAGTGGGAAGTAACTAGGGTACCAAAGATGTAGATGCTGAATGATCGTTCCCTACCATAATTTAACAGTAAGTTGTGTGGCATTAAAAAAAAAAAGGCAGTTCCTTGATCTTTCTTGTAAGACTGTCTTTTAAATATCTTTGAAATAGTGTCATGATCTGGTCAGTAAAAATATGCACATTTCTTACTTTGCACCACCTGTAAGCATCTAGTTAGCTGTCTATTACCTAGTTATCTAGCTATTATGTTAGCTATCTACCTAGTACTGTTAGCTATCTTTCTATAATCTTAAAATAAGAAGTCACTATTTCAAAATACACCTATACAATGAGCATGCTGACCACAATATTTCCTTGTATTTTAATTTCCAATTTTGATTTCATCCTATAATACTGCATAGCATGCTGCCATTTGCTTTTTTTTGTAGATAGCTGAATATTGTGTATTAGGGCTCACTTGAAGCATAATCAATGCATTATTGTGGATCCCTGTCAAGTCAGATGATAGTAACAAAAGTATAGCCAGAAAGAGCGTACAGGTCACCAGCAAGCAAGTAAAGACAAGAGGCCTTTATTGTGTTCTGAATGCTTGCTTGGAACGGCTGCTGATGTTCAAAGCATTGGGTGGTACTTCATACAGAAATAGACAAAAGTGTGCCTTTTATTAGTTCCTTGGGTGATGATAAAGCTTTCTAAAAGTTGGCTTTCTAAAGAATGTTTTCTTTATAAGACTTCTAAGAAATTACATTTACTCTTCTATGAATGCTTTATGTAAAGGAACTTGTATGAAATGTAACTTGCATCTCTGGTGTGCAAAAATAAATGTTTTAGACAGTATTTGTATGGCTACTGCTGTCAAGCTGCTTATTAAAGTGCGCACTGCTTGCTGAAGATAGTGAGGCTAAGTGTGGGTTCTGCTGCCTGGTGGCTGCATCTTGCAGTTTCACCCATGCTCATTAGTAATGCTTTTCTCTCTGCTTCCAGTAACAGAACCAACAAAGAATGCCTGTCAGGTTTAAATAAGCTATTATAGTGACTTAAGACACATTTCAGTTAGTGCTTTTGTGTTTAGCTATTTAGAAGAAAGGAGTTGCTCCAGGAAATGTTTTTGGAAGCTTCCTTTCTGAAGGCTAAATATGCAAGAACCCACACGTTTAAGATGCTTGCATCAAGTGTCATTTTAAAACAATGGATTTGAGCAGTACAGTCCTCCTTATTACCTGTTTGCATACTCACAGAGCTGACACCTACTCTAGCTCTATAGCTGGTAGTGACCTCAAGTCACACAACATCTCACTTTCTGGTTTCTCCTAGAAATTGCCAGAAGGGCTTGAGACTTACTGAGGTGGAGTTTGGTTTTTTGTTTCTTCTCTTGCCCACCCTCTGAATGCTTAGGTACTTCAGGGTGAAGGTGAAGCAGAAGACAGGGAGAAAGGTGAAGAAGTGGGTTGTGGTTTGACCGAGTTGGTCTCGGGGTGGGTTTCAGTGCTACCAGTGACGTGGTAGTTGTGGTAAGCTTCTTTGATCTGACTTGGGTGATACAAGAAGGGGGAGGAATTTGATGGCCTGAAATGGGTAGGGAATAGGACCTCCTCTCTCTCTCACTAGCTTATTTTAGGCTGGATGTAAACTGATCATCACTGTTCAGCCCTGGGTGTTTTTCTGCTGGGTGCAGGATGAAGCTGGGGCTTGTCCAAAATTAGGTACAGCTCTTCCTTTCCATCAGTGTTTCCTGATGTTCCTCTCAATATTACAGTGGGGGGGGGGAGGGCGGGCACAGCTGTGTAAATTCAGGTACCAACTCCTGCTAACAGATATTCTGTATTTAGCCATAAACAAGGCTTTTCTGCTCCTAGCAATCATCTGACTGCTAGTTGGTACAGTTACACTTACAAACCTGTGTACAGAAATACTACTGCTGGCCCGCATCAGAGCATCCCATGAATGTTGTGACTTTATACACCTTGTCGGTAAGGTAGGGCTTATGGTTGATAGAGTGAAGGATTGTTATTGTTCATTTAAAATAGTTTAGGACAGGCATATGACTTCTTGACTGTCTGTAGCTTGCAACTTCTTCACATGAAGAAGTATTAAACAATTACTTTCAATTTCGTTCTGCCCACTAACAGACAGCAAATTATGACTGTTTAACTTTGCAAACTCCAGTCAGTGTATGAAAGTTAACCCTTTTGTGGAGCATAGCTGCTGAACAAATGCTGTATAGTTTGTACTTCAATTAAACTCCTCAATTACTAATGTTATTTTTTTAGATGAGTATTTAAGTAATTTAGAGCTGTACTTTGATTGCTAGATGTTTTCCATTGTTTGTCTCTGTCCAGTAAACAATGAGACTATGGAGTGTGAGATATATACAAGCAGGCTAAATAAAACCAAGATGCAAAGGATAAAAAATACTTACACTGTCTGTCCAATCTGTATAATCCTAAGAAATCTTTGAAATGACAGCTAAGATCTGTGCAATTTGACTACTGTGTTTGAAGATAGATTGCTACAAATTAGCTGGCTACAGAAAGATTTATTTGTTCCCCCCCCCCATTGTCCACTCCCAGAGTTAGTGCCTGTCTTGGGAAGGTGATGTAGTTTAAGTATCACAGCTGCTACCATAATTTGCCAACTTTCAGGGCAATCAGTTTATGCATAGGCCTGTCAGAGCATGTGCTTCCTCTGAAGGTCATGGGAGACAATGCTGAAAACCTGATACTGTAGAAGAGAACACTTGTAGGAGGCTTATGAGCGGGATGGTCAGAACCATTTCAGAAAGGTTGTGGGAAGAAAGCACAAACATCATAAAACCAGAACCTTTTTGACTCTGATTCTCTGGAGGAAACCTGTTTTAAAAGGGCAGAGTCTGCTTTTAGAGGATAGCTAATGTTTGGTGTATTGTTTGGATGCATATTCAGGTTAGGCATGGAGTGCTCTGAAGTGCTTAAGGAAAGCCTCATTTTAACAGTGTTAGAACTCTTGTGTCTTGTTTGATTTTCAGAACAGTCACTTTTCCTCTCGTTTTGGCTGGGAGTTGAAGCTGAAGATACTAAGGGTTTTGCAATTGGTTCAACTTTTGCTGACTCACAACTGCGATGAGAAAATGAAAGCAGAGCGAGAGTAGTTCTTTTCCCTCTTCTCTCATACCCTCGCTAAAATTAAAAGTATATGATACCAAAATGATCGCTAAAGTTCAGAGACAGCATCATAGTAAGACTGTTTAAAAAGAGTGTCTATATCCAAATAGTGATTGTAAATACTAAAATTAAAATAGTTTAAGGCTTGCATCTGGTACTTAATGATGTGGCATATGGACTCTGCCAATGCAGGTTAAACCATGAAGTGCAGTTAATAGTTTGTATGCATCAGGTGAAGGAGAAGTGTCCTGAAGATCATCACAAGTAACAATTGGGTGCTTTGGCGCTTCATGAATGCATATTGCAAATATTTTGGAAAAGCAGTGTTTTCCAGTGAATGGATGTTAGGATTCACTTGCACTGCAGTGACAGATGGTCTCTCAGCTTCAAGTATTTAGACCAGTACATGCTGCACCAGTCAGTTGTTACAGAAGCTAAGTCTGGAAGAATATATTTGTACCCATGCACTTCTTAATCCTTTGATATATTAGCAATTGTAAACTTGAATAGGTTTTGAATTAAGATATTTTCTGTGATTAATCAGTCCTTTTTTTTATACAAGGTATGCAAACAGATTTGGCTAGGCCTATTTGATGATAGATCATCAGCAATTCCAGACTTCAGAGATCCACAGAAAGTAAAGGAATTTCTACAGGAAAAATATGAGAAGAAAAGATGGTAAGACAGCTTTACAATTCATAAAGTTTGCTTCTGACCAGAAGGAAAGAGTGACTGATGTTATCCTTGTTCTTGAGTGTGCTTTCCTTTTTGTATGCTCTTTGGACTAGATTGCATAGCTATCTAAGGTAAAAATGTTTTTTGGACTTCATTCATAGTTCCTGCAGGAAGCAGAGAAGACGTATTGATGACATCACCTTAAGCCATTTCTGTTTCAGTAGCAATGTGAAGTATGAGTCCTGCAGGTTTTTATTAGGATGTAGAAGACAATGGGTGGTTTGTATTAAAAAAGCATTGTAGTTCATTTAAAAATCTGTCATTCAAATCCTAGGTATTTTTGCAAACTAAAGTAGTGATAATTTATTGCAGGCCTAGTGGTTAAAATAGCAAAGCTGAGATCTACCAGTATCCATGCTTCAGCCTTGTATGTGTTGGGCAGAGCTTTTCATGCTAAACTTATAAAAAAACAATTGCTCTTTTGAATGTAGGTATGTTCCTCCAGAGCAAGCAAAGGTGGTGGCGTCAGTCCACGCATCCATATCGGGGTCTTCTGCTAGTAGTACAAGCAGCACACCTGAGGTGAAGCCCCTCAAATCTCTCCTGGGAGAAGCTGCACCTGCACTGCACTTAAACAAGGGCACACCTAGCCAAGTGAGTACCTAATGACAGCTGAAGAGCTGTCGACTCTGGAGTGGACCTTTCACAGTAGAAATTTGCATCTTGCAGCCTTCTTATGAAACTCTTTATTTTCCCTGTACTGAATTTTAGAGACTTCAGAATGCAGTGAATAACTATTATCCAACTTGTAAAACAGCTTTATTGCTTGTGTTAGTACAATATTTTACATGCATAATTTTGAACTTGCTTGTTTATATGCTGCTACTTTTTTCTTCTAGGTCATTTTAATCCGAAAGCCTGCAGTGGCATTTCCTTAAATGCTGTCACAGTATCATAAAATAGAGTATCTTCCTCCTACTGTAAGAGGAGGGTCTGTGCCATATACAGCATCTTAAACTTGAGGAATAAATGACCAGTTAAATATGCTTAGCACAGCCTTCTAGCATTTTGCAAAAGCCACTTGGTAAAATATCAGGGTCTTTTTTTTGTCTTATCTAATTGAAATGTTGTTTGTAGTCTCCTGTTGTAGTTCGATCTCAAGGACAGCAGCAACAAGAAAAGAAACAATTTGACCTCCTCAGTGACCTTGGCTCAGATATCTTTGCTGCTCCTGCTCCTCAGTCAACTGCAACAGCAAATTTTGCTAATTTTGCACACTTCAACAGTCATACAGGTGAGTATTCAGAGCAGTGTATCCTCTTTATAAGTATAAAAAGTAGATTTAGGTTTTTATGATACTAGGCTACCCTTATGAATAAGGTATATCTAATTTCTGTGCCTTTAGAATGCTTTATCAGTCAAGATTTCCTTTCTACTTTTATAGAGAGAGGTGGAACACGCATGCTGATAATCATGATTTTTTTTTTGGAGTGGGAGTTGCTATAGCTATTTTCTATATGTATGCATAGAATGTTTTCTGCCCACTACCAGAACTTTAAATTTTGTAGGAGAGAGTGAGAGGATGAGTAACCGAATATAGGGAGAAGCTGATATTAGACTCTCAGATTTCTTTCTGAAAATTATTAGGAAGAGCATTCAGGAAAATAAAGCAGATGTAAAGACTTTGAGTTCAAATGCATTGACAATGACTATCAGGTTTTTAGAGGAAAAACAAAGGCATCCTTAGTTTAAAGAATGACCTCTTCCACCCCACCCCTTGTGTGCGTGTCTTTGAAAACTGAATGAAGCCTGTAGTGGGTAGTATTCTCTAGTTTTGAGAAGAATAAACAAGCCTGGAACATGTGTCTTGACTGAGGATAGCAATAGGCCTTGAGTTCTTTAAGAACATCTTCAGTAAAATACATTGAGCCCTCAGGGTTTATTTTCAGCCAAAGATCTTGAACCATAGAAGTCATCCTAAATAAGAGGTTGATTTTGTGGTCACTGAAGTATGTTGTTGTTAACTTGCATTGCAATTGTGGGAAAGTACCTTTGCCTGCCTAGTCTGAATGAGCTTTTCATCTAGTTTTTCTGAGAGAAACTGCAGTGCTGCTAAGCCAACAAGAACGAGAGATGTTTCTTAGAAATCCTGAAGCTGTTAACAGCTGAGAAGAAGTGTGATTGAGAGGACTTCTATCATATACCTGAAGAATTAAGCAAAGTATCAAAGCTTGCTTAAAGTTAACTTTCAAAAAGTGCTGCAGAATAATTAGCTAAATTCAGTAAAATGGAATAACATTGCAGTGTATCTTGTAAAATCCCTAATGTAAGATTTCATGTTAATCCTGGTTTTGGAGGTATATTTAAGTGGGAGAACTTGTAGTGACTGGCCAGTAGTGTAATTGTTACTGAACAGACTGCAGACGTTTAACTCTTCCCAGTAACTTTTCAAATTTGTGCTGAATGAGTCTATATGTGTACTTACTATTTGTTGATTTCAAAAGGTGAAAGTCCTGTTAAAGCTATATTTCAATACTGTTCCAAAACTAGGTAAAAATTCTTCCACATCCTTCTGGTTAATTTTTAAAATAGTAAAAAGCAGTATAAATGCTCCAGGATAAATATAATATTTCAACCAAAAATTAACAGCATCTCTTAAGTGTTGAAAATCCAAAGTCTGACTAATGCCCAGATGTAGTGGCTAGTTTTCTACTTCAATAGTTATACATTGTGATCATATCCATGGCTCTTCCAGAAAACCCTTAGAACCCAAAACAGTTTAAGGTAAATGAATTTCTAGAAAACAAAACATATTTCTGAGCATGTAATAGCTGAATATTTATGCTAAACTGTTTTAACAGAAGGATTTTTCTTATTTCCTAGGATAAAATATTTGTAAGGCTTCTACAGTGTGCAGTAACCACAGGGTAGTGTTAACTGCAACTAATAATACAGTGTTACAGCATTGTCCCTTTTGAACACAAGAAGGAAGGTTGGTCAGCCCACCTACCGCCTTTGGCATAAAACTGAGCGGCATATTTGTCATTTCTGTCACATACCTACAGCAGAGGATGGAAGAACTTGTATGTGACCAGGCACTACTTTCTCAAAGTTTATGGTCTGGTGTTCTTGTTTTAGAGCTTTTTTGCTATGCCTGCAGGGGATGGACTTGTCTCTTTCCCTTCATGTACACTGTGGCTAACTAAAGAAATCACTGAAGAGCATCAGCAAATTTAAGGTCTTCTAGTATAAGTTACTTGTTCCTTAATTGCAGAGACAGTGAGTGCAGCAGCTGTTAGGAAAATATTAAAGAACTTGTGCTGTGATCTCTAAAGTCTAGATGTAAAGCTTGAAAGTCTTATATGAAGAGCAGCTTTTGATATGCTCCTTTTTTCTCCAAGTTTATTTCTAATGTATTATGTTTGCTCAGGGCACTGTTGCATGTTGAGGAAAAAACCTGCTGACTTTTTGTTTACTTTCTGTATTTAAAGTTCCATAGCTCCTACAAAATTAGATTTTGAAGATGACTATAGGTGGCTGTTCTTTGTAGTTTACATACTGGTAATAGTGACAAAAAGGATTAAAAAAACTTTTGGCCGGTGGACTTCCTATAAACTAAGAGAATGTGTACAAAAGATTTTAAAGAAGTGTGGTGACACAGGACAACTGTCACGTATAACGATGGAGAAGAGAATTAACTTGGAAAAAGTAAAGTAGTATGACACAGTCACTGTCTTTTAGAGAATTATTTTTGGTTCTGTAATTGAGCATGTGCTCTTCAGTTTCTTAACATTTCATACATTTTTTTGCACACTGAGTAGTGCAAATCTCACAGATGAAACTGAGTGAAGACTGGGCACAGTTTTCATTTCTGTGACTGGTGCTGTCAAACTCAAGCTAGGTTTAGCCAGCCAACTTTTATACTGCCTCGTTCATCTGCAGTCACAACAGCAGTTGCAAATCTGTGTCAATTTGCACTCCCCACAGGTTGCCTAAATTAATGTTGTTCTTGGGCTTCTGGGTGGAAAACTCAGGACGGACTGTCAATTCCAGAGCTTAAAAACATGATCTACAAATCATTCAGGGACAGGAAAATACAAGTCTTACCTGGTCTTTACCTTTGTGCCACTTCTATACAGATTTAAACTTTACCACATGAAATAAAGCGAGATTAACATCTGAATACTCTGCAGAAGCTTTTAGAGCTCTAATGCTTTAACATGGATCCACTCGCAAATCATAAGTTTGTGTCAGCTGATGCAATAAAATTAAGTGGACCGTAACATAATACATTCTAGTTCTCTGATCTAGACTCATAAGTATTTGATATCAGATGCTTGACATAAGTCTGAGTGGTTTAAGAAAAAAAAACAAAACCTGTGACAATTCTAGGAGTGACGTTTGTGTTTAATCCTGTTTGGTCATTTAAACATCAGTCCGAGTAGCCCCTATCCAACTGATGCATCAGTATTTAAAGCACCACTTTCATAAGCGACTTACAATTGAATTCTGAAGTTATTCCTCTTAAAAAGCTACTGGCTTAAAGCTGTGGAATTTGGGGATAAAGTCTGTATGATACTGTTTGAACCAATACAGACAGTACAACCGAAGTTTTTTCCCCCTGTTTGTATCAGTGTTTTGTCCTTGCATACTTTAAAGGTGAAAGCTTTAGGACAGAACTTTCCCAAGGCCTTGCTTTCTCATTAGTTTTCTTGCTTGTTGACTCTTATGCTTGCTTCCAACGAAAAATAATGTTAAGTACCTTACCCTCTCTCCCAGTATCCTGTATGAAGGAGAAAAATTGCACTTTAATTTTTTTAGCACCACTGTGTTTGTATACGAATGATTTTAGTTTATAAACCTGAGGTACAGATGCTTTTAAAATAGAAATGAAGTGAAATAATGCAACATAGTAGTAGTCAGCAATACCTGGCTGTTAAGTACTTAATTGGCTTAACTTACTGTTTCTCTGTATATTTAATCTACAGAGTCCCTCTAGAATAAACAAATTGTGACCTAATAATATATTGCAATCTATTATGCTAGAAGGCATTTTGTGAGCTTTAGAAAGCAACTCAATTTAAAAAGCAACTCAATCTATCTACCTATATATAAGGTTTTGGTTTGCATTTGATTAAGAACATTTTTTCTGCTTATTCCTTGCTTGTAAGTGGTTAAGACTTTCTGTGGAGCTTATGAGTTTGGCTTTTAATTCTTGTTGAATCTGTTGATGCTTGAATATCCAGCTGTTTGAAGTTAGATGGTTTTTAACTTTTATTTTCTTCTGTAGTATGGCACAAAAGGAAGGCACAAACTGAAATGCTATTTGAACTTTCCTTGGATTTTATTTTGTGGATACAGTCTATGAATGCAATCTTCTTGACATTGGTATTGATTTCTGTACTCTGACTTTACTTTTTTTTTTAAACTGAATTTTGCAGTAAAATGAACTTATAAACCTAGTCAAAACTATTCAGGTGGTACCAAACTAATTTTTTCTAAGAGGCACTTTGTGTATTAGGAATTCAAATTGTCAGTATGTTACAGGAATACCTTGTAACTTTATTATTAAAAAAAGTTCAGTTAATCCAAAAACTCTGTTTTGAAAACTAGCGTTTAAAAACTAGCATTTAGAATGATACCTGGTTTGGCTTCTGCAGGTAAACATCTGGTATTCTGTACGGTTTGGGTTGTTTCTACCTGACCAACCACCTTTGCAAACCTTCTAGGGTTAAGGTGAACTGTACCTGAATCAAGTCATGCAGTTGTGAGTAGTAGCGTGTGTGAGGAGGAGAGAAGTAGCATTAACTGTTGTAGGTCTGTGAAGATGAGTCACGAAAGCTTGTTCCAAAGACAGCTTTTATTTGTAGAATATCATATATAATTTTCATGTAAAAGGAAATTGCAAGGTAGGACACAACCCTTGGTGACTGTCACGGCCATTAATTCAGTTAATACATCTGTTTCTGTTTGTTTCCCATATCCATTAACATGTTTTGTTCCTTTGCAATTTACAGCGCAGAACTCTGCAAATGCAGGTTTTGCAAACTTTGATGCATTTGGACAGTCTAGTGGCTCGAGTAGTTTTGGAGGTTTCCCCACAGCAAGTCAGTCTTCTTTTCAGCCCCAAAATACAGGTAGAACTCCTAGCACTTTTGATTAATGCTTAATTGAAATAATTCTTACCTTTATGTTGAAAGGTACTTAAGCTGAGGTTGTTTCTTGCATCTGCCTGCTTTAATGCAATCAAGCCATCTGAAGCTCTGGGGAAACTCAAAATGAATTCTTTGTTTGTTGTTGATTTCCTTTTTTCCGAATGCTACTAAGAAGTCTAATTTTATGGCACCATATGTTTATTAGCTCTACACCTGAAATAAATAATAAAAAGTACTACTTTTGGTAAATACTGAATTGATTGTTAATCTTGTAAGTGAGGGGTTTTGGTAGACCCAAAATCACATCACACTACCAAAATAAGGGCATCTATGCAAATGTGTAATAGGTGCGCATACTTTGTGTATGTTCATGTGACTTCATGTGTAGAGCCTATTGCTAAGATTTATTTTTGCTTTCCTTTAATTTGATCATGCTTTAAAACTTTTGCTTGAGTTTACACTTGCTGTTTGTCTAGATCTTTGGCTGACTGACTTTCTTTTCCTTTTTTTTCTTTTGAGTGTGGTGTCGTTTTAAACTTTTTTTCAAATTTTCTTTCTCCCCTCTTATGTTAACTTTAACCCTCACACAATTTCTGGCTGTCCAGCGTTCAGAACGCTTTCATCTAGCTGCAGTTTTGGTGAATTTACTTCAGCTTTTCCTCTTCAGGCTGTACACAGTAAGTTCCACACAGTGGAAAACTCAGCTTGCTTCATTTTATGCCATTGTAGTATAGCATCGTCATTTCTACTGTTGCATATGTTTTAACTTCATTGATTAAGCTATTAAAACGTTTTGGTTTTGGAGTATGAGTGGAGTCTTGAACCAGTTGTTGTAGAGTGTGATACACATAATGGAGTAATTCATTTAAATTTTAAGTACATGACCTGTCTATATTAATAAAATTGTCTGGATGGTGGAGAAATGGAAGCTCATGGTTTTGTATTTAAACATCAGTTAATGTGGACCTAAGCTAGATTTTTCAAATTGATTTATGTATATCTGATGTAAGTAGAAACTCGATATAAAAACAGCTGTTTTGCATATTCCCTATTCAAATCCTTCTGATTGGATGTAGTCTAAAAATCTGAGAAAAGAGAACAAAACTCTCTAAACTTTGACGTAGAATCATTCTACTTTTGGACTTCTAGGCTGCTTCATTTTTGCCTGGAATGATGACTGACATCTGAAATGGTCAAGCATATCATACCATTAAGTGAACTCAAGTAGTTCATTAGATACATGACAGAAAATGAAGCTGCAATATTCTGAATATTAAAGGTTCAGACAAATATTTGTTACTCTAGCAAAATATTCCTGACATTGCTTTAACAGCTGATGGGTAGCACATAGATCTGAAAGATTTGAAAGATCAAATTATGACTGGTTTAATCTGGTGAAGCTTTTGGCCCTGATCTGCAGACTGAAAAAGACAATTTTTTTTCCTGTTGGCCCAACTTAAATTTGAAGGATATGGGAAAGGATCTTATACCTGTGGGATGGGGCAGGGGGAACTTGTTGCCTCAGGTAACTGCAGAGAGGTGGGATTATTGTACCATCATTTAATGTTGGAGATGCTTCAAAGCTAATTAAAGTATCGATCACATTTAACTTTTGTTACAGGTGGAAGTGCTGGATCAGTGAATGCTAACTTTGCTCACTTTGATAACTTCCCCAAATCCTCCAGTGCTGACTTTGGAGCCTTCAATGCTTCTCAGAGCAACGCAACAGCAACTGGAGCCAGTAAAGCTGCAGTGAATAAACCAAATCTTCAGTCAGCAGACAAATATGCGGCTCTGGCTAATTTAGATAATATCTTCAGTGCAGGGCAAGGTAACTAATTTTATTTTTGACATGCTTATAATGTGTGTGTACTTAACCACAAGGATGGCTGTGCCTGTCAACTTAGTAACTATTTCAGAATGTCCTTTCTTTAAATTATGAGTTGAATTTCACTTCAATATATTCTTAATGTGTAAGACATTAAAGCTTGAGATTTTTTTAAGGCCTTACTCCAAAAGGATGTCATCAGAAGGCTGCTTTTTAGGAATCTACTTGATATCAAGATGAGTAACTGTCCAAATATCTGATGAGTCATACAGCAAGGCACATATATACACATTCAAATACATATAAATATATTTGAGCTAAGTTTTTTATATTTATATAAAAAGCTATGGTGAAGGCTCGTGAGTGGAGAGCTGCAGTTGTTGCAAAGAACTGCCAGAGTAACTGTCCTACCTCTCTGCCACAAAAAGATTTTGCTTTATTTTTTTATAAGTTAGTAGCATTGATATTCTTCCAATAAAATGTTTTTTTTTGTGTGTGTACTAAAGAAGTGCTGTCTAAAAAGCAGCTTAAATTTCACTAGTGTTCAGATCAGTTTTATTCTTTGTTGCACGAACACTGAAGTTACATCAGCTGCCAAACGATGTGGCCTAATACAATATGTGGCTTTGTTGGTCTATTTCTACAAATGTGTAGGCACCTCAAGGTTTCTGTTTGGTTTTGATCAAAGTTCATTGGCAGTGAACACCAGTTCTGACAAAACCAGAGTTTGTTATTTTCAGCACAGATGCAAAATTCAGCTTCACTCTGAATTCAATGCTAGCCTACCCAAGACTGCATTCAGTCAAGACACTGCCTCCATGGCTTAGCAATCTTTTTGAAGGACTACAGATAAGGTGTAGAGATCAAATAAAGGTCACCTCTTCTAGTAGAAAGCTCCACTGGCTGTGAAGAGCAAAGGAGATTTACTGAAGCTTGGCCCTTTGGTAAAAGATGCCCAGGTGTCATACTTTTTCTTCCTACTTATCTGCTAATATCTTTTCTTAAGAGATTGTTACTTCTGTTGATCTGTAGAAAGACTATTCTATTGTTCTGTTTTTGCATCTTCAGCTTTCTTTTATCATTGTTCAAACTTTGTGAGATCTTGTGGAATCACTTGGTGCTGTAAGACTAGTCCTTTGAGTCGATTTTCTCTGTAGAAAGTGAATTAGCATCAGCATCTCTTTCAGTGTTTGGAAATGTAGTTTGGAAATGTATATTCAGGAGATGTAAAGTTGTATTAATCTTGAGAAGAAAGTCAAACTTTTCTTTGCAAGCCGTAAGTGAAAACTTGTGTTGGTGTATAATGTAAAGCTTTGTTCTGTAACAAAAAGCACACCTTCAAATAATGTTTCATCTTCTAGTTGAAGATGACAGTAGTATTGAGTCTTTTCAGGGAAACTGGACGCTCCTTGGAACTGCAGAATATCTAGAGAAGAAGCATGTCACTTCTGTATGCCATAGTTTGTACCGAGTTTAAGTCTGAAAATGAAATCTGTACGTTAGTACTCAACATTAGTAGGGCAGAAAGTGAAACCTTAATCTTTTGTAATCTGTATTCTCTTTTTCTAGGTGGTAGTGAGCAAGGAAGTGGCTTCAGTACAGTAGTGTCAGCATCAGGAGGTCCTGCTTTGTCAGCCCCAAATCAGTCAAGTGCATCTTCAGACAAGTATGCAGCTCTAGCAGAATTAGACAGCGTGTTCAGCTCCACAGCAACCTCTAGTAATGCATATACTTCCACCAGTAATGTCAGCAGGTACTTTTTGTTAGACGTAGTTGTGACTCTCTTCATCGACTTAATATGCGGAAAAGTAGTTCAAAGTTGTTTCTTAAACTTGTTTTCAATTTTATCAAAAATGGAGGAAACGTTAGATGTGTTTAGAAGCACTATTGAAACTGCATCCTTTGTTTTAAATAATACTAGTACTGTATGATATAATCAGCAGATTATATCATAGTCAGCAGAATGCTCTGTGCACCTTTCTAGTTGTTATATGATGAACCTGTTAGATGGTAACACTTTTATGTACAGATTATTTGCATCATACCAAGAATCATAGCATCATCCCCATCAAAATATTATTCTTATATTTTTGATGTAAGTATTACCAATTCTTCTAGATCATTAGGGTAATAAACACTAAATGTCTGTTATAACACTGGCTGGTATTACAAGTGCCCCCTAAAGCTTTTGCTTTGCAACCTTATACTTAGGGCCTCTGTTCAATATTCTTTCTCTTACTGTTGGTGGAGAGGACTTTTCATTGCTCAGCAGTAGTTATCTCTGACGCTGGCATCACTGAATTATAATGCACATTGCAAACTGTGTGTAAGCATTCCTTTTTCTTTTTTTATATGCTGACAATAAATGTAAGTTCTATTTAATTGTTAAACAAGCAATTCTGACTGTCCTGAATGTATGAATTATTTTCAGCAATGCTTTTGGAACAGTACCTGTGGCTGCTACTGCACAGACACAACCTGCATCTTCAAGCGTGCCTGCTCCATTCGGAGGTATGTAAGTGTTACTAACACCTTTCATGGACTGTAAGCAAGCAACTTACTAATTTTTAGTTGATAGTGCTATACTGTGACACTACTGATAATGAAGTTACCAAGGGACACCAAAAACGTACTGTTGTCTGTGCATGTGTTGCATTTCAAATTAAGTATTTCATTATTGATTACTAAATTTCCAAGCAATTTTATAGATACTTACATATCTCTATCTAAAGGTATTGTAAACCTAATGTGAGTCAGACTGGCTATTTTTAAGACTTTATTAAATACAATGTTTTTAATCTTTCAGCAACACCTTCCACAAATCCATTTGTAGCTGCCCCTGTTGCCCCTGTGGCACCTTCAACAAATCCATTCCAGACCAATAGCCGAGGAACAACAGGTTAGAAAAACTAAAAAGCAACCCTGTGTTTGTGAAACTCTTCAGGGCTTGCATTGATTCTTTGTTCATGGCTGTGTAATTTTTCTTAAAGGCTTTTTGTGTTACCTGTCTCTAGGGGTGTGTGTGTGTGTGTGTGTTCAATGTAGAGTATGATATTTATGAATAGCTTACCTTTGCTTTCTTTGTGTGGTGTTATGATATTTTTGTTGGGTTGAGGACACTAGTTTTCTGTTTTTGGTCCAGTCCTAGAATTACAGACTGTGTGGCCATGGAAAAAAAAGTCAAAATGATCAGTGAAGATGTTTTAATACTACCTATCTGGTAATACATAGGCTATTGAATAGCTTGAGTACTGTGCAAGATTATAACTTTTTAGCTTTGAAGCATGCTTCACAGCAGGTTGCCCTGAAGTCAGGGATCTTGAAAGCCTTTCTGCCAAGCTGATACACTTGACTTTTTGCTTTCTTTTGTTCCAAATCCTGAAAGCCCTTGAAACTGAGGTTGTCAGAGCTGGAGTTAAAACCAGGAAAGGTGAAGTTCTGGGCTGTTAGCATATTGCAAGTTCACTTATTCAGTGCCTTATCTAAAGAACATGAAGTGGATTAACATGGAAGGGACAGACAGTGGAATATTATTTCAAAATGTGCCTAGATTGGGACAAATAACTATTTATGCAGTAGAGCAGAAAAACTGAAGCTTTAGATTTCAAAATCTTAAATTTAGAATTATTTAGGATCCAGTTAAAATTAATACAGGAAAGAATGTCAAGTTAACGTTGCATATTTTATAGAAGTTTTTGGGGTGAGTTTGGAAAAAAACCATCCCGGAGTATATTTCATTAAAGTCTGTTTTAAAAAACTTGAAATTTGTAACAAGCTGGAAGATCTAACTCAGCTTTACCTGAAATTTATGTAAGCCATACAAAGCCTATATGCTGATACTGAACTCTATTAGAAATAAAACCTGGTTTCAAGAAGCACAGAATGCCACTTCATTCAGACTAATGGGAAAATGGTCACATTGACAGAATCAGTAATTGATTGAAATGAATGCATAGGTTGAAACAGCAGGTGAATTGATGTCCTTTATTTTATTCCCTTGTATAAATAAGAAAATGTATGTTTAAATACAATCTGTACGCTCATGACTTAATTTTCTGGGGCAGGATTCTATAGAATTATAATTCATTCACAAAAAAACTCAATCACTTTCTTATTTAAGAAAACTCTTTAAAGCATTGATCTTTGGATTTAAATTAATCCTGTATTGTACTAGTTTTCCTCTACAAAGACACCGCTAAACTTGGGCGCTTTTATCTGCTAATTGGGCTTCCACAGACTTAGATCTGCTGATGTATGCGTTTTAACAGAGTTGTGCTTTGTTCAGAGTTCTAGGTAGGCTGAATGAAACTGGTCAGGCTGAGTTAAAATTGAATTGATCCGATTCACATCCTCTGCTAAAATGAATTTTGTTTTAAGTCCCTTTTGAGATATTCAGCTATTTAATGAAGGAAGTAAGTTCAGCTATGTAATAATTTTACCTCATTTTATCACTTATCACTAACCTTGCTATCTTGGATCATCTTTAAGAACTTGTAGCCTTTAGAAGCAGCATTCTCGGACTATGAAGGAAGTTACTCCAATATGTCCCTCCTCCCAATGGCAACATATGAAAGATAACTGGATTAATGCACTTCAGATAAATTTATTTGAATGTGGCAGCTCTATCCTTCCATCTTCTAAACTGCTTTTCTTGGCTCGCAGAGTTTCTAACACTTTCAGCTATAGTATTATCTACTAGATAAGAGAATGTGACTGTAGGTAATGATAATACCCAACCAATTTCAATGTAAGTTACAAACTTGTAGCTTGTCCTTTTATGCTAAACTTCCTTTCTGCGTGGACTCTATTTATTACTAGGGAGGTCTGGTTTGTAGCATTTATTTCTAATGGCTTTCTTAATGTAATATATCACTGGTTGTGCTATGGCTGAATGGTTTGCTACGTGTGTGTGTGAGTATATTTATAAAGTTATCTAAGAGATTACTGTTCAAATGCGTATAAATGATTTGACATTGTCTGGTCTCTTTGTGGCTTCCATAAGGCCTCTCGGGAGCAATGCACTCTCACATATTTCCTCACGCTCACTTTGGTAGGTGGCCACATTTGGTATCAAGTTTCTTGTGGCTAATTGTTCTTGCTTGTAAAAGCTTATTGGCAGCTATCTGGTTCTCTGCACGTAGAATTTCAGAAGACTTTCCATGTTTTAAAAATGGAGTGGGTATGGGTATCTGGCAACTGGGCAAAGGGAGAGAGGAGTTTAGAAATGCATTAAGCAACTAAAACAAAACCATTATTTGTATCCTCCATGGACACAATAGAATGCTAACAAGTTGAGTGACTCCTGTAGCTTGTGCTAATAGTAGTTTGATGCATTTTGGGATATCCCAAGTTGTTACTCAATTTGTTGTGCTTTTGTTTGTTCTAGCAAGTCTTCCTGATGAGTAGCTGCTTTGCTAATTTTAACTGAACTATGTTAGTACATTAGTTTTGTGTGTACTTTGTCAGCGGTTTGTGTGCATAATGTCTTGCCCTTGAGTACTTTGGGGGTAAACTCTTCAACTGATGATTTAAGCTATATTCATTAAATACAGGATTTTTATTGTTGGGTTTGTATAAAATCTAACATCTGGCAGCTCAAAAGAACAGTTCTGTCTAAGTTGAACTAGAAGAAAATGCTTGGTGTCTGTATTTGTACCAAAAAGCCTTCTATATTCTTCTCCCTACAAAAATAACTCCCAAAACACTGAATAATGGTTTTGTTACTACATCTTGTGTACATCGAGAGTATACATACCACTCGATGTGCTCATGTTTTTGCTGGAGGCATGTAGAATTGCATATGTGCTGTATGTTCTTTACTTGAAATGTTTCAGCAGAGAATCAGATGAAAAGATTTTGTTTGGTTTGTTTTAAGTCTTACCTCAACAGTAAGAGGGTTTGCACTAGGAACTGTGTGCAAATTAATGTGCATGATGATAATTTCCTTTAAAGCGACGCATAGGATGGGATTGTGAGAGGGATGCATGTATCCCTTATGATTTTTTTACTTGTAACTTACTGTAATGCAGCTTGTAATGTAGGAAGATACTGCCATGCTTTTCTCAGTAGAGAAAAAGAGGGGCTTATGCTGCCTGAAAGTGCTTGCTTCTGATGTGTGCAGACTTTTACCAGAAAAACCTCAGGTGAAATATTTGCCAAGAATATGGAAGAGTCCTTTCCAGAAAGTATATCTGAATGTGCTGGATCAAGCACATTTTAAATTATTCCGTTTATTTTTTAAAGTGCAGAAGTAAGTTAAGCACCTCGTTTCTGGTGATCCAAGGTAACAAATCAGTTCAGTGGCTGTAGGATTTAAATGTAACTTTTGCGTGGTCACTGAGGCATTAAGAGACCCTTAACATGGCTTTATGGTAATGTCTTATTTGTAAGAGATCACTTTTTTTCATAACTTAATGCTGTTTTTTTTGCTTACCAGCAGCAACATTTGGTACTGCATCTATGAGCATGCCTGCAGGATTTGGAACTCCTGCCTCCTATAGTCTTCCTACTAGTTTTAGTGGCAACTTCCAGCAGCCCACATTCCCGACCCAGGCAGCTTTCCCCCAACAGACTGCTTTTGGTCAGCAGCCAAATGGTAGGTCTACATCCTTTAGATAATCTTGTTTAAATCAGAAACATGGAGAAAATGATTTGACTCTGTCAGCAATAACGAGTGCATATTTGTGTATGAACTTTCTAATTATATTGGTGAGAGGTTCCTATCACACAACAGTTTTGGCTCTGTAGTTGAGCTTTCAGGCTTGACTGTGTGCAGTGACGTAACAAACTTCACCATAATTTGATACTAAAACTGTAAATGTTCAAAGGCCTAAAAGGTTTACACGCAAGGATTGTTTTGTCTTCATTTGGGAGTGTCTGCATCAGATAATGCTTTCTCTAACTTTCAGAAAGCAGACATGAGAAAATCAAAATGTACTTTCTCCCAAAATTCATATGATAATATAAACATTGAAAAAAGCACATGTAGAAGTTGAGAATTGAGTAGTTATGAACAGTTGAAAATAAAAAGCTCAGCTATGTTTTTTTACACGTACATACATGATGTCTTACTGTACATTTTTACAAATTTTCTACTGTTAAGAAACTTAGCTTTTTGATATTCACGTGTGTCATGTTAAGCTTTTATAATCAGTTCTCCAGAGCTCTGCAGCACAGTGCTCCTGGACTTTAGCTCTAAGATGCAATAACTAGTATATCTGAAGTAGTCATGTTGTCAAGTATCATCTTAAGAGTGCGCTGTTAATGATGACATTAATAGAAAAACAGTAATCTGTTGAAGCAGCATTGTAGAGAAAACATAGGCAGCTATAGTTTAGGCTTGTTACCTACCTGAGTGTAAATTTTGGTGCAGACACATGTATAGTTTAGTTAAATAACAGCCATGTAAATTTTTTAGAGCTCCAAAGATACATCACTTCATCTGCTTCATTCTATCTATTTGACTGCGCACTGAGGCAGACTAAGTGTGTTCATGTGATTGTATAGCTGAAGTGTGAGGCAGTAGCTTCCGGATGAGAATGATCTTAAGAGCTTGGCTTTCCACATTTGTGAACAGAGGCAAGCTCTGAGCCAAAGTTGGTTCTGATTTTCTTATTGTTTTCATTGCTTTTCAGCTGGAACATTCAAAGTTCTTCCTGAACTTAAGACTTCTAGTATACAAATTATTTCTGCATTCAGGCTGCTCTGCCGGGAGGGGGAGGAGAGAAACAGACTGCATGCTTGAATTGGGAACTGATCTTGCTAATACATATAATGCTTCTTGAACTGAAACAAGATTTGTCTGCAAGAAGTCCTAGTATAAATAGATCGAACTGTTAAGTGAAAGCTTTGTGTTTAAAAGTTCCTACCCTACATAAACAGAGTAGTATTATAAGTCCTGCTGATTGGTGCAGTCCAAGCTTTCACTTGTTTTTGTTTTGGAGCTGCAGCAAAGAACTCTATGAAGACTGGTTATTAGTATTAACGTTTTCACTGTTATCTCTTGAAGGAGCAGGTTTTGCTGCATTTGGACAGGCAAAGCCTGTAGTAACTCCTTTTGGACAAGTTGCAGCTGTTGGAGTATCTAGTAACCCTTTTATGGTAAGTGAGTTGTTGCATGATATTAACTTCTGTATGTCTGAAGAGACATAATCTGTAACAATTATAGAGCTGCATGATTTTTTTGCTTCAAATAAGGAAAGGCAGCATGCGAATCTCCTAAATGCAATTCAATATAATGATGACATGGCATTTGTAAGGCTGCTCAAATTTAAATAGGGGTATTTATATATACCATGCTCTCAGTATAACAGTATAACTTAGGAGAAAAACACATACAAAAAGCTGCAATGTAAAATAAATATCCTAAGAAGTTGTTTACCATTTTATATACACTGCATTTATAATTTGTGATAAAGAAAAAAAATCTTAAATGTGTGTTATTCTTTCATTTTCTCCCAGGCTGGTGCACCAACAGGACAATTCCCAACAGGAAGCTCATCAACCAACCCTTTCTTATAGCCTTATAGACACTTTACCCAAAAGAACTCTTATGTGGTCACATAACATCTCTGCGCCTCTTGCACTGTTGTCTTGTTTCACTGATATTAGCTTTAAACAAAAAAGAAGTCTTTAAGAAGTTAAAATAAAAGCCTGCTTTGTGTACCTTTTGGGGGGGGGAAAAAACACACACAGAAACAAACACACACAAAAAAACAACAAAAAAACAAGCCCCCCCCCCAAACAAAGAAAATCAACACCCCCTCCCCTCCACACACACACACACACCTCTCCCCAGGTAATAACGTGCAAAACAGAGGGCTGTGGTAACATCCTTGAACCTGTGAACTGGCAGGTAAAAAGTAGCGGTATCATGTATATTAAAATTGGCTAATAAGTTATTGCAGATACCACATTCATTATGCTGCAGTACTGTACATATTTTTCTTAGAAAATAGCTATTTGTGCATATCAGTATTTGTAACTTTAACACATTGTTATGTGGAAAATGTTACTGGGAAATAGATCAGCCACTTTAAGGTGCTGTTGTATCTCTTGGAATGAATGAGCTACATCATTTTAACCATTGGTATTGGAAGTCATGACGTTAAATTGAAGGTTTGTTTCCTTTCCTAAGAGCTCTTCTATTTATACATGCCTAAATCTCTAATGTTAGAGGGATACCTGTCTGCATAATAAAGCTGATCATGTTTTGCTACAGTTTGCAGGTGAAAAAATAAATATTAGGAAAAAAATTGTGTAGCTTTATTTCTGTGCAATAACACTTTATTGGGTTAGAATGTTCATACTGTGAATCTCACACACAAATGAGTTACCAAAAGTGATATGCTCAAAGGTGATTTAAGCTTAATTTTCATATCCCTCAGTTTTAGTTACATTTTGACCTTGTGATTAAACCTGCTGTTCTAGCTCAAGTGACTTATCTAACAGGAAACTTGAGTTGAGTTACTCTGACAGGATAGCTGTATAATGAAGGACACTGAAAGTCACTGGTAGTGACTTGAAAAAAGGCTAACTGCTAAAAGATATAATTGTGAGTAGCTAATGGAGTCTTTGAACATGACGTGGTTGTGAGCAGAACAGTATGTGTATTAGCAGGCCAAGGTACAACAAATGGAGTAGTGCTCATTTTATTAAAAATGCACATATATTAGTAAGACCTGTGGAATGTTAATTTATTTTTTTATTTACTGGAATATTTCCTGTCATACTAAAATAGCATCTGTAGAGGAGTAAATGTGGGGCTTGTCTAATCCTTAATAGGAAAGTTGCAACAAGAGTACGTTCATCAAAGTAGTTAGTGGTGGGTTTTAAACACTTAATTTGGCTTAAGTTCAAGTGTAATACCAGAGCTAAGCAATTAATGTAAACATTGTGAATACAAGGACTTCAAGCTTCTGGCCAGTTGAAGAATAAAGATCTAACAGTTTTCAAAATAACAGGAATAAATGGGATCAGTTTATTACGGATATTTGAGAAAATGATGTGGAAGCCAGTTTGAGACAAATGGGAGAATTCCTGAAGGTAAGAAACTTTATTTGTAACTGCCTGCCTGAATGCTAGATCTCCTTATTTCCAGGGGAACTGAAAGGCTTGATCATTGCTTGTATTAATACTCTTATGCTAGGGCTGCTGACTCATGTTGTCTACCTGTGGGGAATGGTGGTTTCCGTATGTTAACTTCTTCTGAAGCTTTGGAGATCCCAAAGGACAGGCAGATGTAACAGATTGCTTCTAGTAGTGTTCCACGCTTAAAGGTCTGTTCTGTCCTGTTGATGTATTTAAAGTTAAAGAGACTTGGAGTCTTGCTTGTCCTTCTGACTAGGACTGCTGGATGTGGAGTAGTGTATGTGTTTTAATTCCTGAGACCCTTTGGGGAATTCTTAGGCAAACCCCCAGCAACTACGCTTTTTTTCAGGGTGTTAGTGATGCCCTCACCAGTATAATATAAATAGCTGTATTTCTCTATTGTTGACATCTGTTTTGGAATAATGACACAGGAATGCAGTAAAGAATGGGAATCTTCAAGGGTTTAGAAGGATTTGTGGAACACTTAAATATACTTATTGCAGAGAACTGAATGTCTCTTCAGTGAGATGAAGACCATGCTGTGGAAAGGGAACAATCCTGTGTTCCCTTAATTTCTAAATTGATGTAAACTAGGCTTTGGACAAGTTGTTCTGACCTAAATGAAGCTGTTTACTGCTAAAAGATACTGGAATACATTTAAATATGCAAGGCTGCATATTTAAATTATGCTGCAGAAATAGCAGAATGTCTTATTTTTCCATTACTAGCTTGAATGCATAAAAGGCTGCCAATTCTTACTTTATACCCAATCACACCAGTTTAGTGTATGTTTGCTAACTTCATCAAACTCCAGACAAGTGGCTGAAGATCTTGTATTGTCTTGAATCTCCTTCATATTGAACAGACTGACACCATAGCTGCCTTGACTTTTTTATAAAAGCTATAAGTACAAAATGAATAAATATTTCTCCCATGATTAGAAATCGTGTCTTGTCTTAAAATTTTCTACAGTTGTTCATGCAGTTGCTCACATGACTGTCATAGTTGCTAAAAAGCTATACTCCTGTTAACTTCTAGGTATCTTTTTTGCTTTAATGTCAAAGTATTTTACTTGATAACTTTATCCCTCTTTTACAGCAATTAATTTGTTGAGCTTCTAGAGTAATACTTTTAATCCTGATATATATCAGTTCTCATATGTTTAAGATGATGCTGGAAGAGGTACATCATGAACTCTGCAAGGCAGATGGATGCCTAGGTACTGCAGCTTAGTTATTAATTTAATGGTTGCATACTTCCCAAGCACTGCATTGAAACAAATATTGAAACAGGTTAGTTTGAAAAGGACCAAATTTGGTTAGAATCCTGAAAGAGAGCCATAAATATGATGCAAATGTTCTTCTCTGTTGGAGGGAGAAATTACTGGGGCGTAAAGGTAAGCTCAGGAAGTTTTAAAAAGTATGTTTTCAAAGGAATTCATGATTTTTATTTTCTTGTGAACTGAAAAGCGGAAAATAGCAATTCTCAATTCTCTCTTGACTAACCTGTACCTTGTGGTAGAGGAACATAATGAAAATTGCTGCTGATATAAATGACTCCAAAGTGGCCATTATTGAACACAGTTGAAAGTCTGATTAGCTTTAGTTATATCTAGAATTTTAAGCATTCTTATTTAAGTATGACTGCCTTGTATAGAAATTGAATTCTCCCTGTGGCTGGCTTAAAAAAAATTTGCCTCCACAGATAAGTTACTGCATTTGGTCATTTGTGAGAATGTAGTAATCCCTCTGAACCTACTGAGGTAGCATTTTGGGGAGGGTGGGGGTGGTTAGATGCTACTTGCATTAACTTACTTTAAAAATGCATGTCAACTTCCAGTTGAAAAAGTGCAAGTCACCAAAAAGTTTTGGTGGTAAACTTTCCTACAGATCATCCTGCTGCTATGGGGCAATTACTTCTTTAGGTTCTACAGGCATGTTTGGAAGTCTTTTATTTAATGGTAAATTGCCTTTAATTAAAATACTCAGTAGAAGTGAAAGTTCAAAGGTTGTATTCTGTAAGCTCTTCTGTTGTGAGGTTCAGGCATCTGTATGAAATTGCCTCCTATTGTGCTCGTTGAGCATTAATACAAGTTTTGGTGTCAGGACTGCATAACTAAATTTGAGTTGAAATAGAAAATTGTTTGAGGATTGTCTGGGATTAGAACTGTTGATGAAGAGAACTGGGAAAAAATGCATCATGCTGTTTACAAAGCTCTTTGTGCTGAAGGCTCATAAACAGCCTTTTCCATCATTGACCAGTCTTGATTGAGCATTGTTTCCGCTAATTAGTTGTTCAGATGATGCAGCCTTCTACATTGTTGCTTGCAACCATTCTTTTCATCTCTTTCCCCTTAATGATCAATAGGTTCACCAGCCACACTGGCATTTCTGCATTTGATGGAGATAATGATGTATATGCTTCTGGTCAGGAAAATTCCAGCTATGAATGCAAAGTAGCTGCCATAAACGAGAAACTGGGAGATGGGGGTGGAGAGAAGAGGGGAGGAAGAATCAAGAACTGTATTTGCTGTTAAATAACATAAAGGGTGTCCCTACACTGACTTCTTCACTTCCCTGCCACCCATGTTCCCAGAACAAGCCCCTCTTGAAATGGCTCGAAGTCTGGCTGCTTGACTTCATCCAGTAGAAAGACTGTAATCATAAAAGGGGGGTGGAGAGAATATCCTATTACTTGCTTGCCCTCCCTACCTCAGTAAGGAAGGAGGACAGCTGGCTAGCACTTTCTGGCTCTTATCTGGAAAGATGACAGCTCAAGACTTGGATGGTATTCAGTATGTGTGCTTAAACTCTAAAGCTGTCCGGGGACATGAGTTAATTTTCAGAATTAAAGTAACTTCAAAGTGCATCCAATGAAACTACATAAATTCGAATTTCTGTAGTAATAAAGACCCATAGATTACCTTTCAACTTGCTTCTGTTTAGTGTATTTTTACAATAAACTTGTCAATAGTAAGCCTTTAAATAAGAAGAAACTGAGTAACAGGTGATGGTTCTCCCTTCTGCTCTATGAAGTATGTTCTTAAGATTACTACAGAAATGCAACATTGACAAAAGATTAGAGGACAAGTGGGCTCTAGTAGCTACTGCCAGTTCACTTCAAATGAGCCTGTGTTCAAGTAAGTGTCCTAAGCTAACCCATCCCCTAATATCTCCCCAGAGGCTAAACTTTGAATAGAACCCTCTTCCAGAGGAGAGCAGGGAACGTGAGAGTAGTATGAGTAATGTAACTTACCTGGGTGCTGATATCCAGTCCTAGACCTCTTGAATCTACTACAATAACAGTCAAAATTGTCTGGATCACCAGTGCAACAAAGTTGTTGAAGCCAAACATCAAAGCATAACGCTCCATACTTAGGTTGACAGCAATCTGGAACCTGAAAATGAATATACAGCCAGGTTAACTGAGCTCTGGAGAGCTTGAGTGCTTGCAACTTCAGGGAGGAAGTTTGGGAATGATTTCATGCTCACAGTGGAGTCTTCATAGGATAAAGCTTCTTTACTTTTGATCGTTACATTTTTAATATCTTCATTTTGATAGAGATCTATTTTTTGTTATTTCACTTTTGCCACATTATTGTGCATCTTCTCTTACTTCGGATAATTTTGCTAAATGACCTGTGTATGTTCATTTGATTATTTAGAGAAGTCTCATACATATATCATTGGACAGCTAAATGTAGAATAAGGTAATTACTGACTTGGAATAAGCTATTCTTATGGTTAGGTCATACATTTAAGTATAGTCTTATATAGGCTAGAAATAATATTTTGCTGTAGTGACCTATTCAAAAATCTTATTTCTGTGGAAACTTCCAGTAAAAATTCATGTGTGAAAGTGATACTTCTGCTGATTCAAATCAATTTAATTGGAGCAGTTGTGCATTATACTTACGTTGCTATTGTTATAAGGAACATGTAGCATGCCTTAAATACAAGGTAACCAGCGTAACATGCCCAGATGTTGTCTGTAAAGTACATGAGAAACAGAGAACCAGCATCCATTGCAGAGAACATTCCCAAAGCCAGTTCTCCAGAAAGATCCCAGTTTACTTTGACATATCCAACTGCCATGGATGTTGCTGAACCTAAAAATGAAAAATAATGAAAACTCAAACATTACTGTCCTTCTAGAGTCATGGCATTACTCTGTAAATGGATCATTACAGGAGCTCTTGATACTTTTTAAGACTACAGTAGACTTTGATATTGGTGTGGCTTCTATTTTCTGTTAGTGCTGTGGGAGTCTTCTGTTTTTGCTTTTTTCTTGCTTACAGAGCTTTCTCAGGATGAAGCACTCTGAGAAAGTGCCTAATGCCTAAGGTTGGAGGCAGCAGTGCCTGGCATATTGTTGTTGTGCCATTTTTGACAACCATGATTAAGAGAACAACCCCACCAAGCACTTTCTGTTAAAATATGCCTGGGGGAGTTTAATTCTTTCATGTAAAGCTCTTCATGAAATGACAGTCTGTTGCACTCCTTCATACTTTTTTTTTTAACCTAATGACAGTATAGCTTCAGTGAAGGTTTTTCTGGTGAAAAATGTCATACTCCTTATTGATAATGACATATAGCAAGAATGCCTTCTACTACTTGTAAGAATGCTATCCAGCTATGGTTAATTTTTGTGCTCCTCCAGCACTGAGGCCTCCTGTGTGTTTATGAAAGCTTTTTGAAATGTTATGCTGAGGTTAGTAGCTCAAATGCAAAAGAAGTCTGGTCCAGGCAGGTTATACAGCAGTGAGTACTGGCTACCCATGGGCTTTTTGGCAGGATAGTACACTAGTGGTCTTGACTTGCTGGCTGAATGTGTTCCTCATCAGAATTCAAAAGTCATAGTAGGCCACCTCCTTCGGTCAGTAACTACAATAGCCAGAGGTTCCTGGTAATGTGAGTGCTTTCTGTACTCCAGAATAGTATCAAGTTCCAGACAGTGCAAAAGCATGAAAGCTCTTGGGAATGCTGCTCAAACCAGTAGTCTTGAAGCTTTGGGGTAATTTTAGTAAAATGCACTTCATGCTGCTTGCAGGGAAGGAGAGTAGATGGACAGTTCCCTGTATTACTTATAAGATATGACTGCTGGTATGAAGGAGATGTGTGGAAGCTTGGAAATGAGGCTCCATTGGTACTGCACAGCTATTTCAATGAAGTTGCACTTTGAAGTGGCCACAAAACAGAAGACACACAGGTAAAGAGGAATATCATTGGGTCAATGGATCATTATGTTGTTGGGTCACAACATGCTTATCCAGGATCACTTATCCTGAAATGACTGCTCATCCACTGTCAGAACAGACTGTCTAGAGCAGATATCTTTTATTTTTTTTTTACTTTTTGTATCAACTCATTTATATGTATTTGGGAGAGGAGTAGGCAAGGTGGCATTGCACAAGGTTTTTGAACTGCTTGCTTTGTATTGAATTTATGAACTAAACAGAGCTGTGAATGAAAACTCTTAAAACTTCTTGGTGGAACAAGGTGCCCCAAGAAGGAAAAGATTATATATTTTGTGTGTGCATGTATATATGACTATTTTAAAGACCCCAGGGATAAAGCTGTATAGTAAAGAGATGCTTTGCACACTGTTTATATGGGGGTTATGTGTTGGAAGCCGTTACTATTGACCTTAATCCTCATAGGAAATAGTTGCTGAAGACATCGTGAAAGGACGTCACCAGCCAAGACAGATTAGAAGTAGCTGCTAGTGGTTTTTTTACTTACCTAAAAAAGTTGCTATTGCTTCAACAGCTCCGTTGTACACTGCAGAGCTGTGAGAGGGGGCTCTGAAATCCCACAGCACTTGGATGTAATTCACAATCTGATTGAAGCCTGCTGTAGCCAAAGCCCACCACAGGGACCAGTAAAGCAGCTTCCTAGAGCTGTAGCAATCCCTCAAGTCCCTGCTCAGCTGCACCAGTACTCTGAGCATGTGGTTTTGGGGCTTGGGCTGTTCAGCGTGCTGTTGTGGTGCTGGTCGCGTGTCAGCAGCTGCGCAGTCCTTGTCCTGTTGTTGGCAGCTCGATGGCCCGTTGGAACCGAGTGTAGCCACAGCTTTTTGTGGTTGTGGGAGGGTTTCAGAGACACCTTTTTTATGGAAGAACATGCTCTTTTGGGGCATTGGGAGGAGAAAGGAACACAGGAATGCCAGGGACACAGAAGCGAGGGTAATGGCGTTGAGATGAAAGTAGGATACGTCTGCCAAGGAAACCAGCAGCTGTCCCAGCACTGCAGCAACTGTGGCCGCAACAAGGGTGATACTCCTGCAATAGCTCGTCACTCTCTGATAGCGATCGGCGCTGACGACGCTGTAGATGTAGGCGTAATAGGCAACCTCGGTGGCTGTCACCATCCCGTAGAAGAATTCCATCACCTGCATGGCCACCACGCCGTGAGCAAAGAGGAGCAAGAGCCACGTGACGATGTAGCTGATGCCCTGGAGGAGGAGGACGGGCTTGTAGCGCACGTAGTCTGTAATCAGGAAGACTGGGAGCAGGAGTGCGAGGTAGGAGTATGTCCAAACGGGGAAAATCTGGTTGGTAACCTAGAAGGAAATTGACTTTGCTCTGACACAAGCATTATCTTGCATCAAATACTATTCCCTGTGGTAACTGAAAATTAATGTCTGTTTAGTTTCACCTTCCATATGAGTCACTGAATACTGCTGATTACCTCTCCTCTTTGCTTGATTAGAAAAAAAAGGTGCTCTTTATGGGGGGGGGAACTGGAGTTGGACTTAATATATAGTTATTACTATGTTGTCTTCACACATTATCTTTAAATATTGTGTGAAAAGTAAGTTCTTGATGGAACAGTATTTGAATAACTTTCTGTTGGCCTTCAATTGCATAGATGCTCCAGAAATATATTATTCGTTTTCCCTCGAATCAGAATAGTTTGGGTTGGAAGGGACCTTAAAGATGATCTAATTCCAGAACCCTACCCCACCCCCAGTTGCTTAAAGCCCCATCCAGCCTGGCCCTGAGCGCTTGCAGGGATGTGGCATCCACAGCTTCTCTGAGCCAGGGCCTCACCACCTCCATAGAAACAAATTTCTCCTTGTATCTAATCTAAACCTACCCTCTTTTAGTTTAAAGCCCTTCCCCCTTGTTGTATCACTGCACTCCCTGACAGAATCCCTCCCCAGCTCTTCTGGAGCCCCCTTTAAGCACTGGCAGGCCGCTGTAAGGTCTCCTCAGAGCCTTCTCTTCTCCAGGCTGAACAATCCCAACTCCCTCAGCCTGTCACCATAGCAGAGGTGCTCCAGCCCCTTGATCATTGTGGCCCTCCTCTGGACTTGTTCTAACACCTGTATTTTTCTAAAAACTGATCTCCATCCAAGCTAGCAGGTTCTGTTTACTACTCTACACTAAAGCTCAGTGTTTGCCCAGGTAGCTTTGGCTACAGCTGCAGCAGGAGTATGTGTTTCTTCTGGATACACGTCACCAACTGAACTCTGACTCTAAGATGTCTGTTTTGGGGAGGTCTTACCTAGTAAATGCTGGACCTGCTTGGCTATTAGGTCACGATTGCTTGTTCTCAGCTTGAGAGTTAGACTTGAATGGAATTGTTTCAAATGCTGAGAGAACAATAATAGCTGTTTATTGTTTTCTGAACCAGTATGATTGGTGAGCAGCAGGATCACTGCATCTTTCTGGGGGTTCCTTTGGTTATCTGCATTTTAAATTAAGTGACTAAAACTTGGGGAATTAGCTCATGACTGGAGAGAGTTCAGCTGAGTCTCAGTATCTGTACTGTCCTTATTTTTGAGCTGGTTGATGCTGAAATGAGAATTAAGGCATCTCATCATGTTATTTATATGCTTCATGTAAGAAAGTTTTCATTTCTGATTTTCAAAAAAAAAAAAAACCAAACAAAGCAAAACACCTTTTTCAGAGTAAAAATGGGGTTCATGCTACTAAGCTGGCAGATTCTGCCTCAGCTTTTACTAGTGCAAATCAGGAATGACTGTTCACGCTAGTGGTGATGTGGGTGTACCTAGCTTGTGTTGTCTAATTATGCCACTAGATTCATGATTCTCTTTTGATTCATGTCCTCTTTTATTATGAAGCGTGCACCTGAACCAGCCAGTGCTGAGCAGAGGAGCAGAACACAGACAATCACAGTACATGCTTTTTAAAAAATAATTAAAAATTAAAAAACAACTTATGTGAATCTGACTTGCACAGACTAGACTAATGGATGCACAGAACAGCTTAGTAATGTTGGTAATAATCTAATAGGTCATCAGTGGAAGTCTGCTTGGTTGTCTAATGTCTGATCACTGTTTCATTTTCGTTGTTAGTATAATTCCCCAATAAGTATCAATAAATCTCTTTGTTGCTCCTTTTTTTTTTTCTTGGGGGGAAGAAACTGTCTGACCTGATCTTGCTGAAAGTATCAATTTCTTAAACAACAACCAAAATGGTTTCAAAGCCCAGGAATGTGGGGACTTCAGAACTTAAACTTGCAAAAGAGGAGAATCCTTATTCTTTTCCAGGACAATCTTAAATAGGGGTATCTCAATAAAATATACCTATCTTACTGAATACTTTTTCTCCCATTCAGTTATTACTGTGAGGCTTACTGCTTTAAGTGTTCTAATTATTACTTAAGAGAACAGTTGCTTACCTGTTCGATTGTTAGATTTTTGTCTGGTCCACTTAAGTAAGGAGTGAGAAAAGATTCTGAAGGCCTCATTGTGGAAAAAAATCCATTCGCACAAATGATGACTGTGGGATAAATCCAGTTGCTGCCTATGGCTCCTTTCCAGCAATCCATGGTCTATGTAGAAACGTAGTGCACCAGAAATTTAAAAAGGTACTGTTCACAATTGCTAAAAACTCATTTGTAAGTTTACTTTTTAACCAACGCTACTTCAGCTAATGCTTCTTTCACCACGCTTGCTACTAATCACAGAGAGCCTGTAAATGAACAACTTGGATCAAAGGGCATTGGTGGCAAACTCTGATCTCTGTCTTGTCTGTCAAAGGTTGTTCTTACTGACTCACTTAAAATTAAGTAGATGTAGTGGAAGAATAAAGATCCATTACAGTCTCATTTCTGAATAGATGAGAGGGCAAACTGTCAGATTAGAGCTCATTCTCAGAATGCTCAGGGAGGCATTTTTCTAATGATTTCCTGTCTGAGAGCCAAGTGGAACAACAGAAGTGCAAGACTTTTTGCAGACAGTAAAAACCCCCAGCGAGCTTGCAACCCTTTGTGAGCTTGGCTTCTTCAAAATACTTTAACACTCATCTTTCTTACTCTCTAGTTGTCTGAGTGAGTACATAGACGTAGTAACTCTCAGCCTCTTGAATCTACCTCCTCAGACTTAAAGAGGGCTTCTGGCTTCACTTTTAAAAGTGGTGATTAAAAGGAAAAAAAGAGACTTTTCCTCTTTGTAGTTGGCTGCAAAAATAAAGAAACTTGTCTTTTAAGCTTATTTTACTTGCTTAACACTAAGTACCATAATAGGATGTTAAGGCAACATTGCTGTGACCTTAGAGGAAGGTTACAAAAACCAACCCTAACATCAAAACTTGATTTTAAATGACCGCCTCTGATTATCATCTTCCTTGTGTAAATCATTGTACTTAGATAAAATGATTTGTACAAAAGTAGCCTGTGTTATCCTTAACTCCTTAAATTTGTATTTGAATTCTTGATATGTTATCATTTACAAATAAAAATATACTAAAACTCAGCCTAATCGATGACATCAGCATAAATCTTACATCCCTTCCAAATGGGCTGAGTGAGTAGCTTGCACTCTTCTGAATAACCTCTAGGGTCATAACTTACCTGTCAAAACTGGGGTTGCGGTCTGTCTTCCGTGGATTCATGTGCAGTTTCCTCCTAGGATAGGTTCTTGTACTGTAGAAGAGATGTCAAAAGCCACCCTTCAGGATTTGAGGTAGTAAGAAACTTGTGTCTTATTAGTAAAAACTCTTAGGAAATGAACTTGATAAAATGTTAACAGAAATAAATAATAATTCATCTCAACTCTTCTTGCTTGCAGAACTTCCTCATAAAGAGTGCAGGGGAAGCCTTCTACTTTATAGGTTTTGTCAGCAAGTGGTTCTAACTTTAAGATAAAGGATTAAGACTCACAGTTCTTAATAATGATTAATTAAAAAAGACGTGGCAAGAAAGCAATTACTTGATTACCTTTTTATGTTAATGAGTACCTCTTAAAGGTGTATCCTTCAGTTTGTGGATAAGAATATAATAGCACATGTTTTAAAGCTTAGGCTGACACAGGTGTTTCCTGGGCATAGCACCGAGATCTCTGGGCTCAGTTTTCTGACTGTCCTCAGTGTGGGTGTGTGGGGAGGTAGGACGCAGAAAACTTCCTAATGTTTATTGGCCAGAAATTACATCAGAGGATTAGTCTGTCACTTTTCATAATGACAAAAAGTTTAAAAAAAAAAAAAGACAAAGCTTCTAAAAAAAAAAAAAACACAAAACACAACTACTTCTGAGGCTTTCTGCAGCTTTGCTTTCATTCAGCCATTTTTGGACTGGGCTTCCTACTTCTCCCATGGCTCATCAGAAGAGGGAGCTGACCCTGAAGTCCACAGGTGATCTGTGGGATGGGTATTGACCCTGGGAGCCAACCCTGTGGCCCTGGCAGGAGTGGCCCCACATGCTATTCGGAGTTTTGTGAGGTTTTGTTTTACAGTTATGGAAACCTCTCACTCTGCTTCTAGCCTGTAGTGCTAGAAGTGTTCAGGGAAGCGAGGCATGTTCTGTCTCCATGTTTCATGCTCGCTCTTTACAAATGGCTTTTGAGAAATGAAAATACGGAGACGATGCTGCTGCGTGAGTCAACGGCCTACTGCAAGGTGGCTGACTGGCATTCACCTGGTAACCCACACAGTGCTTGGTTGGTACCCACTGGCTTTGAATAGAAAGATGCAGTTTTCTTGCTGGCACGGCTAAAACTGGCCTTACCAGCTTGCTGGATTGTATCATGGTGAAGACGTGTCTCCAAAACCACTAGTGTTTCAAAGGCAGTTAGTGATGCACTGAGATGGGGCTGTAGCTATGGGGAGCAATGTGTTCCGCTTCAGGTTTTTGTAGTTAAGTGGAATTTTGGTCACCCTGGGAGGAAAGATGAGCTCTTAATACTAAACACAACTGCATGCAAGAGGAGGTGGATTTGTTCAGTTTCCTTTTGCAGATCAAATAGCCTGCTGGGCCCAAACTATGGCCTTTCCAAAGTGTGTGCATTGTATGTGAATGCACAGGTGGATGTGCATATCACTATTTTGGATGAAATCTGATTGCTGGGTTAACGTTGATTTGCAGCTGAAAACCCAAGGTAACATGAGGCTTTACCTTTCTTTTGCTGTTGTTTGTAATTTCATTGTGTCATGTCCTTCCTGACACTCCTCAGAGCTTCCCTATCCCTCCTCCCCTCCCAAATGCTCCTCCAAACTCCCAACCCCACAATTTTTTGTAGAGAGAGAACAGGTATCCAAATATAAATCATATGTATGTTTAAAGACTTTTCTGAAGACAGTGTTCTCTATAGCTGAAAACTGAATATATTGTCTGCTTGGTTCTTTTGCTCTTCAGAGGCAATACAGAGAAGACAGTAAGATTTGACCAGTTCAGAACTTTTACTGTTTTTTCTATCAGTTTTAAATACTGTTTTTTTCATTTAAGCACAAATTCTAGTTAGCTGCCAGTCCAGAACTTGCATCTGTATTTGTAAGTAAAAGCCTTAAAAGAGGAAAGAGGTTTTCTATTCATGAGGTAATACTAAGTAGTCCATGCTCTATTGGACTTATGTCCCACAGGCAGGAATATTATGTAGGTAGTTCTGTGGTAATAAAAGATAGTGCTTAGTGGAAGCTAAGTACATCTGCTTTTGCATCTGCATTGGTTAAACTGTTCTGCTTAAAGACAATTTACAACTGAGGATGTCCACGCAGTGCACAATACTAAATAAAATGACTAGAAAACGAGCTGGGTTCATTTGGGCAAGTCCTACTGATTCTTGTGACCTAAAGCAAATTACTTCTCTCCTGCTTAATCTTGCCTATAGATAGTTTGCCTAATTCCAGTACATGACAAATGCATGAAAAGCACAAATGTTTGTACAGATGATAACTTTTCTCCACAGGAAACATATTTATTCTGCAAATGCAAAGTATTTTCTATTTTTATTAGTGAGATGTAGGTATTGCAAGCTTGAAGCAAGCTGCAGTACAGAAATAACTTTAACATATGGGTATATTTTTATATTAAACTAAGCATTCACTATGCAAGCTCACTTATCTCTTTTGTCTTCCTGGACTGACTGTCCTTTATGCTAAACTAAATTAGTTGTAGGACTTAAAGTCTCTTGATAAATTCTGAGATGCTGACCCTGACAAATCCTTGGCCAAGATCAGTGAACCTCCTCATCTGGTGAGCAAAATTGCATGGTATTAGTTGTTTTTTTTCTCATTTCAGTTTTAAACCTTCCTGTTAATCTGGATTCCTATGCAGAGTCAGTCAAATTCCTCAACAACATACTTTTTCTGGACTTAGTCTGTACTACTCAACCTCTTTTTGTATTTTTTTCTTCCTGTTGAAACAGGAAGACATTCAGTCTTAAAATATTAATTTTACTGGAAGCACAAAGAAACGAGTGGGGAAGGTTCATTTTTGTTTTGACTCTGAAATGTTTACCCTTCTGAGCTGAGATTGCTATGGGTTCAGTGCAGTGTTTAGGTTGCAGTTTTCAAACATGGGCCAAACAACAACTGTGGCCTAGCAGTGGTTGAATGAACCTTCTTCTCAGACAGGTTGTGCAAGCCCTGCCTTTGTGCTGTTGTGTGCAAAAGGTGTGCTTCTGAGGTGGGCTTTCAACCTCCGAATCACCTGTATTTAGGCAGGAAGGAATATCACGATGCAAATGCAATACCTTCTTCCTCTGTTCAGAGCAAGGTTTGCACAAAGCGGGCAGTAGCCCCTTGGCCCGCATGTATGAGCAAGTGTGCGTGGAAGCAGCTTAGCGATACTGGTTGCAAGAGCCAGACCAAGCAAGGCAATGAACTTGAATCTTTGTTGTGCACAGTGGGATGCCAAGGTGGTTGCTGTGCTTTTTTGATTATAAAGTATTGCTGTTAAGCTGTTTAAAGGCAAATAAACAAGAATCTAAAGCAACTTATCATTTATTCTTGGCTTGGTGCCGTTCTGTTGATCTTTCTTAGCTGGCATATGTCATAAGGAAGTGCTGTAATGATTCAGCATAGCTTTTCAGGGTTGTGTTGTATGTTCCTCTTGCATTGCTGTTCCCTGTATGCTGCACTAGGAGCTCTTCTCCCATGAGGGCCAGGCCACGTGAGCCTTTGCTTGACTCCTACAGCCGGGTTGTATAGCCAGTCACAGTCTGCTCTTTTGATTCATGTTCAGCAAGGTTCAGAGGCTCTTTCCGTGATCTTGCTATTTTCCTTCTGCATTTGCTTGAGAGAAGCATGCAAATGCTTCTGATCAAGAAAATCCCAGCTATGACTGCAAAGTAGCTCCCATAAATTAAAAACTGGAGATGAGGTGAGAGAAAAAGGAAACAAAAAAATAATGAAAAACACAGGGTAGGGAAACACTGTTTCTCCTGGAGACAGACACTGTTTTGTTTACTTATGTCCTGGCACAATTTCTCTGCTCAAGTTCTTGCTTTGTGTTTAAGCAAAATCTCCTCTTTTCCAGCAAACAGCAGGTCTTTGAGGTATGAAGAACTGCCATGTTTCTACTCCTTGTGCTTCCTAATAACCATCAGAGGGGGAAGGGATGGGAACAGGATTTTTTTTCTATTGCAAAATGTAGAAGGAGCTTCACTACCAGCATGCCCATTACTCACATAGTCATGAATAATGCAAGCGAAGAGTGAGTGAGTCCTTTTTTTTTTGCTCTTACTTGCACATTTCACTGGTGTTACCAAACTGGCTTCAGTAAATACGACATGAATTCATATCAGTCTTTCCGACAACAGTGGCAAGCCTATTTATGATGTCTGTACATGTTCTTAATCTTAAAGATTTAATGTTTAATCTTTCCAAATATCTTTTGCTGTCTCCATGCAGAATATCTGAATAGCTTTAGTTTTCTTCACGTCCATGGGAGTAGGAAGCTGTCCCAACTTCTCAGACACTGTCTGAGAAATTGCAGAAGTCAGTAAATTTCAGTTGACTTCAACATGAGTGGAATAGCCTTGACTGAAGCTATTGGCACTGATGTGAGATAGGATATCCCACGCTACATTATATGACCAAACCATGGGCAGAAAGATTTTATTACTCACCTTGAGATACAGACCAGATTTGCTCCTGGGCTGCAATTAGAAGTGATTTTTCTTGGTAAACTTTTGAAAATGAATCAGCTAATCAGTGAAATGGAAGCAAATTAACAGTACATACCTGAGTCACTATGTCCAGTCCCAGGCCTTTTGAATCCACTACGACTATTGTAAGGATTGTCTGAATCACCAGTGCGATGAAGTTGTTCAATCCAAACATCAAAGCGTAGCGCTCCATGCTCAGATTTATGGCGATCTGGAACCTAAGGTGAGACTGGCTGTCAGGTACTTCACACTGGGTGGAAAGCTATTACTCTCCATGCGGTTGATAGAGAAATGCATCATAGAGGTGATACCCCAAGGGTGGGCTAAATGGTGCTTCATCTGTTTGATTGCTCCCAGCAGTGTCCTGACTATTGGAGTGCATTTCAATGACTTTGTACTTGTCTGTGTTGCTTTTTGAAACCACATCATGTGATCAGAAGATCGGATCTTCTCTTCTACCTTCAGACTGTGCCAGCCTCAGGCAGATGGCCTGTGGTTCCCCTCTTGGGCCTCAGAAAGCTTAGCAATATCAATAGGGCTTTTTCTGAGTGCTCAAACATTGCTTCATTTGGTGGTCTTGTGTCCAACTCTTAGCAGTGCCATAACTGTCTTGAAGAGTTGAAGTTGGATATGGGGGGGGAGGGAATACCTCATAGGGAAATAAAGCACTAGGTTAGGTTTCCCAGACAGGTTGTAAAGTTTCCATGGCTGGAGGCTTTGAAGGCTTGGACGGACAAAACCATGACCTGATCTGGCATCGGCAGGAGATCTGCCCTGGCTGGGAGGTTGGACTTAAGTGGTCACCATGGGTATGTTCTAATCCCAGGAATTGGACTTGATGATCCTTATGGGTCCCTTCCAACTCGGGATATTCTATGATTCTATAATCAAAATTTTTATGAAGTGAATCACTTTTTGCTCTGTGGCTTAGTGGAGGTAGAATGCAGTTTATTCTTGTCAAGAGCGCACAGATTTTTTTCCTTGCAATATCATTTTTGACAATAATTGGAACATCTATCCTAGCGATATTTACCTCCCAAGTTTCTATTTGAACAAATCTATCTGCTCTTCCTTCAGTATGCTTTGCGCTGACTTTCAGCAGGGCTCATTTGTGCAAGCTTTTATTCTTTTTCTATTGAATATATTGAAGTAGTTCAGGTGTTATCCACTATAATGCACTGAAAATCCACCAAAATATAAACAGGGGATTCAACTGACTTCGTTCAAGATGGGTATCATCTTGTCATGCACTGCAGTTATAGCAGTTTTTAAATTATCTGAGTTTTTTAATTAATTATCTGATTTTTTTAAATTATCTTGTTTTTGACACAAAAATGCATCTGATATTTTTGTTAATGAAATAGTAAAAATTTTGAGCTAGTCCGAAGGCATTCTGATCAATACAATAAGTGGGAAAATGTGTTTATATTTTTTCTATATCTGACAACAAAATAGCTTGATCTCGTAAGAGGGTCATTTGCATTTAAATGTGCTATGCTATTATATTTTGTTTACACCATAATGTCATTAAAGATATATGTATAAAGTTGTGCTGGGGAATGCTCGTGGCAAATCTTTTCCTGCTTTCACATAGCTCATATTTTGCAAGCTATCAACAAGGTGGTCGAGATATAAGGAGATATTAAAAGATGGTTCTTGATCTGCTTTTTAAAGATGGTTGTGTTGTCCCCACATCTCCTATGCCAGTGCTTGTGCAAGAGGAAAGTAACTTAAATGTTTTGCTATTAACATTGCCTGTAATAGTAAGGATACTTTATATGTTTAGCTTCTGCATAGGCAATTGTTCAGTGTTCTTCTGATAACTTATGGCTGTTTAGAAGGATGAAAACAACATAAGTGGGCATTTAAGTGTCCTCATTTTTACCTAAACAGTTATGTCTAGTGTTAGATCTGCTATCTCTTGAGTAAAAAGAGGAATGCCCTACGTATGCTTAAAGTAGGGTTAATATTACGCACATAATGGTAGCACTGTAAGGGTTTATACTTACGTTGCTATTGTTATAAGAAGCATATAGCTTGCCTTGAAAATGAGGTAGCCAGCATAACATGACCAGATGTTGGTAGTAAAGTGCATGAGGAAGAGGGAACCAGCGTCTATTGTGGAGAAGATCCCTAATGCCAGTTCTCCAAAAAGGTCCCAGTTCACTTTCACATATGCCACCATGAAAGATGTTACCGAGCCTAGAGAGGGAGGAAAAAAAGTAAATGTTGCATGTGTTCTATAGCCTGCATCACCAAGTGCCACCTTCACATACCAAAAGGCAACGCTGAATAATGAAGCAGACTAGTTCAGAAACTGTGCAGATGGATGGTCATTTTTAGACAACAGCATGAATTATCTGCAATTCTTTTCATAGTATTTTACTCCACTTCTTGGATAAACTGTCTTGTGAAAAGATTCATTGTTTATCAGTGTAGTACCCAGCAAGCTCAAAAGGAACAATTCTTCCAAATTCTTCCAGCTTTTGTTGCTTACTAGCTTGGTTGTATAGTAAGCCAGTTACCTTTTAGGTTAATGGATTAGCTCTGTGCAGCTTGTAAAGGGACTAAGCTGCCAAAAAAAAAAAAGGCAGGAGGGGAGGGATGACTTCTGTCAAGTATCAAGTGAATGTACTCAAGAAAACGAAAGGATAAGCAGTGTTTTTTCTTTTGGTGGGTCTGCTACAAAGACATCTGTTTTGAAAGTAAGCGGTCAGAGTATCCATCTTAGGTGTCTTGTACAATTGGAAAACCTCTACACTGAGAACTAGGTGATTCCAGGAGAAAGAGGAATTCATCATGGAATAGGCACTTTAGGAGTTCCTTCTAATCCATCAGTCACTTGGTCTATATTAGCTGTCTCCCTCCAGACCAGAGTAACTTTTAACAGATACTTAAAAGTATCTGTTTCTCCTTATCGACAGGAATGGTAACTTGAATGGCCAGATGCAACATAGACATACTTATTTTCCCTGGTGGATCACGCCCCAATGTCTTTTGCAAGTCCTCCACAGCAGCACAGTGAGTGTGTGGAACCACTGCCAAGTAAGGGTGGTACACTCAATTTGCCTTTGGATATCTTTGCTTATATGAAGCAGGCATCTGCTCCCACTGCAAAAGAGTATGGTTAACCTCAGTAACATCACGAATTCAGTAAGCATTTTTTCCTGTAAATCCCTGTATCTTGGAATTGCTGAAATTCTTTGTTTCCTGCTCTGCAAGAGCATTTTAATAGAGAAATATCTTAATGAGAGGTTTAAGTTCTTGTATAAAATATTTATGGAAAAACTTATCTTTGTAAGCTGATACTATTGCTATGGGAACTGTTGTGATGCTTGCCGGGGGGATGGGAGGCAAGATAAAAAATGCAAAACCTTGTAAAAGAAACATGGGTGCCTCCGAATGGATCAAGCAGCGGGATGGAAGGTCTGTGTGACGTGTACGCTTCTGCATGCTGGCAGGATAAAGTTTGGTGCCCTAGTCATACAGAAAAATAGCATAGCTCATGTTTGAACTGTTTTTGTACATCAAAGAACTGGATCTCGAATGCACAATACATATACTGTTTCCTTGGGGTATCTGCAATGGAAAGGAACTGCAAAACTGTTCTAAAGTAAAACTTTGGAGGCTACCTTTGTGACTGATGCTTAAACATGAACTTACTCAGGAAAGTTGCTATTGCTTCAACAGCTCCGTTGTACACTGCAGAGCTGTGAGAGGGGGCTCTGAAATCCCACAGCACTTGGATGTAATTCACAATCTGATTGAAGCCTGCTGTAGCCAAAGCCCACCACAGGGACCAGTAAAGCAGCTTCCTAGAGCTGTAGCAATCCCTCAAGTCCCTGCTCAGCTGCACCAGTACTCTGAGCATGTGGTTTTGGGGCTTGGGCTGTTCAGCGTGCTGTTGTGGTGCTGGTCGCGTGTCAGCAGCTGCGCAGTCCTTGTCCTGTTGTTGGCAGCTCGATGGCCCGTTGGAACAGAGTGTAGCCACAGCTTTTTGTGGTTGTGGGAGGGTTTCAGAGACACCTTTTTTATGGAAGAACATGCTCTTTTGGGGCATTGGGAGGAGAAAGGAACACAGGAATGCCAGGGACACAGAAGCGAGGGTAATGGCGTTGAGATGAAAGTAGGATACGTCTGCCAAGGAAACCAGCAGCTGTCCCAGCACTGCAGCAACTGTGGCCGCAACAAGGGTGATACTCCTGCAATAGCTCGTCACTCTCTGATAGCGATCGGCGCTGACGACGCTGTAGATGTAGGCGTAATAGGCGACCTCGGTGGCTGTCACCATCCCGTAGAAGAATTCCATCACCTGCATGGCCACCACGCCGTGAGCAAAGAGGAGCAAGAGCCACGTGACGATGTAGCTGATGCCCTGGAGGAGGAGGACGGGCTTGTAGCGCACGTAGTCTGTAATCAGGAAGACTGGGAGCAGGAGTGCGAGGTAGGAGTATGTCCAAACGGGGAAAATCTGGTTGGTAACCTACAAGAGAAGAAATTTGTGTAATTCCTCTTTGGGAAAATAAGCTCATTTATTTTAAATGGCTTTACAGAAGGGAAGAAGAATTCATAATATACACAACCATGCTGGTCTGAAGCACCATGAGTGTGTTGAACATGCTACTGAATTTTAAATTTTAGAAACCCTGTTATATATTTTGAGTCTTTTACTTATGCCACCTGGAGCAAATTGTAACCTTCCCAAGCTGGTTACAGCTTTGCTTTTTTTTTCTCACCTTTGTCTTTCTTTAAAGGCTTTGTTTAAAATTTTACTTTTGATTTTTGGTGCTTCATGTAAAAAAAAAAAAATAGTAGAATAAAACCATACCTCATCTATTGTCAGATTTTTATCTGGTCCTGTTAGATAAGGGGTTAGAAAAGGTTCTGATGGCTTCATCATGTAGAAGAATCCATAGAGGCAGAGGACCAGGGTGGGGAAAGTCCAAGTGTTAATTTCCTCTTGCTTCCAGCAGCCCATAATTCGTGCAGCAAAGCTGGGGAGGAATTCTGTTAGAAAGATGATACTGCCCATGCAAGCACAAAGATATTTTGTAGTTGTAACTTCTGTTTTGTGGTAACTTCTGTTTTGTGGTTTCTAATGTTAAGGAGTGTTCTTTAGAGGTTGGCAACTGGAAAGCATTTTTCTTCACTTTAAGTGAAAAGCTTTCTGTACATAATCTGCTGTTTATCTCCGTGTAGACAGGCTATAAAGAATGATTTGGAAGATCTTTGAATGGGAGACAAATTACACCGTCATTCATTCTGCACTGACCAAGCTAACCACTGGGGAAGCCTTCCTTCATCTAGGAAGGCTTTTTTTTTCCTGGACATTGCTGAGCACTGAGATGCCCCCCAAGCACCATGTTGATTAACAAGCATCTAGTTCACAATCACTGTGTTTCTCCTTGGCCTCCTAGATGTGTGTGGCTTTTTTGTCATGGAGAGCTAGAGCCTAGTGAATGAGAGTCACTAATAGATACAGAAAGGATATCAAGCCAGATCCTCAGCTGAATTTATTGCTGCAGATTCATCAGAAGTCCAGTTTGGATGTATGCCTTCTATATTCAGTCTATAAAAAACATCTGTGGTTACAAGAAGTAATAGTTCACATTAAAATGAAATGAAGCAGATACTTGGGCTCTTTTCTCTAGCTGGGACTTATGGAATAAATTAAATCTTGGTGCAACTCTTCTGGAAAGAGCCCAAGAGAAATCAAAATGGATATGATGGGGGGAATGCAGAGGAAACTGTAGGTTATACTCCATAGTCATGTTGGTGTAGGCAATATCAGGAATCTAAACTTGCAGGGTTTATCTTCTGGAGCCCTCTGGACTGTTCCTGTTGCCAGCTGGTGTTGCTGTTGCTCTGCAGATGTCTATCTACTTCCTGGGAACTCTTTTCAGGCAAAATATTGTTCTAATTTTAAAATAGTATTTTTGGGGGCAGTGTTTTTCCTCAACTCTTTTAAAGATGAGTTAAGATCTACCCCAAAATAAACGTTCATGCAGCTGTTGACTGCACCATTCCTGATTGGTTGGGTGGAAGCTCCTCTTGTTAGGGTGCAAAGTTACCTGGGGTGTGATATATAAAGTATGAGGTAGCAAGTGTTCTGCATCTTTTAGAAGTTCATACCATGAACACATTTTGCTAATGATACACAAAGAAAAGGTTTGGATCAAAAGGAACTTGAATTATTTCATTTTATGCTATAACTTCTGAAACTACTGACATTACAGGATTTACAGCAGAAATTAATTTAGCTGTATGTCAACTCTGCAGCGTGAACCACTAGAGGGCAAGATGACCTCAGCAAAGGAAAAATGTGACTGGGACACATTCAGAGCACTCAAGGAAAGGCATTTCTGCCCCTCCTTCATTCCCTGTTGTTGCAATAGCTTCTGCTGCAAATAGAGAGTTGGCAAGGACTAGTTTTCGCCCTGCCTAGGATCCTTCTTGCTTAGTCACCAAAATATCCTCTCACTATCCTTTCACATGATAATCATTAATGCCTTATAGCACCCTAATGCCATATGAACACTTAATGTGCTACTGAAAGACTCTGAGACAGGCACTAAGAAGAGGGTGGTGAAGGGCATCTCTAGCACTTTAATCTCCATCAGAGGTCCATATTAGCTCCATGATTTAACCAGGTTGCATTTTTCCCTTGCCAGATTAGATTCTCAGGTTACATCTGCTCCTGTCTCTTTTGGGTCTTGCTGTGCTCGCTCTACAGCGGGCAGGCTCTGTGGAGTGAAAGTGGCAGGTTTCAGGGACCCTTTTAAAATACCCCATGTCTTGGGATGCAAGTGGGACATGGACAGATTTCTAGGGAGGCTGGAGGCTACTACATGCCCAAGGGCTCAGAGAGCACTGGGTGGTGTGCCTCTGGCACTGGCCCTTGGTAGCAGGGCTGTGCCATCAGCTGCAGTAATCTGTTTCAAACTGTGTACAAAAAAACTTCAGGTGTGCCCTGGTAAGTTCATCCTTCCATTCCCAACACATGTGCTACTTGGGGTTAGACATGCAGCTCTTCTCTGGAGATTTACTAGTGGAGGCACCTGTGCTAGACTAGCAGATATTTTAGATGAGAAGTTTCCCACCTGATCTGAGCAGCTGAGGAGCCAAGAGGTGCAGTGGGGTGAGGGTGTGCAAGGGCAGCCTGCTCTGCCCTTAGGGAGCCAGGAGGTGGGCAACAACCTAACTGCAGTGGGGTGCGTGCTCACCTTGCACCCCAGCACTGCTGTATCAAAGGGCCCTGCTACAGCCTTAGCTCAGCTCTGCTGGCCACCACTATCGTTGTCACTTTCTGCACTTATAGCCACAAACGTTTGACAGTGAAATCTGTACCTCAGTGCTGAAGTGGAAGGCAGCCAAATTTTTCCCATTCATTCACCCCTTAGGATCGATTTTTTTCTTTTATAACTAGGTTTTTCTTCTCTTTTGGAGAGATGGTGGGATGCCTTGGTGTCCCTCTGCGGAAAAATCTCTTTCTTGTTTTCACTGCATGCTCCATCAATTCTTACTTAGTGCCAGAGCCACCCACTCTTCTCCCGCACAGCATCGCTTAGCCCCCAGTTCCCCACTGGACTGCTCTCTTTTCTCCTCCGTCTTTCCCCTGTTGCTGCAGGATTTCCGAAGCTCGTATGTAACCATACCTTGTCCGCTTGAGCTCCTCCTTTCCCGCTTCCATGGATAATGTCCTCTTTTAGTATCTCCAGTCTCTTCTGGCTGTCCTCTCTGTATTGCAGCTACTGGACTGTATTTATTTTTTGTGCTTTTCCTGTTCTTCTGGTATTTCAACTTGTTCTGATGACACCTCCTTTGAAAGCATTTCCAGCTGGCACACTTTCAGCACCCTTAAAGGAACAGCCAGACAATCCTGGCCTGTTCTTGCCCAAAGGCAGCAGTAAATCAAGACTGACACCATGGTTTGATGCTTGACTGGCACAAAAGCAATAGAGCTAATCCTGTTCCAAAGATTTTTGGATCTATTTGGCAGGGTACATGGCTTGGGAAACTGCTCCATATCAAGGTGTAACAGTACCCTATGCCTGAGTAATGACATAAACAAGGGAGAGCAAATGCCAGTGTTATAAGGCTTAAATGTTTTCTTACTAAATACCTTGTTTCATGACATTGTCAGCTTTAAAAAGTAAAATGCTTTGCTTCTGTTTTGCTCTTGGTTATTAGCAGACTTCTCACATCTTTTGCATAGGAAAAAGTCTCACGGCCCTACTGACGATGGAGATGATCCTATAGTCATCTGTGGAAGTTCCTGTGGGATACAAAACAGTGAAGAGTGCAATTCAGAATGCACAGATATGCACAGAAAGTATGTACCTAGGAACTCAGATCTCGTTCCCACCCCCCTGCTTCCAACATATAGGTCTGGAATGAGGGATACGATAACTTCTTAGAAATGTGGCCAGTACAATAGGAAAGTTACTGCTAAGATGCCTTGATCACTTTAGAATGGGAGAAATATCCATGAATAAGAAAAATACAAGAATTTTCCTATAGGTCAGTAGTGTGCCTTTAGCTGTGGTTTCAGCCTGGCCACATTTTTGCAACATATTTGCCTTCTCAACACTCAAAGTTTTGGGATTAGTGATGTTAACAAAGTGATTCCTGCATACTGCCTTTATCAACCATAAATTCATGAACCATAAATCCATCTAATTCCTCTTGGGACACTGCTGTGTGCTGTGGATGAGCTTTAGCGAACGTATGTGAAACTAATGCGTGAAGATGTGATAATTCCTTTTGGCACTTTCCCAGCCATCAGACACTCTCTGGCACTTATTCCAGAGCTATCTTGCTCTAATTCTCTGCACGGTTAATTGAATCTATAGCAATAGGAAATGACAGCTCATTTGAGACTGTATAGCTGCATTTGATATTGTTCTCAGGGACTCTTGCTAAAATGCAGAGAAACTGTTGAAGTGCATAGTGTTACTCTGGGTCTGTATTGACTTAACTGAGGTAAGAATCTAACTCAAATTTCTTGAAACAAACAAACAAAAAAGCTGTTTTTCCTGTAGTGTAATAATGAGAGAATGATTTCAGTGCCTTCCAGTTAATGCTTTTTTTTGCTTTCAGATCCTCTTTCATCCTCTATTAGCTTTTTTTTTAAGCACTCCATAGTCCCTGTCCGTTGTACCTACAAGTCACCCTTCTTCAGTGATTCATATCTGAACGCCAAATGGAAGATAGTTAAAATGCAATGGCCTTGTATAAGCATTTGGTCAATTTAGGCCCTATGTTATAAGCTGCCTGCTGCAGAGCTTAATCACTGGGTTTGAAGGGGACTGTGCTCTTTATGCTGAGTTTGAACGTAGTCTGGTTGGAAGCAAGTGTTCTGCTTAGGCAGGTGGGCTGGGGGATATATTTATAGCTGGCATCCAAATTACCTTTCTTTGGGAAAGGGAAGACATGAAGGCCTAGAGAAAAAGTGAGTTTTGTAGCAGTAGTATATCTTAAGAGTTTATACAACGTGAGCTGTAATGCATCAAGGAGATGGGAAAATGCTGGGAAGGGAAGGGGAAGAAAAGGCAGTAAGTGAACAGGGCTGCGAAACTCTCTCTCCAGGGCTTTCTCCTGCTCTATGGGCTTGATCCTGGCACTGCTATCTCTGGTGCTTCACAGGGCTGCACCGAGGCTTGAGAGCCTCACCTCGGCTGAGAGAGGTACATCTCTCAAGGTGGGGCTGCTAGGTCTGTCTCCCTGACTTTCTGGTTGAATGCTGGCTTAGGCACAAACTTCCAGCTCCCAAATCACACCTGTTTCTTGACACCTGCCTAGCACAGAAGAACATAGTTTGCAAATCAAACCGAAGGCTTATACCTTTTGGAGAATGTGTATTGAGCTGCCTTTAAAGAGTGATAGCAAAGAAAGTTTAGTGTGGCCAATACTAGAAATTTTTCTCAAAAAAGAAAATACCATCTATGGTGGTCAAATAGCATCCATGCACAGAAAGGCCACGGTGTCAGTTATGAAGATTAAACTGTCTCTTTGTTGGTTTCCTCAGACCCAGGAGTATTTACAGGGCAAGTTCACTTTTTAATTTATGAACGCACAGATCATCTGTTCTTGTACGCTCAGTACCTGTTTGGGGAATGAGCTGCTGTTCACGATCTGGGTATGAGCCCCACTGTGCACAGGTGAGGGTTTCCATGACTCACCTCTCAGCTGAGCTGCTGAAGCATCTTGCTGTGGGGAAGACGGTCACATGCTGGTCTTGAATGCTTTTCATTTGAGACACTTAAATGCTTATGCAAAGTCCAGTTTAGAATATTCAGCTAGAAAGTACCGAGTGACACTTTTATTTAGCTAGAAAGTACTTGCCCCAAGGAGTAAGTTAGAAAATATGTTCAATCAAGCCAACATTTCAGGTACTTTGGTATAAAGGTAGAGCAATTCCTTACTAAAAGGAATGATGTGACATTATTTTTCACTGCACTGCTACTTAAGAGGCTAATGCCCTTCCTTTTTTATCTGTTCTAAATGCTTAATAAAGACAGGGCACCGAAATAGTCACGCTTCGTATTCACATGTCACCGCAGTGCACGTCTGTTTACACCACACGGTAGTGGCTGGTGGTAGCGGTGCAGTATCTGGAACAGAGAGCATCGTTGTTCTGGGTCATTGGGAGGTTCATTTTCCTTCTCACAGGTACCATTTTAGTGGTTGCACACCGAGATGTTTGCATAATGAAGGCCTGGAGCTCTTGCTAGAACGTGCTACCAATGTAGCCTGGAGCATGTAGAGGTTTTGTGATGAGTTGGTTGACCTCTGCTTACAGAGCCATGCTTTAGTTCCCTTTTACATCCTGTGCTGAGTCAGGAGGCTTTATCCTGTTAATTTATTGTTATTGGCCAGGGAAAGTTAACTTTAATATCTTTAGCTTTCTGGAAAATAAGTCACTGGTTATATTTTCTTTCTTGTTGCATTTTCACTGTTGAATTAAATGCAGGTGTCTGGTTAACACCTCCCTATATATGAGAGGCTGGGAAAGTAGCACCCGAATAACAGTGTGTATCATCGTGGGATCACTGCTGAGACCTTACAGGGATGTATGGCATGCTTGTTTACATTGCGGTGACCTGCACTGTGGTTCTCTGGTTTGCTCCCCATCTTTTGAGAAAGCCTGTCAGACTTTGAGGTTTCCCCGTAACAGCATCTCACGTTGTCTGAGGACTGGGTTTGTTAGTTGGTCAATATCCTCTTTTTACTTTCTTGTTTACTCAGCACAGCAGCTTGTCTTCTGGCACAAAACGTGTTCTGGTGCAGCTCTCAGCTGAGGGGTGTAAAAAGCAGTACAGTCCAGAGGAGCCACAGAACAGAGCTGAAAAATGTTCTAGCTTGTGAAGCTATCTGCTGAGACTGTTGTGCTGCAAAATCAATTGTTCAGACTGATGCTCTGTGTAAACTTTGAGGTATCTTCCCCTTCTGATTTATAGGCTTGAAAATGTTGAAAAGTTCAATTTTAACACTTTCAGCCTTACTTTTTATGGTTCAAAACTACTTTTGAACAATAAAAGCAAGTTTAATAGATGATAAAAATTCCAGGCTTGAGAGAAAAAAAAAAAACTTTTATTTATGTTCACTACCTTTCTATAAGGCACTAACAGCCCTAACAGCACACTAATTTCTGTTGCAGTTGTACCAATAACGAAATGCTATCTTGAAACACTTAAAACAGAGAACCAAAATCCAAATCTAGTGTGATCTAAAGCCTACTGGAATTTGGAGAAAAACTACCTATTGTCTTCAATGAATGTTACGGTACGGTAGAAAGGCTTACAGAAGTGTGAGTTATGGCTCAAGTAGTTCCTTTTGTTTTCCTTACACTTTCCTTCCAGATCAGTGGAGGACGAGAACTACTTCTTTGTCATTGGGATTCTCTAGGACTTTATTTTACATAGTGGTTACTGTATGTCTGAAGCTGACCTTTTATATAAGCGGTGGCTGTTGCTGGGTGTACTGTGCTCTTTTTCCTCTGCCCCACACACAGTATGTTTCAGCTCTTCCAATGGCTTGAAGCCATTGGCTTTCTAGGAAAAACAGTGGTTTAATGGTATTCATGGATGAGACAGGATAAATGCTCCCAGTGAGAGAAGATGGTTGAATTTTTGTTGTAACTGCAATGCTATCTTTCACCATCATGTTAAGATTGTCAGTGCGGTTCACAAGTTGGCTTTGAGTTCTTTGCTTCTGAAAAAAAAAAAAATGTGGTTGAGAGAAACATCTCTTTCTGTGGCTAATAAGAGAATTTTGCTCAGTACTTCCTTGATATGAACTACATTACACTTAAGAATGAGAAGATCATTTTCATAAAATACTAAATGCTTTAACAGTTATGGCCTATTTTTCCTATCAGTGCCAACCACAGATCACTCTTGTGAAGCTGTGAGCGCCACATGACCAATGAGCTAGCCAAGGTCCATGGCATGACTTGGGTCCAAAAAGTTGATCAAGCACGTAGTCTGTGGCTATAGAAGCTTGTGCTAACTCTCACTTATTTTTGATAGAAATGCAAAACCTCATTTTTACTTCAGTTCGATAATAGTTCAATAATTGTTCAATGTTGTAATAAAGAAGAAACCATACTTTTAGGAGTTCAGGGAGAGAATAATAGTACCTATTAAGCTTCACCTTTTAGAATTTGGAGGACACTTCAGTCATTCATGAATGTGTGCAATATGCAAATTCCAGCACCAAAAAAAAAAAATCTCCCGGGAGGATCTCTGCTTAATGGCTGGACCTCGTAACTTTGCCATCACTATTTTTTTTGTACAGTTTGGTTCAGTGCACTTTTAACTTGTTTTAGTCTTTGCTCGCTTTCTTCATCTCCAGTTAAGTAACAAAAAGGAAATGAAATATAGGTCAAACAATCTTAATTAAGTTGGTTAATACTTCTAGTGACTAATGGTGACTTGCTGTGGATTGCCAAAGAGAGATGGGAGGAAAAACCTGAGAGGATTTCTAAGTAACTTTCCATGTTGAAATATCTCTTTGGGGAGTGTTCGTTTGTACACTTGATGTGTTTATCCTATGAACCTCCTACTAGTGGCAGTTTTTACCCTGTCGTCATGGATGGACATCTTGTTTCAGAGTAAAAATTTGCATTTTCACAACTTGGGTAAGAAATTTCACCTCCACTCTTATCTATTCCTTCCCCCTCCCCTCAAGGTACATCTCATTGCAGACACTGAGAGAGTTTGAATCATTGCAACTGCCCAAGTAGTGTAAAGTCCTGTGGGAAGAACATTTGTTATGTCTAGACAAGTGCACATAACTAGCCAGATGCTGATGCTTTGTTTAATGTTATATGTCTAATGATATTTGAGAGATACTTAACATAAACCACATATGCATCAGGCTGCTAGCGTTTGATTGAAAGTAAGAGTTCTTTTAAAACAAGTGTCCTGTATTCTTGTAATACTTTGACTCCATGCCAGTTCAGAAGGGTTTGGATAACAGTCACCAAACACTTGCAGTGAAACACATTAGGGAGGCATTTTTTTTCCCAGCAAAGTGTAAATTTTTTGTCCCTTTGAAAAATAATGATTTTTTTTTTACATGATCCAAGATTTTCTCTGTGAATAGCTAAGGTTCAGAAAAGGAGTTTTAAGGGTATATGAGGATAAGCAAGACAGTTGTGTTATGCAACAGAATCTGTAAGAGTCAAGGTAGAAGGACCTAGAGCTGTTGTTTCCTTGGAAAAAGAGCAGGACCCTTGGACAGATAAGTCCAACCCAGCTGTTTTGGCAACTACAGTTTAAACCTCCCCTTAGGAAAGTCCCCCATAACATAACTCTGCACTGCTGTAAAGCTATAGTGACTGCAGCACTTGAGAAGGCCAGTGTCCGTGGCTACTCTGCCAATGCTCATATTACAATCAATAAATTATGTTAACTAACATCTATTAAACACAAACATGGTTGTCTTTTTTTTCCCCTGTTTAGCAATCCAAAACAAGCAGGTGTTACTGGATAGTTTTAAGCTAGTCTTCCAGTAATACATGACAAAATCCCAGTTGTCAAACATGTACTAAGTAGCCCGGAGTGATCAAGTGCTCTAAATGTCAAGTCTGGTTTAGTAAAACCTTCAGTCATTGAGTTCTAGGTCAGCCTCAAACTTTACCATTTCACATTACTTGGTTCTTCCTTATATTTTCTTTTTAGTTTGTTTTGCTTTTTTTTTTAATGTCGACTTGAGGAAGAAAACACAGAACAGTTGAGGAAAAGATGCTTTACATTTTCTAAAATATTTTCTAATTTTTAGACAAAACTATCATTGTGTTTCACTGGAATTTATGAATACCTTCAGCCCACCTAAAACTTCACTTCTAATTATATTGTGATTTTTTTTCTTGCCTGTCTCTATTCCTGTTTACAAATTGACAAAATCTGGAAAATGTCACACTCTCTCCCTTTCATAATTGCCAAGGCATGACATGCTTTTCTACTTTGAGTTAAATATTTTTAAGTGCAATCACTTATTTGTTAATACCGGAAGGCAACTTGATGTTCAGGCTGTGGATTCAGGTCAGAGGTTCATTTCTCCCACCAGGCATATAATTTCTCTGTAATTGCATCTAACAAATGTCTTTCAACAGTATTTCTATATCTGTTCCTCACAAGGTGCAACATATAATTATTGAAAATTAATTTCCTCCTTCAGAGAGGGATTTTTGTTAATCAGTCATGCAAGTACTGAAGTGAATGAAATCACTGTATTGCATCACAGTAATGCCAGAGGTATTGAGCAAGTAATGTGTGGAACTTTTATGCTTGGGATTTATTGTACATCTCATCACTGGGGATTATGCAATGACTAAATCCCCTGGTTTGGCCCTGTTCCCTTGAACTGGTGCCTTCTCCTGCACTTTGCTCTGCCCTAAACAACTGGAAATTACAGAAGGGGATTTCCCTTTAGTACTCTTTTTCCCTAGTTGATCAGTTTTCCCTAGTTGATCAGCTGTGTTGCTATAATTCTTTATTTTCAGCAGTCTGGCCAAGAGCAGTAATATTAATAAAACATCTCTTTGTGAAGAGAGCTTAAAATAATAATAATAAAAAAGGTAATTTTCAATTTAAATAAAAATTGGCAATGTGATTCTCATTGTAGGCAAGAGGTAAAGATATTATTGGCAGTGTCTAACATCAAGGTAGGTAAGAGATTTAAAAAAATAAAGTTGTTTACTATTAGACCTAAACCCATAAAGAAGTCACTATAAACTGTAGTGTATCAATCAGTGATTACAGTGTCCCTCCTCTGTGCCTCTCTTCAGAAGTTAGTGGTATGTTTTAAGCCTTGCATCCACATGACTCTTCTGGGTACTCATAGAACCACATGGCCAAGTATATCACCATTGTGGGTCCCCATTTTCAAAAAATTTCAAGCAGTTTTCCAAATCATGAGCAGTTCTGAATTCTGTGTGTGTATACAGCTTCTCATATGCAGTTTCCCCTGATGTGTCCTCTTCTTTTACAGCTCTAACTGAACTGCTGTACAGCATTACTACCTAGTTTGTGTTACTTCATCTCTTAAAATATATACAGTAGGGGTGAGGCCTGTTCTCCAACTTTGACCTCTGGAACAAAAGCAGGGCAGTTTTAAGAGAGGCTGAAAACTTTGTGGATCCATGCTTTGGCATTTTGTCTTACTGCAAGCATATCAACAGGGAGGGAGAGCTGGGATGTGATAGGGGCTAATGAGGGAGCAAGAAGAGGAAGGGAAGCTTTTCAACTTGTAACAAAGGAAGTGTCAGAAGAGACAAGAAACTAAAAAGAAATAGTTAGTCATGACAGAAATGTCAAGTGGGAAAACTAATAATAATAATATGGGCTTGACTGTGGCTTGGGGAGGAACCCAAATTTTAAAGATCATGATCAGGGCAGTATTGTGTCCAGTTAAGTTTGGAACATCTCCAAGGCTATTCAAACTGGGCTTTCACATCCCCTCTGGGCCCTGTCCCAGTGCTTCACCACCATTGCTGTGAAGAGAATTTTTCAGTGTCTGATGCAAATTTTCCTTCTCACAACTTGTGGCTGTTGCTTCTTCTGCTTTTTTCCATGCCTTTCTGAGGAGACTTTGGGTAAAGGCCTACCCACACAGCCTTGTCGGGGAGCAGCAGCATTCCCCAACATGGCGGTCCTTGCTGAGGCAGCCAGGAGTGCAGTGACCCCAGGGAGCACTGTTGGCCCGCACTCAGTACACAGCCCTTTGCTATAGGGCCTCTTGTGCAGCTCCCCAGTTATCCCAGTACTGGGACATTAAACAATGTTTTGGTCCAGCACTAGCCACCTGCAGCTGGGCCTCCAACAGACCTTTAGCCCTTTGATTGCTGCCTCAGAGCCTGAGGGCCTGGTCTTTCAGCCATGCTGCAGTCACCTGCCAGGTTCCTATAGCCCCATCTGGTCACGTAGGTGCTGAGAGAGGCCGAAAGTCTCGTTCGGTTAGGGTGGACAGCAGTCACCCTCCCCTCATCCACTGGGAATCATCACTTTCTTTGAACATGTAAGCACCTCCCCCCCCCCCCCCCCATTTTTTCCCTTTTTGTTTGCATTATCAAGTTGTAAAGACAGATAAGATATTCTTGAGAGTTACGTCAGGACTTACCTAGCAACTTTCTCCAGCCATTTGCATTATGGCTTTTGTTGATTTTTAACTATGTGCAAATAAATTGAGGGTACTTTGTACACACTAAGTACAAACAAAGTGAAATTTTCTCCTGAAGCTGAGGCCCTTACGATGGCATTTGTTTTAAATTTTAATCTAATTTCCTAAATCAAATAAACTTTGGCATGAAAGGAGCAGCAGTTGCCTGTGACACTAGGCACAACACCAGTGAAGGGCTCTGACAGGAACCAGAGGTGTGATGGAAACTGCCTGAGGGCAGAAGCATCGGGAGAACATTAGATGGACCATGTCATTGCTCTGGTGTCCAAACTGCTTGTGCTTAATCAGGATTAGGCAGGGGTGTCAAAGATCTGGTGAAAAGACTGTGTCCAAAAAGCACTGTTTGGAAAGGAAATACAGCTGTAGAGTCAGAAGGTAGACTTGAGGTGCAAGGCTACTTCCATCTAGGTGATGGTATCAGTAATAACATGTTAAGCTGAAATGGTCTAGGTAATGGTGTCAGAAGCACTGAATTTGAGTGGGGTGGTGGGGGAACAGATTTGGCACAAATGAGGAAAAAGGAATTTGGGGTGAGTTGTTTACTTGGGAAGAATTTAGGCAGAGGAAGGAGATGCAGGAGCGATGAAAAGGTGGGTTCAAGAAAAGATTAAAAAAACAAAACAACAACAAAAAAAACAACAACCAGGGAATAAGGTAGGAATGAGGTGGAGAAGAAGGAACGGGATGATCTTATGCCAGGAGGAGTACAGCTGCTTCAAGGCAGTGGTGATGCTGTCCTGTGGTCCTAAGCCCCCAGAGAAAATGGGGGCAGACCCTGAGGACAACCCACTGGACTATCCACCAGGACTGTCTGAAAGGTGACATGGCAGGCTGGACTAAGAAGAAAACTTGTAAGACTTGCTTGGAAACTTGTAAAGAAGGATAGGTTTGTACTTTAACACTCAGTGCAGGAGGAAGAGCAGCAGAACTGCAACTTAATAGTACTTACTAGTTACTCTTTTTAATAATAATTTAATAAAGTAAGAATTATGTATTAATGCTAATGTATTAATACTGTTAATCAGTAATATAATTGCAACTCAGTACTATTTAGTGATACAATTGTGTAGTATTGTATAGTAATATTGTCTAATAGCAATGTTTTTATTAGCCAAAATGTCAGTTTTCTTTTTTAAGATGTCCTTCCTAATCAATAAATGTTATAGTCCTGATCAGTTATATCTTGAGTATCCAATTTAAAGGGAGAAGAGTTGGACTTAAGGGATAACAAGTATGTTATCAGTAAAGGAGACAAACTGATCTCCTTTTTAGAAGGTTTTGCTAGCATTTTTTTAAACTGTTGTTTGCCTAGTACTTTTGATGATTGTGATGCTAGTCTATGGATAAGAATGTGAGGTTACTGTCTCAACAATCTTAGAAAATTCTCTTTCCAAAGTAGATGGACACCTTACTAGTATCAATGCTAGAGTGAAATGGGAGGGTGGAAGCGGAGGAATGAGGGTTGATAACCTAATGCCTAATTTTCATATCTTCTTGTTGCTTGACAGAAACTGGGTGGCATGCCTTTCTCCCTTAAAAATAAATAAATAAAAAGAAATCCCAGGCTGTCACTGGACAACCAGTAAAAATCAAAAAAAAAAAAAGAAAAAATGGTGACAGCGGGGAAAAGAGAGAATTGTTCATTGCTAACCTGTTGCTTCTTAATACCTGTCAGTCTAGAAATAAGTGATCCATAAATAAGCTACATTTATGGAAAGCAAAAAGTTATCAGCAGTACACAAAGAATAGAGGGTATGTCATTCTGAACAGTTTCTGACCACGTCCTTGAGCTCTAACTTACGAGAAGCTACTTAAAGCTCAGGTTACTCTATAACCACCTGGAGCTGGTAACAGCTCCTGTGTACAGCAGCAGAACAGGACATGGCCTGCAGCCGTCACATTTGTTACACAGGGGTCACTGAATGGTACTGGAAATAGCAGCCTTCAGTAGCAGCTCAAACAGTGCACTTGGTGCGATTACATAATCTCTCTGCATGGGTTTCTTCTGAGCCATGAGAGGCCCTTTTAAGACTGTGTGTGTGTTTTAGCTGAATGTTCAGGAGTAACAATATTTGGGTGCAGTATGGAATGGGGAGCAAACAAGATACAACTGTGGCTTATGAGGCAGCATCAATGCATTTGGAACAGTATAGAGTCTGTTTCTAATGAAATGGTTCAGATGTATAACGAACAGGCAAAAAGCGATGACAGTGAGAAGAAACTCTAGACAAAACCCATTTCCATGAATACTTGGCCCATGTGGGCCCCGCCAGTATTACAATCTACAGCTCGCAAAGCAGTCATCTGGAAAGTCTGATGTTACTGTGTTGGCCAACCAGTAAATACTAATATAGTCTTTTGGCATCATTAAAGATAGTTACCCAGTTTCTAAGAGGATACATTGAAATGAATCTGTCTGGGCTATCTGTCTGTAGGCCCATCTCCCTCTACCCCCACAGTGTGCTTATTAAAATAGAGCACAGCAAAGACACAGCTTCGGTAGGTAACATTCAGTTACCTACATTTGATTTTCCTCATTTCACAACCCACACTCCTACCCCTAAAAATACATGTTTCACCCACAGAACCATTACCTCACAACCTTTTATTTCCTTTTCTTTTTGGCTGAATCTTCTAACCTACTTTAAAAAACAACAAAAAAAAATTTCCCCAGCACGCTGCTATCTCTGGTTATAGCACCAGGAAGGAGCGCTGAGGTTGTATTGGGCATGATGGAATTTGCCGTGGGGAAACCCAATGATGATAGTGGAACCCGCCCGCGTGTGAATTCCCGTGGCTCCCGCTGCGGCTTTATAAGCAGGTGGAGGAGAGGCGAGCTTGGCAGGACAGGCAGGCAGTGAAAGAGCACTCACTTGAGCACAGCTGCTGCTTAGAGTGAAAATGTCTGGCTTCAGCACAAAGAGCTTGGTCCTGGCTTCTCTGCTTGGGCTCCTGTTGCTGCTGCTGTGCAGTACCTCCCAAGGTGAGTGTGCTCGGGCACTCCGCCCTAGGATGCAGTTCTTGGGCTGCTTTGCGCCACGCTAGCCACGCCAGGGTGTGTGTGCTGGCCACGGGATGATGGAGAAGGGGATTAATTCAGCAAAGTACACTACCTAATCCTCCTTCTCTGTTGAAGGGGAGCTGGACAGCTGGGGGGAGGGGGACGGACACTAGACAGCATGGAAATGTGATCCAAATAGGTTTTACTAACATTTTTTTTTCCCCTTAATTCCAGCACAAAGCAACCAGGACTGCTGTCTGTCTTATACCAAAGCCCGTCTGCCTCGGTGGGCCATTAAGGGTTATACTGAACAGCTCTCCAGTGAAGTCTGCGATATTGATGCGATCATGTAGGTTGCTTTTCAGATGATCCTGTTTTTCTGACTGTCATGTATTAACCTTAGAATGCCTATTGGGGCAGGATCAATGATTTGAATGCTAGAAGTGTGATTTTTCTTTTTCTTTTTCTTTTTTTTTTCTTTTCCAAAAGTCAATTTAACTAAATAAAATGCATATAGTGATAGTATAGAAAATATCCAACCAGTAGTTGATAGAGACTACTAACTCATAGGACAACTGTACAATCTACGTAACACATTTGTTTAGGAATCACCTGTGCAGACAAGGATGTGCTTAATCTCCAGCTGAGGGTACCTAGTCAATACACGGTGTTTCCTTGACAAAACTTGTTAACAGACACACAAACTACGTAACATGCAAATTAGACTTTTCTTAATTCACAGAGATCATAATTTTTCCCATGAGGTTTTAGCCCCCCAAATGATCTCTCACCTTAGCATAACAGCAACTGTTTTCTTTAGTCTTAAATGTTATTTCTTGCACCTAGCAAAGTTCTTTGTCTCAATAGTTACAACAAATTGAACATTTCTTGGTGCAAGAAATGGCTCCTGACACTGAAGCTATTACATTTAAGCTTCATTGGGTTATTATTATTATTATTTTTTTCCGTATAATATCGAAGGGGTTGTGGAGCATCCCAAATTGAACTGGCATTTACAAAAGCAATTTCTATTCTTCGTTATGTAGAGTAACTATGGTGCATGCTTTTGATTAAATGCAGCTTCACAGTACTTACTAGCAGGGATTTCTAATGATTATTTACTGATCTCTATCATTATTTCTTTTCCAGTTTCCACACCTTCAGTGGATTGAAAGCCTGCGTAAACCCTAAGGATGGCTGGGTGAAGAAGCACCTTCTTTTCCTGAGGTAAGAATCTAAAAACTACTAAATTGATGAAAACAGAGCATGTATAAAAGTTCTTCTCTCACATCTCCTGAGGACAGCTGCTGATGGCAATTCCAAACTGATTTTTCTTTCTATCTCCTGTCAGACATGGCTACTCCTTTTTAAGAGTCCTCTCAGGGACAGTCATGTCACATGCCCCTTTTTCTACCTGACCTATTCTCTCAGCAGGTGCTATATCTTGGAGAGAGTAACATGTCTTTAATCTATGTCTGAGGTGATTATTTGTGTTCTCTTGTTCTTTTCAACAGCCACAAGCTAAAGAAGATGTCAATGTGATATGGTTTCCAGCAGGGAACTAAATGCAGTCATGGCTGAAGAACCTCTAGGCTCAACCTCTTGGTTGAGATCGTCGTCTTGTACACTGTTGTGTGCTTACTCACCACCATCTCTGGCTTCTTTGGAACCGTTGAACTTCTTGTTGATTCATATTGCATCGCTGTTTTGCTTGAATTAAGCATTTTGTTAAAGTTTCTATGTTTACTAATGTATTACTAGTATGACATGAGTACTATTTAGTAAAGAGTACCTTAAGCTGTTGTACAGAATATGAATTGTATTAGGTTTATTGCATAGTATTTTTGTGTTGCTCAGCATGTGTAAACCTTTGTAAAGGATATTTATTCTGTTTATTTTGTTACTTCTCTAGCACTTTCTTGTCCCAAAATGTTCCTTTTAACTGTAGTTAGCATTATAATACTTTTTGAACAACTGTTAAAGTCTGCTTGTGGAAAAAATGGAAACTGGTGTTAAAAATAAATGTTAAAAACTGCACTCTGTGTGGTATGTTTGTTTTTGTAATTGAAAAAGGTGACTTTCCCTCAAAATAAATTCCTTTGCTCATGAGCCCCAGCTGAAATGACTACTCAAGTGTATTAACCCCTGATAAAGCCAGTGTCCACCTGGTTGCCTTTGTTTGCCAGGTGGGTAGCTGTGGACTCCATAGGATATAATTCCTTCCTCTTACCCAGATGGCAGCTATATATGAAGCTTTTGCTTAACATGAAGACCTGTTTTTAGCTCAATCTCATCTTAATGAGACTTGAGGGAATTTCTCTTACTGGTTTCTCTGTTTGCTCAGGAGAAGTGTTACACACATTGTTACAGGGCAAGCTTCTAGCTCATCTGCTGACAAGGCTTACGATTATAGTGTCTGCCCTCAACTTAGTCATCTTTAGAGGAGGAATTTGCAGTGCTTTCCTTCCCTTTATGTGTTTCCTCGGGGTGGCTTTTAGCATAATGAGGTTTTCCTGGTGCAGGATCTCTTGGTGGAGGTCTGCAGCCACCAGTGCAGTACAAATGATGCATGATAAAAGTAGTAGGTCTTCGTGCAGTAGGTAGGATGTGAGTGTTGGTGAATCCGGAAAGACTACTCGGCTCTGTAGCTGCTGTTAGATGGCTCGGAGACTTCAGGGATGTGAGCAAGTAGGCTGTGTAGGTATACTCAGTGTCAGCACCAGAGTTTTGCAGATAAATCTATGCCTTGGCTTTTGGTACCTTTTAGTTGTGGAGATAGAAACATTAATTAAAATTTAATTTAATTTAATTTCTAAATTATTTTTAGTGTCCTTGAGAGAGGAGCTGAGAGATGTTCGGGAATGTAAGGCTGTTGATTCTGCTTTTAAGACTTGCCAGAACTTATGCAATCTGCTTCTGGCCCTGCAAATCTGGGAACCAGCGATTCTCTGTGGTGAAGGTCTGAAGGTGTGAGATTAATTTGCTTAAGTTTCCAACAGGTGGATTCCATGTCCCTTATATTAAGGATATGAGGTAAGAACCTATCACCCTCCCAGAGAATTAATTAGCATGTTTCCTCGGAATTCCCAGAACTTCTTGACAGGACTGGGGCAAACCACAAAGCTCTGGGGTGGGCTCAAGGAGCATGTGGGCTAAATCATGCACCAGCAAAACAGTACAGACACAATGAATGGATTCGTGTTCAAGACCACCTTGGGTATGGATGTAGGGTGTTTTGAAAGAGTAATGGGATAAGAGGAAAAAAGACTGTTTGGTAGCTGCTAACAGAAAGGTAAATGCAGTGCCTGTCACCGATATGGGTGCCGAGGTTGATCTGGGGAAGAAGAGGGGATGTGGAGTGGGATTGATAGGAAGATGGCTATGGGCAGCGCAGTGGTGAAAGACAAACTGCAGAGAGCTGTGGAGATATTAAGAACCATTGCTATATATGAATTTTGTTCAGAAAAGCTCGGAGTCCACACTGGGGAATTCAAAGCAGAGGAGCAAAATAAGAAAGTGAAGTTTGACGTGAAATTCTGTGGGTGGCTCTTAGTAGTCACAAATCGGGGCCGTGAGTTTCGTATTGCTTCTGTAACTCCCCTTCCATCGAGTCAGCCATGGCTCTGTCTCCACAAAAACCCAGATGCTTTATCCACAGATCTGTACTGAGTGTGATTTTTTAAAGTTTCTTTCTTTGTAGTTGTACACGTATAGTTGTATAACCAATCTCATTGAAGGAAAAAAAAATCACCTGGAAATTGGTTCATATGCTCAATAACACTGACTGATGAGGTTGTTAGGCAACTGGTAGGAAGTTCTATGCAAAAACAGCATGTCCTGTCATGAATTTCTGGGGATGCAAGCAGGCTTTATAAGCAAGCATCTCCAAAATGATTAGGTCGGAGGCATATTTTTGTAAGTAGCCTTAAATCACCAGTAAAAGTTCTGACAGCTTTGAAAATGATGACCATTTCTAGGAAGACCTTGAGAATGGCTTCTTTGGTAGGGTTGTTGCATCTGTTCTGCATTTGTGTAGTTAAGTTGTTTTTCCTTTATATCTTCAGCCCCCCAGCTTGTTTGCATTGCTGAACAATCTGAGGTGCAACATTAGACAGTTATTTGGAGATTTTTCTCTCCCCTTTATTAAAAAAAAAAAGCATTTTCTCTTGCAAAATGCTAAAAAAGAATTTTATTAGAGCTTGGAAATAATTTGGAGAAAGAGTGTGAGAGCGTTCCCATAAAAGTCTCAGCACAACTTCATACTGCAGTTCCAAACTTAACTGCTTTTGCTGTGTTGAGACCATGTTTCAGTGATTCCTGTACCTGCTGGAGTATTATTATTGACTCTCTGCATGTGTTTACATTCTGTGGTTTTTCCTTAATTCCTTTTTTTCCTTTTTTCTCACGCCATTCCCAGTCAGTACATTATGGTATTTTGTTTGGGATCTTTGTCAGAAAACATTCTCTTCATGTATGGAATCATATTTATTAATTTCCTAATATTTCTTCTCCTACTCCAGCACAAACCAACCGTGACTGCTGCCTTTCTTACACACAGCGAAAAGTGCCTCCTAAGGCTCCTGTCAGTTACACAGAGCAGTTGTCAGAAGAACTGTGAAAATGTAATTACTATAGTGTAAATTATCAGTTTAAAGGAAGTTAGCAGTATTACCACTATTGGTTAGTATAGCCTGATGCGTGACTGACGGGATCTCTTTCGGTTCTGCACTTGGATCTGTTTTTGGCTAGTGGGAAAAAGTATTTAAATATTATACTGTCACATCTGCATATAGTCCTGTGAATTTATCTCAGGGAAAAAATACGTGTGCAACACGTGTGCAACAATGCAACAATGTGCAAAATGGTGTGCAACAAGGAATAGCTCTTAGCATGCATTTTTATCTTCTACTGCATATTACGTATTTAAACAAACAGTGGGTGTTAATGAAAGGTAGCAAAGCTGCTGATGACAAAAACAACTTAGTATTGCACGGACAGTGATTTTCTAAGGAATTGTAAGCACTCTGCTGATTTCATCTTGCTGTTAAAATATAAAACCTGTCATATCTCATGTGTTGGGCAAGTACTAACAAGTTACTTGTTGAATTACTATTCTATTGATTGTAGCCTCTAACCATCAGTTGAAGACTCTTTGTTGTTTCTCACCTTTTATTTTTTTCCCCCTACCCTCTACACAAAGTGTGGGTCGAAAAGCACTTGAAAGTCCAAGAGAAATGGGTGAAGTCCTTCTCAGCCTGAGGTATGCATGCTTTCGAGTACATTATCTACTGAAAATTGAGCTTTACTGCCTGTGCTTAGTGACAATGATGCTTTTAGCTCTTCTGTAGCAGTGTTGATAATTGGTCGGTTATTTTCAGTTACCAATGCCAGTGAGCCTGTGTGTTAACTGAACTTGACTTCTAAACAGGAATGTGTTGTTCAGCTGTAATTTTATTGAGAAGTGAGTCAGGGAACCTGTGAACCTAGAAAGGCTTTAGACTTATGAAACTGTCACTTGAATTTAATGGCATACACCCAGCTGGATAAACTCCAAAACAAAACAGATGATCATTTGCTGATCACAGCTATGTTATGGCTCTGGCAGAGTTACCCCAAATATCGTGCTATAAGCAACATCCTTTCCCAAAATATAAATCATAAAAGCACTTTTTAGCCTTTGGACTAAAAGCAGTCACTGTGTATGGCAAGTTTACCAATCGATTGTAGTTGTACAAATTTACATAAATGCAAAACTAAGTTCTGTCCCTAAGATTTTGTGGTTACACTGTTTCGGTAGAGTTAATGCATCAGTCCTAACTCTGCTAAAGGTTTTTAAACTGGTGTTTGTTTCTTGTGTGTTATTAATGCAGATAACTTCCAGTCAAAGTTAATGAAGAGCTGCTGGCATTAGATTAAAGTATGGTATACAACAGATATGCTGTGGCTGGTATTACATATTAGGCATGGTGCTAATTAGGCTGTGGCTGCATGGTGCTAATTAGGCTGTGGCTGCTATTACATATTAGCTCAAATAGCTACTGTAAGTCAAACCAGGCACTTAATAATCTTTTGTCAAAAAGAGTTTCTTCTTACAGCATTATTCAAAGATTATGTGATCCTAAATACACAAGTAATGTAATGACAGGTGAAATTCAGAATACTGTATGCTTAAAAAGGAAATATATCACAGGAAATGTAGAATCTAAAATACTATTATTAATTGCTGTTAACAAATTTACAGCAGCATATCCATAATTTTGTTTATATGAATTCAATTTAACTCCCCAAAATAAAATAACAATTTTGTTTGTAAACATCCATGTCTATATTTCCATATTCCAGAAATATTGCCATTCGTAACTTTAAATTGAAAACTCTTATTTTTTTTTTATATTCTTTTTGTTGCAAGGAGACAGTTGATAGTCAGGATTGAGATCCCTTGAAAAAACAGGGATGCTGTATAGAGTGGCCATATAAGGAATTATGCTGGGTATACTTGTATGTATGTGTATACAATGTATGCCCTATATTGGAGGGATTTTTACCTACCATCACAGCCACACAGCTGTATACACAAAAGTGAGGAAGAGAGGCATTGCAGATGGCAGCTTTCCCTAGACTAATAGTGCCATCAAAGGGATATGAAAATCCAAATAGAAAGCACTACCTTCCTCTCAGAAGAGGTCACTGAAGTAAAGGGGAGTTGAATTTGTATGGCTTCCTATTGTATAGTCTCTTACTTGGGTTCTGCTAAGACTGATTCCTTCCCAATTGTTAATATCAGAGAGCTGTCAAAGGAATGTATGAGATGTAATCACTAGGGTTCACTAAATAGATCATTAATTTCTACACATATAAATTTACTAATATTTCAGTTAGACAAAGAGTTGGGGGTACTATGTTTAGTGAAAGTGTGTACTGAAGTGTATGAAACAGAGCACAAAGTATTTCTTATTTCTGATTCAACCTTTAGGTATGTTAGCAATGCAAGTTGTCTTCTCCTGTGGCCATGAGCCAAGGCAAAACAATTTTATGTGTAGGACAGTCTAGAACAATTTAATTTTCAATTTTACATCCTCCTCCTGTGTTTTCTGGATGGAATACTAATCAAAACATAGATTGTTCTTGAAGGAACACTGCTTGCAAGGGGGTGAACTCTGTACCAAGAATTCATATAGCAAACACTGAAATGACAGTAGGTAACATCATTAGGTATCAAGGAGAGAGGAACATCAGAAATTTGTAAATAGCTCTATACTCATAACTCAGGGAAATAGCAAGGTGCCATGCACTAAACGGTCAGTCTAACTAGAATTGTGTCAGTGGAGATGGGTTCAAGTAATTGGCTCAATTTACAGTGAAATTGTCAATTACAGTGTCACGATTAAACTAGTAGTTTAATATCCTTGCAGCATCATTGGTCAGGTATGAAGCTAGTGAGAAAACTAAACTAGAAAAGTAGGCAAATGGGAATTTGAGAATGATAGATTCAATGTGGCAGCTAAAATCAGAGCTGCAGAGTGGTCAGTCTGGTAACAACTATACACTCAAATGTCATAGTATTTCATGTACGATTAAGCTTTGTTATATAGCTGAATGTAAGGAATACAAAACAAATCTTAATGTAAAATGTCATGCATATGTGAAAAATAATAGTATTTTGGCAGACTGGCTAACTACAGTGATTGCTTTTTTCAGTGTACATTTACTAGAGCTGCTTGAAAAATATGATTGTGTTCCAGTGGGCATTTGAATGTTTCAAATTGTTATGACTAGGAATAAATGGTCAAAATGTCTTCCAGAGACAATGCATATTAAAGATATCTGAGATAACACAAATCTCAGAGATGCTCACTCCATAGCATTGCTCCAAATTGTTACAGGAGTAGGCAAAAACGTTCGGTTAATTTTAAAGTGGGTAGTACTGTATTAATGCCAATTACAATGAATGCATGATATACATATATATATTTATATATGAATTACATAAAAATGATGGTAAAAAAACATACAAAACAAGAAACATGGAGACAATGCAATAGGACTACAGAAATGTGGAAAACCTGAGAGTTTATGTGAAATGCTTAATGCATTTTGGCATTATAAAAATGAAATACAAAAGCCCAAATGTGATATTTTGACTTTTTTTTTTTAATTAAAAGCAGTGGTGAAGTAAACACACTTAGACTTTAATGAAGCTGTGTTTTCTAAAGCAAAGTGTCTTTCCTGACTTATCTTCATCAATTCTATTGTAGACTTGGTAGAAATCCTGAGGAAGCTTTTTGCATTCTCCTGACTGAAAGTAGTTTGACTCAACTGTGTGTTAGGTAACTGTAGGAGAAGTGCTCCTCTGTTTTCCTTACTAGGTGCATCCAGATAACTCGCTGGCTTTCATCTTGCAGCTCAGACAATCGGACCACAGAATAGTTGCGTAATTACCTGATGCTGTCAGCTTTGCTGCCTGACTGACTGGTAAAGGACTCTTCTCGACTGCAAAGGTCTTCAGCACCCCACAGTCTGGACCGTGGAAAGAAAGATTAAAGGCATTTCTGAGTTCTTCTCAGAGGGGGTAAGACAAACATGTTTTAGTGTGCGTGTGGTTTTTTTCTTTGATTTTTTTTGTTGCCAGGTCTACCTATCAGTGTGGCAAGACTAAGAGAGGAAAGAAGGCTCTTCCTTAAAAAGGGAAGGGAAAGGAAAGGAAAAGAAACGAAAGGAAAGGAAAACTATATTTTAGCTAAGTGAAAATTTGACTGAAGGAAGTAAGAATATATGGAATGAGCCTGACTGCACGTGACATTGTAAGCAGTGTGTGAGAACTGGTAGATGGACAAAAGAGCACAGAACGGAACTAATGTTCTTTTCTAGTGCTTGCTATTGTCTCGTTGTAGGTAAACCACACGTGCATCTATTCGTGTGAACAGAAACTTGCGACATATTTCCTAGGCAAATAGCAACTCTTTCTCTCTCTTTATTTGGTATAATGTTAAATTGATGAAAACAGCCATGCAAAGATGAAAAACAGAATCTTTGGGAAAGAGAGCGTTCTGTTTACAGCACAACATGCTTTCATTCTCCCAGAATGGCTCTTACCTGGCAAACTGAAAACTCCTAGAAAATCATCTTCCACATACAAATAATACAGTTTTAACATTTTCATGGCTCTGGCGCCATGGTTAGCACTGGGAATAACAGAGCAGAAGTGAGAAGGAGTGCTAACATTGCAGAAGGAAGTGTATGAGTACAGGGGTGTGTGTTTCACTAAGAGGAAGCAGGATCCCTATGCCAGAATAGAACAACCTTGAAAAAAATTACCTAAACCCATTTAATTCACCAAGCAGAAACAAGGAAATATCACAGTACAGTCTTTCTGCATCTGCCAAACCTTACAATTATGAGAAAGGACAGCATGAAAAACTCCCCTTAGTAAAAATTCACTGCACCCATTACTGACATAACAGAAATAGGAAGTGGCTTTCTACATCTTTCCCTTAACTCAAACTCTTGGGCTGGCCTTTCTGATTTAGTTCAGCTTACCACAGACTGACCTACTTCAGAACAAGTGGGTCATGATACAACTTTAAATCAGGAAGCCTAAAACCCACTCTTCTCTGCAAGCGAGAGTGTGTTTGAGTCAGAAACACTTTCTTACTCTTCTTAGGATGGTACTTTGGGCCAAAAAAAGAGATTTGGAGAATCTGTGTTGGCAGAAAGAACCCAGAGTTCTCAAAAGGAAGCTCTTTGTTGTAACCGTATTCATTTTACTTCACACTATCCAACGCAGTTGTCTCCAGCACTCTACATAAACGTATATTGCAGCCTTTCAAAGGCTTTTGAATACTGACTGATAGCGAGGTTTATAGTATCTTCTTTCAGCCACTCCTGCAGACTGCTGACATAAGCAAAAATGCACAGGGCACAACTGATGAATGTTATCTTTCCAAGCTGATAACATCAATACTTTTGATCTCTGTACATAACAGCTGATTACATTGCTGCAGATCCTGAGTGGATGTCTCAGCATTTCCCTTTTCTTTCCAGTGTAGATATTTTTGAACTCTCTACAGTGTGCATAAAGAGTCTTCAAATCTGGCCTTTCACGGTTTAGAGGCTGCATGCACCTTTTGGATGCTGAAAGACCTCAGGAAACAATTTTACCCCAGCAGTTGAAAAAAATTCTTTCTAAAATTATGCACTAGTTGCCTGTTTTCATGAACTCTAAAAAGAGTAGCATTTCTGCTTTAATAGTGCAGGGTTAGTGGTATGGACTTCCGCTCAAGCGCCCTACTTTTGTGCATCATCAGAGTCCTTGCTTGCCTAGCCCTTAAACAATTAGCTGTGTTGAAGACCTTCCTCTCTCTACAGTTGTTAGCTATGCTGCCTAAAGTCTCCATAGATAATCCTACCTGTGCCAGAGCTGTAGTTCTGTTTTGTCACATACCGTTAGTTACTATCTATTTATTTTGCATGCAGGCCTGTCCTCAGTGGCACTTTGGGAAAAACTTCATCTCAGAATAGTATAGCTCTTTGCCACCTGCTTGGGTAGTCAGCATTTTTTTTTCTATTTTTTATATAGGAATAAACAATGCCATAAAGCCAATGCCATTATGCCAACAAGGAAAGGGGATGAGAGTTGAGGCCTGATTTGACTGATAATGTCACCAGCATCATTACCTCTTACTCCTGATGATGACAAGCTGTGAGACGTGTGTTTGGATGGAGAATAACAGGGAGAAAGTAAGGCAAGAACATGCAAGGAGCTGTTGTCACAGAGCTCTGTGGCTGCTCCACTTCCCTCTTCCCTGTTCAGACTGGGCTGCATTTGTCCTTTCCATGCCTCATGAAACACAAACAAAACAAGCTTGTTGGTATATGATATACAAAACCTTGAAAAAAATTATTTCTCAAGAATACCACAATAATTGATTCAATGATGCAAATACCATCCTGAAGTACAGGACTGAACAGATGATTATTGTAGAAATTATATTAAAATAGCAGATACTCCTCATTTATGCTGTATAGAAGTATCGAGCCTTTAAATTTAACTAACAAGTCACACGTAACACTTCTAGTCGGTGTTAACTAATACTGAAGACACCAGAGAGGCTGCATGAATGTGTGTTTGCAAAGAACTGAGAGGAAGGAGTTAATGTAGAAAGCAGCGCCCATGGCATGTTCATTGTTAGCATCATTTAAGCTAAAAGAACAGAAAAATATTTATGCCTGGAAAGAATAATTGGGGTGGTTACATATTATGCTAAACAAATACAAAAAACTGTTAAGACACTAGAGGACGCCAAGACTAGGGGTTGTTCAAAAAGTTGTTTTTGAACAGGGTCATTCCAAATAAGTCAGTTCTGTTGTAAAGCTGTTTAGATTGTTTTCAATGAAAATATTTCCTATCTGCCTCAAGATAACCAACCTTCCACATATGAATGAGACAAAAGATCAAACCAAACACCAATCATGTCTCACAGACAACCTGGAATTGGCCATTGTATTTTACTTCCTAGCTGTGCAGAACCAAAGGTCTGTCTTCAAAGTGAAGCTGTAGGGAGCCCTGTGAGTGTTTCACAAAAGTCACGTACTGTTAAACAGTGACCTGAACCTTGTTCTAGTGACCCCTTGCCAATGATACGGGCTATGAGGAGACTGATGAGATGAAAGTATGACTGCTTCCCCCTATCGATGATCTACAGCCATTTCTGCATAAAGATTGACTCTTTAGTACATTGTCTTTTAATGGTTCCATGTTGGTTCTCTCTTTTCACATTTTTACTTTAGTCATCAACTCTGATTTTTCAAACAGCTGTCATGTATTTGTCCTGCTGTTACTCCTGCCTCTTTAACTGCCCGCATTTTGCCATTTGTAGCACACTCCAGCTCAGGCTTTCAGGCTGACACCTTGATCTCCGCAGCACACACGTGAAGCTGGGCCATGCGGTGCGTGCAGCCCTTCCGGCTGCTGGTGCTCAGGGTGGGCACGATGAGCCGACTGCAAAAACAGCAGAAAAGAGTTCAAATAACGAGCCCATGCACAACACAAAGTTACAGGTAGAATTAATAGGGATAAGTACAAATCAGTCCACCTGGGAGAAAGCAAGCCTAACTTTGTATATTGATGAGCTTTCAGCTGACTATTGCTACTCCGGTGATATCTTGCCGTTACAGCAGATAGTTCTGCTGAAATAGAGGTTGAAAGCCCGGATGATAGAGAACAGAGGAAGGAAGAAATCAGCGCTCTGCTGCCCGCCTGTTGCAGGCAGTGCACAGCCCCGCTGTGAGGGACCCCGGGCACGACACCACCACCACCACCACCACCATTTGCCTGCCCCGGAGGCGGCTGGGGCCGGGAGATGGCGGCCGCCCCGGCGCGTGGCGGCGCATGCGCGCGGGCTCTGTTTGGCCGTTGCCGTGGCAGCGGGCCGGGGCTCGGGGCTGGCGGCGCACGATGGCGCTGAGGCGGCTGCTGCTGCGCTACTACCCGCCGGGTGCGGGTCTCCGGCAGGGGGACGGGCCGGGCCGGGCCGCGTGGGGAGGTGTGGGTGGGTGTGTGGGGAGCTGTCGGTAACCACGGGCTTCCTCGCGTGTGCTCCTTGCTCGTGTGGCGCGCAGTGGGGTCGTGCGTGCAGCTGCGTGGCGTGATGCGGCTTGGGGTGCTGTGGGGTGGCAGGGCAGCTGCTACAGGGCTCCTGTCCGCCAGCGGTGTGCTGCGGAGGTGGTACTGGTGATGGCACCTTGTGTAGGCGAGGCAGGTTTATTTACATCACCTTGTTCTGCTGAGCCACGGGGCGTTTAAAAGTTCAGAAGTCATGGCAATTAGCACCAAAAAGTGTACGTGTGATATAAAGGTCTGTTTAGTGAAAAGTTTCTTTGTTGCTTATTTTTCGTTTGGTTGTTGTGTGGCTTCTCTGAGCAGAGCCATGCTTTGATAAGGTATGCCAGCGAGCTGCCTTCATCGTTACCTCCTTCAGGAGAGTGACTGGCTTCAAGAAGCGAAACAAGGCGGAGAGGGCAAGCCCAGGGAGTGTGATGTGATAACAGATCTTTCTGCCAAATTAAACGTTTTCCTTACATACAGTGACGTGAAAATTAATCCAATTTATCCTTTCCCACAGAAAAGCAAGGACTGGCAGAATACTAAGCAATGAGGTTAAACATTTTAATACGTTAGCTCAAAGTACATCTTGTGGAGGTGACAGAGCACACTTGGAAATGGGAAGTGGGAAGTGTGCTCTGGTTTTCTGTGTGTTATTGCACATAGGCCTTTGCAAACAGTGAAATTAATGTAACAGTTCTTGTAAAACATATTTTCTGGGCTTCTTGGAAATACAAACTGCAGCAAGTATCTTCAGTACAGTTTATTTGAAAACAGCTGATGAAATATTGTGAAAAGCGGTTGGGGAAAAGCAAACACCAACAACTTGTTATTTTCCAGAATTGAAAATGGATCATAACTACTTTAAGTAATAATATTTAGTATTTCTTATCATATAAACACACCAGAGTTGTTCTGCTAACTGAGAATGCCGAACCTCCTCCTTGTCTCAGTAACTGGAAGTAGGTCTGCTAAGTCAGTAGGGCAACACAAGCAGAAGCATTAACAGTATGCATTATAAAATCCCTAACATCTAATTAAAACCTGTTTATCGTATATTTTTAAAGGAATTATTCTGGAATATGTACAAGGTGGTGAGCCGAAGACCAGATCTATAGATCTACTTGATCTTAGCCCTGAGTAAGTATTTATTTCAGGCAACAACAGTATCTGCTGTTTTATAGCATGTTTATATACAACTCTGTTTGATTATTTTAAACATAATTGACATGAATGATGTTTCTTTCACTAAAATGCACACTGAAACATCCAAATATAAAAACTATTTATTTTTGTCTACCTGAAACTGTCCAGCTCAGTATTCTTGGCATAACAAGTCACTTTGTGAAAGACAAAAGTTGTCTTGCATTACTTAACAGGAGTATAATCACTGAGAGGATACTAATTTATGGGTATATTAGTGGCTCCTGTTTAGAGGACTGAAATAGAAAATCCCTTTTAGACTGCGATGATTTCAATGCTAGCAGGAAGGCTAGGTTTTCTCAGTAGGACCAGTTATAAGTGTGTGTTTGCACTTTCACTGCTGCATATTGTCAATCCTCAGTTTATCTCATGGATGGGTAGGATTCAGCAGTTTATCTGATTGTAGAAAAAGAAGATCTGACTCTACAGATTAGCTGTGAACTACTTCCTGGGGTCTCCATGAGTACCAACGAACTGTGGACCATGTTCTAGTAATTGTTACCATAATTATGAGTTACAGGAACATACATATATCTGTGAAGACACACACAGAGATCATTTTAATGCTTTCCACATCTAATTTTTGTTGTTGCTACTTCATGGGCAATTCACGAAACTCCACTGTAATTTAAATATTTATTCCAAAACCAAGTTTGGATACACATCTCCCATGTCTGACCCTCTGTGGAAACCCATTGAGAAGATAAAGCTCTTGCTAAGCTAAAATTCTAAGAAGTTAAATCTGACTGAACTGCCTTACTGAAGAGGGAAAGAAGAAACCAAGAAAGATTTATTCATATTTCTTTTAAGCCATTACAGGATGAGATAAATATCATTTAATTTCTTGCTTTCATTTCTCTGCAAGTAAATAATATGCTTGCATTTATAATCATAACTATTGCCAGAGGATAAAATCTGCTTTTTTTCCTCATAACTAGCACAGATGTCATAGCCTTAGTAGAAGAAATTCGAAAAGGAGAACCTCTCATCACAACTTCATGCAAGGACTATGTCATAAATTTAGTACGAAGATTGCAGGAGAAGCTAGGGGAACCAGAAGATCACAAGTTCTATCTTTCTAAGGTCAGAGTCATCTTTAAAATAATATTGGAGATTTGGGGGTTTCATTGGAATGTTGTGATTATGTTTTTAGAGGTGTGTATTGTACCTGAGAGCAACATTTGGACTTTATTACTAATTTCTTGTGTCTTTTTGATCACCTCTCCACTGTTACAGAGACTGAATATGGCCTGGTTGTGCCTGTCAGGAATTCCCCCAAAAGGCCAGAGGTATAACTGTTCCTAAACTCTATTTACACAGGCTTATGTACAAGGGTGTGTTTTGGATGGAGACAAATAACTACCTTATTATTCAAGTAACTCTGTGGACAAGCAACACCCATAGTTAAGTTTAAACAAAAACTACAAATAGAACCTAAATAATTAGCTGCTGGGAAAGGCCCTGAATATTTTTATACCCTTGTCTTCTTGTTCTTCGTTTTGTGGAACTTAAGTTTGATTTAGATATTTGGGTACATACAGTAATACTAGTCGTCATTACTTTCTGCCAGCCAAGACATGAGCCAATGAACTGGATAAAGAGCAATTTTCAAGGTTAGGGTTCATATAAGCCTTCCATAGTGAATCTTGTCAATAGGACTGGAATAATAAATGGAATAATGATAATAAAAAGATACTTCATTCTTTTTTCCTTGGAAAGCTGATGAAAAATGTAGTGTATGGGCATGTACCCACACTTTTTTTCTTTGAGTAAGGGAGTCATAGTTTCTTTGTTTATACTGTTTTGGTCTAAATTAATTTGTCTTCTTTTAAGTTGTAAATATTAATATGTAAATATTCATACCAATACGCGAATATTAATAGTTTGGTCTTGAGTTTACAGACAACACTTTGTAAATGTATTTTAAATAATGCAGCTTTTTAAGAGCAACGACTAGAGAGACCTTTTGGGACTTCAAATCCAGGATTCAGTCTATCAGAAGACAACAGACTTAACTGTATTTATTTAGGCAAAGAAAACGAAATTGCTTCCAGAGATGGCATGTTGCAATCTGAAATAACTAAGTGTTCTGTCTTCATTGTGTCAGCAGATGGCGTTGTGTAGCTGTTAAAAATTGCTGGTCAGTACTACGGTATTGATCATTGTCCTCAGCATAGAGAGAGAAGGGAGAAGTTTTTTGTTGGTTGATTTGGTTAAAAACAGAACTTGCAATGTTGTTAGATGTAATTTCGATTCTTCTAACCAACAGTTCACACCTGAGTGAATAATACAAAAGATCTGTACATTTAACCTTGAAACCAGAGCTTTCTATAATACAGTTTCTTAAAACACAACAAAGACTTTTTAAATTTAAGGTATGCTCTCAGCTGTTATAATGCCTTGCTTTTCACAATCTTCTAAATTAGTTTGTTCCTCACCAAGACTGACAAATACTCAAATGTATGTCTAAATTTCAGTGTAAATAACGTAATTGTCATTTGTTGGGTATAGTGCCATGTTTGATCAGTTCAGAAATACTTGAGGAGGGCAAATCCAATTGATGCTGGCTTAATTCTTTCACTCAAGAGTAGTTAGAAGTGTGTGGAAAAAATTGGTTTAATTTTCAGTTCCATTTAATGCATGTAAACGAAACGGGTATCCAACTTTCTGAGATACTAATAAAATTCAAAATATGGGTGTGAGCATGTTTTTTTTTAAAGTGTTCAGTGCTTGCGTTGTTTGGAAATGAATATTTTTTCCTGTTGCTGAAGAGCATGATCTTAAGTGAGTAGATAGGCAGTGAGATAAATCCATCCTTTGGTTATTTCCAGTAATTGTGGTGACAGTGCAGTGTTAGGTACCCTGCAGGGAAGCGAGCCATTGTAATGAGTTCTCAGGTTTTAAATTACTGCATAGCAATGGCACTCTGCACTGATTTGCAGATTATCTTAGGGACTTCTGTAACAGATCTTGCAGAATGGAGGTATGTTTTTTAATATTGCCCTGCGATTTGATTATTATATCATTTGCACAAGAAGTTCTTGCAGGCTTGGAGCTCTGTGGATGAGCAACTGCAGCAGTAGGCATTGAAAAAATAGTGTTAGTCCTGTGGTCTGAAATTGAACATAAGCCTATCTAATTTTCCTCCCTTTTTGTTCATAACTGTTAAATATATTTGTTGTTCGGATTTGCCTGCATGGAGCCCTAAAAATGTCATGGATCAAATTTCCATTAATTTCCATAATTTTTCATACTTATATGCAGACATTTGTACACAGTGGGTGTTTCAAAAAACAACAACAAACCAGAAACAAAGTATTTTTGTCATTTCCATATCTTGATTACCCATTCCCACTCTTGCAGCTGAAAGGACAACTTGTCTCACTTTCTTAGGAGAATAGAAAATTTCTGTTTCTCTCTCTGTCTCTGTCCTTTACCCGACCATTGTTATTTCTCTTCCGTTTCCATGAGTTCGTACTCTTCCGAGTTGAAGATCTCTGAGCTTCCTTTATTTTCCTTTCTGAGACAGGCAGCTGAGAAAACTAGAGATGAGAACAAAAAGTTGAAGCCGTGGTAATATGTCACTGATTAAATGGCATTGCTCAGAAGTCATTCCTTCTTCATTCATGATGCTACAGAACAGTGGACCACTGCTGTATTTTTATCATCTCTTCACTCAGCAGTTGCTGTGATTTCTCAGGTCATGATATTGTTATTCTTTAGAGGAGAGTCCAGCTTGTGATAGATGGAAGTCGTTCAAATGCAAACCATATTATACAGTAGCCAGGTTATTGAAACACAAACCAGGTTATATATTGGCACACTGACTTTTATAGGCCAGTGTCTGAAACTATGGTTACCTATGTGTCTGAAAGTATTTTTATATCTGTTTGACAGGCTTTAGTATATGTTAGTATTGGTATGAGGTAATTTACATGAAGCATATGTACTGTCTGATTAAAGGGCCTTTGAAACATTAGAAAAACAGTATCCTCCAGAATCTAAACAACACAGGCAGAAATCCAATTTGAAGTCCCCTCTTTGAATTTTGTTTTGATAAGTATCTTTGTTACTGTTCTGTATGCTTTTTTGTCATGACCTCATAGGATAGAGCTGCAGCTTATTTTTGTTCTTCCTGTTTTTAGAAGCAAAATCATATACTAGCTGAAAGCATCCCATATATGACATAAAACATTCAGAATACTCAATTCATCTGGATCTGATGTTTCACTATATAAGGCTTAATAGTAGTTAGGATTTTCTTCTTCAGGGAGCTCACTAGGCATGTCGCCTTCACTCATTTGTTTTTGCCCTGTCAGCTAAGGCCTAGGTTACTTCACTGGTCTCAGAGAAAGTGGAGGAAAAGCAAACAGGAAAACACAATTCATTCAAGTGAAATAAGAATTTTAAATCAATGCTATGTAATATCTGCAGCAATAACCTGCTGAGGCATGACTTTTTTGGTTGTTTGTTTTTTAAGTTAGAGATTGATGTATTACGGCTGTAACTGCTAATCTGACAGGAGGAGGAGGAAATTGCAGAATCACAGGATGTTAAGGATTGGAAGGGACCTTGAAAGATCATCTAGTCCAACCCCCCTGCTGGAGCAGGGACACCTAGATCGCATCACACAGGAAAAATATTAACCTATTGAATGTTTTGAATATATATATATATATATATATTTTCATGTGTCAAGTGTTTTCTTCTCTCTTCCCCCTTCTATTTCAGGTCCTTAGGGCACATATATTGCCACTGACTAATGTAGCATTCAATAAATCTGGTTCTCGGTAAGTTGTTTTCAAATTCTAGAAACATAATTCCTAATCGAAGTCTTGTATTTGTTATTACATTGCAAATGAAATTCAGTGCTCTTATCTTTCTGAAAAAAAAAAAAAGTCAGCTGTGCTATTTACAAACAACTTCAGCCATGACTGGGAATTAGACTTTAGGCTTCTGTAGTAGAACCAATGGGATATGCAAAGAAGTAGGGGGTGAGATTCAGTGGATGTCATTTTCTTCTTTCAAGATGATAGTTTGTTGACAATTACCGTATTTCACAAAGAAGCACCTTTATGGCAATACAGCAAGCATCACTGAAAGCTGAAAGAGTCTTTGACATAAATTAGTTTGGGACTTTTCGCTCGTGTGGAATTTTGTATTGATTGATTTCACTATGGGCCTATACCAAATCATTTTTTTTTAATGTCTTGAAAGCAGCAGCTTGCATTTTAATTGAAATACACTAAAGATTAGAAACAAGTGTTTTATATCTCTAAATAAATAATAAAAAAGGATCCTCCATGGTCATTGATCAATATTTTAGAAAAAAAGATTTAGGGTCTGAGACAATGCTAGCTGAATTTTGTGGAAGTCACTTCTTTTCTGATGTACCGGGAGCAGTAACATATTCACAGTATTTAGAAGTTATTTTCTTTGTTTTAGCTTTATCACTGGAAGCTATGATAGAACCTGCAAAGTATGGGATACTGCATCAGGAGAAGAGCTACGTACACTGGAGGGACACAGAAATGTTGTTTATGCAATAGCTTTCAATAACCCTTATGGGTAATTATATTTTTGCTGAATAAATAACAATTGCTAATTGCATTATTTTGCAAATACAGCACTGTTACTAAAGTTTTAAAGTAAAATAGACTATCTCAAAGAGTTCAAATTCTGAATTGGAAAAGTTCAACTGTAGCTAATCACCAGGATGATACTGTATATTGTTTGTATAAGCCATACATATAAGCATTTTTTCTGCTTTGATTTTTTTTAATGATATTTAGAAATTCAAAACTTAAATTTCATTAGGTATGCAGTGTCTTGATAAATCTATATGCATGCCAGTTTAATGTATTGTAACACAGATTTATTTCTGATAATATCTACATGATCAGATTATGTTGTAATAATCATTCCTTACTGCCTCCATGTAATTGTACGTGAGACATGAGATATGTATTTAATACAGTTTCTGTTGCTGCAGTTAAAGAGAAATAATATTTCTGTCGTAACAAAAATGTATTTCTCCACTCTTTGTTACATGTGTATGTGACTGTGTTACATAGTCATTACTATTTAAGACATGATATAAAAATGTCAGAGATGTTGAGTAATTTTTATAAAATCCGCAGGGTGCCGCTGTGTGAATGTCAAATATGCATCTGTGCATCTTTTGTTTTCTGCAATAACTGTTTGCCCTAGGTCAGAATTGCCACCTGTTAGATGAAGGAAATTATGTTAGGCACTGAGTTTTCATTGTTGTTTGCTTCCTGAGGAAGCTTTTGTATAAGTAAGTCGTTTTGCTTCTCTGCAAAGTAAGATAGAAGATAATTCCTGTGTTTATATTGAATCACATTACTACTTTCACTGTCAGATGCCCTGTTTACCAGTTAAGCAAAACACAGTTAACATCAGGAATTAAATGTTAAAGACTTGTTCTTACACTACTTGGAGCATCATCATTTCCTTCTGAATGAAAAGACTTTTTCCAGCCTAGAGCCCGCTATGTCAATGTCTTATATTCTGATATTATTCTTTACTTTAAAATAATAGTTCATGAAACTGTTTTATATAGTTCAAGTGAACTAATATATAACAAAAAACTGTGCAGAGGTCAATAACTAGACTGTAATATAGAAGTGGAGAAGCAATATACAGTGAGTGAAAACCTGATGGAAACCTTGTGCTATTTTAATTTAAAACTTCAGTTAAAAAAGACCATTTTTCCGCTAATTTTTAGCCTTCAATATCCTTTCCCGTGCTGCGTTTTCTGGGTACCTCACTTCAATCTTGCTCTAACTGCAGTTAGTCACAACTCTTCCATTGACTTAAGTGGGAAGAGAGTTCACTCGCTGAAATTTGCGAAACTGCTTACAAAAAACAGACTGTAACAGTTTATAAACAAACAAGCGGTCTCAGATGAAATGACATAGCTTTTAAATACTTCTGGAAGTACCGCATATAACCTCATTCCTAATGAAAGTTACTCCTCAGTTATCTGCTAATTTTTCCCATTAATGTAACTTCTGCTTGTAAAATCCTGCTCTAGGATCTTGTAGTGTGGCAGAATGCACCAAAATGCATGCAAAAGCAGAAACCCCTTCATGCAGCTTCCTGCAGGGAACTCCAGATACGCTGACCTCTGTCTTGTGTCAAGCTTGTACAGAGGGAGTGACCGCTGGCTGAAGTGGTGGCAGGTGCCCTTTGTTCTGTGCACGAGAGCAGAGGTAGAGAAGGTCACAGCTGCCACTCTCTTCTTTGTAAATCTGCACAGGAGCAGTCACTACTTAATTAATAGAATTTATTGCTAACCTAAAACATTTTGCAAGAGGGAGTTTGAAGAAATATATTGCTCTTACGCTTGGAAGACTGGGTATTGTTTCTGTGAGTTCTACTGTCTTTGAAGTCAGAGATTTTTCTTCCAAATAAAAACGACAGTGTTTTTCCACTTAGTGACAAGATTGCCACTGGATCCTTTGACAAGACCTGCAAACTGTGGAGTACAGAAACAGGAAAATGTTATCATACTTTCAGAGGACATACTGCAGAAATTGTGAGTGCTGATGAATGTTTCTTACTCCTTTCTGTTTCCGTGCAACATTATAAATAGCTTTGAGTTCCGTGTCTCTGGGAGCTGACATTGGAAGGGGCAGACATTTTGCAACATCTGTTCACACATTCAGATCCTGTGAGTTTTTCTGTTCTGCACAAAGAAAAGATACTCTGAAAGTTCTTATGAGATAGAAAAAACTATATACAGTTGGTTATTTTTTTTCTACATTTTCCTTTGTCTGCTAAATGTTTAAATGTTTTTGAAAAATACAACAATCTGAATTTTCAATTTATTGCACATATTTATTCCTTGATTTTTTTAATGTATTGTCCTGTTATTTTTCTACATATGTTGTATTGCCTCTCATTTGCAGAGCTAAATACACAAGAACATAATTGCTTATAGTGCTGTGTTTCACACTAAGATCTGTACTTCATGCCCAGGACCAACTGGAGCCACAGAAGAATCAATTTCTAAAATAAAATACCATTTTAGTATGTTAACTGAGAGTATGTGGGATGATGAAATGTTAATGATTTATGACAACGAAACAGTTTAAGCTTAAAGACATTTGATTTCCTTTCCAGTTCCTCTGTTAGCAACAGCAAATGTCTTGCCGCACAGCGCTTCAATTTAAAAGATCAGGGCAAACCCACTAAAACGCTCTGTTTCAGTGCAGAATATACTTCTGAATAAAAGTAACTATAGAATCATTATCCAATAGGCATTTCTGGAAACTGTTTCTGGAAACACTCTGCATTTATATTGTCAGTTGCAAGCCCCATAACTAGTGTGAGAAAATGCCGCTTTACGATGGGGGAAGGCAGTGTTGGTTTCAGTAGGTTTTTAATTCTCTGTATACTTCTGAAACAGTTCTCCCTTACCATGAAGAACATGATTGCTCATTGAGATAGTTTGTAGTGATTTTGCTTCTACGAATCGGTTAGCTAAAGGCCCTTTCAATTTCTGACTTCTGTACGGTTTAATCCGATGTGTAATGAGTTTACTACCCAAAGTGTTATGAGGTGTGCTCACAAATAATTAGCAGAAGATTATAGCCAGCAGAAAATTCTGTTTCTCTGAATGAGACTTGTTTCTAAAAGAAGGCTGTTATTGTGGATGATTCATTGCTGGCAGGGGCATGTCCTTGGCTATTTAGTATTTAAAAAGAAAAAGATAACTGGACAGAATGAAAGTGCACCAGTGGCTTTAGCTACTGTTTTCCTTTTTATATGGCACCTCCAACTCCTTGTTAGCAGAACAGTCATATTGAATAATTACAGAGAATGATTTTTTTTTTTAATGTGAAAAAAATGAATTAGGGAAGTTGTTGAATTTTTGTTCTTGCTCTTTCATAAGTAAATATGATGTTGTTGGGGGCACCTATGGCAAATGGCCTAGATAGTGACACCTGTTGAAAGTGTGAGTTTACAGAGTGTGTGTGTATGCAAAACCAAATGCTTCCGGAATGCAAAACCGGAATGCCTTTGCCCCAGACTGATATTGTTAAAGAGGAAGGCTACTATCAGCCCCCAAATGATAGTGCTAGATGGGAACCAACTTGCACAGTAGCTGGGGAATTTCAAAGATAGTTTTGAAATAAAGAAGTAGAAGACCCTGAAATGAAGTATATGAGAAACAAGATGATTTGTAACAAGGTTGGGGAAACATTAGACTGAAAGCAGCAGTTGTGAAAAGCTGCTCTGGCATGGCCGGAAGTCATCCTGACCATCACAATCTCTGAGTAGATCAGAGAGTGTAGCCTCATTTTTTGAGAGACCATGTGGAGTCTGCATCTGCCTGGTGGATTGTCAGCATGGCTGACAAGGAGGCTTCTTTCCCACCCTGTAAGGTGTGGGTATGTGAATTTGGATGCCCGATCACTGGCATGGGGATCAGCAGATTATATCAAGTGACATGGGTTTACCTACAGCTAGCGCACTTGTGTCTCCTGTGGAAGGTGCGTGCAAGTAGGGGAACACATACTCGTAGAAGGTGGTGTGTTTGTAACCCACACATCCTGGGAGGGGCAACGTGTGAGCATGCGGGAGTGTGGCAGTTTGTGTGTGACTGCAACTTCTCGGAGTTGTAGAAGAGTGTTTAGAAATTTGTTGCTGTTAAGATTGCATAAGATTCTGATGCTGTGGTTTATTGTATTACAGCTATTGATGCTGAATATATAGTTCTCTGCCAGATACGTACGCACTGTTAATACATTAATAAACTGCTTCAATTCTGATTTTGTATAAAACTTTGTGAACTAAATTTCTCCCTGTGACGCAAAATGAAGCACCTAAATAGTGAATTTTAATCCAGGCTCAGAAAACAATACAGGGAATGTTCCAGTAAGTCTTTTTAACACAATGTCATTGTAAAGCAGACAATTAGTTTTCTAGATTTGAGTAGTCATCAGGAGCTATGGGACAAGGATTTGTTGCTCTCCTAATGAACTGTCAGCCTTGTAATTTTTCTGTAAGTCATAAACTATTAAATCAGACTGTTGTCTTGTTTAGAAATATTGTGAGCCTTTTTCTTTGTTTTGAGAAAGGGTATATAAATAATCTTTCCCACTTTTTCTCTCCAATGTTTCTTGCTATAGGTATGTTTATCGTTTAATCTTCAAAGCACATTGGTGGCAACTGGAAGCATGGATACCACTGCCAAGTTATGGGATATAGAGAAAGGAGAAGAAGTAGTTACTTTAAGTGTATGTTTGCTTTCTTTACGTTTTTAAAGGTGTTCCTTGCTTTCTTAGTTTTCTGACTAACAGTATAACTAATACTACAGTTTTAAAACTTGCGCAGTATTTCTGTTACCAGGTGGTCCCACAGAGGCTGCAATCACAAAACATTAAGAAAGCTTGAAGAGTGATAAGATTATGGTGTTTTATAAGGAGTCCTATTTATAAAAAGGCAGATTTTCTCATTTCAGTGATGCTACAGTTATAGGTCAGAATGTCTTCCATTGCTCATTAAAACATGTTGTTAATACTGTAATTTATCACTTCTTCTGCCTAAAGAAACTCTGAAAAAATCAATGTCAGAGGCTACATCTATATGGATCGTCTTCCTGTAAACATTGGCAGAGGAAAGCCATCCAGTTACCTCTAGATTGTGATTTTGTTTTGCTCTACATGGTTTGCTGGGATTCTGCTCATTCAGATTGGCCTATGCTGTTTCCATGCATTTATCTTGCATAAATCCTAAATAATAAGTAGAGCATATGCTTCTTCCCTGGTGTGTGTGGCCTGTAGCATGGAGAAGGCTTCTCTTCCTCCTCGACTTTCTCTCTCCTCGGAGTCCTGAGCAGGGAAGAGAGCAGTGAAATGTGTGACCCCATATCTTATAAGTATGCTTAAGTTAATTTTTCCAAGCCTCTCCACTGAGACCAGTAACAAGCTGTACTGTAGCTTACTGTAAATGAATCATCTGATTTTGGTATGCATTGGTGAACAAATGTGATTCTGCTAAAATCAAATATGGAAAAATACCAGTCACATATCTGATTCATTATCTATCACTGGCAATTACTCACTGCTTAAGTGATGTGCCTGATTTTTTGCAGTTGTTGGGTTATCGACTATTCTACAGTCCAGTAGGTCTTTCTGTTAAAATTGTGATATATTGGACAAGGCAGTAAATAAGATACTAAATTGTTGTAGATGGATTATGCTGCTGAAAAAGCTACATATTGAACTAAGGTAATGGAAAAGTTCTATTTGCATTCTCACACTCCTTTTTTAAAATTTTCTCAGGGGCACTCAGCAGAAATTATTGCATTGTCTTTTAACACCACCGGAGATAGGATTATCACTGGCTCCTTTGACCACACAGTAGCAGTGTGGGAAGTTGTCACTGGCAGGTACTAAAGTACTAATAAATATCATTTTGCATTGCATATTTAATGACAAATGAAAGAGACAATGTTGAGCTACAAATTACAGACCTTGTTTTGTTTTCTTTTTTTTTCTTCTTCTTTTGGACTATGCATTCTTTCATCTATTCATCTCTTATCTAGTTTTATTCTTCTAAAAAGAAGTGCTGCTCACCAAATGCTTTTGTATGCAACAGGTTTAGATTTTTGTTCTAAATTTCCATTTACTCATGGGAACTGAGGAGGCAGACAGAATGGGTATATCCTACACTTGTTACTGGAGAATGTTCCAAACAGGAAAATACTTTATCAGCATGGAAACTTGTGGTTTTGAAGGTGTCTAGAATTTCTAGATGGAACTGACTGTTCAAGTAAAATAAAGACTGTGTTATTTCATAGAAAATGAGTCTGGTCACATTGACTTTAAAAAACACAGTGTGTCCATTTTCCTCCTCACACTACTTTATGTTAATGTATATTTATGAAGAGGAGAAAATTTGGTCCCTCTGACTGTAGAGAACAAAATGTCTTTATTATGCCACCAAATAATAACGTAATAGCTAAGTATGATCTTGTATTATCCTGAAAAATTGTCTTGTTTTTTCAACTGGAAACTCAGTGTAAGTAGAATAATAAAATGATTGCTTTGATTACTGACAAAGTAATTTATGAAGATAAAGATACTGTGTCTTCAGAGGTGAAAAAAATATCACTGAATTTAATAAATAAAAGGAAAATGTGAGCATAATGATATCTTGGAGTAAAAAAACAATGTTGTATAGCTTCAGAATAAGAGTTATCATGATTTTAAAAAGTAACGTACACACATTAGTGTGTACATTTAAGGCTTGATTCTGTAAGCTTTGAGCTTACTCAATTTCAGCAGTTTAATGTTTGGTAGCACCTCGGAGTCACTCATTCAGCAAATAGGATGTTTGGATTCAACTTCATTCAGCCTGGTGTTCTTGCAAATATTTTTGTTTGAAAACAGCTTCTTCCAGCTTCTTGTCTGAAGCTGCACTGAAGTCAAAGTCTTGAGATTTATTGTTGCATTCTTTTTTCTACAAAACGAGCGTGGGCTTCACATCAGGGGCAATAGCAGGAAGTGGAATATGAAGGAGGAAATTCTTTAAACACTGTTAATTCTGGTAATTAGCAAGTGGGCAGTACAATTGTGCCAGGGCCAGCATTCAGCCTTCTAAATGTTAGTGGGGCATGGATGCCTTTAGTAATAAAGAAGAGGTGTGGATAGAAAGACTTGTGAGCTAATCATGCTTTTCTGCACACAGTGTCAGGTAGATTTGCAAAAAGCTTGTATGTGAGGTTGTGTGCCCTTCCTTCACCACACAGAATCACAGAGAAACACTGCTTTCCAAATTTGGGTATAGTTGAAGTTTCTTTTGAATATGTTGGCTGCCTCTGATAGAGTACCTGTGTTCCTCAGTTCTTTTCTGGGTAGGTACACAGAAATGTCCTGAGGGAAGCAGACATAGTAGACAAGAAAGAAACCTCAAGAAGACTCAAGTTTTTCATTTAAATTGAAAATTTTATATGGCATTTCACCCACCTGTTTTCTTGGTTCTTCCTGATTGTGTATCTGATAGATCATGGTTTCTGTGAGATGTGTTCCACACGTTCATAATTATTCTGATTATTCACCAGAGATTTACACTGAGGCCTGAAGCCTGGGCTGTCTTTTCAAAATTTAGAAATCAAAGCTTTATCAACCTTTTTCATGATTAGATTTTTTGGGTATTAGGTATTACAATAACAGCATTCTTGATGGCCAAATAGTATGTTCAAAAAATAACAAAGATAACTGTTTTCTGTTTGTTGATTTTTGTATTTACTGTAAAAAGGTCTGCACCATTGCAACAATGCAGGCCTCACATTGTTAGAAAGAAAAAGTAGTCATTCTATAAAACAACATGAGTAGCATCAAGTTTTTATTATCATAAACAAAGAATTCAATTGCTCAGGAGACTTGCTTTGTGATGTGTTCATCTAGCATATATATTAATTTAGTTACCCTTACAAATCTTATGCGACAAATAAAAACATTTCAGTTACTTAAACTCATTTAGTTGTTTTTCTAGTCATTAGTTTATCCATTAGTTAAAGCTGTTTTCTATTAACGATTCCATGATATTAGCATTGTGATAATATCCTAATTTACTTATCCTTTAATATGTATATCAATTAATCTTTTTTAGGGTTCATTGCTTTATAGGCCATTAATTCATAGTAAGCAATAATGGCTAATCGTACCCGTCTCTATTCAGCTAAAGCTGATTGAAGATTTTAATGGAACTAGTATTTGTCAGTCCTTGTGCAGCGAGTTTAGGATTAATGAGGATTAGAAATCATATTTCAATTTGGCTGTCATTTGCCTGTTACTTGGGTACATGCTTACTTTAAGTACCTGATTAAGTTCCATTTGATCTTCAGTGGATTTTATAAAAGATTTAGATTAAATACTCTGGTGATACAGAGTTTTAAAAATACCCTGTTTACAGCTCATTGAAGTAGGATAATGGGAGAGTAATGTGGAAAAACTTGCTGCATATGCTTTATATCTAGATGAAAAGAAGCAATCGGTCTCACACTGAAAAGTCGTCATTTCACTGGAAACACAGTCATTAACATATTTTTGAAACAGAAGGGAGGACTCTTTCATTTCATTCTTCACTGCCTCTTTGTCTCAAAGAGAAACAATGGAATTGGTGTAGTGCTGGAATGCTAAATGAGCTGTACCTACCCGTTTAATTGCTTTGATGGATAAAGTGGTGAAGATTTGACACCTTAACTATACCATTTTATAAGTTTGCTTATAATTTATATTGTTATATCATAATACACACTAAAAATCTAAATTCTCTTTTTTTTTTGTAGGATGTTACATACTTTAATAGGCCACCGAGGAGAGATTAGCAGTGCACAGTTCAACTGGGACTGTTCTCTCATTGTCACTGGATCAATGGACAAAACATGCATGGTAAGGAACTTGCGTATGCACTGGACACTCCGGTACATAAGCTCTCTTGCTATTCATTATAATGTAGCAAGCAATTTATTGTCAGAGTTTATATAGAATGTGGTGAATCCCTGTTTTCGTTCAGAAAAGCACTGTAGACTATTTAAAAAACTTTTCTATAAATTAGTTAACTGTGTGGTTTAAAATGTCACCCAGTACAGCTGAACTAAAAGGCAGACCTGGGCTGTTACAAGTAATTAATATTGTTAGTATGAAAAATAAAGGACTATTTTGTAGTTCATGTCCTGGAGTCTAACTCTTTTTTTTTTTCTTTTTCCCCCTTAATACTTATGTCACAAGCATCACATGTACTTTTGGCAGGTCACTAGGAGATAGATTTTCAGTTGGAATGCTTCTGATGAATGCCTGTGATTGTTAGCATTAAACTGCAAAAGGATTACATTTCAGTGGTGAGAAATTGTCCTTTTTTCATCTGCACAGATACTGCACACACAACTGAAATAAAATTGAGATTGAGGTGCTCAGCAGTTTGGCAAATTTGGTATGCCAACACTTAAAAAAAAAAAAAAAAGGCAGTCAAATTTATAGCATTCTTGTTTTGTTTGCTACAGAACAGACAAAGCTGTAATATTTCCCAAATCCACCTCTTCACAGTTTATCATACAAAAAGTTTTTACCAGAAAGGTGGAGTTTTACTTATCAGAATCAAAGCAGAATCACAGAATGGAGGAATTAAGTGTCTGACTCCTGAGGTCCAAGCCCACCATGCCATGTGTAATAGCTGAATACCTTGAAAGACGTTCCACAAGATAAATTATTGGAATCCCCTGTGAATATTTTTGTGTGTTGCAGACACCTCCCTACCCTGGGAATTCAAAATGCCTGTATTTTGGAAAAAAAAAAAAAAAAAAAAAAACACCAACAAACCAAACCTCACTCTTCCTTCATTTTAGGTAGCATAAGCAGATTGTAACAATTTAGACAGATAATGGTTCTTTTCCTGAATTCTGTCTCTCTTATATCTTGTTTACTGTATTTTTGGAATTCTGTTCTGTTTAGCTCTTACCGAAGCTTTCTTGTCAGCTTCTTGATATGTAAAACTATGTCTTTTGTAAATGTGAGAGCATTCATTTAAACTAATACACATAATTCATTAACGAATTTGTAAATAAATGCAAGGTCCATGAGCTTCTTACATGAGCTTGTTCATGTCAATGAAGTTCAGTTAAATAATGATGTATATTGTAAGTTTCATTTAATCAAGATGCTGAAATACAAAATATGTAGTACTTCATTAGGCTGAAAATGCGGTGATTCTATTGATTTATATCCAGGTTTCATGTTAATACATTCATTCAGGCATCAGAAAAGACCTATACATGTCATTTCATTGATCAACTAGTTACCTTTCAAGTAAATTAGTCAAAATAAGCCAAAAAATACCTTTGTTTACCTATGCAGCTGTGGAATGCTATGACTGGGGCACATATAGCAACTTTAACAGGTCACAGTGATGAGATACTGGATGTCTGCTTTGATTATGCTGGCCAGCGTATCGCAACGGCCTCTGCTGATGGTAAGTGAAGTGGCTTGGACTACTGTAAAGATTGTAATACTTGCATAAAAACATCTTCATCCTTTTTCTTTGTTTCTGTTCTGAACTCGCCTTGATCAAAGTGGAGTATTATTAGCTGAAACTATAGATCGAGCTATGTTTGTTGCATTATAGAAAGTTTTCCATTAAACTTTGGAAGTTTTCCCCAGTGAAAATTTTTGTATTTTTCATACTTTATTCACCTTTAACATCAAGCCTGTTAGAATATAACTCGTTTGTGGCTGGAAATGTATTTTAAATATTTAGATAAGTGGCTTTTGAGTGAATTTTGCTTTGGGTAGCACAGATTTAAGCACAGCAGGATAATATGCAATGAAGAGTTGGTGAAATAAGCAAATTTGTTTGTTATTGGTATGCAGCAATTTTGCATGCTTATTATTATTTTTTAAGAATCACAATAAATAGTTTTCTGTATTCACCAGCAGAAACCATTAAGAAGACAACCTTTCCCAGCCAGATTATAGCTCCTTTTTGACGTACTTTATCCTTGGGGGGAAACTGAGTTAAAATCTATTTCTTTTGAAATCAAACCTGAGGATGAGGCCCTTCTGGCCTTATTAAGATGCTCTTATTGGAAAGCATACTTAAACAGAACAATCGCAAATAGCTCCTAATCTACTAACAGGATCAGGAAGAGTCTATAACGCAGAAACAAGAAAGTGCATTGCAAAACTAGAAGGGCACGGAGGTGAGATTTCGAAGGTAAGTTGTATGTGATTTGTACCTTTTCTTATTTAATTGTGTATGACATCCAATCTGTCGCTTATTAGGTGACACAGGAATACTGTTAAAGAATAAGCACGTTTTTTAGTATTTTGGTGAAATGTTAAGACCACTGCCTTCTGAGACTTCTGCCATCACCCTTATTCCTTGCTTCTATTGGACCTCCTGCTCTTCACACTTTTTCATTTCTATGCACATCTGATTTATGGAATGGAAGAGAAAGAACATATTTCTGTGGGGAAAATACATAGAAGGTCTAATTTTCAAAAGTGCTTAAGGTACTTGGAAGCTCAAAGCCCATTTTAAAAATCACTTGGTCTTGAAAAGTTTACTCATGTACTTCACTGAAAATCTCGTCAAGCTCAATTTTGAATGCCAAAGTTCAATTTCAAATGCATTTAGTTACTTCCAAAATTTTGCATATTTTAAAAACTTTGTTATTTAATGCTTGCAAGTTTTCATTTTTCCTTTCAAATAGGTAATTTTCATTAGCTTCCATGCTAGTATGCTATATTTGTGCTGCTTTTTTTGATGCATTTTGTAATTTAATTGTTAATATTTTGAAACTAGGATGGTTTTTTATGAACAAAATTCACATGCTTTGATTGTGTTGATTTGGCTAGTATAATCACTCTACTGAGAGAATATTAAGTTCAGAAGGGCTAGTCCTTCCTCACTTAATATACACAGTACAATATTTGACACTCAGTGTAGATGCACTGAGGAATGTAGTCTGAATACATGCTGATGTGGGAGGGTTAGGGACACTACTCATCAGGGTCCACAGTTCTGGCATGATTTCTCTGCTGGAAGTGAGAATCTGCTGATCTGGGAGCATGCTGAGAAGTCAATCTATTTCTGCAGGTGTTCTGTGTAGCTGTGATCACTTGGGAAGGTTATTACTTAGAATCTGATTTCTGGGGAATGGGCATTTTGCCCTCAGAAATTAAACAAAATTGCATTACATGATAAACCAGGTAGTGTTTGGTTAGTGCTCAAAAAAAATCTGATTATCTGGAAATGCATGCAATTTAGGGAATGAATGTTTAACAAAATATGAAGACATACTGCATAATAAGTGACATTCAGTGGGAGTTTGGATATTATACAGACATACGTTATTTAAAGTAGAACTCTATAAAATATGTGTATCTGTTACATTGGAATAATGATAATGTTTAAATAAAGTTGTTACCATTGTAGAGCAATTGTGATCTTGGCGGATAATATTCTGAAGTCTTGATCCCAGTGTGGTCATTGTCTATGGACCTTGGTACATGCATAAAGTTTCCAGCCACAGATGTTTGCCAGGATGATACTAGTGTAATACTTTCCTTAATTTTAGCAGAAAAAAAAAAAAGAGTGCAGGAGTTGCTGGCCTCTGTTTTCATCTTTTAATTTCTAGATATGCTTCCTTTTCTAGACGAAGTAATGTGTTAAGTAATATAATTCTTTTCTATATTTTTAAAAGATATGTTTCAACCCTAAAGGCAATCGTATACTAACAGCCAGCTCCGATAAAACAGCTCGACTCTGGGATGCTGCTACTGGACACTGCCTTCAGATATTAGAGGGTCACAGTGATGAGATATTCTCCTGTGCTTTCAATTACAAAGGCAATATAATCATTACAGGTAACTAACATATTCCAGTCTTTTTTTATATTCCATATCTTTTTTTTTTCTCTGTTTTTGTAATACATTTTAAATCTTGTTATGCTAAAAAATTAAGAAGTCTGAAAAGAGTCCTGCAGCGACACACCATATAGTCAAGAAAAGCTATAACCTTTAAATATATTTAATATATATTAAATATTTAAATATTTAATATATAACTATGGCCATGAAGAAATTTGTGTAGAGACATGAACATACCTTACTATATGTCCTATGGGCAAGTACTGGCCCCAGGCCAGTGAGTTAAGCCATGCTCTTGTAATGCATTGCAGCGAGGAAGTTCTGGGTGAGAAAAATGCAAAGCTTTTTGAATGGGAGCATACTTTTGGGTACTTGATGCAGCACTCTGTTCAGGTTTCATTCATTTCAGCCAAAAAGTCCTGGGAGTGGGAAAACACATGAAGAGTATTTGTGATTTCTTGGACCTTTGTATTGAACTACCAAAATATGGGGATGCAGGATGATCTCAGTGAAAAATACTGCTGCAGGTCCTGCTATCTTTTGCTGGTCGTGGACAGAAAAAACGTTATCTTTCTGTCTTCTCTGCTTTCAAAGCAGGCTGTTGATATAGTTAACAAAAATGAGTATGTTGTCCTAAACTATTCCCTCACAATGTGTGCTTATTACTAGGGAGCAAGGATAACACCTGTAGAATATGGCACTGACTGAAGACAAGGAAAGATCCAGTATGGTATGTGCCTGCGTCATGAGTTTTGTAGTCAATAAACTCAGTCTTTCAGATCTTTTTTCTATTAACCCATTTGTTGTTTCAGCGTTGCTGAAGTAACCAAGTTACCTGGATTTTGATAGGTTTGACTTACTGATATCTAGTAGATGGAGAATCACAGAGTAGCAGAAGTGACCTCCGGAGATTGTCTAGTACAATATCCCTGCTCAGAGCATGTCAGCTCAGCAGGCTGCCCAGGGCCCAGTCAAGTGGGTTATGAGTATCTCCACGGATGGAGACTCTACGGTTTTTCTAGGCAGTCTGCTCCAGTGTTTGATCACCCTCAGGTTGAAGTGGAATGCTTTTTTGTATTTCAGTTTGTGCTTGTTGCCTCTTTATTCAATACTACTGAAAAGAGTCTGGCTCTATCATCTCTGTTACCCAAGAGAAATCATGATTAGGATGAATGAACCTGGGATGCCTCCATTTCTTTGTGTCTTTGTTTCGTGGTAGCTCTCTTAATTAAAAACAATAATAAAAACAAAAAATACATCATTAGTATACTCTTAAGAGTGAAAGGTGTGTTGTTATGCACCTGCTTTGAGTACTTTTGTATTTTTTTTGTTGTGTAATAATAAAGTATTGAGTTCAAACATTAGTTGTGTTATTTGTAGTAAAATGCCTCACTTGATATTTCCAGTGGAAAACATTAAAAACCATTTATGAACTGTACTGCTATTAATTTTTGCATGCATGCTGCAGTTAAACTTCTACTCATACCCTTCCATATTTGCCTACACCTTTCCATTCCTTTTTGGTCATCCCTAATTCTTCCATTCTTACCTAAGGTTAAAAAAAAAAAATTAAAAAAAATTACTGGCAACTTGAAACACTGCTCACCTAAGATTTGTAGCTAAGGATCACGGCATGAGCTGAGAAGTGGATAATGAACTCCTGCGAGTTATTTACCATTATACAATGAGCTCTCTCCAGGCTTACCTCTCCACCAATTGCCAACATGCTTCACTTGTGCTGAGCTCTCCCACCTCCTACCAGAGCACCTGAAGCTGCAGCTGCTCTTTTCAGGTGAGTAGCAAAGTAGCAGAGCTGAGTGGTGACCTCTGGCAGGCTTGGAAGAAGGGATGAAGAAGCAAAGAGGGTAGGATAGAATAAAGTAAATGATGAGGTATTGAGTGAGAGAGACAAGGAAGAAAGGAAGTGCATAGCAGAGAATGCACTTGAAGGTATGCGTTTATACTGTGTATCTCTGGGTGGTCGTAGACTTATAAATGTTAAGTGTAATGCGAAGTAGTAGTGCTGGTACAGTCTGGCTCTTGCTGAGTGCTTGCCAGTATCTTTGAGCGTAAATGAAGAAACAAAAATGCTCTGGAAAATATATCCTGGTTGTTTCAAGAAGTGTCATCAGTGGAAGAACTAAGCAATGTGCTGTGCCCTGTTTAGAATTAAACCTGTAGCAGGAGGCAAGGTGGCTAGCATTAATGTTGCAATAATGCTTGTGGTGTTTCCTTCTGTCTTGTGCAAAGACTTGTGGTATCAGAAGAGTGTCTCCCTAATCTGGAATTAAAAGGGTCAGGAAGGACAATGCATTTCTGTTTTATTTTAGAACTGACCAAAACCCTTAGATCAGTTTGCAACTGTAATGGGAGATGTGACATGGTGAAATCTGGTTAATGGAAGTGGAGGAAAGCGAGTATAATGAAACGTGTGCAAATACCGCTCAATAGTTAAAAACTGAAATTTGACCTGCTGTAAAATGATCACACACACACAAAAATCTTTGGACTGTGAAAAGGAAATAGATTTTTGCTTAATCTTTGTGTTCTTTTCTATTTTCTATTCCATTATTAATTTTCTCCTGTACTATGCTAGTGATTCAATGAATCAAACACCTGTAGTATCTTTTAGCTTTCAGGCCTTGTCCTATTGTTTATGACAAAATTGTGACTGAGTCGAGGTTTCACAGACAAAGCATTGGACTGGGAGGCCACATGGACTCTGTTTCTCTCTAGATTTGCTGAGTGAATAGAATTACTTTTCAGGTTACGTTATCCAGGTTTCTTGCTCAAATGTGAAATACATCTGCTCTGATTCACAGCACTGTGGAAAAACGTACTGACTTGGTGCTTCAAAAAACTTAAATAGTACGCCAGGTGTATGCTTGGGTATATGCTAGGTGTATACTCGTGTGTATGCTTCAATGGTAGGCTCTCTATACCTTGATTTACCCATCTGTGGATCTAATACATTATACGGAGACTTATCAGGAGTGCCTTCTATAGATTTATCATTCTGAAACCATTCTGTCTATGAATGAAACCAGCTTGATACCACTTCAGTCTTCACAACCAAAATTTCCTGTGTGTGTGCTCTAACTCTGTTGTCTGGTACCTTTTTAGTCTTATCAAAACATTTGGCTTCTACATACCTTGTGCTCTCCAAGCTACCAATTGAGTGATTCCCACTTGTAATCACAGGGCAGATGGAGTGGAGAGAGGTTTTCAGTATCTTACTGAAACTCTGTCAGCTTTACCCACTGCCATGTTATTGACAAGCATTACCGCAGGAGGCTCCTGGAGTGTGCTGCAGTAAGGACTGTCACAGTGGAAATCGGATTTGCTTTATTGTTTCTGTCCTTTAGACCTCTGAATCCTTCTAGCATTTACCTCTGTGAATATACAAGTTTCTTTTTATGGAGAAAGAAGCCCTTAGCTTGTGTCATGTCATTTTCCCAGGACAGTACATACATTTTGCAAGGCAAGGACAAAGATTTCCATGTAAGTGTATGACGTGTACTTAGACTTGACATATGCTTTTCGTATCTGTTGAGATTCAGATCCTTTTCTGAATATGTGAGGATGATATTAATACTCATACCCACTCAGGTTTTAAAAATGGCATTTTGCAAGAACTTGCTTTTGTGCTCCTCCTCTGCGGTCGCTTGCATTTCCTGGGTGAAAGTGAAAGGATATGGAAGATGTCCTGCGTGGTTGTATGTTCTGGTTTGCTGCGCTGTACTGTCTGATTTTCAGCTGAAGCTCGGAGGAGGGCACAGTACCCCTCAGCCAGACCTGTCTTACAACAAATTGTTTTAATTAGTTTGACAGTCCAGCTGTCTAATTGAACTGTCTATCCTGCTAAATGCTTGGCAACTACAAGGTATTTTCTGGGGGCCTATTCCTAGTGATGGCAATGGCCTTAGAGTGGATTTTAAATGTTAACGCAGTGGCATTGTGAATTTGCTTAAATGTTACTTAGGAATGGCTCTGGCTTGAATTAAAATTTCCTTCTTGGTTGGACTTTTATTTTTTTATAATTTATTAAGCGACTTATGTGGGCTCTTGATTTCAATGGAGTGGTTTTTGTTGTTTTTTAAAGGCATTTTGAACATCAGAGTGTAGGATTCATTGTGACATCCCTATACTCATGTTATGCAGCTTTGTGTGAAACCAGACAGGAGAAAGTTACATCAGCCTCTCCAGAAAGCTATTTGCTGAATTTAATAGGCTAAATGTAAATAGGCGACAATTTTCATTATAGACTGCAATACAATGAGTAAGCTACTGAAGATTGTCATAACACTGAAGATTTCTCACAAAATGGAGGAAGATTGTTTTTCAGTTTCTAATAATTCCTCTATTGAAAGCACCCTAAGCTAAACCAAACTAAACTCAAAGTCTTATTAAATGCTTGTTTTTTCAATAGGTAGTTCTCCTGTGTCATTCAGGTATTTACAGGCCAAGTTCTGCTCTTTGTTAGCTGGCTTGTAGAGCCAGTACTGGGACCTGCACTGCACCTGGTGCAGAAGCAAATCTCATGGGCTGCTTTGGATAGCCAGGGATTCCCTGAGTGTTACAGGGTTTGTCTCTATAGAAAATCGTGGTGCATCGCTTTCAAGTACTTAATCAGGCTCCACTTGAACCTATGCCCAAGTTTTGCATCCTTTCATCTGATTAAGCGTCACCTCTTTTTGTTTATTTATGGGTTTAATTTGATGGGTTCTAGCTTTTATGTTGCAAAAGACAGTGAGCAGCCACTCACTCCGCATCCTCATGATATTAACAACGTGCATCCCACTCAGGTAAACAGGCTGAACCACGCATAATTTACTCTCAGGCTTTTACTGAAATCTGTACGTAGTATGAAGTTCTCTTTTATTTAAAGTTGACTTGATTTTTTTTTCAGGATATGTGTTTTTAATAGTGAACAACAACTCCTGTTTTGATTTACACAGTTAAGTTAAATGTTGGTTTCCTTTTCTGTTTAGCAGCAGAAATACCTTTCCACCTAGGCAGTAGGGAAGTAAATATTTGTGCAAACTTTAACAGAAGAAACTCCTTAATGTCTGTAAGCATATAAACTGTAAACATATTAGTAAGCACTAACAGGGTTTTGTTATGTTGGCATTATTCTGGGGTTAATTCTTTGCAATGAATGTGTAATTTATTTTCTGTGATAGCAAGAATGTTCTGATTAGCCTTATATCATCTGAATGAATTGTGGAATGTGAGGAAAGCCACAGCTCTGGGAATGAGCTAAGACCCAGTGCTTGCTTTAGTTAGGGCTGTGGGTCAGACGTTTCATTCAGAAGCATTGCTTTGAGAAGCAAATCATGGATGCTACAGGGATAACATGCAAATATTATTTAATTGGTCGAATATTTTTTTTTAGGAAGACAAAGATGACGTTATAACATAAATTTATTTCTGAACAAACTGCAACATTAAGAACTATACAGAGAAACTGCATCACGCTTACAACTCAGTCATGATATTTGTGCTTTGTAGGATAAGTAAACATTGATTCTATCACAGCAAAAAATTGGTTTACTGACAACTAACTGTATTTGGCTTAAAATAAATACACTTTCCCATTTATTAACTCAGAGCACTTTTATATAATACTTGGTGCTTTTTACTGACTTTCAGCCTCGGAAATGCTGAGCATTCAGTGTTACCACGCATGTTGGTGTGAGTTGTGGATGTTCAGCAGTTTGTAAGAATAAGCCCAGTGACTGCACAGTTTAGTGTATGCAACAAACTGACCTTTATCTTGACAGTAAAGAGACCTCCACTGTTCTGTATATGTTGCAGAGATGTAGAATTTCTCATGTTACTTAATGTTCTGTATTAGGTTTCACTGACAATTTGTATCTCTCAACAAATGAGTGAAAATCATGCAACTTTAGGAATGGTTTTAAAGATAAAATTGAGAATAATATGGCTCTTTTTCATAAATTATTCAAAACTACTTCAAAGTCTTCAAAAATAGTGCAAAAGGACAGTTTTCTTTTCCCCCCCTCCCAAGAAATAGTACAGAAGCATATATTGTTATATGGAAAATAAAATCTCTTAAATATTGTATTGGGAAAGGCTGGTTTTCTATTATGCTATTTGGGAAGGGAGAGGCAAAAGATAAAGATTTTCAAAGAAATAAATCTCAGAAGAGCTTTGATGTGATTGGTTTTGAATTTAAAGGTAAATATAACCTATCTCTTTGGAAGAGTCGAGAGTATCACTGAGCGCATGATACTAACAGATCATCTCAGCAAGAAGATACTATAGGATATCTTATCAAAGTTATATAAATGTTATAGCAATGTGAACTATCATATATAGTCCAAACACTTGCATCCAAAACGAACAAGCACGTGTGCTGAGATTTTAACAATCATTTTGATTTCCTAAAAATCTTAATTTTCATAACTTTCTGTCGAGGCAGCACTCTTCAGATATGTATTTTTTTTTAACCTTATTAACAATTCACTTGATTAAACTAAAACTAAAATAGTATTTTTTTCACTACTTTTAACTCATGTAGCATGTTACATGGTGCTTTAAATAAAAGCACTTCGTGTAACACATTTACTATCATCACTCCCTTTAACCAGGTAGGGACACTGAGGCACAGAGGTGAAATGACTTGCCTGAGGTCACCTGGCAGGCCTGGGATGGGACAGGGCTTCAGAAACCCGCTGCCGTGACTCCCATGACTCACAGAGCTGTGCTTAGGGACATACCAACCATAGAGATCCCAAACTGCACTGCCTCTAAGGGAAAAGAAATTTCTTTTAAGGGTATTAACTGAGATTCTAGATCTCATTTCCTTGAGAAGAAGACAGGGATGGCAAATTGCTATGGGAGAGAAATAATTGCATGGAAAGAAACTGAAATGTGTTTTCAGTAGGCTTTTATTGTGCCATCTAACCACAAAGATCTGGTGTGTTCAAAAGTTTTTACCCCTTAGAAGACCTTGGAGGTTTAGTTTTGTTTTATTTATCTAGGGACATGGGTTTCTCTGTGCATCCTGGAACACACTCAGGTTCTAATAGGTAAACTGTACAAACATAAGTGTTGTTTTAGAACTGAATGTTAGCATACTGTCCCATTTCAGCTGATTGATTTAATCAAATTGATGAAAATGGATCTTATTGGAGATTTAAGTCTTTACTGTGTAGTCCATTAATTCAGAAGGCTAAAAATCCATCCCCGCCTAGTACAGTACATCCTATAGCACAATATGTCAAGAGTCCCTCAGGATACAGAAAGATACAATACGCCTTGGTTTCACTTTGCTCAGTGCTCAGCTGTGGAACAGACGTGTGCTGTTTCTGTAGAGTTTGTATGTCTTTGTTCATTGTACTCAGTGATGTTTGAAAGTCAGAGCATTACACAAATCACTGCTTACTTAAACTGGATTAAAACAAAAATGCCGAACAGGTGAGCTTTCTTAACCCAATTCAAGGAGCCAGTCAAACAGGCTTGGTGTCATCTCTCTGCCTTCCTCACTGAGCTTGCAGTATTGCACCACAGCATGAAAGATATCGCCAACCTTCCAGGACTTCCGTTGAACTAGTTGCACAACATCTAAAAACTAAATTAGAGGAAAACAAACAAAAAAAGCAATAGCACTTAGGATTTGATTAGCACTTTGCTAAGGTTTTGTTAAATGAATTGCATGCAAACAGCTGTGAGACCATCCTTATGTACAGTGAGTGCTCTGTCAATGAAAGCAAGAACAGTTAAAGTGAGCTTGCTACAGAATCAAAACCTATCAACAACTCGCTGTCAAAATAACGAAAGTTATTTCACAGAAAAATATCCTCTTCATTACCATCAGTTATATTTTAACTTACATTTACGTTTTTGTGTTTCCACCCAGTATTTTAAATATTCAAACAGTACTGGTGAGCGTTTCTGGGTAAACTGTCACACGAAGACTTTTGCCACAGTTGTGGTTGAATCACGATAAGGATCTATATTTGCCTGGCTTTTTTAGTCTCCATATAAACCAAGGGTTAAATATACATTCTTAAACAGCTGTAAAAAATCCTGAATTTTGTCCACTTTGTACTTAATAATGGGCTTCACAGTGTCACGCATCTGGTCCCACTTTTTTTCAGCAGCATATAAATGAAAATCAAAGCTTTTCATTTCCTTGAATTTCACAATCAATATCTAATTAGCTTGCTCCTTCTACATTTCCAGTTTTAAACGACACAAGAAAATATTGTGTCTCTAGTTCGTGTAGCTGTTTGCTATTTACATACTGAAGCCTAAACTTTTAATATGTATTTTAACGATACTTAATAGGCGCACGATTTCCAAGAGCACTGTTGTAGGCAGGATGTGCTTCATTATTCTCTAGTGTATTTTTGCAATTGAATTAACTGTTTGCCAAAGCACATGGGTAAAGCTGACAGCTGTTTCTTTAATTAGACGCAATTTGGACTGTTGATGCTGAATGCATTTTAAATGATGTTTATGATTCCCAAATGCATGTACTCAAGAAAATCAAACAATATCTCTGCTACTCAAAATGATCTTCCTATAGACATTATTTTAACAGATGAAAATACTGATTTGTAATACTTTTTTTCATTAATTGATTTGAATACTGTGACACTTCTCGTTAGCCTTAAGGCTTGAACCAGTCTTTCTGACCTTGGAAAAGGTCATTCTGGTTATTTCTGAAATGTTGTAGATAGCATTTAGTGGTGTCTCCAGCAGATCGCGAACTAATTCATGAATAAAATTGTTCTGTATTTCTTGTGGCCATTTTGGACTTCTTTGCTTTGCTCTGGGTGTTCTGGCTTGGACTAATAGTTGAGAAGGTATCTCAGTTCTGGTGATCTGTGTCTGTCTGGAAATGGGCTTCTGCATGCAAAATGGTGACTGGTGGCTACATCTGAACAGGAGCAAAAGTGTACTGGTATGTGTAGCATTTTTAAAAATTATTATTATTGTCGAGCCAGAGAGATGCCTCATAATTTTTATGTAATGATGCAAAATGGTCTCACTTTCCAAGTAAAAGATGTGTGATTGCAAACATGACTCTGCTAGAAATGCTGGTTGGCCTCCCTTGCTAAAACTCTCCCTCTGGCTAGGAATAATGTAAGGATGTACCTAAGCATATGGGTTCATCCTGCCTGTCCTCTAAACTTTCAACCAGCTGCAGAAGCCTCGAGGTCTTGTTATGTGAGACACTGAGCCCGAGCTCAGTGTTATCATTATCTTGCATTTAGTCTCTTCTGTACAACCAAGCAGTCGGTCCTTTTCTTGTTGAGGGGTGAGGGTGGTGGAACTTGATGGTCTTTAAGGTCCCCTCCAACCCAAATGAGTCTATGGAGTCTACGAACCTTAAATCCTGATGTATTTAATCCTCTCCTCTTTGTGAAATAAGCAGTAGCCTTGCCATCTTGCTGTAATGAAGATGTGTTTGCATCTACTTTTAGGCTCAGTAACTTCAATACATCATAGATGCTACTGTGATTAAAGTGAATTAATATTATGCCCAGTTCTGTGAACACTACCTTTTCAATTCTGTTTTCCTGAGATTTTTTAAAATAGATGGTTGGGATTCCAAGTTCAGAAGCAGCTATCCACTGCAGGGTGGCTCGAAGCTCTGTGTCAGGGCATTCTGGTTCCAGATCAAAATTTATCACCAAGAGGTCCTTCTGACAATTGGCTGTTCCCACTGAGAGCCCTGAAGTACTTTCTGGAAAAATAATTCCAACGGTTATTGTGGAATTGTATGTATTAACTTCAAATTGTATGCTGTGATTGATAAGGTTCAACTTACCCTCTGTATTTTCTGTCTGTTCTTTAAGGAAAACCTTTTCTTCTACTAATTCACTTAGAAACAAACAACAACAAAGCTCGTTAGTGATATTTAGGAACAGTCTACAACACTGCATCATGATGGACAAACTTCTCCCCCAATGTAAGACCTAGAAAACTGCAAGAAAAATGTTAAACAGGATAAAATAATAAAAGGCTGAATATATTACAGTAATTTAATCTGTAAATCAGGAAAAGCCATGGGAATTGCAGTGTTATTCCTGTGATATGATGGAGTACTTGTACCAGTTGCACTATGTGTTACGTTTCATCTGCGTATCTTTGCGGTTTATGTAATGACAAAGAGAATGACATTATGGTAAGACGCAGCAGGTCTTGTAACCTAGGGGGAAATACTGAATTTCCAATGTCTGCATTTTGCAGTGCTATAGTTGTTGGGTGAATTTTTTTCAGTCTAGCTTTCTAGCTTTATTAATTTATATTAACTATTATTTATTAACAGTTTAACTATTTTTCATAGCTAAACACAAACATAGCTATCAATGTCTTCAACTACTGCTGTTCTCAAATATATTAGCTGTTTGGATAAACAAATTCTGCTTACACATTGGAAAAATTTCAAAAAACTTCATTTCTTATGTTCCATTTTTCCTGTTAAACTATAAACCCTGGCTACGTTTTCACTGCTTCAGCTTCCATTTTGGAACATAATGTCCATGCTCCCATACATGTAGCAGGAACCTGTAAATTCACGTCTGATGTTAGTTACGGCAGTCACTTCGTCAGTACTGGAGAGATACCACTTAGGTGTTTCTGGACTGTCCTGTTCTGCCCTCAACCAAGGACAGCAAGACTTTGTTTCCCACATGGGAGGATGCTACCCTTACCACCCTCTTTCACAGACATTCAGAATCTCTCCCAAGGCTTCAAAGGACCAAGCGTATACACACACTTGTGTAGTGGTTACTGCAAGATGTGAAATAAAATGGCAGTATGCAGTCTATGGTTTGTCGTGACAGAATCATAGGTGCCTAATAATGTCCCTTCCATCAGATTTTATTTTACCAGTGTTCTGTTTGAACAGCAGATGTATTCTGAGCTTTGACTTTGATTTGTGGAAGGACGAACTGCCCTGAGTGGTGGTGCTGTGTTCCCCAACATCTGTCCTGCCAGGATCTCATGCCTGTTGGCTAACACCTGTGACTAGCCACTGAAAGCTAATGAGGAGTTGGAAGTTTATCACTTTAATCTTTGGAAACGTAAGGGAGAGGGGTGACCTTAAGGAATGTGTGTAGGAGGTATTGCTGCCTACTGTTAAGATGGAAATGTTTTAACAAGGTTAGTGTCCTGATCCAGAGAGAATGCATGCAACTCTACAGAAATACGAATGCTTGGGTTTCTGACAAAAAAGAGCTTCTCAAAAGCAGGATGGTTTGTTGTAGAATAGCCTGGTAATGAGCTGTAAAGGTCTTCTGATATAACTGACTTCACAAAGTTTCCATGTTCAATATGTGATGTACAGTCCGTACGTACTTTTCTGCAGTGGCTGTGCCCTGTCTTCATCGTGGCATTCACCAGCTGACTGGTTACATACCATGTTTCAGGGTACCAGCATCTTTAGGCAAATTCTTATGCATGTCTTGACAATTATATTGTATGCTCAATAGAAACACACCCTGAAACAATACTTAAGACATAACTTAAGCCAAATTACTATAATAATGCCATATATATACATATATTTACTTTAATTGATCTTTATTTGCTTGATCTTACTTGCTCTTACATTAAAGTTTTGATAATATTTGAAATTTCTCAGAGAAGAAAGTTCACGCAATGGATGCTCAGAAGGCTGCCTTCTAGGCAGAACAGTTGGATCCATATTCTCAAGAGGTCCACCTGGGTGGGCTTTCCTGTAACTTTTCACCATCTAATGCTGTCACACTGTACAGACACCTACTTGTGAGCTTTTCTGAAACTAAGGGCAGGCTAAGCAGCAGGTGCAAAGCAGGGCTTGGCGCATTTTAGATGGTGTAAATGATTTGCAGTTAAAATTAGACTAAACATCAAATCTCACTTCAGTGACTACTTACTTAATCATAGGAGAAGATGGCATGTTCTCCTGATAAATTTCCAGGTCCATAATGCCAAGACTGCTAGTTGTACTGCTGTTGCCATTGCTGACAAAGCAAAAGTTTAAATATTAGTGCCAAGCTGCACTGAACACATCTCCATACATTATTTTTTTCTGTACAAGTAAAGTGAGGAGGCAGTCTCCTGTTATGCAGAGTACCACAAAATCAACTGTGCTCAGTAAGTGTTTCCCAGAATGCAGCACACTAATCTGCTCAAAATAATGAGTTTTTTTATTAAAATAGTTCTGGGCAGATCATGTATCAAGTGGTGCTGTGGACAGAAAAAAAATCATAGACAGTCTTCTTGTGAATGGCTTATGCAATGAACATTTGGTCTCAAACAGAAAAACAGTCTGCATGTGTCCTTGAAAAGAAAGATTACCAAGCATAGAGATGTCCTGGAAAAACCTGCAGAGGTTCAGATACTCAGATACAGATTCAGAATGTGTTGAGTTAAACCAAGGTTTGTTTGTGTGTATGTATATATAGATATAGGTATGTGTATATGTGTGTATATATACACACACGCTGAGGTTGCCTATTGTACTACTTACCTGTTGGTTGACTCCATGCCTGTAACCAGCAGCAGTTTCAGCATATTATGTCCTACCCTATGTACTGTCAGGGATCTGAGGGTGCCCCAGGTAGAGTGATGGTCCCTGATGCTTCTGGCTACTCTGAAAGACTGAGACTTTTAATTAAAAGCCAATGCTCATTGGGACCATTAATACCTTAAAGTATTCTTTGGCTGCTTCAAAAGGATGAAGTATAAAACCTAAGAATACTTAGAAAAAATAGTCAAACATTGCTACATGTTTGACAGTGAATGTTTACACAGCTGTAATAGTCTGATGAACAGGTTGTGAATTTGCTGGCTGCTAGTCAGTTAGCATCAATGAGTTCTGTGTGTTAAGTAAACTTGAACCAATTAATTTATACTAGAAAAGCAGCTAATAGTATTATTCCTTACGTCCGAGGTATTGTCTAGACAGTTTCTTTCTCCATCGTTTTTTTTCTAAATCAAGGTCAGTATGCCATGCATTCAGACTCCAGAGAGAATTTCAGTTTCAATGAAGAGCCAAATGGCACAATGCATTAGCTCTCTTATACCAGACTTTAAGGGTTGATACTACAATGAGATGAATGGTTCACCCATTTTCTTTCAATGAGCCAACAGTGCCCACTGACAGACTCTTTTACCTGCTTTGTTACCATAGTCTTTCCTTCCTGTCTTAATACCCAGGAGAAAGAAGTAATTACTTGACAATATTTTTTAAAATCTGATTTAAGATCAGATTTAAGGAAAAAAAAAACTTGAAAAAAGGTAAGAAAAAACCTTGCTCGATTTGAAGTTGTGAAAGGGCTGAAGTCAAACTAACATTTCTTTATACATACTCTAAGGGCTAGGTAACACCTTTAAACATGTCCTGGCTAGAGTAGGAAGACAATGTGGCACAGTGCACTGGAATTTATGCATACTAGGGGCAAACTCAGCCATCCTTTGTTGATCTGCTTCCCTGTGCTAGTCTAAGCAGATCAGGGTGCTATCTGTGCTCTCATTATACAGATACCTGATGGGAATAGCAGTCTCATCAGTTTTGGCTAAGAAGATGTCATTGTTTTGGAAACAGTAGCAAATAAAGCAAAGCAAAGATCGTAGCAATTAGCTTGTCTGACGGCCCTTTCACTGTAGGACTGGGGCACTTGCATGGGGCAAGGAAGTGCTTTCATGGTCTGAATGTAACTGCTCACCAAAACAAAGATCTGGCAGAAAATGAGGATGTGGCTCTTTTAATTTTTATTTTTTATTTTTAAAATGAGATGAACTGTCACTAGGCTTTCTTTACAATGTTCTCAATCTTGAGTTATTGCCCCTCATTTCCAACATATGGTTATCAAATCATATGCTTAGTTGACCAAACCATTATGTATACTGAGAACAGACAATACCGGTACCTCAGGGATCGTTCACTGAGTTGTAAGTAGCTACTTGTGTCATCTGGATTGTCCTCATCATTGGCCAGCTGGGACCAGCTACCAGTGCTTTCCTCACTGCTGCTGAGATGGTTTGGAAATTCTTCAGCTGTTTTTGTCTCTCCTGGGACTTCAGCATCCAGTCTGCTCTGAGCATTCTTGCTGGTAGGATGATAAGGAAGGCATACTGATAATTATAATATAGGCAAACAAACTACTACTGCAAATCTTCAGGCAATGCTACTCATTAAAGTTAACTGAGCTGCACAAACTGTACAGATGCAAGAGACTGGACAAACTTATAAATTCATATGAGAAGACTAGTTCAACGTATGGTCTGGGATGCTCTTTAAAAATGGTCTTCCTGTGGGTGCTATAAACAAATAGAAAGCAAAATAAGCCTTATGTGGAAATATGCATAGAAAAGGCTTAACTTGTACAAAAAGAACTGCTTGCTGCATAGGTCTATTGCTTAATGTACTTTTGTCAATGAGTGGTTGAAATACGGGATAAATATTAGTGCAGAATGACAGCATAGTTGGAACTATATATAGGCCCTAAATTCCTGTCCTGATGGTGGGTGAAAAAGTTTCTTGACAAGGTTTTCTGCCTGCTGAATGTGATTTTTTATTTTTATTGGACCATCGATTATAGTTAGGTATGTTACATGCGTATGTGAACGTTTTCTAGCTAGGGGAAGTAATCGAGAATAAAATCTGGATCAAAAATTATCCTTGCTTGCTCTTCTAATGCCAGCAGTAATTCTTAACAATGAAGAGACGGAGCATTTTGAGTTCTGTACAGATGGTTTTTTATCTGTATGTTCAGATTTCTCCAGTTTCTGGTGTATGATGGTAGTGTTAAACTTCACAAAATGTATTAATCAAGAAGTAGAAATGCATGGTATATATATAAGAAGGTCAAAATTGTTATAATAGAGTATAAGAACAGAATAAGACAATATTATCCTATCTAGAAGTGAAATAATAAGATGAAATCAGATACATCTAGTTCCTATCTGAGCTGTGCAGGATCCCAATTGGAAAATGAGTGCATTCTACTATGGTATTTTTTGTTGTAAACCTAACTCAACTTGACATGAAAAATACCAACATGTTGTGCGGCATCTTCACTGACAATGCTACTTTCTAAAGGTCTCTCAATTCTGTTTTGTGTACATTTTTCTGAATTGCTTGAAATGCACTTTGCTTTATTTAAATGCAGCAGAAATTTTCAGAAAACTTTTACTGAATGCATTTCAGACAAAGCCACCTATTTTAACGCAACACAGAAAAGACCTGCAACATTCAGATATATCATTTACAGCAAGTTAGCAAGTAAAAAAACCAAAACAAACAAACAAACAAAAAAAAAAACCTTCCATCACATGAGACCACAACATGCTCCACTGACTATTTACATAAACACACTTAAACCATACCCACTTCCTTAACTGCACGTTGCTGGAAGAAAATTCTTCTACTTAGAGCTTTTCCTACAAATATAGCTGTGCATTCTGTAGCAAGTCTATGACATTTCACACTTTTTTTCTTAGCAGAGCTCACTCCTACAGATATCCACATTCACATACCCTTGCATGGATCACCCTATAATACAAGCAAGCCTCCAGCTCTTCTACCCTGTGAACAGTGTAGATTGAAGAAAGGTCTAGAAGTAAAAGTAGGAAAGTATTGTGGGTTGTGAATCACTAATGACTTTTAGCCTGCTGTGTTTCTTAAGAGCTTTGTTGCTTTGGTTGGGGATGGATAAAATAATTCTTTCTCTTGGTAAGTATGCAGTAGGTAGAAACCGGATTGATTTTGGAGAATACAGGGTTAGGAAAAATGCTTTATAATTCTTCATACTTGACGTGTGCCACACATGCACGCGTGCGTGTATATATGTTGTATATATACAAATGAAGAATAAAAGCTACAGTTAAGGTAACTTTTCACAGGCAAACTGGGCATTGTGAGATTTACCAACAGACTTGCTATGCAGGCAGAAAAGTACATAATAAAAAATGCCACCTCTTTTTGGGTGATCATAAAGATCCCAAACTGTCATCTCTGACCTCTTGGGTACAAAACTCATCATCCCCAGCAGCTGGGTAGCGGGTAGTGGTGCTATCCAGAGGCTGTTTTAATACAAGCCAGGTAACATCCAATATAAAGTCCAAAATATAAGAGATTTTTCGGGGGGTAGCAATCTTATGTGAGCACTTTGGGTTCGCTTGATTCATTATGCACTTATGTGACAGACCAGTGATGCTTTATGATAATGATTGTATGTCTGCTTCGTATTTTGCCTGGAGTCCTGCGTGCCTGTACCTATTCTGCCAAGTAATTGCACGCAATAGGAGTAGTTCAGTGGCTCAAAGCAAGCAGTGCTGACACTTGTTCATCTGTTACATGTTTCAGGGTTTTTACTTCAGCCTAGGCTTGGTCCAGATGGCCCTGCCACAAGTGGTTCAAATCCATGTGAAGAATCGCCAGAAGCTTCCCCTTCCTAGTCAGTGGATGAGCACACCTGGTCCCCACTTGCAGCACAGCTTCTCATTGACATTCCTCCCAAGGGAATCTGCTTTGCATGCTGCACGCAGTGCTGATGCATAGAAATGGGGATGAGTTGGTTCAGAACTGCAAGGCATTGCCAAAGAAAAGTGCTAACATAGGAGTAGCCTCTGGGTACTAATTCTGCTCTACCAATCCTATGACTTTAAACTTTCAATAGCCACTTCGAGAACTCTGCATCAAACACAGAGGAAAAGCTGTTATTAAAGGGCATAAGCTGTGCAGAAAATAACTTTATTTCCAAACAGTCAAGATTTTAAATAGGCAGATTTCTAAATGTATCTTATTAAAAGCAGGTTGCGTTACAAGGAAGAGGAAGGTTAGTGGGGGAGAGTCAGCACAAAATAGAGAGACTATAGTAATTATCCACCTAATTGCTACCATACACAGGGAAGTGCATGCTTTCTCACTTCTAGCAGAGCTTTGTCAAAAGCCAAAACACAGCACTGCCTAGCATAAAATGAGCTACAAAATGGTTTTGAACACTAGCATCTGCACTCTTTCTAGCACTCTGAGATAATGGAGTGCTGCAATCCTCCAAGTGATTGGCAGCTTAGACACCATTAAAGTAACAGATATGATTAAGAAGTATAGTTAAAAATAGGTAATACCTTGAGAGACAGCTTTGCTCTTAACCTCCTAACATCCACAGCAATCCTCTACGCTTGCACTACACTCTCGCACAGCAGGGTTTACACTTTGCCTTAACCAAAGTTTAGATTCCTCAACAAAAGGAATACAGCTGCAAGGAGAGGGTGTTAGGCTGTGGTATAAACTCCACCAAATGAAACTTTATTCACTTCTCTATCTGAATTCTACCTAGAGGTTGAACTCAAGTAGTGGAGGGGTGCTTTTAATTTATTCTCCCCTTCCCCTAAAAAATTTTTACTTGTTCTTCCAGACTGTAAACACAAAGCTGAACCTCAAGCTTTTGGAAGCCTGGTCTTGTTTCCAGGTACACAAAACATCAGGTACATAAGGAAGCACAGGAGAGAACTACAGCTCAAATTCTATCTTCTGTTTTACACTAATTCTGATTTTTATTTTTCCATTGAGATCTCAGCCAGTGCTAAATGAAAATTCAAACTTTGTCCATCTCTCCTTTCTTGACTATGGAAGACCTAGTGTTAAAGGGAAAATTTACTCGTCTGTGTGGTATTGGATTTGAAACTTAGAACCATAATACTGTAACGTTTAACAAATGTTTGCTCCACAGACCAGTACTGTGATGTATAATTTGGTGGTTTTATGCAGTTAGAAACCTGTAGTGATAATCTATCCTGCTTATTTCTCCAAAAGTGGTTTCCTCTTCGTCTTCTCCCTTCATAAAAGTAACGTTTACTGGGAAATTATACACTGAAGCAATAAGCTGATTTTCTGTTTATCACCTACCTATTCAGTAAGGAACCAGAAACTGTGTGCTTCCCAGCATAAGCTTCTGGAGGTTTTTCATTGCTTTGATGCTCCTTTCCAGAAGAGTCATGTGAAGTTAAGGACTTAGAGTCTTTATCTGCCTCATCTCGTTGATCAGTTTCTATCTGAATTAAAGGCACTTCCCTGTGCTGACCTGCAGGGAGCCATCCAGGGTTCTTCATCTTCTCTTTTTGCTCATCCAAATTTATTCCATCTCTTTTGGGTTTTGTTTGAATCCGAGTTGCGCTTTGGGGATATTTGCTTTCCAGCATATGATCTTGGCTCGTAGAATCAAAGGAATCCTGCTGGACAACTATTAAACTTTTACCACTTTCAACAATATTTGCAGCCAGTCTGTTTGCATATTGTTCCACATGTGGTGGGGAATCACTGTGAAAGTGATCTGCCTCTGCAACCTCTGCCTCATCTGCTATGATTTTGTTCTTGCGCATTAGAGATTCAATAGAACTTGCCCATGTCTCATGAATCAACATATCAGTGATCTGGTCAGTCTTGCATCTTTGGTACAGGCAGGAATCAGACTTGCAAAGACCTGAAGAAGCCACAGTACTGACTGGCTGTACGCTTAAGGAATCCCGGTGATGCTGGGCAAATCCATCTAATGAATTTGCCTTGACTGGGATGTTAACTGTTAGTCTAGAGCTGGATGATCTGGTGTCAGGCATTGAGGCTTGTCTGAAGCAAAAAGGTGATCGTAGAGAGGGCGGTAGCAAACTGCCACACCAGTCCTTTGAATTTCGAGGGGAAGATAGGTTATCTTTGTTTTCCTTTTCTATTTCTCTTAGCATATACCTATAAAATTCTTCTGTTATGCTTTCTGTGCTGGACTGTTTGGATGGGCAACTTGGTCTTACGTTAAGGTGACCATTTTTCTTGGCTACTTGTTGCAAAGCAGAAGTTAAGATGTTGTTTGCATTTTTTCCTGCATAGTAATCCAGTAATAAATCAAAGCCTCTTCCTTCATTTTCCATCTGGTTCACCATAAATCTTGAAAATTCATCTGTAATGCTTTCACAGCTAGACTGCTTTGAGACAGAACTTGTCTGGCTCACCGATTGACCAAAGGTGTTCATTAGGCCTAAGGTATTGACAGAGGCTTTGGAATCTGCATCCTCCTCTGGGATGCTCTCACAGCTTGAGGCCTTGGCTCGGCTCCATCTGTCACAGTGCAGCCTGTTCCTGGGATGGTTTGGACCTTGCCAGATGCTGTCAACCATGGAGAGTTCAGTGAGGTTCATGATCTTTGCAGCCACTTCATTTGCAAAGATATTGACAGAATCTGGTGCATCCTCAAGGTTTATAGATTCATCTATTACCCGATTCATCAACTTTTCCTTTAGCTCAGGATGCTCATCTGTCTTTCTTTTGATCTCGCTGAGTCTAGGTGCCCTGTGCTTCCGAACAACTGAGCTATTAGCATGGGTTTCCTTTTTCCTCTTCATGGTTCTGCATGACAAACTCTGGGTCACCAGATATTCATTGCCTCTCTTCCATGCACAGAACCAGGGTTGCTTTCCACTTGAGTTTTCAAGACAAATGGCAGCTATTTCGGTTGCCATAGAGACCACTGTTTCTGCCAATTCTTCTGCAAAATCTGTTATACAATATTTGTCCCTTGAATGTTTCACCTGGAGCACAGGCTGAGAAGGAAGCAAGACATGGCTTCCTAACAAAGATAAGCTAACTTGGACTTCATCGTTTAGCACAGCATCACACTTATGCTTCACCTGGTTATCTGCATTCACAGCAGCATTGGAAGACTGTTGTTCTTGAACGCCATGCCTGCATTCATTGTTTGCAAAGCTGTTTTCTCTGTCTGAAAATGATCTGTAGTCTTTCTTCTTCTGATTGTTACCCTGATTTGGGGATTTGTAACAGTCTCGTGCGGTTCTTTTCAGGTATCTTTTCTTGGGAGATGTTTTTGCAACAAGCCCGTTATGTCCAGTGGCTCTACTTAGTTCTGAATTCAGTGTGGCACTTTCCTTGCTATTTACATCTCTCATGTTAGTTTTCCTAGTGCCTGTACCATTTCCAAGTTCTTTGCTAGCACTGTAGCATGTACCAAATGGCTTAACAGCAGAATGATCAAGGGGTCTGTGTGATGTTTCATGTGTGGTTGCCTGTGTTGGCCATCCTTCTACTCTTGTTACTTTCTTGGCTTTTGGGCTGTCAGAAAACAGAGGAGAACACTCTTCAACTTGTCTTATGTCATTCATCTTCTTGCAAGTGAAATATATCACATTAAAAAGCAACTCATTTGCAGTCTCCATGAAAATGTCTTGTGTACTTGAGCTGTTTTCTGAACAGGGCTGTAGCTGTCTCTTCTTCCTAACCTCTTCGATAGAATGACGTAGAATAATATTAGATAAGTTTTGTGCAAGTTCATCCCTGATTACTCCATCAGAGTGTGGAATCTGTGGCCTTGCTGCTGTTTCAATAATTCTTCCATTTATGGATTCCATAAAATGCCCTACGTTTTTGTATGTATTGGGTTTTGTCAAAATTGTTGATGCCTCTTTGAGAAGTGCCTTTGCAATGCTATCATTCAGCTTCTCCATGCTGCTTCCTATAGCTATGCTGCAACGAAGAGTAACGGCTGCAGATGTCTGAGCTGCAGACAGCAGACCACTCGAAGTTGCAGGGTACTTCTCTTCCTTTGCTTCCCCCAGTCCACAGACTGCTACAGCACTTGCTACCTGAGTCATGCCACACAGCGCAGATGGAAATGAATATTCTGTACCAGAACAATCCTCAAGTAGCTGTGAAGACGCTGTCTGTGTCTCTTCATTATCTACTGCTCCATTTTTGGAGTCTGTGGTTTCTTGGTCCTGTCTGAACTTTTCTGCAGCCTGGGGACTTGAGATGGTTCCAATGACAGTCGCTGCACACGCCAGGGCCATCTCCAGTGCGCTCTGGCTTTGCCCATTTGAATGTTCTTCCTCGAAGTAATCTGAAACTTCAGCAGAACTTTCTGATTCAGTCCAGTGGCACACGTTTGGGAAGGCAGACCCTGGCCAGTCAGACACATTCTCACAGCTGTCTGGACTTTGCACTATGACGATCTTTGGAAGTTCATTCCATGATCGGGCAGCAGACACATCTTCTGACTTGCAGGAGCTCCCTACAGAGATGCTGACTGCAGCCTCCTCATTAAAAGTGGTTTGAGACTGTGACAGTCTGATGAATGCATCTTGCAGAACAGATTCTGCTAAATTTGTGGCATACTGACCTGTAGATGCTTGCTCATTTTGCCAGGGGGGATCACTTTTCCTACCACCTGCACATTCCTCTATGTCTACCTTACTGATGTGTTTTGCTATTGGGTTGTGAAGAGGCCCCAGCTCCTCTTTAGCCATTTTGGTTAAAGATACATCTTCTAATACATTCACTGAGCAGGAGTGTTCAACCCCACTAGTCAAATTACTAGTACTGACAGATGATGTAGCTGTTTCCACTAATTCCTTCTGCCACGGGATTTCCTGGTCTGGCTTATCTTCAGGTTGTGAGATGCCATCTTCAGCCACAGCATTCACAGCTTCAGAGACTCTAGTAGCTGTATTTTCTTTATTAATGGAATTTCCTTCCAGAATTAATGGCAACCTGGCTTTCCTGTAGTGTAGATTTTCAAATCCTTTTCCTTTATTTTTTTTGATATCTGAAGATGATTCTGAAACACTTATTTTTTCATGGCCTACTAAAAGAAAAGTAAGGTATTAATCTTTGCAGAGTACTCTGGAACTTTAAAAAGAAAATGGTTGTATAACTGTCTAATGCATTACTGCTCTGTAAAACTGCTGTACAACCACGTATCCTTGTCTTTGAACAAAAATTTAAAGTATGAATAGCCATCCATTTTCTAAATTACAAATAAATTATCTGCATAAATTAACACTGAGTGCAATTTCTGTAAGCACTGCTATGGCTGTTCTGCCATACAGAATTATGCAATAGCAGAATTATGCTCAGTCTCATTGCTTTTACCAGTTTTATACTCATCAGCCTCGTTTTCCTCCTCGAGGTGCTCAGATGCTGTGAGGAAATCTTCTTCTATTGAGGACACTGAGCAGTTTGTGTCATCCTCAGGCTTTGAGACATGAGCTTCTATCTGCAGCTGTCTCTCCTGAACAAGCTCAAGCCCAATCAGAAACTTGTTTATTTCAAAGATGATGCAGCTTGCGCTGTTCTTCCTGTCCCCCCTTGCACACTGAACCAAGCAGACATCTGCTAGCCAAGGACACTAGAGGGGGAAAGAATCTCAGAGAGTTATTTAATTAAAAACAAACAAACAAACAAGCTTGTTTTAAGCATCCCTCTGTCAAAATCTCAGGAATGTTCTGTTGTCAAGATGCAATACAGTTTGTCATTTAGAAATTTGTAACACAGTGTGCAGTCACATATATGCCAAAATAAAACCGCTTGGATCAACATCTGTTAAAGAAGCATTTTAGTAGAGAATCCAGCTGTATCACAGGGGTGTCTTTATTTTGTTGAAATAACCAAGGTTTTTTTTTTTTTTCCAATCAAATTCTTGTTTTAATGACAGTGTTACTGGCTTTAAGCTATGTCAGAGTTAGCCACCTGACACACTGTTATTACAGCCCTCACACCACCCGGTATTACTTGTCTCTGGAGGGAATTGTTTGTGGGTATGAATTCCTTTTCAGGATAATTTCTGCTGCAATGCTTGTTTTGAAGGCAGCCCTGTACATACTGGCTGGTGAGATGAAGAGCAGGTCACCTTTAGATGTTCTTGCAAACTATTTTAAAATAGTTTTATTTTCTTTGTTCTTCTCCCTCTCACTCCTTATTTGCCCAAAGCCCTGTTATTTCAGACCAGCATAACCTCCAATTGCAAACATGCAATGTGGTGAACCTTTACATAAAAGATGTCTTAGCCAGAGAGGCTGTATAGTTAAGCAGGAAGTTGGGCAGAAACTGAGAAAAAAGAACTCTTGTTATGCTCACTTTATTGATATTAAAACTGTTGGATGTTTATACTCCCTCAAAGCTAAGTTGATATCTCTGCATGGAACTGTGTTTGTGGTACAGATATACTCTGAAGCAAAGCCAAATTTTTGCAGCTTGTGATCATGAACTTTAACTCAAGACCCCCAGGAAGGAGCCAGCGTAAGTGTAACCAACTCTGGATCAAGGCTGGAGATTTTAAGCTACGTAAAAGACACCCTGGGCTCCCTGTGCATTTGCAGAGTACCTAGCATAACGCAACCCCATCCTAGGAATGGGTGTGAAAGCAAAGTAGAAACCTAGTAATAATAGTGGGATGATTATTTTGTTGGAACTGCCTGTTTTATTAGTCTACTATTCCTTTACAACTGAAAAATGTGTCTGAACAAAAAACCAGATACGTTAGCCTGTTAAAAGTAAAATACAAAAGAAAGATTTTTATTTTTTTAAATAGCCCCTCAGGAATTGTTACTGAATCAGACCTAAGCATATGCTGTGTTGTGAGAACTGTTATTAATAACAGATGCAGTCTTAGAGCAAACATTCCCATGCTGTTTCTCCAGTCCACAGTTTGCAGGGCTGTGCTTGTGAAAGGGTATGAGGATGATGCAAATCTACTTACAAATGAAGTTCTCCAGAAAGCCTAGCAAATATAAGGGCCAACATAGCATTTGCTTATCTATCCAATAAATCTCACTATCTCAGTGCAAAAGCTCTACTCATCTTACAGAAATTTAGGTTAGTTTTTATTTCTCTGTTACCTACACTCTTGTGAAGGCTGCTAGTCCCAATGGCCATGTTCTTTTAGCACTGGGCTGACTCTTTATTTGGGAAGCAGTGTCATCGCTGTGTGTACCACAGAGGCTTCCCCCCAGGGATGTCTGGCTTGGAGCACCTCTACCCCCACCCCAGGCTTGTGTGCTTTTCTTTTTAAATCTTTCTCAATTCAGCCACTAGCCTCAAGTGGCAAGGAAGCTCTATAATCAGGTAATTTCTCTCTTTAATGAGCACCTCATTGGTATAACATAAAATTCAATAATCTCTGCAATACAGCTGTTCTAGTGCCTGCTTCATGAAGATTTACGTACACAAATCAGTATCAGTGGAAGAAGGTTTTCTGACTTTTTTTTTCTTTGCTGCAGTTACCTGTTCATTTTTAAGCTAGTTAGACAGTTTTGTACTGCAGGACACCTCTGCAGTTTTAATGAAGTGGTTCCCAATTCATGCTTAGGCAAATGAGATCAGAATCGGACTGGAAATACCAAAGTATTTTTTATTCTTTTTCTTTGCACAGACATGAAGAGAAAGAAATAAGATAAAAGTGGAAAGGAGTTTTTTTTTTTTTAACCACCTCCATCCCCCCAAACCACCTTTTTATTATAATAAGGAGTTAAGTTCCTGGAACTTGTGTGTTGAAATGCCTTTAAGCAAATGTTATCATTTGCTTCCTTTCTCAACGTGGTGCCAGTAGGAGGAATTTTTGGCCTGCAGTTTCTGATTATGGAACATTTCATTGGCAATAACAGGAGTGAAGGAGTTTGTGTGAGAACTTTGCCTTTAGCTCCTTTAAATGTTAAGTTTTAATTTATGCTTTAATTACTTTTTACATTGACAGAAGCTAAATGAAGTATCAGCTCTGATATGGTTAATGTGTCCTGGTATTTTCAATTGTCATATTCAGGCTTAGGGTAGCCTCAAGGATTTTCAAGCCCTATTGTCAGCTTTTTTCTGAGGTCGATGTGTGGGACCAGATGGACTGGGAACAAAAGTAGTAAGTAGACTTCAGTAGTAAGAAAGACTTCACTTGAAAGGGAGTCTGTAGGAGCTGTGCCCTGTTGTAGCTGTGTGTACAGAAAATGTTATATCATTCCTTTTCCCTCTCTGTGCTGTCCTTCTGACTCCTGCTACCCTACTCTTGAAATCTGGGATTGTGAATCATCTCTGCCACCACTGCCTGCCTTCCCTGAAGTAGTATCAACTGGTAATGTGGCTTACAGCATTATCAGCTGCAACCCAGATATCTGCAGGATCTATGGGGAATAGAGGGATCTCTCCTCTTTGTCCTCCCTCCTCTTTCACTTAACCTCTCTAAGAAAAATCTATTTTTTTTATGTTTGCAAACTCCTGCTCAGTTCTTAAACTGGTATAGAGTCCCTGCTTTCACCTTCCTTTTTTCAGTTTCCAAATTCCTTCACAGCTGTGATGTGGTCCTAAAGAAGAGTTTATGATTCCTACCTGGGGAACTTCATAATCAGCTTGAAGGTTTCCTGATGTTAATCCACTCAGCAGGACTATTTCATTTTCCTTGGGTGGTTGTACATTCATAGAACTGATGAGTTTGGGGAGACTTGGAGAGACGCTGATCAATTTCTGTAGTTTGAAAGACAGATTTTGCTCTCAGGTAATGAAGTCTGAGTTGTGCAGTTATATTCATAAATAACAAAATGGTATACAACTTAGGCATTCCTTTAGAAAGCTTAAACTTACTATTTCGAGTTCATCAAAAGTGGAACTGGCAGCATTAAAATGCACATTCTTTCTTTTGAGCCCCCAGGCCATGACCACGGTGATGGTGTAAACTTCTGCACAGCACTCCAGTAGGACAATTTGTCATCCCTTACACTGGCATGTGCTAAAGAGTTGATTGCCTTTGCACATCTAAATGCTTGGCTTTCCTATTACAAGAGAGTTCCTAAGAGACTGAGAACACTGTGTCTGTTGCTGAATCTTTTCTGGTTTAGACAATAAGTATGGTAATGAGAATAGGGCAAATCTTTCAGGCATATGATAAGCAAGAACCCAAAGGGAAAGTTAGCTGAAAATTGCTGATCAAATTAATGCATTTCTAAATCTGGAATAACAAAAGTATTTAATACACAGATGGAATATACACTTCTTTGCTGCTCCACTGGACACTTTCATGACCTTTCCTTTGTAATGATGCAATCACTTTCTGTCTGTCATGTATTTGCTAGAGCCAAAGATGGCAATAACATTAACATCAATTGTGCTTTGTAACACAGGAGATTTGTACTGCAATACTGCTACAGTCCCAGTGGTGTGCCAGTAAATATCTGTGCTCATTAGCGTACAAAGGCCAGACGAGGAGGACAATACCTGCTCTAAGAGTGCTTGCAGTCCTTTCTTGCCAAGGATCTCAGTGCGCGTTATGAACAGGGAATCAAGGACAACCCATTCCAGAGGAAGTAAATACCACTTCCATTTTATACACGAACACAACTCATCAAATGGCAAAGCCATTAAGGGAATGCAGATCTCACGTACCCAGCCCCATGCTTTAGTTACTATGCAATTCAATAACACTCTACTTTTTCCTTTTCATCTTTAGAATGATAATCTTGCAGTACTGTTATTTTTCCTCAGAGTGAATTAAATTAGATATAATAAAACTTTCTGGCTTAGCAAATCTAATTCGGTTTCGGGGAACAATTTACTTTTCAGTAGACTGATCTTCAGATGGGGCTAAGTATTTATATTTGACATAACTAAATTCAGCACTTCAATTCAGTTTGACATTTCAGTATAGCTCAAAAAAGTTCTCATCTTTTCTTTTTTTAAATTATAACCTTTCTGTTATCACACACATTTCTCTACATATCTCTATCTTCTACTGCTTAAATTGCCACATTCTATCAGATTTTTTAGATACAAAATTATGACATTTTGAATTTGCTTTTTGTTCAGAATAAAAAATAATGGAAAGATGATTATGCTTTTAAAAAATAATAAAAACCCCTCCAACAGTGTAACCCATTTCAAGGTCCAGAGGATAATGCAAAATCCCAACAGTATCTATTAGTAAATAATTATATATTTCATATGAATGACAGCTATGCTAACATCTTTAAAATTCCTATGTGAAATGCTTTCACTGCTTTAGTGGGTATTAAAACCCCACCTCACTCAAAGCCAATTTACATTAAATGCAGTACTATAAGAAGAATATACAATGCCTATGCTAGCATTGAGTATTTTATTATCTACATTGAAAATTAAAATATCAGTCCTAGTCACACCTAATGAATGTGTTGACTCTGCACAAGAAAGTGCATTTTTAAAATGAGCCCAAAAGGTGTGGTTGTGCTGGTAGAAGTCACGGGGGGTGGCAGGGGTGGGTGCCCCGGGGGGCTGCTGGCTCTGCTGGGAACGAAGCTGCTGGTGGCCACGTGAAGTGTGCCAGTGGTGTATGCACTGCTGCTGTAGGGCTGAGAGGTAAAAATCACGCTGCTGCTGCTTTCAGAGGTGATTTGTGCTTGTGAAGGAATAAACTCATTTCCAGCTGTTGTAAACAGTCGCTGCATTAAACTAGTTTAAGGATTAACTAGCAAAATGATTGTTTATTAGAAAACAACTGGTGCTTTTGTGGGATCAGTGAAGTTAAACCTCTCAATCTGTTCTGCACAGTTAACCTGCTGATTCAACAGAAAAATCATTTTTCTGCAAGAAACTCTATTTATTTTTGTCATCTGAATTTTCACAGATCCAGGATGTAGAAAATGGCATAGAGAAACAGTTCTTGCTAATTTATGACTTGCAGAAGGCACCTAGGTCCCTACATCAGTTGTCCTTCCATGAGCTAAAATGGTTCCAGCAAACCTAAATGCTTTACTGAGGAACTCCCTGAATAGCCAGGAGACTCTTCCTTTGAGCACTTACCACATACTGCTGCCAGCAGCTAAGTGTCAGGCATAGGCACCAAGCCAGGATGATGGAAATGAACGGTAAAGGAAGATGTAATCTCAAAGTTGATTATCGGGCCATACCTTTAAAATGTGACTTCCTCAGATTTGAGAATGTTTTGGAATGAGCATACATATTTTAAATAGAATATCATGACATAGCTTGTCTTAGTTTTTGTAAAGTAACCAAACTTTTTTTCTTTCTTATATATGTATTTAAATCCCCTTTTTTTCCTATCCCTCTAAACTTTCAGCTAAACAGGTCAAACACATCTTTAGTTCTGTTTTATCTAATCTTCTTCTCAAGACCACATATTCAAACCACCTGGAGTTTGACTGAGTGAGATGGGTCAAATGACTAAAGTCTCAAAGGCTTTTTGACAATAGCAAAGAGTGACTTCAGAAATGATTTTGATGTATTATTGTGTCAAATTAAATAACTGGATGTATGACACATCCAAGTCTCTGACAAAACTGTGGCTGAGCAAGAAGTCCACTGACAGGATAAATGCTGTTAATTCACAGGTTGCAGTAATAAAGTAGGCATTTCTGGGATGGGAACAAGAAAAGCTACAAAATAGGGACAGGCGTTGAAATGCGTTCATTTCATGGTGCATTCCTTTCCGTAAGAGCTAAATTCTGTCTTTGAATTGTCCATAGAGTTTTGATCTGGGTTTGTTTTGGAAAGTCCTGATGTATCTACATTCATTGTACATGTTATTAGGACAGAAATTGTTACCTGTTGCACTTGCTCATCGCTGCAATCATCTCTGTTTGCATCTAAATTCACAAAGCAAACCTGAAATAAGAAAGAAAACAGTAGCTTACAGAGTCACGCTAGAGTGGTAGCAACTCTTTTTAAGTCAATTTATGTTCCTTTTCTACCCTTGTAGTTGAATATGTGCAGTGTTTTCCCAGTGCAAGAAAAGTTAGCAAAGAGAACAGCAGAGCTCTAAAAAAAAGTACAAAAAAAGGGACAGAAGGAAGATTCATGGCTTCATCTGCTCTGACAATTATTTCATCTGATGAATGGGCAAATGTTGCCAATAAATTGTAATACAGAGGTTATAGGAAAAGATACAGGAAATATTGAAAATGCATTTGATCATGTGTCAGAAATTATTCATGTCTTGCTTTTCTAATGAATTCCTCTTTTCAGCCACTTGCTACTAAATCTTTGGAAGTGCAAGTACTGGTATCCGTACAAATTGTGAGTTTCTTCTAGAGTTTTTCCATGTCAGAGAAATACTGTGATATTTTTTCCTAACAAGAAGTTCATAAGCCAATTTGCAAGCAGAAGTTTTCAGGTACTACAGCAGGTAGCTGAGAACAGCTTAATATTTGTTAGGTTTATGTGTGATTCACTGTTAGATACTATTTTTAACTATGAGGTCTTTTCCCCTTCTCTAGTCACCATCAGTTTCAACAACGATTTAGTGGCAGTGAGACTGGCTTAAGCAGCAACTTCAGGTCTGAAAACCACTTTATTTCTGAAGATGTCTTTTTTTTTTTTTTTTTCGTGACTGGAAGGCCATTTTCTCCTCTACCTTTCTCTTTGACTTAAAAGCAAGGACTCTAAAGCCAGGATGACCATCTTGTTCCTGGCTGTTGCACATATCTCTCTCACTGGAAGTTTTGGAGAGTTTTTTCAGTTTAAACCAAAGTCTGGCACAGATTCAGGGTTGAGCTAATGCCAAAACTGTATTCCAAACAAACTGCAGTTCCAGACTTTACATTCTCTGAGTTGAGATTTTTTTTTTCCAGTAAGCTGTAAATATTTCTTTCCCAAACTCAATGTAAAATTCCCCTAGAAAAGTAAAATGCTCTGAATTATGTCCTTTACCAATATTCTTGTGTGAGGCATCCAAGCTCATCTTGTGTGCCTGCTTTTAACCCAAGACAACGTTGGTTTCAGCTTATATATGCACGTACCATATGTACAGATTATGACCATCTGCAGCAACAGCCAGCACAGCAGATGGAAAGATCCAGCCAGACCTCCCATTATGAACCAAAAAAAACCCCAACCTCAGTAAGAAAGCTTTAGCCCTTTAGAATGGTTTAACGGCTTAATGCATCTTTATATGAACTTAAAAACATATTTTCCAACACTTCTACAATTTAAAGAAAATATATTTCTCTGCCTGCGAATGTCAACAATCAGCATGTGCCACAGGCATCTGTGTTTAGTGGCTGGCTGAGTTTTAAGAAATAGTTATTAAAATGTTGAAATTATGGAGTATTAAAAATACCCTATAGCAATACAGCGTGGTAGTTGCATAATGTCCTGAACACATTACAGTTTATCACGTGGACAAAAATCTCTCTTACTTTTCACTGGGGTTTTACATACAGTCATTTTGCATACAGGCAATAGGTGCTTATTACAAAGCATTAGGAAACTACACTGTTGCGCACACACTTTGTTGTTCACAGAAGTGATACCTGAGTCTACAGGTGCACAGCAGGGTGTGTGCTCAAAGACACGTTCATTTGGCAGCTGGGGTAGGAGTACTGGAAGGCATATGGCTGGTTTCTAGTCCTCTCAAGCAGGCTCACTACTGTACCGAAGGCAGGGCTCTTGCTTAGGACCTTTGTTTTCAAGCCCTCAGAAATGTAAGGTCTAATTTTGCACTGGATTAAGTGTAAAGGCTTTATGAAAAAGCTATGTTGGAGCAGTTTTTTCTGTGTATAAGCATTTGCTACCCAGCCATTGGTAGGATGGTGTGCTATATATACACTGGTACTTCCAACAGGGACACTGACAGCCATCCTAAAAGCGTGCCTGTTCCAAGCAGCCAAATAAATCATTATTTCTGTTTCATGTGCTGTGGATAGCATGTAACTCACTGACGCCCCGGGAGAAGAAATAACAACATATGCAGGACTATCTGTTAAAGTCATATCCTGTTTCCTTCATCTACATTTTATTTTCAGACCTCAATGAAATGATTATGTAACACCTACAGCAGTACTGAATCCAGTTTCCAAATACACTTGTCAATTCCATTGACATTGATTTATTACACTGTCTTGTCACTGTAGTCTCTTAGTGCTTTCCTGTTCTGTTCATTTTACAATTTTAATTGTAGGCAATTTTTACACAAAAATAGTTTCAGACCAGTGAAAGGCACTGAAGAACAGGTTTACTTTTTTGTATCCTTTTGCTGTTTGCTTTGAGCTTCACTCTGCTTTGAGTAGGTAGTGGGACTAGATGACCACCTCGTCGTAAATGAACTCTTCAGCTCCATCCTAGCAGGCTCTGCACCACTGCTACAGTCTAGAAAATTCACTGTGAGGATATTAGTTCTTGGAGATGCTTCATTGGAGGTGCTTGAAGAGAACATCACCAGTCTGAAGAATCTCTGTCAGTAGGTGGACTATGACCATATGAAGACAGTATCAAAATGCTGAAATGGTGATGAGAAAATTCAGGTGGCACAAACCACTTCATTCAGACCACTCTGTTGCTGTATATATAACAGCTGATTGCCATCAGCTTTGGACTAGCTCATCCAGGGTCACTAGCAGGCTGGATTTGGTGCCATACACCCCAGCATAGGCTCAACTTCTATGTATGTGCATGGATTTGTGGTGGAACTGTGCAGAACTCACTGTGTTCTGTGCTGTGCTGGTTGCTATATCCATGTAAATGCTGTCCAGAAACTAAGCTTACAGGGACTTCATGTCCCAGGTCTGTGCTGCTCTGCTTCTTCCATCCTCTCTCCTGTCTTCTCTCATAGGGCCAAGTCTATTTAAATGTGCAAGGTTCCAATTCAGACCGCCCAGGAGGGAGTTAGACTCCTTGGTTTGGGACTGCACTTCAATATGCCTATAAGACCGTAAGACTCATGTTTAGCTTCCTACTAACAGAAGTGAAAAAGATAATTAGCCCCAGGAGAGATTATAGGAGAAAAAAAATTCTGAGCAGGCAGTTCCTGGGTGCAAAGTAAAATATGGTTTAAATGCCAAAGCCTGAGGACATGTGGGATAAAAAAGCCTGTCCTAGGAAGGCTGAGTAACTGCTGAGACAGAGGCTGGTAGCAGTTCTGTATACAAAATCAGCCTGAGAGCTGAGGAGAACGCAGTCCTCAAGGGCAAAGAGCTTGAGCAGTGACTGTACCTCCACAGCAAGGAAGGCAAGTTCAAATTGTGTTCCTTGCACCTTAAGCTTTCCCTGGTGACACTCAGTAGTGATTTCATTCTCTTTACAAGTTAGCAACTTAGAGTCCAATGGTGGGAGGAGGAAAAGGGCTGCAGGGCAGAGCAGGGCAGTCGGCCGCCTCTCCTCCTGTCCCTGTCTGCGTAACGTGGGTATGATGCTCTCACAATATAGCTTTTCAATTAGTATTTACCTGACTCTGCCAGTGCCCTTGCTCCTTGTGCCCTGTGTGAGAAACATTCATCTCACATTAATGCAGTGATGTTTTTCTGATTTTTTAAAACATTATCCTTTGAGACCTTGAAGGCCTGGAGTTACGACCACCTTGTTTCCCATCTCTGTGATGGGCTGGTGTTGTCTGTTCTCAGGATGTGGATTGTTTCTTATATGCTAACATCCTACTGGAACACTTTATCCTTTTTTTTTTTTTTTTTTAATTTGCAATTATGAAGGTACTGTTTGTGAAGAGGGTTGTGAAATTTTACAGCAACTATGATTGCTTTGACAGTTGTCTTTAAGAATTTAATGGAGTGTCTGACCTCATTCATTTCTGCTCTCAGCAGTAACTCTGCAATATGATGGCAGTTTTGGAATACTCAGCTCTCTTCTTGTCTTAATTTCATTGGTACAAAAGTAGGAAAACAATACAGTGGCTGTAAACTTACAACAAATATAAACAATATGCTCTAAACTATTAGAGCCAAGTCAGAGTCTCCTGGTTTCTAGAAAGATAGTTTAAACTACCGTAATTTCCCCACATCACAGTAACCAAATATAGTGACTCCAAGTCCTCGCTCACCAGAATGGTGTCTGTTTTGTACAACGTAAAGCTGCACGTTGGGCTCCCTTAGGAGCTGAAGTCAGCAAAAGCTCAAGATAAAAATATTGTTTTACTTCATGCATCTGAATCAAAGCAAACTGTATCCCACAGGAAAGAGAAGTGGCAGTGTGCCATGTTTTGTCCAGAAATGTTGAGTAATCGTTTTTTTCTTTGAAAGTGACCAGCGACATTTACACATTTTTGACTTATATTAGGATGGCATAAAATGCCTTTTCCAGTAGGTTCTGGCAATGCAATGATAGATTTTTTTTTTTTTTTAAGACCATTTGTTCTGATGGTTATCAAAATGCTGATCTGCAAGACTCCCTAAAAGAGCGTGCACTCTATTTTCACTTGAATTATTTATGCCAATGTAAAGTTTAAATAAAAACACTGTGACCTCTTGTGATCTGTAAGGGCCCCTAATTATTGATCTGACTGTTCTTCTTTAAACTTGCAGCTTTTTGAATCTTATAATTCCAATAGAGTTTCAACTGACATTTAATATTTTTTTTCTTACAAGGTCAAACAAAATATCTGCAAAATGATGATTTCTTAATAAATGTTCTAAAATGTCACGAGATTACCCTTTCATTAATAATTAATCTTATAATTTTGGGGATCCTATGAGTTTTTTCACATCTAGGCTTGGTACAAAGAAGTCTTTTTTACTTGAAAGAAGTCTGCTTGTATAAGTTTTTGGGAAGCATGTGGCTTTGGTCATTTTAAAACAATCATTTACTAAGAAAAAACATTCTATAACTGATGCTTGAGCTGTGTATGGATAATGAAAAGCTTCTAGCAGGGTTGCACTGTGACTCAGTAAGACTCTAGAGGATAGAAGTCTCCCTACACTGCAGCTTCAGAAATCAGAGGTCTTGGAGTAACTCCGAGTTTAATGGAAGTCTTGTTACTGACGACACAGTGACCTCCCCAGCAAATACGCATGTGTTGGGTGCAGAACTTCACAGGAATGACCCTGCGTCCATCAAGGCCAAAAGCAACATCCAACCTAATATTTCTATTCTTTGCTTGTCTCCCATAAACAATAAAAGTTTTATGTTTCTACATCACCATTTTAATTTGCAGATTGGGGTCAAAAATAGTCCTTGCTGCAGAAGGAATAAAAAGTATTATGGCTCATGTAAGACTGCCGAGTTAATGTACGTTTCCATAAAACCTTACATTCACATTAGTCTTCTTAAATTATGTTTTTGCTAGGCCTTATGCTTGCTTATTTTCTTCTTTCTATATGCATTTAAATGTCATGTACAATCTTAGAGAACTAGATAATGTAAGCGTGACAGTTAACAAAGTTGAGAACTCTGATTTTAAGGCTGGCCTGAATAAAACAGTGATACATCTAAACCAATAAACCCTAATTTATACCATAATTTAGCTTCATTTTAGTTAATCTCATCTTTTTCCATTTCCTATGTGTTAAGGTTGTTGACATGGAAAAATTATGGTTCCATTAGACCATGGCAGGGGATGTTATTTTCAATGAGGATTTGTTCCTGAGCGAAATAATGAGTATAGATCTGAGATCAGTTTGTGAGTGGCACAGAAGCAAGTTCTGCTCCTTCTCCTCCTTCTGCTTCCTTTGATCTCCTGCTCAGCAGGGCAGGCCATTGGCTGTTACCCAAATCTCAGTACAACCTCGAACAGTATGTCAGTTACAGGACCACTTCAGGAAGCCAAAGACTAAACTTCATAAAACAGTACTTCCAAATTTTAGACACTTCTAGGGAAAAGATTGCATAGAAATTGTTGAAACTTTCAGTTGTCAAAATGCCATGAAGTTTTAACTGTTGTAGCTAACTATAGGGCAGGCTCTGCTAAATAAATGCACTAAAGAACATAAATTATTTAATGGTTTGGAAAAATGATCTCTTTAACAATGAAAGCAAAGTGAAAGAGACTCTCTGCAGCCTTGAATTTCCAATTCTTTGGCAGTCACAATGAAGCAAAGTGAAAGAGACTCTCTGTAGCCTTGAATTTCCGATTCTTTGGCAGTCTTTGCTCAGGCCGTCTTGGTAAGCCAAGAAATATAACTGCCCATAGTCTACAAAGCCAAACAGATGCATTCTTTAATCTTATAAGTAACTGAAGTGGGGAATTACTACAATCTTGGATATATGGAGAACATTGACGGTGCATCAAATGAATGTTCATATTTTTGGGACAGTTGAATATTTGTCTACTATTTCTTAACACATCTAGATAAACACATCTAGATTTGGTAAACTGTTGCTCTAAAGTACTATGAAAATCAACTATTTTTCCTGAAGACATTTGCATGTCATGTAGAATCAAGAAAGGTAATTAAAAAGAATAAGTGCATAAATCAATTCTTCTTATCTGTCCATGTCAGTTCTGTGGTGCACAAAAGAGCGGGCATTTTCAGTGCTTGTGAGAGACAGCGAAGTAAATGCTGTGAAGCCTAATATAAAAATGCAAATGTTTTTGCTAAACAGAGATATCAAGTGAAAATATTCTACAGCAGTGTCTATAGGGGAATGATTAGTTGCAAGTTCCAGCTGTTCCAAGTCTCTGGGGTATATGATTAGCAGGTAGTACCAAAGCATAAGTATATCCATCAGCTGGATGGAAGGAGTAAATTGTATTAAAAACTAGATGTAAGCTGTTAGATCAGAAGTTAAGATAGAAATATCTGGAAAAGTATATATTTAACTGAGTGAGCTAGCTCTTACATTCAGTAATGTTTATCATATCATGATGATACCTAGTATGATATATTTTTTCCCTTTTGTAGTACAATGTTAATGTGCATAATGGTTTAGCCTGTATTTTTCATATTTGTACTGTCATTTGCACTGTGGGGAAGTTCTGCTACAGATTAGTGTCCCCTGAGCATAGATGCCTTTCCTCTGGGCTGCAGCAGAGGGGAAGGGCTAGAGGAGTGGTACTTTGCAGGGCTGCAGTCAAATTCAGCAGCACCAAGGTTGTCACAGCTTCTGAAACAAGTCTCCTGATAAATATCAGCTCAAAGCCTTCTTCAGAAAGGATTTCAGGACTGGGTCCTGTGTATCGGAAATTGTCTCTAGATGACAAACAATCCACTTTGCTACTTAGTGTGATCCTTCTGTAGCACAGGCACACCATACTGTAACTTCTCTCTGCTTTTGAGAAAATGAAGTGTGAACTAATTAAGGAAGGAAACATGGACGTTTGCTGGTGGACTTTTACTGAACTCAAGTATATGATAAATATACATCAATATACATATTAGGAATAAAAATCAAGTTTATAAGATCTGATTAGGACAACGCCCTAAACTCTTTCCTCTCCTCCTCAAGTCCATCCTTGCTCCAGTGCTTTTCTTGCTTCCTGGGATGAGATTAATTTTTTAGCCAATAGTCGTATTTTTCTCCCCTATGACAATCAGCACTTCATCTTATCCTTAACAGCACTGGTATTCAGCCCACAAAAGACCAGCTACAGCTGACCAGTGTTACAAGAAGCAGAAATTTGTTTTATAATGGAAACAGTTTGGTGAAAGTGATCTTAGATATTACCGATAAGGTATGTGGAACTAACATAGTCACTCTAGATATCTCTAGGTGAAGTTGAAGTACAAATAATAATAATAAAAAAGTCTTATTCTGTAAATGAACCAATTGATTCTTTAGAGACTTTCTCACAGAAAACAAACTCTTACCAACACAGCTAGTGGTTTCCACTGCAATTCACAAGATAGCATATCCTGTTCTAGGCACTGAGTTGACAACACATGGCATGGTCTCTAAATTCAGCAATTCACAGTCTCTAAATACAGCCTTAAATCTACTAATTTACAGGAGTTCAGTTACACAAGGGCTACTGAAGATAAGGCACAAATTACTAGGAAGAACAGAACATGAAAGCAAAAAAACAGAAACACTAGTGTCAGAATTGAGGATTAGTCCAGAGTCAGCAGAAATGCCCTCTGCTTTGTGGGTCCTCTCTTAACAGTGTGTTTCAAACCAAGGGCCAATTCCCCAACTTCTCTAGCTCAGTCTTTTGCTATGGCCTTTGCTCCTGCTGTGGCTCACCAATCTCTATTTTCATCATTTCTGACTGAAGTTCTATAATAAAGATAACGTACGCTTTGCCAACAGCTTCTGTCATGTCAAAGTAGGCCTGTAAGGCCCAACCTCTGTTTCTGCTGAAGGAGACTTGCACAGCATCTGTCTGCTCACACACACTTTATAAATTCCAGGGCAGCTCTGCCCCAGCAGTTAGTTTATAAACTGAGCTCTGAAGCAGCAAGATTGCTAGAAAAAGTAGTAGTATTACGTGTTGTTGTGCTTACAAAATGGTGCAGAAACCAGCTGAATTTCTGATGGGGTACATGAGTGCTGGAATTCAAAAGGCTCGCTTACCTATGTAGTAACATTTCAAGGTTAACTTTTTAGCATCTTGAGATGTAAGCTCTGATGGGCACTTTCCCTTCAGAAGAACATTTGTGAAAGTGCGGCCTTGTCTGGATTCTGTGCTGTGCAGGAAGGCGCAGGCTTCACACACAGCCGGTGCGCTTACAGTCTCCCAGCGCCACTTGTACTCATGAGGCCTGTACAAACTTCTATCTCTGGGACCCCTGAACTCTATTATGTAATTAAACAGACGTCAGCCAACAACTTCAAAAGCTACTGCAAGTTGTCACCTGGGCTCACCTAGACTGCGTGTCCTCATAAACTATGTCATGACTGAAAATTAAGATCTAATCTCCAGCACGCAGAATGGTAGCTCTGTGTGGCATACTGGATCCTACAAACTGTGGAGGAGTTGCAAGAACAACGCTGGTGGGGCAGAAGCACCAGTTCCTCCCACTGTCAGCACTGGTGGTGACACAGTCTGTCTCCTGATCAAGGCTACCCACCCTCCTGCCTTCTTCCTTCTTCTCACCCACCTCCCACATACCATCAGGGCTTAAAGTTTGACTTGGAAAAAGCTGAAGCCCAATGCTTAATTTCTGTTGACGGTGTCTGTTGCTGTGGGAGATTGTTTGACGTGGCTCTGTGAAGACACTGGTCCCCTCTGTTTTTCTATTTAGGGCTCTCAGAGACATCAGGGGAGGCTCTGTTGCCAAATGTGTCCCTGAAAGGAGTGGGCCCGCAGGTCTGTCTGCTTTTGCATAAGTGCAGGTTTACTTTGGTGCTGCCCTCTCTTGCCCTCTGCCTATTTTTAGAGGACTGTTTTGTGTAAGCATCCATAAAAATTATCTAAGATATCACCATCCCTGATCCCACAAATTTTTTTGAAAATGAAATCATGAATCACCATGCCTGCCATGCTTGGAGAATATGTTGTTCAGTAACATTAAAAAGATCCATCAAGTCAGTTAATTTGACATCTTAAATACATGCTCTCAAAACCCTAAATGCCACTGCATAATTAGAAAGAAAGGCTTGACTGAACTTCAAGATTTCCTTTTTTTTTTCCCCTTCTCCTTTATTCATTTGCTCCCCCCTCAACTTGGATTTGCTCTTTCATTGCTCTCAGTTGAGCCTGAAATTATTACTGTTGGTAAACAGGCAAACAGAAACTGCAATTAGGCTTCTTTACTGTCGCTGTAATCCTAGGTATCCTCTTTATTCTTAAAAAAAAAATATTAATCAAACTAAATTAACTCTAATTCAACTACTTTGTCAAAATATTTTTATGCACACAAATCCACAGCTACTTTGGGACAATGTTTTGCCTAATTACATGTAGTTTTTGACAGATATAGGTCTTGACACAGTTGAAGTATGATTTATTGATTTCCAGAATCTAGTATGAAATAGCAAAGATAAATCATTTCCTCTCACGGAGTTCTTTAAACACCTTTCAGGGGAGGGGGGGAAAAAGGGGGGATGTGGGAAAGGGGATCTGGTAGAAGTTATCTTTCCCAAATACACTATTTAAGAAGCAAGATGGGAAATTCTTTTAACTATTTATAATGTATAAAGTGATTTTAACTGGAAAGCCTCATTTTGGTGAATTTGACATTGATTCTTTCTAAATGCTTGGAAAAGTTACTTAGAAAAGCATGATTCTACCCATGTTTGTATAGCATCAGTTGAAGAGACCATAAAAGGTCTCAGCCAAACATATTCTGCTGGAATCTGGAGGAGAGGGCCACCATATTAGAACTGTCAATACCATCCCCAGCCCCTGTGTGTCAGGCCAAGTAGCTGCTCTTCTGCACTCACCTATTCGCACAAGCTCTGTATTTTCCAAGCTAGACCACACATCTGCTGAAATTGTGGATGTTTTTCTACTAAGTTAAATAGCAGGAGACAGAAATAAAGATCTTTCTGCCTATGAGTCAGTTAGATTCTTAGCTTTACCATTCCCATTTTTAAGCTCTGAAGCTCAAAAAACCTGAGAGGTTCATTTTACATACATATAAGAATTGCATTTATATAACTGTCAGGAGAAGAAAATATATGAAAAAGACTGGGGTATTTTAGAACAAGCTCCTTAAACAAAGCAAGAGTTTCGTAGCTTCCAATTTATCTTATCTGAAATGACAAGGTTGAAAATTAAAAGGATGTTTCTGGTCTAAACTTTCTTCTAGTGCTAAACAAGCTTCTACCAGAAAAATGACTGCTTTACGGGTAAGCTTCTTAAACCTGTAGCTCCTATGAGAACAGGACTGTGAGGCTCCCTGCCATGCTTTCTGTGGCTAATCCCCTAATTCCCTAATTTGGTCTCATCCCCTAATTTGGGCTCTCATTGCAGTGTGACAGGCAGAGGTCTGCAAGATCCTGCAGTAATGATTAAAGTCAGGGCTTTTGTAGCTCCCAGTTTATCTGTGGAAGAGCAAAGAGATGAGAAATCCTGACATCTAGTTGAGGATTGGATTAGATCCTTCTGGAAGAGGAGCAAGAAAACCTCTCAGCCTGAGCTAGTTTGCAGCAACACTGCCAGGAGCAAAAATTTAGGTAATTTCAGAAGCACTATGTGGTGTGGTTCCTGATTGTTTTCTGACTTATGCTGATACTTCAAGAAAGGAAATCTCTCTACAAAACAGAACCCCCATCTCTGTTTCTCATAGCTGGTGGTAAGTTGTTCTTAATTATGCTAGGAAAAAGAAGTCATATGCTAATATTATGATGATGTAATGGATGCTGTATGGACAGCTGTAGTTGATCACTCAGTTCAAAGGACGTGCGAACATGCACTTTGTATGTACAACGTTCTGAATTCTGGAGAAGAAAACAGTCATGGCAACTAGGTGTAGCAACTAGGTGTAACTTCCATTGAAGATAAGCTTTAAGTTCTGTATGCTAAGAGCTGAGGACCAATACAACAAGGGGCACAAAGGCATTGAGAAGGAATTCCAACTCTAGTGTGTTCTCATGTTCCCTCTCACTCTGTCATTGGGTATGTGTGCTTATCTGTGTTATAAAGAACTGCTCATTTTACTTTAAAGGCGTTTGCTGCAGCCAGCAGCAGGCTGAGCTGGCAAGGAAGCAGTTAGCATAGCTGACTGGGGGCAGATGGGCTTGCACTCACCCAGGCCTGCTCACTAATTTCTCAGCTGTTTTAAGACATAACTGTGCAGTCACATGCTCCCTAATGAAGAGGAAATGAGAATTATTTTAAGTAGGAGTGTGTGCGTGGCTTTCTTGTGCATACAATTTCATAATGTTTAGCATGTGATCTTCATTCAGCTTCTATATTGTGCTTCTTTAAAATATCTCTAAGCAGAGCAGTGAGATTTGTGACACCCACATTATAATGCACGTACAGGAAAAGGCATTGTCCTATAGTTTCTGGGAGAAGGAGATCCCAACTGTTAACAAACTGCCAACTGAAATTTGCTGAGTGTCAGCTAATATTCTATAGTGTTCCCCCACTTTTTTTTTTTTTTTTCTGTTATCACTGTTATTTGGCTTCCTATCGCTCCACCTTTGAGTAGCTTTGGGAAGCAGGCTGTTTTTTGTTTCCTACCTTGCTATTGAATTGGCATGCTGTCATGGGATGGAAGAAGGCAATTAGTTAATTCCCAAGTGTTTCCCTTTCCTGAGCAAAGAGAGAAATACCTACTGAAGAAGGATGTGTTACAAGGGTTCACATCTCCTTTCTGTAGAGATCTGAGCTATTTTGCAAGAAATCAAGAAACTAAAAATTACCAGTTGTTGCTTTTTTGTGGCAAGTATTTGCTTTAAGATTACATTTTTCCCCTCATTAAATATTGGTTTCCCTCCATTGGCTTTCATTTCTTCTTTTTGGAGGCACTAACAGTTATAACTAATGAGTACAGCTCAACCTTTTGGTAGATAGGAGACTGGAAATGGTATAAGGGATGTAGTTCTCCTCCATACACAGTAGAATTTGATCCTTAATACTTAAATGGTTAAAGAGGATCTTGAGTTGAATGTCTTATATGAGATGTTTGGAATAGTATGATAGTGACTCAGGAAAAAAAAAAGCATCCTCTGGAAGACAGAGCTAATTATCCATTAACATTTGGATGCAATGCTTGTCTCACGTTAATTTCCATGCCTGCCAAAATGATTCTGGCAGAGGAACCAGCTGTAAAATGTAGAAATTAAAAAAATATTAGTTTGGAAGTACTAGATACACCACACAGTTGGAAGCAGAGGCAGTGGTATAATACAGGTTGGAGGATTTACAAGCGGTAACCCCAGAATACAAAGAAGCTCAGGTACACCTTCTGCACTGTAACCTCAATAACTCAAAAGGCTTTATGACAAGGATCCCTCAGCTATACAGCGGTACCTTCCTGACCTCACAGAAGTGAGATCAGACTACTGCAAATCAGCAAAAAATAGGACAATGGCACTCTCTGCTCATAGTTTGTCCAGAAGTTCCTTTTATCATAAAATCCTTTACATGAATAGAGGATGACAGTTTCCCACTTCAGCTGTAAGTGGAAAAAGTCTTTTTCCCCCTTCTTCCTTTCTATCTTCATTAGGATGGCCAAAAAATCACATTACTCTCTTCATATTCTAAAATCCAAGGGCCTCTCTCTGGCCAATGTATATATGCTACAGAAACAACCATCTTATTTCTCTGCCATGCTTAGAAAACTGAATTGCTGTGACTTTGAGATAGACTTTTAGGATGTGCATGAAGGAAGAGATGTTAGTGGCTTTTTTAGCTAAAATAAAAATAATAGATTGAACTGTATACCTTTTAATGCCAGGTAAGTATTACATGATTAGTTCAGTTTGTCAATTTGTCTTCTGTCAGAGATCTTGTAACTCTTGTAGAGATGCAGGACACCTGTAACCATGCGTGCTCATTTCTACTTTTGCTCCTTGAAATGCAAAACCTGTAAGTGTTCCTAGTGATGGCATCCCTCCATGGACACTTCTGTGGAGTTTAGTGGGTCAGAACCCTTATACCTGAAACAGGCAGCATGTGCAGATACGGATTTGGGTTCAGAAAGACTGTGTTGACTTGAAAGGCTAAACAACTAAAGCAGTTTAGTGTCAGTTAAGTGGGGCTATTCCATGCCTACTGTATTGTGCCTAGCATCAACCAACAGCTCAAAGGCAGGAACAAAGTAGCAGAAGTCTTTGAGAACATGGCAAAAAGGTAAGGTAAGCCTTTTAAAAATCTCTCTCTGCCTTTGCTGTAAAGGGAGGAGGAAAATGGGCTTGGGAAACAGCACTGTGGAAATGAGTGCCTGAGCACATCTTCTCTTGATTTGCTTTAATCCCCTACATCCTTCACTACCTTGTACATAGGGTTCAAGAGGCTCACTTATGTAAAAATCTGCCCCATGAGCTGCACAACTGCTATCTGATGTGCAGATAGGGTTTCCAACTTCTCTTCCTGCAAGCCCTAATATATTCTTTCCAAAAGGAGACAACCCAGTATATACTGTCTTTTGTGAGTCACTCAAGTTCACATGAATTAGGTCCTGATGTGACCTGACGGGACCTGAAATTTAGTCCCAATTGCTCTTTACAAGGTGCATATCTCAAGCAACTTGGTGGATTTATGAGTCTTGATATTTTAGAGACTATCCCTATTTTAACGGCTGGACTGCAGTAATGAATCATCCACAGCCATCTCCTCGTAATTTATTGCCTCAAAACCAGCTGTGAATATTTTCTTCCCATTAAGAGTTATTCCTTTGGGTTTGATGTAATTAATTGTCACTTATGACTTAAAGAAAATATGCCAATAAATATTTATGCCACATGCCCCATCTGTTTTCTCTAGTGCCCTGTACACTCAACGTTTAACAGATTTCTGCATGCCTCATGCTGCAGTTTATGTTAGAGGGAGCCTGTGGTTATGATAGCAGCAGGCAGTTATAGATGTCCACTCTGGAGACAGCACAAGAATCCCATTTCTTGAGACATCAGACCATGGAGGCACTGAGAATAGGACAATTTTTGACATGCTGATGGGGATACAGTGCTAGTACGCTACACTACTGCACTTGATCCTCCCAGTTTTGGGCAACCCTACTACCCTACTTACAGCTTTGTCAGAGTGAGGCTAAGAATCCAATGCTCTTAAATACGGGTAGGAAACCACTGCTGTATGAGAGTATCACAGAGGGACAGGAGAGAAGATGGCAGATCAGGCAGAAGATTTATGAGCATTCAAGTCTAAAGTTACAGAGGAAAGAGAGAAAAGGCTGTTGTCAATCCTCCCCCCTCCAACACGTAAGGAAACTTGTTTGCTGTATAAAATGTGTGTGTGACACTGAAAATGTGGAAATGCAACTTTTAATAGGCATATTTAATTTCTGCCTGAACATTAGCTCATATATATAGCTTTTTTCTCAGACAAATATGTACAAGAGAAAAAAAAAGAGAAATATATTTTGCAGACTATACAAGTAATCCTTTCTACACAAAAGTCAGTGGTTTTCTGAATTGGTGATCAGTCTGCCTGCGCTGGGCTCCATAAGGCAGAGAACAACACGAGGAGTGTTTCTTGTTCCTCTGTGTGAGCTAGAGAGTGGTTCTCTGGAAGGTGCTAATCCTTACCACAGCACAACACCCACACAAGCCTGAGAAAGGGCTAAGACTCAATGCCACAATCTAGCCTGCAGCTGCTGATTCCTGCTCCTTGTCAGGATATAATTAAGGTATAGTCAGGCTGAATAGGAAGATGGGACTTAAAACTAAAAATACCTCTAGTAATTATGGCTTAGATCTGGAAGGCAATGGCTCGATTTTGATTTCTGAAAGAGACAATGCTGTTCTGGAAGAAGCCTGAGTAACTCCTGACTGAAAGGCAAAATAAACACTCTTGTAAGTCTCTGTCCATGTAACATTGATGAGGGTGTGTATGTAGGGAGGATAAGCATCTTCATGTGTAGGTTTATCTATTTTCTGTGGAGAAAAAGGCCTTCACTATGTTTACTATGAAACGTTCACCTTCACTCAAACACGATAAAATATGAAGTTGTTTCAGCCACGTATGGTCACTATTCAGGAAATTGTACTTAAGGATTTTTCTGAATGATGCCTAAAATCATACATGTGTTTTTGATTTAAAACAAACAGAAAACCTTCTTTGGAATTCAAGAGTGCACTTCCATACTTGGCTGTGTAGAAGCCTTGCTGAATGCTATCTAACCTGTGAAGAAACATCCTCTTTTCTGAACCTTTGTAAGTCTTATTTCCACCCTTCAGTAAGGGCATGCTCCCCTCCTCTGGAATCTCTGGAGAACATATGGGCCTTGATAACAAAATGCCCTAATGCACAGATTTTCACACCCTGACCACCTGGTAACTGCACTAAGAAGTTACTTGGAAGTTATTCTCATATGAAAGATGTTGATGTAAAACATAAGTAGGTATATTTGTACCTAAACTTCTAAAGTCACATAATGTCAAATCTTTAAAAAGACTTTGGTGAAGAAACAGATGAAAATCACTCATAATATACTTTTATTTGACTAAAAAGCACACATGCTCTTTTCCTCAAAGTACACCTTGCCAAGGATTCTCCCTTTCTGCATATGTTATCATTCAGTTTGAATTAATTTATGAGAGCTGTTTCCTGGATGTTTCTGTTCTATCACTTGAGTAAGTACTGGCATTTGTCTGACAATACTGTGAGATGATTCAAGGAAGAATTGGCCGGAAAAACTAATTTCTTCATTTCACAATTGCTTTTCTCTGTGGCTTGACTTAGTGCATGTTCATATGCAAGGGCAGTAAAAAAGTCAATGAAGGGGATGGCGGAGATGAGACCACAGAAGCTCCTATTCAACCAGCTCAAATTAGTGTGTAATGGCCTTAACCTCCCCCTGAATCTATTTAAAAACTTGATGGCTAAACTGCCACAAAATTGACAATACCTAAGCATCTGCTTAGGGTAGCCAAGCTATGCAGTATCAAGGCGAGCGATCAGTTCTGAAAGTCCAAATGTTATGATGGCAAAATGACATTCTTCATTGTCTCAGTAAACAGAGATCACAGAAAACATGATCTATAATACGTCACCTGTTTGTTTTCTTAATAGTCTGCTTCCTTTATCACCAAGACAAGTCTTGGCACCTTTGACTAAAATAACCATTGCTCCCTTTCCTTGATATGCTAACGGCTGTATTCTAGACCGAGTATATTCTGCACTTGACTGACCAGCTAACAACTCCATGCTGCAATTCTTCCTCCCCCTGTGCTGATGATGGATTAGGGTTCTTCCATGCAGCATAATCCCACCCAGTTGCTGGTTACAGCCCCACCATCCCTGCTTCCCTAGTCATGTCATCTTCCCCTCTCCACTGTGCTCCCAGCATTCATCAGGCCGCTCGTAGGACCACTGCACATGACAGGGGGTCAGGCAGAAGCAACAAAAAACTAATTAAGAGGGCACTGTAGCAGCACTGAATTTGGCCTAAATTTGGGCTGAATACGTCCTTTGCCTCTCCCTCCGCTCTGTCCATGAGCTCCTGCTGCTCCCTTGGGCTGGACCTAACCAGTATACAACTCTGTGTCTATGCATATACCCTATATTGTACGTGTACTTCTATGGAGTACTCTGGTGTGAGCATTTGGAAGTATTGTTACAGAGTAGGAGTGCTTGCAAGAGGGGAAGTTGCTGGACTATTTCAAGAATGTTTCAAATCTTTAAACTCTTTATTGAAACTGTTCTGTCACCCATCTGCCTGCAAAGCCAGACTTTTTTCAGCTATAAGGAGCCATAAAAAGATTTAAAAATGACCTTTAGTGATCTTGACAAATCCTGATACTTTAGAAACTGGTATCTTGTTATGCCAAGGTAAGAAATGAGCACTGCTTTTTATTGGTTTCTTTTGTTCCAAGTGAAGAGCAGGGATTTTCAGTCATCCATATCCATCACTGCTACTTAATAGTGTTAAGTTTGTTTTTTTATTACTCCAGGACACTTTGCATTAAAAATTGCAGTATTTACATCAAAGAAAGCATTTCTGCCAAATTCTGGAAATCCCATTACCCCTGCCAAGGAAGTGCACTGTTTGGGAAGAGAAGGGTGTATTTTCTTGGTTCTCAAGTGCAATTCTTTGCAGGCTGGCATGGAGCGGGAAGGCCTGCTTCTTAGCCTCCATGAGGGGACAAGATGATCGCGTGAAGAGACGGCATGATGCTGCATTTTGTGGGGATACTACTGGAGCCTAGGGCCATTTTGGAAGAATATCTTTTTTTCAGTGCAAATATCACTTCTAATGGCTTTTCTATTTATTACCAGACTGGAGCATAAAAGTCCAGGGGACTTCTGGAAAACTCACTGCTGTGAGTTATGCATCTCGAGTTAAATGAATGGCAAATGTCTTGCAGGACTGTAATACTATCATTTTGTTTTGTTGTTTTGCTGTGCTTATTTTCTAAATAAATCTTTTCGTTAAGAATTCCTAAAAGACAATTAAGATTCATCTTCAGTACCGTGGCAATACCACCTTAATCATACTGATGCTTACTACGCAGGCAGTGAAAAGAAAAATGTCAGATCTTAAGATCCATGGAATCATAAATGACTTTTCTGTGTGCATTATTAAGACTTTATACTTTAGGTGAGTTTCTGGCTAAAAGACAAAACTATAAATCACCTAAGGAAGAATTTCAGTTTCTTAACCCATACTAACATAGACCAACCATACACGGTCAGCACTTGTAATTAAATACTCTAGCTCTGTGGAGGGAAAGTAGGGACAAAGTACCTACCAGGTTTTTCTTTTTAAATAAGGTTTGCTTAAAACCACATACAAAGCAGCAAACATTTGATGTAGGTCCAATGAAAAATAGTTGGTGACAATGTAGTGGACATAGATATATATAATGTGAAGCTACATATATTTGATGGCGTCTCTCTGTGGGGTAATAAGAATGTCACATTACAGATATTTTAATCACGTCTATAAGTCACTCTGTGCAACTTATGAATGATCGTGTCTTATGAATATTTTATTCTATTAGGTGGATTTTGACGATGTTCTCATTCAGTGTAAACAAACAAAGACTTGTGTAATTAAACTACACTTATAATTTATACTCTCTAATTATAATATTATCACAAAACTATGTATTTAATTTTGCAGCAGTAAACTGTTGCAAAACAGTATTATTGTTAATCGTCGTTTAATTTAATGTTTAGCAATTACTCATTCTTTTAGGAGGAAAAAAATCAGATGCTAGAGCATTCTACCACATACACTCCTAAGACCAGTGTAGAAGAAGTTCTTTGCAGGAGCTTAACATTTTCAAGCAGACAGCATGGCAAAATCTGAAAGGGGTCATCTGAAATAGGGAGGGTAGCACACTTCAGCGCAGGGACATTTTAAAGAGATCTGTTAAGAATCTTCATTTCAACAGAGAAATGGAAGAAAACAGCACTACAACCTAGGACCTTCACTCCCTCCCATCAAAACTTCACTTCAAGTTCACAGAAATCTCTTTCAGCAGCCCCTTCCTGGTAGCCTCTGTGGGAAGTCTTCATAGAAAGCCCTAATAACCCTGTCCACCTGGGCTAAATTCCAGGGTACCTCATCTAATTTCCTAAGTGTAAACACAGAGAGTTGGACAAAAAAATAGTTCTTAGTCTTCTACAGAAAGTAGAAAAAGACAGGACAAGACAATCTTTCAAACTCTGTTTACATCATACTCATAATACATATAACACTTTTGATAGACAGCTGACCAACGTACCACATAGTTGGCATAAAAAGAGAACAGGTATCATGTCTAGTTATTATTTCTCCCTATGGTTTCTATTGTTCATCCTTGCAGATGAACACAGCCCTTGGATTAAATATGGACACACTAGTATTTCTTCTATTATGATGGGTTACCAGAACTTGAAGTAATGAAAAAAAATATATTACATGAACTCTGTCCTATTTTCAGAGCCCAGGAAAATATGTCCAACTTAGGCAAATATGCAGTACCATTCCTCTAACACAATTTATTATTTTTTATATCAAAATGTCTATCTTTTCATTAATGAGTTTGGAGTTTAATGGACTATTACATGTACCAAAATGCCCATTCTGATAAAAAATTCTCTTTGGAAAAGAAATCTGTTATAACTGAGTTAAATGTTTAGTGTTTTAATAAACTGATTTTAGTATACTTGGTGAGCATATGTAGGACAGCCATCACTCTATTTTTACTTGTACTAAATGTGCTAATCTGTAATGGGAGATAATGAATACAACGTTTCTGAAATCCATGTTCATATGGTCTTGTTGCATTTATAGTTACAGTAAGATTAGACCTCTTATAACTAAACATGAACTCTTCCAAGTGAAAACTGAACATTATAGCTAAATGTATTACCAGCTATCTTTGAGAAACGCAACCATTAATGATCTAGTACATTTTTGATTTATTTTTTCCTTCTGCAAACCTAATGGCAAGTTTGATTAAAACATCTCTGGCACTAATGGCAACAGCAGCTTATAAAATCTTCTCCATAAAAGAGAAATTAAAGTGTATTTTCTACTAAGGGCAGTCTGGTTTGCTGTCTAACTGAGTAGCTGGGGAAACTACTCTATAGTCATGTTCCTCCTCATTGCTCCTGTCACCACTTGTTTAGTGTCAGACACTGGAAAGAACTCGGAATGAAATGCTTTGCAGGTTCTGCATGTGATGCTGAACTACTGCTTAATGTTTGAACAGTGGTTAAGTGCTCCCTGTTCCTGAGTTTGCTCATGTTCTGTGCACAGACGATTATACCTAAGGTGGGGAGAGCAATTCGGGGTGGGGGGTGGGGGGGATGACAGTAAAAAGTAGTGTGTTTACACTCTGGTCTCCGTGTCAGGTTTGATGATTAACATCAAAGTTTCCTAGTCTACTGCTTGTACTTGCATTAGTTCTGTAATATTTTAGGCACCCAAATTAAAATTCTGTCCTGCACTACCACTCAGATTAAATCAATCAGGAACATGAACAAAGCTTCAGTTCTGCTAACAGCAGTTTGAGAAACTATTTAACTCAAAAGCATAACTTTTCAGGGACAGATCAAGAACTCAGTTTCCAGGCCACTAAACACCTTCCATCTTGATATGAACAGTGATGTTCCAAAAGAACATTTAACAACTTAGTTTCTAAATGAATGCTCTCTCTATATATTTTAATTTCATTTAATATATTATTGTAAATTCTATTTCTATCCTGTGAATACAAAATCATGTATTTCAATATAATCTCTCTATTTCAGCACAATCTCTTTGATAGTTATAATTGTAAATTCCAAAATCAACTAGGTACTAAACTTTCTCTTTGAAAATTACAGAACGTTTGTGTGTATGTGTGTGCATAGAGCTGGCATTGTGTGCAGAAAGCTGCACAGGAAAATTTGGCTGTCTTCTGAGCACGCTATGCAAGTGAGCAGGCAATGGGGGAAGATGACTTGGCAGACCTTGTCTCAAATCAGATTCTAGTTATCCTCTTATGTAAGAAAGGGGTCTGCCAAGAGCTTGTAGTTTAGGGTGGAATTAAGAACTGTGGGGCCGAAGCCTCATAGTACATCTCTGTCCACCTCTCTGCCTGCACGCAGAACTATACCATCATACTGTCATAACAAAAGGTGTTTTCTTAGGAAGGAGTTTTGTCTTGTTCATCTTTTCTTTGACAAAGGGGATTAAAAGAAAGTTATCACCTTGCATGACTTTGTCAGGGAAAGTTGTGGACCTTTAGCACACCTGAGATTTGGGTCTGAGACTTACTGAAACACCTTATCTATGAAACTCCTTTTGGTATTATAATGAAAGTCATTTCAGTACTTCTGCCTCTTCTATCACATCTGTAAAATGGTAAGAGTAATGCTTATTTTCCCTACAGGGGGACTGACCAAGGCTAGATAAAACCTGATCTGTGCTTTCGAGAGGAAAAGTGATTTAGTGGCAGTATTGTGGTGGGTCATGTATATCGAGAAGCTGTACTGGTTATTTTTCAACTACATCTGAGAATAGTCTTGCTTTAACAATCTATATTTCTCAGTAGCTCCATCCTGTTAGAAATAGCTGTAACTTCTTATAATATTAAAAGAAACATGAAGAATGAAGTCAAAGATTAACATACCAAAAAAGCAAGGCACATTTCATTTTTATATTATTAGGTGTATTCATTTCCTCTGAGAAAATAAGCCTAAAATAAGCCTTTTTTTTTTTTTTTTTTAGGGTATGAAATACTGAATAGTAAAACCAAGTGACTGTGGTAAATGTCTTTTGCGTTAAAAGCAATCCTTATCTGTATCAAGCAACAAGGATACCACTGATTACCTGCCTGATTACCCTGTTCTGGTTAAGAATATATTCAAGGATACTGCTCAATCAAGATACTGCTCATTTCAGCTGTAGTTGAACAATGTTGTGTACTTTCTAATACTGCAAATTCTCTGCTAGGAAGAATGATAAAGAAGAAGAAACTGAGCTCTATCTAGTTTTGGGAGTCTTGGAAATTAGTACCATTCCATCCAACTAACCATTCCTCTTTAATATCCCCTTCCTTGTTTCACCCAGAATCATCCAAAGTAGCGATGCAGAAGTCTGTTTCTCACCTTATACCTATGTGGTTGCTTACTAGCACACACTAATTAGGTTATGCGTTTTGATTACCCTGTGTTTTTGGAGCTGATAGTCCAATGGACAGCACGACATTGAGCCCTAAAACCTTTGACCCCGTTCACAACTTTTACATGCTCTAAAAGCACATTTTCTAAGTAATTCTGGTTCCTTGTTTGTTTCTGGTCCTTGGTTTGTTGAGATTTTTTTTTTTCTTTTCAGTAGGAGACATGACTTCTCTGCTCCCTGTTCTGCCAGTGTCAGGGGGGAGGTGAGGGCTGCAGTTACGGTATAGTATCACTCCTGTTCTTAGCCTCCTGCTTCACCCCCTGGCAAGACACAATGCCTCCAGTCATCGCCACCATGGGATGGAAATTCAGTTCCTAGACAGAAGGCATCTGGTTTTTATCATCCAGAGCTGACACATGCATGTCCTTGAGGCAATCCCAGCAAACTCCACAAGAGTCCTCATCTGGTCATTGGATTGTGCAGCAAGAGCAGTGCTGGAAACCTTTCATCTGAGATAAAACCACTACTAGTAGTTTTGACTAATAGTAGTACTAGTAGTCAGTAACTACCCCTGGGGTCAGGGAGGAGCAAGCAAACAGGATTCCTTGGTAAGGATCTGCTCTTACAAGTCCTATCTCAAATGAAAAACAGGTACAACTATAGTGATGTACTGCCATCCAGATTTATGTAGATGGTACATAAAGAAATGTTAAAAGTTCCTATTCTTTCAAATACAAGCTCAACCAAAAGCTGTTCTTAATTTAATTGCACTGTAACCCACAATACTTGGGGAAATTTAAATTTAATTGCAAATGTAGAAAAATTCCATTTGAGTTCTTTAGTAGCTTCTCCTCATCTCATATGGAGTTTTCTCTCTAATTGTATCTCTGTGCCCTCAAGAACATTGAGCAGCTTTTAAACATCTGCTCATTCCTACCTGCCCCTTAACAAGTTACAGTTTAGAATAATTTTCTCTTTGGTTTATTTTTCTCTGTTGTTAGTTGCAGGCTACAAGCATACTTAAAAAAGGAGGACCAAAGTCTGAAGCCAAATGTGGGGAAACTTCTGAAGCAATCTTTATTAATGTATTCTGTATAGAAATCTGTATGCAAATTTTTGCTTTGGATGTTTGCTTTTAACAGAAAGCTGGAAACTACAGAAACTATAGATAGATTGCTATAATTTTGGAGTCAGTTAGTCACTGTCTTTTTTTAATCTAACATGTACTGTGATTGCCCCCGCACCTTACCCAAATAGCTCTCAATGGACTTTTCCCCAGAGGAGATCATAGTGAGTACTTACTGAGGCACAGTTGCTTTCTGACTTGTCTTCCAGAAAGCCAATTTGGCATGGTGTCCTCTGATTCTGCAGCCAGTAGTCTGTTGATTCTAGCAGACTGTTACTGCAGAGAATCTGTTAAAATAGTTAAAAATAGTTAAAATATTAAAAAAAAAAAAACCTTAGTCCTACTGTGCTTTGGGGTTTGAACTCTATTGTTTGAGCTCAAAGAAAATATTGCCTACAAATATTTTTGGAAGGTAAGACTGGGACCCCTGTTTTGTCTGGACCTGTCCAGTTAGTGTACCTGGGATTCAAGTAACATATATTCTCTAAAGTATTAGCCAATTTTCTCTATGAACTGAAAGTCCTTGAAGGAAATGCCTTAAGATATATATATACACTAATATATATTATATATATATGTATGTGAAAACATTGCTAAGGAGTTTTATTCTATGTTAAAGTGGCAAGAGAGATGTTAGAAAAACTAATTATTTAATTCTACCAGAGTGTATAAACTTGCAGCTTTTATGATTTACTATCTCTCTCTCCAAAACAGATCTGTACTATTCATTCTGCCAGCAGCCTCATTTCAGGGACTGCCTAAGCTACAAATCCTTTCTTCTTAAACATATTTTTCTGCTTTCTGAGAAGCTAAAGTACTTAAGACCTGTCGTAATGAATACTGAGCTTAGTCAGTACACTAAGACCAAAACTTTGAGTTTAATCTGTGTTGGCTCAGTCCTACAACAGATGCCTCAAGCTTTGATCTAACAAAAACAAAGTGGGACTACAGCTAATCTGTAGACTATAAAGAACCAAAGCTAGTTTTGCAAGTCTGATGCTTTAGATTAAAGTGAATTCCTTATTTGCTACCCCTGTACTAATATGCGCAATGTTCAGGGGGGTCAAATTGCCCTTTTAATAAATAGACCTCCAATATGTTCCTGCAACATATCTGCAGAAAATTACGTTCAGAAAGGACTGTCTTTCTGAGCACGGCATGAGATTTCTTTGAAATGCCATCAAGTCTGGAAATGACTCATGGCCCTGGGCTGGTGGTGCCCAGCCGCAACCAGAACTGTAGTGCAGTGACTACGCAGTCAGTCTCTGCACAATCTGGGGGGGCTAAAGAGTCATATCTGAAAACAGGCAGGCTTGTGCTTTATTAAATTTACAGGGCCACTGCAACATCCATAACAAGCTGGGGAGACAGCTGACGACATTAGGAATCACTAGTTCATGTTTGCCTTTTTATTGAGAGCATGAAGCCTGGATCAATTTATCCTAAATTCCAGTAGGGATGAAAGTGGAGCTGAGAGGTACCAGGGGTTGAATTCCTGTGCTGTCAAGACTGTGTTAAAACCGAAAAGGTTGTTTCTAGCTGTGTTTATTCTCTAATATGCTACAAAGGACAAATAATTGAGAATGGGGAAGCATGGAAGAGGAGGTATTCATATGCACAACTTGAGGAATTTTACTAGCCAACAAAGAGGTACGCTGACCTCCTTCTTAGAGGAAGTGTGCTCTCTGGCTGTACAAAAAGCCTGTCAGCCTAGCTGACTCAGCTCTTAATTCAGTTTAAGGCATGTATTCCAGGTACTGTGATAGTCTACAAGTAGGGAAGCAAAAGATAAAAACTCTGTCTGGAGAAAATGATCTACAGGTTAAGAATTTGTCATGTTTTTCCCACCCTGCAATGTTCTTCCAAGAAAAAGAGGGACCCGAAGTATTTTTGAAACAACTAAGTAACAGCAGGAAAAGAATAGTAGCAACAGTGATGATACTTATAGAATATTTTATATGACCTATCATCCCCAGGCAGTAATATTAGGAAGCATGTTTGGGAAATAGATGTATATTTTATTCGCACTTTGGGCAATTACATGAGAATAGGCTGTACTCTAGCTTTTAGCCTTTTACTTTAATAATGATATTTTAAAATACACATTTGTCCTCCTGTCCTGGAAAAAATCTATCCACAGTATCCTCTGTTATCTTACTGCATATTTTGCATTGACACGTTTGTCCTGCTTCAGGAACACTTGCTTCTGAGCCTAGTCCCATTCCTTAAGAAGTGAGAACTAGTGAGGCCTCTTCACTTCGCAGGGAAGATGAATGACTGTGGAAAGCTAATATGGCCAGCTGACACAATTTTCTAATACTCATCGGTGATCCAGAAGTAAGCTTATTAACACACACAGACTAACAGCCACTCTAATTTTTACCTTTCTGGCAGAAAGTCAGATAGTTAATACTGTTCTCACTGTAATATTCTCTATTGATCCCTGAATAAAAGTCAGCGGAGGATGGATGAGGAGGCAATAGGGAACACCACAGCCCATAAACTGGGGCTTGCTTTGGTGCCCTCCTTCAGTGCCCTCTAAAAGGTTTTGCACCTTTGTGCTTCTTTCTTCATCATGCCAAAAGAAGATAAGTTTTTATGCAAAGACTCTCAGTACTCTAGCCCTGCTATGGGATTTCTTCTGAATACAAATGTGGGGTTCTCAAAATACTCAGAAAATAAACAGTGTGCCCAAAGACTCTTTTGAGAATGACAAAGGCTTGTGAATGCTTCACATCAACACCAGTTTCTTCTTGGGGACTGCTAGCTAATCTCGTGTACCAGCTCAATGACTCTGCACTCAATAGATTTTATAGCTTCCTGTCCCAGTGTGAATGGATTCCTGCCACCATAACTAACTCTGGGACTAGATGGGAAAAATAATATATTTCATATCCCAAAGAAACAATTTCCTGTTAGTGTCATAAACTTAGCCTTTTTTATTCTTATTTTTAAGAAATGTTTTCAAATGGTGAAATACTGAAACATTATAAACTGGTTGGTAAAATCTAGAATCTAGCATATTTTCAAAAAAAAAAACCAACAAAACAAAAACCTATCTTCTGTGGCTTTTATGAAGATAAAGAATTCAACATATACATACACGGACACACACACACATATCTACATATATATATGATTTCAGATTTCATCAGGTTCAAGATATTCTCATGCTCAAGCACTGAAGTTCTAATTACTTGTTAGACATGATTTCCACAGGTAGGGAACAATCCTCTTTAGTTCAAATAGCTTTTTCAGTAGCAGGAGGTCTTGTTTCATTTCCTTAAAAATCATAGTGAAATTGTCTTCAGCTTTAATGGCTTCAGATCTTTCTTTCCCGAATCTGACAGTTTCAGAGAAATCAGAATAGGCAGAAATTGTCATGCAGAAACAAGCTTCAGAAAACCTTGGTGGTACTCTTCTTTTTCTCCTAAGGACTTGGTGTGCACACAACACTTCTCTTCAGAACAGCTAGATCACAGCAGATGTACGCTGTAGATGATTAACCCACGAAATGAGATGGGCATTCCGCACTTCAGCTAGTTTTCTTCCTATGAGATATTAAATCATCCTTGGTGTCTCTATCTTGCTTTCAGGGGATGTTCTCATCAGGAAGCAAATACAGGTAACATATTAGCAGAAGAAATAACTCTCCTGAACAATTATTTTAGTCAGGTCAGGTCACGGTTGTCAAGCCTGGGGGGTCACTCCAGGATGATTTATATGTTTCAGGGCTTTACAATGGATTTCATTTTTGTATGCAGCTTTTCATTATAGACTTTGAAGTCAAGGGTAGAGATTATTACATTGAAGATTTGGACAGTATGTGATTTTTAGTAACCTTGAGGAGATGAACTGCATTAGTAGGGTGGTGTTCTCCCTGGCCCAGATTCTGCTCTCAACGTGTGCACATGGAATGCTGCACATGCACTTGAGAATTCAGTCAGAAATGTGAAGAATGGTGCAACAGGCATGCCATTTTTTACCATTGGAGGTCTGAGGAAGTATTTTCCAGCAATTAAGATTTGAAGAAGATAGGTGAGAAAAGCAAAATAGGATATACTCGAGTCCATGCAGCAGAAGCTGGTGGAGGTCAGAAATTTAAGGAATACAAGTAGGCCTGAAGTTATCTGGAAAGCCTCTGGAAATTACTCAAAAAAGACAGCACTGTGGGAAAGGGAGGCATGCAGGAATGTGTGGGAGAAGCCTTCTTCCTCTGGTTTTAACATCTGAATAGTGTTCAGGAGACAGAACGTGACATTTGAATAAGCAGTGGCAAGAAGGAGAAGTAAACTTTGGATGTTTAAATTCTACCTTCTGAAATGTAGGTTTCTGCGTTATGACTGTTACAGACATTATTGTTAAGAACCTTCCCACTAATACTTGTATGCAGGACGGATAATTTGGACCACTCCACAATCTTGATCACTGTTGGTTTACATAGTCCTGCTATGAAAAAAATCAAATATAGAATCCATGTGAACTTTTGGGCATATTTCTGTGGTAGCAGACAGCAATGTTATCATGGTCAAAGACATACGTGTATAGGAGGAGTGAATTTAATACTCCTAGGATCTAACTATTGTAGGACAATTCTACTTGTTATCTGTGTTTATGTAAGTGGGAGTTTGCATATGTATTCAAACATGCCAGGATAGTTGTGCTTTTAAGGAATATACTGAAGTCCTTCTACTACAGTAATGTATGACTGCAATGGTCAAAAGTATGTAAGCATGAAGGAGCTGGCCTAAACTATCAGGGCTAACTAATGAAAAGCAAAGCCAGCAGAATTATTCCTCAGAGATGTAACTCTACGTTCTGATTGCCATTTTTGCATTTAGTGATCTTTTCAAAAATATATTGAGCTGCTCTGTACCAAAGGTAAGAAACCTCAACTCATACTACTTCAGCTGTCCGTCAGCCTCCTTCTTTTTCATAGCCTACAATTTTAACGTAGAAATTGAGAAAATTTCCTCCTTCCATCTTATAGTTTTCTATATTCTCATCTAATTGAGACAAGTTCTGGGCCAATCCCACTGGCATACATTGTTAGCGGTTTTGCTAAATTCAGTGAGGTTGCTTCTGATCTGCAATGGTACAACTGAAAGCAGAACTTTATTCATTGACCATACTTATGTGTAACAGCTGCACACACTATACTGCTGTATATCTGGTTCAGAGAAGGATCATCACACTCAGAAAATAATTCAGGATGAATTTGCATCATGCACAAAATGTAAAATCAGCAGTAATTCATGGTTCTAAAAAAAAGTTTTCCACTCTCATCTGGAGACTCAGCCGTCAGCATTACTCAGTGTGCTGTGAATCAATGAACTAAATCAGCCTCTAGCAGAGTGGGGATTAGAAAAGTCACTCTTTCCCAGAGGAAAATACTGCATACCAGTTTAGTGTAACAGCTTCCTGCTCCCTGATTTAGATCGCAAGGCATTAAAATACAGTAAATATCTATAACTGAGACAACATTAAAATGGCCCTGCTCCACAAATGAAACATCTGCGTCTTCATGGCAGATCATCTTAATTGCTTTGGTTAATTACTACTCATCAAAAAAGATATGAAAGTGGAACATACAGAATGAGTTTTCAAGGGGCACATCTTCTGCATTTATTCAGATTGGTCTGTGTGGTAAAAGGCCACATCTCATATGGTTCCTAACAGGAGCCATTCATGCTAAATGCTTGAACCCACAAGTGAACTGTTTAAACTCTTCCCTTGCAGCAGGAACCCCCAGGGTTTCACTCCAGAACCAATTACACATCTAACTTAAAAAAAAAAATAAAAAAAAATCACCATAACTAACCTAGGATAAAAGAGAAAGTAATGGCCTACTTTGATAATTCTGTATCCTTTTTCCCCAAAAAAGGAACGCTAACACATTCTGTGACAATGCTCTAAAGAAGCCAAAAAAATCCTGCTGTTTGTCAGAAGTGCTGGCAGAAGTGAATCACTTCTTTTAGTGTGCCTACAATCATAAAATTGACTCGAATTACAGTGAAAAGTTCAAATGTAAGGGATCAGACAGGTGAAGCAGCTCTAAATCGGGAGGTAAAGGCAAGTCTGTAAGAGTCATGCTTCTGGAGGTGACCATGCTGGGAGCATTTATAAACACATTTATAAGTACTTTTCTGTGCTGTGCCACTGTCCTTCAGCCTTACTTAAAATGACCAACTCTGAGATTAGACAAAAATCTAAGATGTTCAGCCATATTAAGGATTTTCTGCCTATTTCTACAGATTCTAGCTATAGTCAGCAGCATATAAAAAAAATAACCTGGGTATTCTTTTGCAAATAAGCAAGCTCTTTGAACAAATGAAATAGTGACACTTCGTCTTTTAGCCAGGCTGTGATGAACTGGAGATGCCCAATCCCATAGTACAGATTATTAGACTAGTGAGTTTCTTTTTTATTTCAGTGATTTTACATTTATTGAAATTTTAGTAGACAGCCAATACTCAACCCTTACACCCACAGTTTGTGTGAGAGTCACAAGCCTCACGTCCACAAAACACAGTGGAGTTTTCAGAAGGATGAGGGAAATAAATCTTTATCTTCTACATGTTTTATCTTTCTATCTCTGTTTACGCATATAAATTGTCATTTATTTAAAAAAAAACAAAAAGTAAAATAAAGGCATAATTCTTACTGTGTGAAGGAAAGAAAAACTTATTAAGAAATATGGGGAAATGGATCGAACTGTGAAGTTTTATAATATTTTTTGGTAAAACAGATGCTTCCTTATTAGCTCTAGAAGTATGCTTGTGGGAAATAATAGAGCTCAGAGGGTTATTGCAAAGTGAGAGATGAAAGAGGGCCTGCCATCCACAACAGGTCTTTGGTAGTGGTCTTCCCTTGGGCTGCACAGCCACAGCCTGACTCTGGGGAACAGGAGTGGATGGAAGCATCCAAGGTCTGCATCCGTGTACTCTGAGTTGTACTGAAATTACCTACATGCATGAACCACTGCCAGTCATACATGACTCTTCCTAATGACATACATAAAGGCACTGCTTTCTTTCCTCCCTATCCTCTAAATTACATAAATACATATAAAGCCATTTTGAGGCAACAAAAACAGCAATGGTCAAATCTATACTGCTTCCTCAGTTGCTGAAACTCTTCTAGTAAGATACTAGGGAAGGCAGAAAAGCTCCCTTCCATGAAAGACCCTGCATCATTTTGACCTGAGAGAAGCAAAGCTCTGGACCCTCAGGGTGGAACCCAGAAACTTGCAACCTATTACAGAGCAGTTCTGAAATTATCCATGCTCTTTATGACTTTTACTTCACATTGCCAGATATCAAGGAAAACAAGAAGTACTCAGGAAACTTACCTCCCACATGTATATATTTTGCAGCAAGACAAGTATAGACCATGCATGCAAAATTGCAAGATACCATAACAGCATCCAGAATTTATTTTTCTGTATCAGTCCTTTTCTTCTTTAGGCATCAGTTAAATTTTGTATTCCTCAATAAAAGTAAAAGCTAAAAAGCAAAGCTATAAGCCAGGATATATATGCCTTTGAAAATAACATAAACTTAGAAGTTACCTTTTTACATGCTGTGACAGAGCTTCCCAAACTGCTTCCCGAACTGTCTGTGCTGTTGCCTTGGTGCTCTGGGACTTCTTGCATCAGTTGAGATTCAAAGTTGCTGAAGAACAAAAGAAAAAAAAAACACAAAAGAAACCCCCAAAAACCTTTCCAGTGACTCAGCTACGTAGATAACTCAAATGATGCCAAAAATACAATGGATTAAAGAGATGCAACTTAAACCTAGATTACAAGAAGCTGTCTATAGTCTCCTTGCTGGCATTACTATCCTATTTATTACCTTAATTTTCCTTTCTTGGACAGCTCTCTGGAGCAATGTTACATGAATATGAAATAGCAGACCATTGCTTTTTGAAGACTAGAGGATAACACATACCTGCCTGTAATCACATCCATCTCTCCTGAATGATACTGTAATACATGGAACTAGCTCATTTTCATAAGCAAGCAGCTTGGAACAGCAAATGAAATACTTGCTGGATTAATTCACCCAGGTGGACATTATAAAAAGAAACATTTGCTGAAAAAGTTAAGGTGTAGTGACTAAAATGTAAACAAACAAACAAAACAAACAAAAAAAACACACACAACAAGAGTGGTTGAATTCTGTAACCCAGGCAGAACAGCTTGCTATACTGTAGGTTTAGAGCAAAGGTAAGCCATGCACAGTCTGTTTTGTGAGCCAGTTGTATACTGCAAAGCCACACTCACTTTGGGATGATGTAGATGTGAAAGACACAGACATAAAGATAAGCTCAACAAATTATTTGCATGCAGAGCTGGTATCACCCCTCGAACAGTACTTTTGGAATCATTCAGGCCAGCCTGGTAAGATCTCCCTCTACATCATAACTGACTTATCGCAAGCTTAGTGAAGCTTCTCTCTCTGGACGTAATGTGACAGCTATTAAAAGCCACACAGAGCTAAAGGCCTCTTTCTCCAGAAATTTCCCAGAGTATCCAACACAAATTTACTGAGTATCCAACAGCAGCATGTTCTGCTTTCTAAATTGGGTCTGTAGGGTGCTTTTAATTCTCTGCAAGTCACCTATGAGAAGACATGGAACACATGGTGATAGACCATAATAAGCAATCGGGTTACCATGGCTTAATAATCTGTCATCAGTTCTGACAGGATAACAGACCATATGAAATCTCCTAGTTTGCTCAATTGAAAACTAAAATGAATTTTCATTAAGTCACCTTCACTGGAGCTTAAGTCAATGTGTTAAAAGGAAGCTACTTTCAGCTTTTTGCCAAAATCCAGAGTCAAACATCAGAAGGCTACCCTTCTCTCAAAGGTTCATGTACAGATATTTTACTTAATAATCCTTGATAATCTGCTTAGAACCAGATATTCCCACTTCCACGGATAGGTAACTGTTGATATGTGAGGTACTATTCCATAAATTTTGGAACAAACAAACACAGGACATAAAATTATATATGCTGGAATTAGAACAGTGAATGAAAAATATAAAACTAATTAAGCACTTATTAATTGCTAATTAAGGGGAAGATTCATGAAGGGAGGACTGAACACACACACATAAAGGAGACCAGTACGTTACCTGACTTTACTTGAAAGGTGCAATACCCCCAGTACTCTCTAAGATACCAGTAGTGTTTGTATTTAGAAGGAAGTGTTCTGGTTGTTTACAAAATACCACTCTGTTGCTGAGATTGTATAGATAAAAATAATTTCTCTGGCATTTGAAAGAGCAAAATAGCACTTTATAAGCCTTATATGCTGTTCTTTAGCAGAATGGAGGACATTAAACATATGAAGTCACTCAGGTTTATATCTTCACTAAAAATAAGAACGTCATATTCAAAGGTCAAATACCGTATAAGTGAAGTGCCCTCCTTGACAAATCTGCATTTAGGCTAGCGGCTGCCTCTGTACTCTGTACAGCTCAGTACTTCCCAGCACAGGCTGTGCATGGCCTCTTTTTATAAGATACATCACTTGTGCAGTCTAATAGTAAGTTATAATCAAGCCTGACCTGCAGCTTGAAGAACAAGGGCCACTGTTTTCTCATGCTCTTCTCTTACAGAAAGACTGCGTGGCTTTGCCACTGCTTTGCCCTGCAGGGAGCTGGTATGTTGACAACGAGTGTTGCTCTCAGTTGTACTGGGTGCAGGTAACTGAACTCACAAGGCAGAGTGTCAACGAGTCTAAAAGAACAAAGATGATCGTGTGGCTACTAACTGCTGGCCTTTCTGGACCTCAATTAAACAGTACAAATAGAGTAGTATATTAAAGTATAGCTAGAAAATAAAGTTAAGGAGTCATGTTCTGGAGTACCGACAAATCTGTGCTATTTCTGGATGGTACTCCAGTTAGGGGTAGCGCATTGCGTCTTCCATACAGTAGTAAAGCAGTCTTCCCAGTCATGTGGAAAGCAAAAAGATCTGTAGCATCTTCTTGATTCTTTAAAATCTGCTTACTTTCCAAAATAAAACCACTTTTCATTTGTAAATATAGAAAACTTTGTTAAAGTTATCTGATGAGTGAAATAAATGTAGAACGCTATTATATGCTTTGAACGAGAAACAGCTTCGTTTCAGACTGAAGTTCAGACAGGCAAGAGCAACTGCCTTTGAAATTACTGAAATCTCATAAACCTAAATTCTCATGCCAGCTATCCCAGTAGTCAGAGATGTATTTCACGTCCAGCTGATTACTCTGTGCATAGGTAAAACCAGCAACTCTGTTTCCCAGAACAAGGGGCAACACGTTCAGGTGGATCTGCAACACTTTGGAACTCTTCTTTTTTGTCTAGAGGTTCAACATTTCCTGTGCTGTAGCTGTAGAGCTAAACCTTTATCCTTGTGCTGCATTGCAGTTCAGATCTGGAGCTGTGCTAGTAGAACAAACTCTAGCTTCTCACTGTTTGCAAAGCAGTTCACTCTGTCAGGGTTCACAGATGCTGAAAAGGGGAAAAATTTTCATGCATAAATGCAAAATTATAAGAGTTACACTTGGGAACAGTCTTAGACTCCTCAGCTGTTCTTCAGCGAGTTTATGGATGTACACTTTCTAAACGAAGTACAGAGAAACACATACACGCACGTACTTGCCACCACTGCTAGTCAGTTATGTGAACACCGTAGGTATCATGCAAAGCAGATACGCAGCAGCACATACTAATTGATGGGAAAATGGCACCCAGCTGAGTTTCTTCAGGTTGGCCATTTAATGTCACAAAATGAAGTCTTTCACAACACAAGCAGATGCACTGTACCACGTTCTGTCTAGCTATTTTCATGGGTCTTTTATTCAACACAGAACACAGGTTTGGCTTTTCAACACTTCTTTTACAATTACCTTTTCGTTCCATTAGATCAGTTTCCTCTCTTAATAGACTCCTCTCTAAGCTTTAATTTTCAACATGTATGTGATTTCTTAAGAGAGCCTCCTCAGGCCATTTAGCTCTGCCACCTTCTGCTCTGTAGCAAAGTCGGTCAGATTGGCCCACTTTTCATCAACTCCCCAGAGAAAATCTATTCTGTTTTTCTGAGAAGTTGCCTGCTCTCATTAGTTTCTCAACAGCAAAAAGCTGAAAGAAACTGCTGCAGAGATGTGGTCATGTCATAATCAAATTGTAACTCTGCATTCATGTCCTACACTCATTACTGCAGCACATTACGAGTCTACACAAAGCACTAGTCCTTCAAGGCATCAGGCACAGATTGACGCCTTTTCACTGCAAGATAAAGCAAGCTGCTGAAGGCTTCAGGTCCTAATTCTCACCTTTCCTAGGCTCCCCTTGTTTAGCATGTGATGGAGAATGCTGATCTGACTTGGACTTGCTCATCGGATTTAGAGCTATCATGGAAGGCTTAATGAGGAATCTTTGTAGGAGGAAGGCTTATTGCGGGGCTTCAGTCAGTACAGTGCTCAGTAGAGGGTGCACATCTTCTGTAATATCTACCAAAAATTTTCTGGATCTTGTGAGAGAATGACTTTTCCTTTGGTGTCAGAGATCCTAATTTACAATTCGCCTTTTGAAACTGAAGCTGGGAACCTGAACCAATGGCCTGGTGCTAAGAAGCATGCCATTTTCAGTTTAATACATCCATTAATAGAAGAGTTACCAGAGTCATTTATTTGCCACCAGATGCTGTTCTACTGATACGTGAATTATGATTGATACTTCTTTCCTACAAAGCTAAATTGTCTCACTAAGAACGCAAACAAATTTCTTGGAAATGGGAGGACTGCAGCAAAGAGCTATGAGGTTTATGGTATTAACTGTAATAGAAACCCATCCTTTGCTATTGAACAAAATGCAAAGCAATTGCTTCTATTTTCCTACATTGAATAATTCAGAAATACTGACCTTGATGACTCAAGACTTAATCAAAAAAGCACAGCTGCTCCTAAAAATAATTACCTTCTTTGCAGATGTGGCAGATGGTGCTACATCAACTACGAAGAGGTAATTTAAAGAATTCCCCAGGTTATCACTAAAGAAAATTAATCTTGTGAAACAATATCAGAAACCTCAATTTCCTACCATCTTGAACAATCATAACCTGCTTCAAAAAACCTTGCTGTTTAGTAATTGGTCCTAAGGAACAAGTTCAATAAATAATAAGTGACCACTACAATTTTTTTTTTTTGAACTAATCCTATTATAGCCTAGTGCTTTTCATCTTTTCATTATGATCCCTCATCTCAGCATTCAGAACATACAAAACATACTGATCCATGGAAAAGATAATCTTGATGAAGTAAGTGAACCAAATTTTACAAAGTGAGGTTTCTCAGTGCAATTAACTCCAAGCTAGTCGGCCACATTTATTATGTTCTGGTAATAGCTGTACTGAATGTTACTACCACCAAAAACTGTATGAATCTTATTTTGAAATAGAAATATGAGACAAGTGAAAGCATGGCAGAATTCTTCAGCATATTCTTAACTTTGTACTCAGAAACACCCAAAAGCTACTCAGAAATTGAGGAAGGCAGCTAGCTTAATCCAGACCCTAAGCAAACAGGTTTTTTGAAAGGCATGCAGTGTTCAAGCAGAATCCCTTAACTTCAAAGTCCAATGCCTTTTTGAAGTGGACATACTAGTCACACTGCTCCTCATGCTACCTTTCATATTTTGCAGTTTTAAAATTTACCTTTTTATGTAAACAGGTCAATAAAGTCACTAGCAGTAAAATCTTTAGATGTAACACTGTCAAAGTTACTATTTTAATCCACAAAATTGGTTTTGATTCAGTCTGGACCATGTGTATACTTCAATCAGAGCACAGATGGTTAGTCAAACAGATGCTCTATAAATACCTCAAACAAATGTCTTTCTGATTTTGTTATGGATTTGGAACCCATGTGCAGAATATAATCAGTGGCAATACCAGGAGCTGATCTTCTAAGGTATTCATAGACTTGTTCCAGTCTCCCTTGGCTGCTACTGACTTCACTGGGAACGCAAAATACTGAATAGTTCTCCTCGTTATCAGACCTGAGTGTCTATGCAGTCTAACAGGTACAGGATCAGGTTGCTAGTAAAACTAGCGCACTAAAAAGAGTAGAAGTTTAAGCCTTTATATTGAGATTGCTCATTTCACCATGCTTATTGGGTACTCTTGATTTACATTTCATTTTTATTGGTGATACAGCTGCAAAAATGCCAGGTCTTTTGCTGTGTAGTAATGAAAAACAAGAACAGAGAAAAGACAACCCATAGTATTGTATGGGTTATACAACCCATAGTTGTACAATGTAAAAGCCTTTACCCTCCATGTTTCCAGAGCCCTGAATGCCCTTTATTCTGTTCCAATTCAAAAAAGAAAAATAAAAATCTAGAAGCCTCTGCAAGCATTAGCAATGCTCAGACTCCTTTCAAAACACATTTTAAAAATATTACAAAAGAAGAGACAAGTTTAATGGAAGAACAAATGAAAAAGTGAATTAACAAAATTTCGTGTGATCTACTGCGAAATATTCCTCCCTTCCTTTATTTAGTGACTGAATCCTTTAAGGAAAAATAGCAAGAAGGTATAAAAAGAAGTCCTGGATCAACAAGTAAGGACCAGACAAGGTCTGATGAGGAAAAAGACTGACTGACGTAGGGAAAGATTAAGGAACCGAGGCTTAAATTCACATGGACTGACAGATCAGCTGAGACTCCTTTACTACCCTACAAGTGAGGAGATCATACAGAGCACTGGTGTGCCAGCTAAGTGGGAAACTTAAGGCACAGCTGAGAGTTTGACTGCAGGAAAGATAAATCTTGTTAAAGGAAGGATTCTAAAAACTGAATTGTTTATATGTACCTAACTTAAGTGGGCAGCGCTGACCAAGAAGATGATTTTAGAGAGATACAGACTGAACCCACTATATCCAGATACTACAAACAGAACAGAATAAAGCAGTTTCATTTCCTCTATAGCAAAGCAATAGGTTTGCTACTACTTAAGCCAGTGAGCAGCAATATAAAATCAGAAATATTCCCCCCCAAAATTCCTTATTTACTTAGCATTTGTAGGTACACTGTACAATAGCACTTGTTCTTGTGCTGTAGAAGGAAGGACAAAGAGAAAACACTTGGGTTTCCTCTCAAGAATATTAACAACTCTGTATTTATTAAGCAACTTACCTTACTACTGCACTTTTGAAGGCAATACCTATTCTTTGAGAAATGAATACAGATTACGTTGTTAGTGTAGCACAGTGTAATATTCCAAGGGTGTGACGTTATCTGACCTTACTTCTTTTAAAATAATGGAAAAAACATGGTGACACAGCTGGAATCTGGTGAAACTTAGTCCAAATTAAACACACAGCAAATGTGTGTGCAGCTCCCGCAGACTTCAACTAGAATTGGAAATTCTTAGCATTTTTCAAGATGAAGTCCAAGATGTTGCAAATTAGGCTTTCAAGCCAAAAACCACTGGGCAATTTTTAGAAGCCTGGTTTAAATGTTTCTTGCATTTAATAAACAAATTGATTTCTCTGTCTGCTCATCTTGTTATGCACAAACTGTCAGGTGGGCATTTCAGGAGAACCAGAGGAGCATAAGACAGGAAGAACCTGGTGATTTCATGTGCAGGATGTTAATCTTTGCTTAAGTAGCTTGTTAAATATTTTTGGCATCTTGTTTATATCATATAGCCGAATTTCACAGTCAAGATTCTAAACTAGCTTTTGCCATAGAGCCATGCAGTGTGTTTCTGATTAGGAGCATTAGAGCAGCATGAGTCAAATATTGACAAAACGGGTGTCGGCGTGCAAAATGTGCTATCAAGTATTTCACTACTTGTCATCTTTCTTGAAATTTACCTTTTAAAGATCTCAGGTGTACTCTATAAAAGCTTTTCATTAATTAAATTCAAGACATACTAAATATTTTTGAAAGGAAGAGAGAGGTGACAACAATGCTCGTAACTTAAAAGCTAATGAGTATGTCATGATTTTATTTGAATAGAAAATGCAGGTAGCTAATCAAAACTTGCTAGATGTTTCAGTGTTTTCCTTTTTAGATTGATTACGAATCAAATATACTGTAAAAGCATGAGTGCAATGTGGTAGGTACTCAGGATTATGTGCGTGATAGGAAGGGGAACAGTGCTTCATGTTCTGAATGGGTTGTTTCTAATGGTAGGAAGACTTTTGGAAATTCTTTGTACCTACTCACTTCTACTCAGGCATAGTAAATTTGGCTTTGGAAATCTGACAGTAGCAAGGGGCTGATTTGTCTCCCAATATTTAAAGGAGAAGCTTGGGAATTTTCTACTGAAAACATTCTTGTTTCCAGCCCTTTTTATTTGAAATAAAGCCAAACTGTGCAGATTTGAGCTGAATCTTTCATAACGTTGTTTAGGATTATAGTAGTGTTCACAAACCAATGTTTTTACCTTAACTAATGACTCCAGAAATATAATACAATAGTCTAAAAATAAGTGTCTTCATCTAAATTAATCTCAGAAATGTCCTATTCTCTTCAACCCAGTATTGTTTCTATGACCACCTGCAGTTACATTCATAAACTATCTAGTTAAAATGTCAGGGTACATTCTGAAGTTATTTTAATGCCAAAGAATGCATTCTGTCATTGCTTATTTGAAACACTTATTTTTACATAATTTACATGTCTGAAACATTCCTGAACAATTCTGTTCTGATTTTCTACTAATATCCCAATGAAACACAAATCTTATAAATTTTGATGCTAAATTAATATGTCAATAAACAGCAATTTGTGTTAACGTAGGGACAACAAGGGCTCAATACCACTGTTTGAAAAGTGTGAGTTTTTATTTAAGAACACAATAACATTACCAGAGAAGTGACAAAAATGAAGCTGCCTCCCTGGTTGTCTTGGTGTCTAATAATATAAAACATGCTTGTATATAATTATATCAAGATATTACAAATATTGTTTTTTGTTTACCTTGCCTTTTTTTTTTCTTTTTTCTTTTTTTTTTTCCCCCCCCGTGGACTATAGTATGTTTAACAGGATTGAATGGCAGGTATAAAGGCAACATTCTTGATTTTTTTGCAGCTTAAGCAGTGTAAGGAAAGCATGAGATTTCAGTCCAAACAATGATTTTTTTTCTTTTTTCTTTTTTTGGCAAGATCAATCCTCCTTCTTTCTATCCCCTAAAATCTTCTGCCTTTCTAACTGTATAAGGAACCTATCTCTGAGAGTCTAGAGATGAAACAGATCGCTGAGCTATTAATTTTAATTAATTGATTTTTTTTCCTTGGCGGCATGATGGTAATAAATTCCAGAGCTTCTTCAGCCACTGCTTTGCAATCAACTTCAGAATAACTATGAAATTGTTGTGATAACTGGGCCTGAAATACTTGCTGACTTTTTACTGGGATGCCCAGGATCCAGCAGGACTATACACTGTTGACTGAGCTCAGGATAAGCTCATAGATAACCTTATCATTATGTGCAGTGTGATTAAGTGTGTATTTGCTAATTGAGTATTCTTGTATTTACACCTAATACAAGAATATAAACCAGACTATGTGTAGACATGGATTTTCAGTTATCAACTCAGAAACCAAGAGAAGATTTGGTTGCAGAGAATGTGAAAGAGAAGAAATTGCTCTTTGATGCCACTTGCTCTTTTTTTATGTTTGGTCCTTGAAGACAGGAGGATAAGTGTTTCTATTAGAACAATTTTAGTTCAGATGCAGACAAGTTCACTTACACCATAGTCTAGGAATGATCCTACAGTAAATTCAGTGAAGCTGACCAAGTAGTTGGGTCATACATGATGAACTAAACCTGCCTTCTATATCGCAACTGTTAGCTTGTCCAGGCTTTTTAAAAAAATAAAAATAACATGGTAGTGTGACAATTTTGTATTCTGTAATGAACCCTGAAGTGTCAAATGACCATAACAAACAGTACAAAGTAAACCGAAGGTGTTCATTGTTTCTGGGGCACAGGCATGAGCCTACTTGAGCAGAGCCCAGCAGCAGCCGTGCTCTTCCTCTGAGCTTCACTGGGTGCAGAGGTGGATTCTTGACTTGGGTCTTTGGGAGCATTTAGATTTTACTCTGCTCACTGCTGCAAAGTCCTAATCCTCTAATTCAAAGGAACAAAGAAAATGGTACACACATTAATCCAGGTTTTGCAAAATTACTGTTGTTTCACTAGTGGGGGATCACTGTAGCAAGTTCAGCCAGAGAAAGATACGGTATAATATACAGGTCATGTTCTGTGCACCCAAAAGAAATCCATTCCAAAATAAACATGGTCCTATGATCTCTTGCTCTTTTTTTTTTTTAATGGATTTGGATTGTTATTTGTACTTGTATTATTTGTTTGTGGTCCATCTTTGTTTTTTCAGTAGTTATTCAATCATTTTTCTATACACGACACCCTAAAGGCCTGAATAAGAAAATCAACTGTTGCACTCAGCAAATATGTGCTCAGTTATGATTTGTTTCTACTTATATGAAATAAAAATCTGCTACTGATAGCAGTACCCAAAGACATATCCGTGTTATGCTCAGATGCCCACTGCACAATGTACAGTATTGATTTCCATAAACTTAGAAATATGGCTGCACTTTAAGCAGCATCAAGGCTTTGCATTAGGAAACTACAATAACATTTAAATTATATCATGCAAACCACTGAGACATTCCAATCATGTGGCCATTGGATTTCACTGAATTTATGGCATATATTGTACACGGGATTGAATTTATTGGCAGGTACAACATGAAGCCAAGATTACATGACCATTTAACTACACCCCTCAATAGCCATTCTATTACTTCTATATTTTTACATATTCCAGAAAAAAGTATTTTTTTTCTAGTTGAGGGGAGGGCTTCATTTCAGACTTGTGGGAGGACAATGGGTTTTTCATTTCACTATCACAGCATGCAATTTTCTTCTTTTTAAAAATAAATGAACTGTTCATTTTTATTGGATGTCTACAATGGTAATACACATCTTTCTCTGAGAGGGAAGAAATTGCCTTGACAACATAGAATAGCGATCTATAAGCATGTTGTTGGACTGTTATCCTGCTGATTTGAACTCTTCCCTTTTCAAACTGAAATAGCATAGACAGCTATAAATGAATCTTGGGGGAACAGGATAAGGACCTGATTTAAATACAGTTCTGCAAACTACGATACGCCTTTTTTTTTTTTTTTTTTTTTTTTAAATCCCTTTAAAAGCCACTGCATGTAATGAACAGCTCCACTGCTGGCAGAGATGCACTGTAGCTGGTATACGAAATTCTGAAGCATATTTATAAGTATGGAATCTCCTGGATGCTACAAGAAGACCCCTTAAGTTTTTCCTTGCTGAAGGAAGATACAAGTCCTGTCCTATGGGACACTCTAAGTAATCTTTGCCTTCCCTGAAGTGGGAACTACAGGTCCAAGTAACTTAAGGTCAGCACACAAGGCAGCACTGCTGCCCCCTTTGGGCTGCTGAATGCATTTCCTTGTACAACTCCTCTGGCATTTGGCTGAACAGTTACACTCGAGCTTCCTGAATTTACCTAGCCCATACATACTGTGCTGCCACTCCAGTAAGAAAATTAGCCTCTGTGCAGAAAAAAAAAAAAGCAGCCTACACATCTAACTGATTAGTTAATGCTACGAAGTCACTAATTCTATATAACATTCCACCACATGGGTGCCCAGCGTATTTTTGGGAAAGCAGGTTTTAAATGTAACACAAAACGCCTTAGTTCAATGAATTCCAGTTTTTCAGCAATTCATGTAATAAACCAAAACTCTTCCAGAAAACAAACGACTCCCGTAATACTTGGAAGCTGGTTACAGCTAGTGCATGGAGCTAGCTCAGAAACAGAGTGCAGAGGGTAGGACCCGGTCTTAAAATGGACCTGCTAGGGTTATACAGGACTTGATGACCACATTTCACGAACTGGGAAATGTGCACTGCATCAGGTTCTGTGTTAGATTTCTTTTTAAGTCTTTTACTTCAGCTGTAGATTAAACTTAACTGAGATCTGGAACAGAATTTTTCTTAGGTAACAGTCAAGCAGAATTTATTAGGTATACAATAAATTGTGATGCCAGAACCAACAGAAAACAGCTTTGATAAAAAATGCTGACTATCCACTATGTGTCATGGGCATTGGCAGCAGCCAGATATTTAATAATAATCAGTCAAGTGTTGAAGTGAAGAAAATTAATGAGGGAAACTAAAGAGATTAATGAAAATAATCCAAGGTTGACAGGACTAAGCAAAATCCTAAAAAAGAAGGTTTAAAATTTATACTGGCCACCAAATAAGTGCCAGCAATCATAATACTAATCAGCATATACTAAATTTGTACTAGTTTTTAAGAGAAAAACAGCAATACTCCATATGAATTTTTCCCATCTGTTTTCAGTGAAGAAGGGAAGGTATACTGTACGTGCAGTTTGAAGCACTACTGATGAGCAAAGAGGAGGTTAGAAAGACAAACCCTGACAAGTTTCTGATGCCAAGCTCCCTGTATACATACTGCACCAGTGCTGGGCAGCCCACAGGCTCCTGCTCCTCTGGCATGCAGCCCAGAGCCTGCCCAAAGCATGGGAAAAAAGGGGAGCTAATGCTGTATTTTACCCAGTGAGTTGCTAACTAAAACCAGTGTTTTCTGTATAAGACAGTTTAATTAATTTTCCTTCTTCTGAGAGAAAGCTAAACCTACTCTGCCACTTGTGGGTGCGTGTTCAGAAGTACCTTACCTTGCTTGGGTTCCTGATCCTTCCTGTGGAAGCCGCCTCCCTGGTGTTAGATAACTACACACTGGTCTGAGGCAGTGTGGCACTCCAGCCTGAGCTGGAACTAATATTTAATACAGAACACTGCAACCAGAGTGACCATTGCTGGCATGCCTGCGATCCTGGACCGCTATCCCCACCTGGCTGAGCTCTCTCAGCCTCTCCTGGCAGCCTGCCCCTGGCCCTGCAGCACCTCAGGCACACAGAGCACTCTGCTGTCTGAACATGGGACTTGCTGTCCTGACTTCTGGCTGTGCAGGTGCCAATCATGCCTTAAAATACAGCTTCCGTGCGTGCTCCAGTTTATGATGTTTGTAGCCCCAAGTGGCTGAGGAATGACAGCTGCATCGGGGAGTGACTTGAAGGTGGTTTTAGTGCTGGGGTTCCTTATCCATGTGTGGATGAAGGCTCCCACCAGCCTAACTCTGCCTCACTCCTACTCAGACTATAGCTTAACAAAATACATTTGACCAGAAAGAATAAAGTAATTAACCGAAGGCTGAGGAAGGAAATGGAAAAACCCTGCTAACCTAATAAGTGTGCTTGCAATCATTATTGGAAAGAGCTCATTGCCTAAAACATATACAAAATGCACAGCACAGGAACAAAGTATGACACCAATCAAATTACCACAGATACATCTTAAGGTTTCTCGAGCCTATCCTGGGGGAGAGATGTTTTGAAGGAGGAGAGGACTGGATGATACAGAAGAAAGACTGGTAAGCATAGGCAGTACTGCAAATGCTATGACTGATACCATTACAGGCAGTGCAGTCAGAAGGGGTGAGGTGATGCATAGCAGCAGAGAGGGAACTGAAAGAGGAGAGTAATGGATGCAAGTATGAAGTTCATGTGGGAGGCTAGGCTAGCCTGGATTAAAGAATTCAAAATAGGTAAGATTGGTAAAATAAAGCAGTAAGTGTAGATGCAAGTCTGGAAACTAAGCACTAGGGTTTTGTCACTAGAGTGCATATTGGGTTAGTGAAACAAAACATGGAATTTATGCTGTTCAGTTCTTTACTACTTCTTCAAGTCTCCGTCCTCCAGTCACCCACAACCCCACTGCTCGAGGCAGCAGATTTCTCATCCACAGACTTACAAACGTTGATACTAAGTTGCTTCTGCTTTTAGAGGAATTTTTCTCCCTTGACCTCACTGAAGAAAAATATCCCTCCGAGAATTATCGCCTGTTTGACAACATAGGTTAGCCAGGTTAATGAACTGTTCAAAGTATTTCCCCATGAAAATAGAACAGAGTGTGTCATTTCAAGAATTCCCACCACTGACAATCAAATTGACAATACAAGCTGACATTTTAAGAAGGTGGTGAATCTCACAAATGATCACATTAGATACATTTTCTGGCCACTCCAATCAAAACATTTGGTTAATTCACATGCCAATTTGCAAATGAAAAGCATATCCATAGAGTATTAAACTTGTGACACCATCCACTGCTCTAATGCATGCAGTTATCTTGATAATTAAAGTTCTGGCAATACACACTTGTTCAGGAGATTTCTTCGTTTGTCCTCTTTCATTTCAGTAAGATTTGTAATATATTTATTTGTTTCTCTCTTATTTGCCAAGGTGGACAAATACAGAGAATGGATCTGCAACCTAGGCAGTCTCACCAAACACTACCCGTCACCCCAAGTAGCTCAGTCTTTGCCTACTTCATTCCACTCATCACTGACAATGGCTCCAAATTAATTCAGAGTACTGCTTCCTGTTGTTCTGTTTTTGTTGTTGCTTTCAATTCTTTAACAATTCCTTCAAAGAAACTGTTAGATCTAGCTTAGTTCCTTGATTGTAGTACTTCATAATTTGGGTCATTGCCTGCAATTTTGTCTCCTTACAGGATCAAAGTTTTATTTCACTCATTCCTAAAAGCATCTTTTCCCATTTTAGCACAAAGCCACCAGATCTGTTCTCTCTCCTATACAAAATTTGGGCTGCTTTGCGGGACTACAGGAGCAGCTGCCAGCTGAAGTCTGGGACATTAGTGCTACTGTCTAAGGTACCGACTGAAATGAGCGAGGGCCACATGCCTACTGTCTGTAATAAATGTCTGATAAAAACACAGCTTTTGGATCTGTTCTTAGCTGTCTGTAATAAATGTCTGATAAAAACACAGCTTTTGGATCTGTTCTTAGCTTTGAATATCTTAACTTACCTCTCTGCATCTTTGATCAGGCCTAGCATATTGATCAAATATGAAAAGTGCTTGGTTTCCAACAGGGACCTATAAAATCAGAAAGGCTTTTCTTAGCTTTTATCTATGCTCTGTGAGCTTAAGTCTTCTGCAATACCAAGTATTACTGGGATGTAGCAAAGATATTTTATTTCATGTAGGTGATACAAAACTTTTTGTAGTACATGAGGAGTGAGTTTATAAAAGATAGCAGACATCCTTTGGGCTTCTCTTTTCACTGTTGAAAATATAAAAGCCGGTACTTCTCATCTGTGTTTCATGGAAATGCATTTTAATTCTTTTGAATTCAGTCTAATGTTGCTTCTAAGCCTCAATGCTGCTTCTAATTCTCAGCTGAAGAACACATTATTCCTCCTTTTCTTTCCAGTTTTCACACAAAAAGTGAGTTGAAAACATGTGCCAGTCCAAAAGACGAGTGTCTGAAGACTCGTATTTCTATGTCAGCTAAGATGACTTTCAGATATACAGGCTTGGCCAAAAAATTGTGTATGTCTATAGGTTTTGTTTCATAAGCTTGAGCAGAGAAGCTGCAGTTTTACCAAAAGGGGTAACTGTGCAACAGCATTCCAGGTAGTCAATGGCTTGTACAGGGGACAGAAGCAAAGCAGTTCCTGGCTTCTATTATAAATAATGCACATGTGTTTCTTCCTGCCTTTCTCCTGAAAAAGCAAAGTGCAAGCTTGTAGGTTTAAGGACTCAATGCAGTTTTGTTCATTCACCATAAATTACAAATCATTATAGACTACAGTTGCAGGTTCCTAACTGCGACGTCTACCAAAAATGTCTTTTAGCTGCTTGAAGAAAAAGTGACAGCTATCAGTTCTGTGCAGTTCTCTGCAACTGCTCGTGTGATCCCCAGGGTAAGCATTCACTCCCAGAGCTACTGCTGGAGAATTAATTTATCAGTGGATGCCCAAAGGCCCTGCTCTGCTGTGCTCCGTGGTGGCTGAAGGCATCCAGATACCGCCTTTTGTTTCTGCGTTCAGCTATGGAAACCAAAGCAAGGGAAGGTACTGAGCAGGAATTAACATGCAGCCCAAATTTACATAGCGATCACAGCATGTGATGGCAGAGTCAACGGGGAAGGCAGAGCTTGGGCCCTGGTTTAGGAAACTGTGTGTATGTGACTAAGATCAGCCACAGAAACGAGCCCATGTCTAAAGCGATTCTGCAGGGAAGATGCAAAAACCCATTTGTTCTTTAACATTTTGGCAGTAAGACTTCCTTCTTTGGTAAGGTCTGTAAAGCGAACTCCCAAACACTAACGTTAATTGTTTGTGCTTCTGGGCAGCTGCTGTAAGTAACTTCCAGTTAAAATCCCCCAAATATTCTAGGGGTTGGTGGGTGGGTACGATGAGCTGAAGGTGTATGAAGAGTAGTTATTTGTCCCAATGTGCTTTTTTCCCCAGAGTTTGCTGGTAAAGACAGGACTAGGCTGAATTATCACTGTTCTAGTTATCAGCTTTTCTGGGATCCTCTGACCCTTATTTGCAGACAGAAAATATGAAGTTTACGTAGCTCAGCAAAGAGAGGGTTACCTTGATTAAAAAATAACAAGCAGCTGTCAACATGCTAGCTGCAGGAGATAAAAGGGATGAAAAAGAGGACTACAATTCCAGGAGCAAGGAAGGCTGACTTGCTTAGGTTGTAGAAAGAAAATCATCCTTCAGTACGAAGAAAAAGGTATGTTGCTCATGAGAGTGAGCTAAGTCTTGGCCTTGCTACAGAAATAGACAGTATTTCCAGGTAATATAGGCCTAGCTAGGGTGAAGAGCTCACCAGCTAGCAGAGCTCTAGAGTGGGACTGGTTTCTCAAGAGATGTTCTCTATGATGATGAAAAGCTTAGCAACAATTGTGTAGAGCTGGAAGATAGTTGTATCCCTATGAGGAGGCAAGCATTTAACAGTGAAAGCAAGACCGTAAGCAAGGAAAACAGCATGCCAGCTTGGTAGCTTTAAGTCTGTCTCTGTGGAATGTCTGTTTTATCCTGACCTGGGCTACTGGGGTCAAGATTGTGTTTTACCCATTTTTTCTTTCCAGTGAGTGAAATACAGGATGTCAGATCAGACAAGCTTGAAGTCTTTGTCCTTAAATTTTGAGTCCCTTCTACCCCCAGACTGCAGCTTCCCATAAAACACTAGTTTATAAAATCACCTTGGTGTGTGTGTAGGGAAGCTTTATACAAGAAATACTAATGGTGATTTTCTTATTTTTTATTTTAAAAAAAATGCTAAATCCTCCTAACTTCACCCTTAAATGCCAAGGGAGAGGGCTATTCCTCCTAGGTTAGGCAATTCAGATCAAAGTGCAAAAGCATTATTAAGACTTTGTCAGGAAATAACTATTGATTTGAGAACTTATTCAGTCAATTCTCTTCTAGAGGGTGTTTTGGAGTTTTTTCTTTTAAACAAATAAAAGCAATTTTTCATGCAAGTGATTATCGCTCGTGTAAACGCGTGCCCCCCCCTCCCACCCCTGCTGAATATTCAGGTAGCTCTGTATCGTTTCACTGCCTTCCTTTTGAGAGAACACAGCCTTAAACTTATTTCTAATATTTCAGCATTCTCTTTGGGACGCTGCATGACCAAAACAAAACCAATTGTAATTATCTGCAGCATATGCTTTGTATCTCCGATGGTCTGTAATACACTTAACGGGTACAATTTCTATAATACTTCTGCCTGCTTGCTATCATCAAAATGTGATTTACTTGTGATCGTTGAAGATTACGCTTAACTGTATCTCGCATCTCCAGCAGGCTGCTCCTATCTGTGCTTCAATTTCCTCCTTGCAGGAAGTTTTGCTCTAATCCGCTCCTTGTAAGCGCACGGAACCCGTGCGTGGCTGCTCGCTGACAGGAGCCCAGCGCCAGCTGCCCGGCCCCTGCCAGAGACCTGACCCGCTAGCTGCTGGCCGCGCTCACAACCGGCTTAAGCGCGACATCCTAACGGTATTTTACTAAGCGCCAATTAACTCACCGACTCTCTTAGGACGCTAGAGCAGGGGGAAAAAACAGCAGTTAGCGGAAAACCAAAGGACTACATCGCCGCTCCCCTCACAAACGCCCTCGGGTTCCCGCTCTCGGTGCGGCAGCGGGGCAGGCAGCGGGACCCCCCGGCAGCCCCAGGCCGGGTGCCGCTCTCCCTCCGAGCCTCACGGTACGGCGGGGGGACCCGCTGCCGCCCCCCGTGTCGGGGTAAGGGGGCGCCCGGCGGGGCCGTTCCTCCCCCGGGGAGAGGCGCGACGCGGGCCCTACCTGGGCGGGGGGCGGCCGGCCATGGCCGTGACGGGACCCCGGCACCGGCACCTCCGCTCCGACGGTGGCGGGGCAGCGAGAGCGCGGCCCCGGCGCTGCTGCCGGTGCTGCTGCGGCGCCTGGCAGCCCTGCCCGCCCCGCCTCACTCCTCCCCGGCCCGCCTCCCCGCCCGCCCTCACGGCGCGGGTCGGGGCCGGCCCCGGGGCTTTCCCCACCTGCCAGGCGCCGAATGGCGGCGGTGACGGTAGGGGCGGTGAAGCGGGGCCCGCGGAGCCGTGCCGGGGGGCCGCAGGGCTCGCCCTGTGCCCTGGGCGCGCTGTGGAGAGCGGGACCCGGCCCCAGCACCCGGGCGGTTTAAGCGCCCCGGGGGTTGTGTCTGTCCGTGTGTCTGTCAGTCCGTCTGCCTCAGATGCGAGCCTGAAGAATTTAGAAAAGGGCGGGTGCTCTGGTGAAACACCTCAGTCTTGTTTTGACTGCTTTCAGGCTATTTTATTTAGCTGCTTGCTACTTGCAGCCGTCTTACCCTCCCTACCCCCCAAGAGAGTACTAAACATCTTGTGTCTGGGCTGAACCTGCACTGTACAAACTATCAGAATTGGTTTCTCACCATAAATTTACAAAGAGGTGAGATTGAAGGCATCCTTGTCACAGGCGAGGCGTGGTGCAGACAGCGTGCTGGTGAGCGCTGTGCTGAGCCGCCTGTGTTCGGGAGGAGACCTTTGGCTCAGGTGTGAAGCTCGCAGGGCTGGAGGTTACTGGCATTGCTGTCAGCCACTGTCATGATCCACCTTTTACCAAGATTCGTTTTCAGTACATTTATGCTCTAGGTCGCAGCCCCTGCTCTGCTCTGTCCAGTGAGGTGACACAGGAACTTTGCTTCTGTTAGTTACATGGAAAACACAGTGTTCAGCAGAGGAGTTCAGCAGTAAGGCTGTGGCAAGGACTTGTAAATATCCACGAATACTGCTGGAAATGCAACTGATGTACAGTGAGCCCTGCTCCTTTAGTCATCGCTGTGTTCAGAGATTTGCTGAACGAATTCAAAGACTTAGAGGGAGGACAGGTGGCCAGGGCAGCTAAAGCCCTGCTTTGACAGCAATCTTTTCTTTGTGCAACAGAGACTTGGTGTTTCTGTCGTTTAAATGCTTTGTTCCTGTGTCCTGTCTACACCTTGCTATTATGAAGTCATGAAGCTTAGTGAGGTCTGGAAGGGTCTGAGACGTGTCGAGGGAATAATTTTATATATGACTTCAGGTTTTGTTCTCTGTTCCAATTTACAGTGCAGACATTTTGTAAACCAACTTTGCATCCATGGTATCATTTGACTGCTCTGGAACCGTAAGAAAGGCTACCTGAAGGGTTTGCTCTTGGTGACTTTGCTTAAACCAGAGGAAAAGTTTCAAGTTAATCTTAAAACACCTCTTAAGACTTTGCACTCAGGATATGGATTATCCTTGCTGTTGTAGCAGTCGATCTGTCAACTTGTGAAGCGACAAATGAGGGGTGGCAGGACTGATAGCTACATTGTGGTGGCTATGGGTAAATGGGAATCAAAGCAACTGAAAGTGCTGGGTTTCAAATGGAAAGTGGAGAAGCTGAGAAATCTAAGAGACAACACAGCCTCTTAGGGGAGCACTTGAAACACGCTGGCTTAATGCCAGCCCATCTGACAGCACAGAGACCTAAGGAATCTTTCCAGGCTCTGACTGACCCTGAGTGAGTGGAAATGCAAGCCCTGCTCACTCCTGAAACTGAATGAAACGTTACCCGTGAATATACCAATGTACTTGCACTTACATACTCCTCTGACGTGGCCCCCTTAGCACTGTGCCCTACCTTTCTCACTCTCCAATTGCTCTTGCATCCCTCCTTCCTGGAAACAGGCTTAAATGCCCTTTCCTCCTCAGTTCTCACCATGCACACCTCATCTTTTTGGGGTCATTCAGATTCCCAGGTCTGTTGTGTCCCTCGACCCTGTTGGCTCTGTCTCCCTTCAGCTCTTCTCTAATAGACATCATTGTCCAACCCATGCAGTGCCTAACATTTTCTGTCAGCTTTCACTTGATCGGTTACTTTCATTTCACCAGTCCTCTCTAAACAATTTGTACATGACTCTGCATCAAATCTCCAGTTTTGGATTTAAGTGTCCTATTTTCTCTTCCTTGTCACAGCACTCCCGTTTGGATAAATTCAATCCTGTTACCACCTGCCTTCTAATCTCCCACACTTCATTCAGTAGCTTGTCTGCTCCTTCTTCACTGTCATTATCTTATCCTTTATCTATCTGTGTTTAAGCATTTCTTCTGTCACAGATGTCTACTATTACTTCAGATTGAGTCCAGACCAGACACGACTCTACCTAGGTGTCTCTTTAGGCTGTGTTTAGACTAGTAATTAAAGCTGGGCTTTAGAGAAAGGCCTGTTCTCTGGCCCATGGACACAGAGCAGAGCATGGCTTGTGTCCAAACTCCCTTTGTCCAAACTCCCTTTGTCCTTTTGTCCAAACTCCCTCTTACAGACAGGTGGTGGTGGTGTGTGTGTGTGTTGTTTTCTTTTTTTTTCCTCTATTTGAAAAACACTAACAATTAAAGAGTATAACTGATTGTGGGGCTGTGCCTGCTCTGTTGACACACATAGACATAGCTGATGTAACCAGTTGTGGAATGTGGTCATCTATTTCATTCATCAATATGCTCAGTTTCTTATTGTCTAACCTCTCTGAGGTCTTGGACACATCCTGAGTGTTGCAGCCTCTCTGTTCTGGTAGCCTCATTTCTTAGTTTTATGTACAGTAGTTATTTGAACCTTCTTGTCACTGCCAAGGGTAAGGCCTTTAATGTTAGTTCATCCCCTTGATCTTGTATTTACTTCTCTGAATTCATCATGAATTCTGGAGATGAAGCTCAGACATTACTTACCTACAGATGTTCTATTTGACTGTCTTACACCATCTCCCGTCTTTAGCTCTTCAGTTACTCTCCTTTTCCCTAGCAGCATGCAATTCTTTTCTCTCTGTATCTTTGCTGTTCTCTCTCTTGCTTCTTCTTTTACTCTCTTTGCTTTTTCATTCCCAACAATTCTGCTGTAAGTCCTTTAACTTTCTAGGCTACAGTTTTTGCATTCCTGCGTCTGGGTTTCAGAACAGCTTCTTCAGTACCGCTGGATGCTGTGCTCCTGCTGTGAAGGAAAAGGACAGACAGATCTTCAGCAAGGGACAGTTTCGAGAAAGGAAATACCAATTTTCTGTCAGTGATGTTTGCACTCCAGAAGTTCTTAAAAGCTTTTCCAGTCTCTACTTCTTTCTGATTGCTTGCCCTTGTGCATTGTCAGGGGAAGAGCTCTGTGACAGAGAGAAGTTTGTCCCTGATTAGAAGCATGGATATTTGTTGCTCATGCTTTCCCGTATGTTTTGTCTTTGTTCCCTGATGTGATATGGCTCTGAACTATTATTTTTCATCATAAACACTGCTGCTTATCTGTCTTTTACTCCTGCAGATAGCACTGAGTTAACACACATACTGGTTCTTAGTTTGGCAAGAAAGATTGATCCCTTCTCTGTCTTTATTTATTTATTTATTTTTATTTTTTTTCCCTTGGTTGCTCTTTGTTGTCTGGCTTGATCACCCTGCAAAACCCACAAACCTGTCTTGTACAGAGGACATGGGCTCTGCTATTCTTTCTTCTACCCACTTTATAGCCCCTCTTGGAACCAGTAGTTATCATAGAATCATAGAATATCCCGAGTTGGACAGGACCCATAAGGATCATCAAGTCCAACTCCTGGCACCACGCAGGTCTACCCAAAAGTTTAGACCATGTGGCTAAGTGCACAGTCCAATCAATTCTTAAATTCAGACAGGCTTGGTGCAGTGACTACTTCACTGGGGAGCCTGTTCCAGCGTGCGACCACCCTCTCAGTGAAGAACCTCTTCCTGATGTCCAGCCTCAACTTCCCCTGCCTCAGCTTAACACCATTCCCATGGATCCTGTCACTGGTGATTATCTTCTGAATTTCCTCACAATCCACCAGAAACGCCCTCATTTCAGGTACTTGCTCTCCCCTCCTGTGAAAGCCCATAGCCTTTGTTTCTGAGGAACTGGCCCTGTGTGGCTTTGTGCAGTTGCTCTTATTGCTTGGCAGCGTGGGTACATTGCCTAAAAAAACCTGTTCTCTTGCCTGCAACCTGCCTTGACAGAACAGAACTGATTACTGTCACACATTGACTTATTTCAGAGCTGTCAGTGGAAGTGTATCTTCTCCTCAGCTTTTAGATACGAGTTGGAAACAGGAAGAGACTGCTGTGGCAGTTCAGTTAGCTCTGTCTGTCTTTCTGTGTCAGCCCAGGACAGCGTTCCCACACGGGGTAACAGAAAGTCACGGCCAGAGAATAGAAGTGCCTTCACAGGATACAGACCGTGCCAGTTGTTTGCCTTCAGTTTTTGTTGGTTTAGACTTTTGTAAAAATTCCAAGCAGCTATTTAAAAATAATTAATCATCCTTTCTGTTGGGAAGACAGGCAGAATTAACTGCTGCAGAGTTGTCAGTTTGCACTAACAGAAACTGAAACAATGGTACCAAACAGAGCTGACTGTCACATGAGAAAATATGTCAATCATTCCTGAAAAGGCAGAGGGAGCCAACCTTACACTAAGGCACTGAGGTGGGTTTGAAGTTCTTTTCACTTTCAGTAAAAAGTCGTCCTTGAAAACTGTGCTTATGCATGACTTGGTTTTTCCCAGGAAACCTATCCAGTCTAAACTGATGCTGTAACTCAATGATATTTTCAGGAATACATCAGTTTTGTAGGGAACTGGGGAAATTAGATTTCTGTTTTCCACTTCTCTTTGCTTGTCCTATGAGCTGCTTTTTACTGAACTGTCCTAATTAAAAGTAGGGATGTGGGAAGTTTAGCATGTGGTACGTGTTTAGAAAATCAGGATCAAATAAGCTTGCAACATCTTCGCATTTTCTGGACAGAGAAGTAATCATTCCAGAATAAATTTGACACTGTCTGATCCCCAACAGAGGGGCCATCTTTCTTGCACAACAAAGAAAAAAATAAATTTCATCCAGTGACAACAAGATCCTAATTGTGGCCTTTTGGCTCTATGTTAATCAAATAATATTTTTGGTGCACCTCTACATCCCTCTTTGTCCATGTTTGCTGTGCAGGTGGTGTGTACACAGATTACTATCTTGGTGAATGTGTAGTTATTCCTATAAGTTAAACTGTTAGCATTGAAGGTTGGGTAGTTAGCTTTTATATGGTAATGTTTTGGATGAAGACCTTTTTGTACAATAACTATTTTATTTTATTTTACAATTTGGTCATTTAACTCTACAATCTTGTTAGATCAAAGTCCTTTATACCTTTGTCAAGATGGGTATTTGGGCCATGGTTAAAACACTCTTGTTAACAAGCCAGCATTGAAGAGGTGTCATATGTTGCAACAAATAAGTACCATGAATGACATTAATTTGTATTAGATCTAGCTCATAGGCTTCTCACTGGCAATGGCCAGAAACTTTAGATAGGAAGATGGTCTAACAAAAGTAGCTGGTTGACGTTGTGAAAAGAGAATAATCAGTATGGTTGGCCACTTAGCTCCACACTGGATGACATGCCTCCTCATTTAATAAGTGCAGATCATTACCATAGAAAGTGAGTGGTGCCTGTATTGATTTTTCATCTGTATACGTATCTGTAACTACAAAGAAATTTTTTTGGCTAAAATAACCTCAATCTTTGAGTTAATCTACAAATATAAATATTAAATCTACTCATTCAGTCTCTCATATTTCCAGATCTACATGGTATTTTCAGCCTACACGCATTCCCAGAAAAGATGGGAGTAAAAGAAGGGAAGATAAAAATTAATCTAAATATTCTTAATTTATCTTACAGAATAAAGTTGTTCCCTGATTTTTGAAGATATGTTGCTGAAAATGGTTTGTTTGTCAGGTTCATTTCAGTAAACTAGAGGGCTCCTGTATTGAGTATTTCAGCTGATCTGAGCTGTTTTATTCCGCAGGTAAAGAAGCTGATGTTTGTAATAAACTCAAATTGGGCTACGTAGTTCCTCTTAGGTCTAACATAATGCACTCAGAATCAGACTAGAAGCTGACAACAGTAATCAGCTGGTAGGCAATGAGCCATCATCTGTAGCATTCAGGGAAGTATTTAGGCATATAAAGGTGGTAATGCATATAGAGTAGGCAGGACAGACATTCACAAATATACTCTTTGGCTCCATCTGCGCTGTCCTGGGTTTTCAAAAAACATTTTTGGTTTCACCTTGTTCTCTCCGCCTCCAAACCTAGTTGTATGAGCTGTGAGAATATACTGCACAACTGCTGTGTGCTCACTATTGTTCCTTTCTATGACTCCAGTGTTAAAGTGCTGCTACTTACTCAAAAGACTGTGACTACTTGACCCAGCTTAATTTTGAGACGTCATATAGAATTTTTAAATTCTTCTGAGTAATTATTGAAAATGGGTCTGGAATTCTGAGTCTTTATGAAAATCACTGGAATTTTTCATCTGTAGACTATCTAAGTCTAGCTACAATCCTCCAAAATACTGCTTTTCTCAGGCTTCATATTTTTGGCCATTCTCTTGGGTGAAATTTTTGAATGCTAGAAGCAGTTAGTTTTTAAATAGGAATTAATTTGTATTTACCCAGAAGGGGAGGTCAAGTCAAAAGACAAACTAAAAAGACCTCGTGGCAGATATGAAGTAGTATCCACTTTTCCTTATGTCAACAGGCAAGAAGGAAAAAAAAAATCAGAAAAAGGAAATTCAAAAACTAATGTAAATGATGATGCAGGAAGTCTGGTTTGAAAGGTTTCTCAGTAGCTATTGTGTTCCGTGCTTTTAAAGATGGCCATTGAGGCATTAAAATCGCATAGGTTATAAGACCATACAATTAAAACGTGAGGGAAATGGTTTACTTCTTTTTATGGGGTAGATTTTTCATGTAAGCATATGTCAACTGCCGAGAGTTTATTTCCTGGGTGCATTATATACCCATGAGGTGCAATGTAAAAAACTGCTCATGCAATCTAGTTGGATAAATGACACATGCTGACAATAAAATGCAGGTGTATGGAAAGAGCAGAGAAGCATTACAACTAAAAAAAAAAAATCATTGATCGCCCTTCAATCTCATTTTGGACATCTCTGGCTGAACTCTCAAGAACAACAAAAAGCTAACAACCTTAATTGCAAGCCAGAAGGACTTAAATAAACATAAAAACACTGACCTTTCCTGGTTTTGGTACTTTCTGCTGTTAAATTACCATGTACAGTTGTTTAAATAGCTGCAGGAGGGGAGATTGTAAATAGATGCCTACAGTCATGTACAAAATCCTATGGAGTTAAAGATTTGTTTGAATGACTATGAAATCAATTTGCATCACCATAGTAGCTAATGGCATTTTCAGTGATAATAACCAGTTGTTAAACTGAAATGTGCATTTCCACTGTAACAGGTACAGCTCCACCACTGGTATAAAAGCCTCTCTGCACAGCATCTTTAACGTACTTCAGCCCTACTCTGATTTCTAAGGAAATTTAAGGAATGCAGTCCTGCACTAGCAATCCTCCATGTCTTCTCAGGAAGCTTGTAGACATGGACTGCATCAGGGCTGAAAAAGTTGCCTAAACTTACAAGAGCCTAAACATTTCTGAATGTTTAATATCATGTAATATCATGCATTTCTACTTGTTTGTAGGGCAATGTAAGACAGGTGCATAAATTTAATAAGTCACATTTGGGGAAGGTTTTAAGAAGGTAAAGAGGAGTACATTTATAGCTGTGAAGAAACACAGAGTTTATTTAGGTTTAGGGGAGAGGGGAGTGTTTTGGGCCTGCGATCCTGAAATAATTTTCTGTTTTATGAGGAAAAATTTGAGTTAGGATCTCATAACTATATGTGCGGGTGGGCGTTTCACTTCACAAATCTCTGCTTTTGGACATGATTTTTGAATTCTATTGGTAAGCTTATATTTTCAGTGTTTTGGTTGCTTACATTTTGACATAGGAAGCAATAATAAAAATGAAGTGATGCACGTGTGCTTTTAATATGTGTCTGACTTCTAATTGCTAAATCTGGAAATAGCTGGAACCAGAGGTATCTCATTAAAAATATAATTGAAGACCTACCTAGGGAATGGTATATTTCAGAGAGTGATTCATGCGGAAGCTCAGTGCAACTTCACTTGAATTGGATGAACTGTTAATGACTGGGAGAGGAATGAGTGGAATACTTTTTCTTTTATTTATTTATTTATTTTTAACAACAAAAAAAAACAACAAAATTTTATATAAAAGTTCCTGAAATAAAACTTTTAAAGGCCTTTTTTTTTTTTTTTTTTCCTTTTTTTTTCTTCTTTCGTTTTCTTTGGTTTTCCCCAGAGTTTACAGATGTTACATTGAGGCATTGTCAAGATCTGCTGTCCTGGCAGATAACAGTATCTGGGGGTTCTCAGCCTAAGAGCCTAAGCATGGTCAATCAATGGAGTAAATTATTGTAGGATCTGTGACTTTAGCGTTACAGGATGTTCTTTGAAGTGGGGGGAAGCCATCAGTAAGGAATAGGATAGGTGTTACACTGATGTTACACCTATTTCCACTCCATAGTGGATGGCTTTAGTTTCTTTCCAGTCCCATTTTCTTTGGAAAATGTGTAATAGATTGTAAAATAATTTTTAAAAGTCCGTATAAACATAACAAGAGAAGGAATCATGAATTCATTTGAATAACCTTTCCTGTGTGATTTTCCTCTCATGCTGCTATGAATACTGAATTATGGATCTGACATACAGTGAGTTAATGTACAGCACGCTGGCATGTGGGAAGGATCAGACCCTTAACGTGTAGGTGTTGTATTAAAAATTGGTCCAGCTGAGTAGTGCCTTTAATTTTCATTCTGGCAAAAGGATCTGTGGAACTAAACTATTAAATTATGCAATTATAATGCAGAGACTTTTAAAATGCAAGATTATGATATTCTGATGTGAAAATGAAGAAACATGGATAAAGGTAGCATTTTCTGCTGTATACTACATCTTGCCTTTTGTGATGTAGTAAAATGTAATCTAGAAAGTAGATCTCTTTTGAGAGAGAACTATTCTGCAAAGCTCTAAAACATTTACAGGTTGTTTTGGCTTTAGGGTGTTTTTGTATGTAATTTTTTTGTAGCACTCAACTATTTTTATCTTCAAAATTAGAAAGTATTGCTTCATTACTTGGCCTCGGGCTTGTGACTGTAGGCTCAAAAAGACAACATATTAAGGAATATGTTCTTTGAACAAAATGCATAATTAGCTTGGAAGCATGGAATGGAATCCACCTTCCCAGTGAATTCTGCTCCCTTCCTGGTATTTGTTTACCCCACTGAATCTCAAAATCTTTTCCATATAATGACGTAATTTCAGGAAAGTTGGTTTGTGCTACCTCAGGCTGTCTGGGGGTGATTAGAGCATCCCCCTGACAAGCTGCTTATACGGCTATGAACCTTTTGATGCTCTGGAAATTAGATCCAGAGCTTTCATTTTTAGATTACAGTGCCTAATTAGTAGGCTGTAATATATTTAAGGAACATGCTGTCTTTTGAGGAACTTCATCCGCTAGGTAAGTAACCAAGCAAGCAGCTGCTCCCGAGTCCTTTGTCAGAGAAGCATGAAAAGTGCATAAATGAGGTGAACACGAAACTAGTCTAATAGGTAGTTCCTTCAGAGAATTGTCAGTGCTTTCCAACTGTATGCACATTGATCCTCCCTTGGACTCTCCTCGGGCTGCTGTTTGTCTAGGTGGATTCACTGTTTGTCTAGTATTACTGCATGCCTGGCAGTCTGACGGGAACTGCTGTGCTGAGCTTCCCCTGGGCTGCTGTCTGCTGGAAATCCCACGTATTCCTGTGGTGCACATGCTGAGAAACTGCACAGTGTGTGGAAACAGTTTATCAAAAATGTGCTGCATAGTTGATCTCCACATGCAGAGCATGTTTAATGTGTGAAAATGTTGGATTTAGTGTGTGTGCCTGGACAACACGCACGGCACGTGCACAGTGTGTAAGGTTCCCACGGGAAGCCTTGCATTTACCCTGCCTGCACCAAGAAATTTGAGTTCAAATCAGGGCACGCCTCATCCAGCTGGCTCTCGGTTCCAGCAGGCTACCAAGAGAGAATTGCGTGCTCTGAGCACATACTAATGCAGGCCCTCCTGCTTGAGGAATGGCAATTGCAGGATCTTAAAGCTTATATTTAGCATTGTTTTTGTTTTTGAAGTGGAGTGGCAATGTTAAAAACAGCAGAATATATCCTTTGGCTTATGGGCAGCGTCTTTCTAATTGCTGAAGGTATTGTTACCAATTAATCGCTGACTACTATTAGCTATGTATTGGTTATCTGTGCAAAGTAATTATCGCATCTAGGAAGCGGCTTTAAATCTGTATTAATATTTTTGATTGGATTGTGTTCACTGTTGGACCAATGCATTTCTAAAGTGCTGTTGCCAAGAAATAGCGTCTCTGGCCCTAACCATGAAGAAAATATTATAGAGCTGGCAAAAGGACTGTTGTTCTGCAATGAGAAAATATGCTTTGTATGAAACTTTGTTTTTCAAGAGCTAATGCTTTTTGGGTGCTGTCCAGAGTAAGTTTTCATCTTTACTACAAAAAAAGAATAATTCTTTGTAGACTAACATTTTTAATATCAAAGACCTCCAATAGAAAATGAATTTCAGAGGCTTAACTTGTGTTTATAAGCTATTTGTTTTGATGACTTTAATTTACATGCATATTCAGGAATTCAATTTCTCTTCTAGTATTTTAAGGCTACAGTAATGCTAATAAAACTGTTATCCTCTCTCTCACAAATGTGAGAAGCATGGTGGGTTTTCATCTCTGTTGGCAGATCTGACAGTCTCTAGAGACTCATCACCAGAGTAGTCGTGTTGTTAATCTTTAATCAGACCACAGAAATTCAGTGACAACAAAGATGTGTGTTAAGGTAAGAAGTTTTCAGTCTGGAAAAATGGAGACTGGCTTTGTTTGAGAAAGTGCAGATAATATGAAGATTATTATTAAGAAGCTTATCCTTGCATGTTGATATTCAAATGGTGAGAGTACTTGATATGGCAAAGGGCCTGACAAAACGAAATGTTTTATTATACAGAGAGAGATTTCATCTGAGGACTATATTTCATGGCACCTGCCACTAAGCTTTCAATTTTCCAAAGCTGAACTGTATTTATCTTCAAGTAGATAAATAATGGAAAGTTACTTGTTTTATATCAGAATAAGAAGACAACACTTTTTCAAAATTGATAGAAATCAAAACTGCAAATGTTAATAGAGTAAATTTGCAAAAATATCTTATGCATATCTAATTTTAACTCTATTAAAATCAGCAAAAGTTTTCTTAGTCTTTAAGAATTAGTTTAAACTCAGTGTTGCAGTGTTGCTGCTTATTGAAGTTTCCAAAAAGTTGCCTTCAGCTGTCAGCTGGTAATTGATAATTCAGTAATCTTAAAGTGTCTCATCTTTCACTTTCTCAATGGATTTTCTTCTCTTTGTCATTCTGTCATATTTGCACTCTTTATTATCTAAAGCATGAAAAATACTGTGCCAGTTCCACTCTCTTTTGCAGAGTGAGGTTGGACTTACATTGTAACCTTTGGAGTTGGACTTACCAATTGCTCTGGAATCTGCAAATGCTTTGTTCCATGTAAGTGGTTTCAAAGGCAGAGCAGGCTGATATTCTTTCAGGGGACTGAAACGAAAAATTTTTCTTATTCATAAAGCACAAATCTTCTCCCTCTTAAGTGCATTTATTGCACCACACAACTGCTGTTTGTACATATGCTTGCTCTGTATCTGCACAAGAGTACAGTGCATGCATGAGAAATGTTAATTCTTTGCAAATTATGAATTTGTTCCCTGAGCGTTCTGCCACACTTTCATGCCAGTAAATCCTTTTGCACTCTGGATTTGCACTAGGAAAGAGGCTGTTGGGGAGTATGCAGATGTTACCAGCGTAATAATACCAACAGTCTGCATCTTTCTCCCTAAGTGCTCTTGAGATGTTACCCCCCCCCCCCCCCCCCAAAAAAAAAAAAAAAAGAATAAATGGCAATGAGACTCTTTTTGCATTGATTTCTCATTGCACTTTAAACCCATCCATATGGCATGGCATCTATGTTCTGGGTTTGGGTGTGTGTGCATATGCATGCTAACACTAATTTTGGACTTCTGGTGCTCAGTGCCCATGTCACCTGCTTGGTATTTTTTGGCAAATAATAGTCAGTCACGTGTATAGTATCTGACAGTAATATAATGCATAACTTTAATGAGCTTTAAATTGTGATGGGATTGTCTGAAATTTTGCACTAACATCTCAACCTGCAGTTCTCAGAGGCTTCTGTACTGCCTTTCCAAATGCATCTCTTGCTGGGGGTGGCTGTCAGGACAGAGCACCTCTACAATGATTGCTTCTTTCTTTGAATTTTTAGTGCTGTTCACAGCTCCTGCTAGAGAGCTGCATATAAAATAGGACAGAGCTTCTGTTTCACTTTTGGCTTGCCAAAGCTTTTATACCTCAGAAATAAGGGGGCTACTTCACTGCACCTTTCCAAGGATGCAGTTCTCAATTCACTATTGATTACTGGTAAGGGAGAGAAAGGCAAGAAGCCTGGGCAGCAGTCTGATAAATGCAGAACGAGTACTGATCTGAACGCAGGCTGGAAGGCTGGACCTATACTGGTGTCTGATCTCTGACTGAAGGCCTTCTCCCCTCACTAAAGTCAATGTCAGTTTCATGAGTTTCTGTTCAAATCAGTATACCACCTGCTTTCAGATTCCTAAAACTTAGAGCTAATTTTAAACTTAAATTTTCCAGCCAAATGCACCCAAGATTGCACTTGTACAGCTCTAACATCTGCACTGTTAGCAGCTCAGTGTACTTCTGGGTGCAATCCAGGCAACCTGCATGTCCACAGAGCAGGGCAAACTTCTCACCAGGCACTAAATCTGCCTTTAATTGGAGTTTCATCAGGAATCATCTTATTATAATACAGTTTTTAAATTATGCTCCTCATGGCACAAAATGAACATCTATTCTTAATTTTAGTTTCTCTAGGCACAACCCTAACTCTTATTTTTGCAACATGCTATACAAATGTTAAAGACTCAAGTGATATGGTCATAATTGGGTCCTGTTGGGTTGGATTGACTTGCAGTTGGGAATGTTCTTCAAGCCTGGTCAATATGGTTATCTGATGTCAGTAAAGGTTTTCTGAAGGATTAGAATAGCTTGCTGGGTGGAATTATCCAGGAATGGATGTAAACCTCTAAGTCAGTTATTGAAGCAGTGAAAATGGCTGTTTCATGGTTTGTGCTTCTGATTCAATTGGTTCTTAACAATTCTTTTCGCTGCTTTCACCTAAAAATTCAGTTATTTTTCCTTTCAAATATGGTCGTGAGTTTAAACAGAAATAATTTCTTTTTATGAACTCTGACAAGCTGTGCTATTCAGCCTTAATAAAACCATTTAAAGCTTGTCAAGACACTCCCATTAAAGGTATTTAATTTATTATTTATTGTCAAGACACCTGCATTGAAAATAGTTATTCTTTATCAATTGGTCCTTATTCAATCTTGTGGGACAACTCAGAAAATAATTGTTTAGGCATATTTCTTTAAAACCACATTATACAGAAAAATGGCAATAGTAGAGCTTTAGCATTAAAATTCTTTCATTCAATAACTCTGTTTTCAGTTCTGAATAACTTAGATACATGTAATTTCACACAATTGCACAGGTACCTAGAGCCTGCTTTCCCCGAGTGACCAAGTGGACTCGATGTACATACGCATCATTCCTGGCACGGGGGTCAGGAGAGGGCCCCGCTCTGGGTGCCATACTGGAGTTTTGGCTTGTAAGTTTTTACAAATATAGAGGCAAGATGTGACTTCATTCTTAATTTCTGGTTGATGTTCAGATGTGGTTGACTTGTGGCTGGAATACAAAGGCTGCTGCTGCCACATGGTTCAGAGGGAGCTCCAGCTCTGCTCCCTGCCCTGTTGCAAACACAGACAGGTTCACATGAATCACTTCTTAAACTTGTCTGAGTTCTGTTTTGTATGCAGTATGGTGTTTTGCGTGGTTTTCACACCACAATTCAGTTCTCAGCACCCCCCCCCCCCCCAACAAAAAAAACACAACAAAAACAAACAAACACACTTTTTGTCTTGGGATATCAGCTGTGAAGTCCTTTAAGTTTTAGGAAAAAAATGGGCTATCATTACAGCTTTAATGGTGCTTTGGGCATGGCTAAATCATGTCTATCACCAGAAACAATCTGTAAATGTTCTATTTTTTATGGAGTCATGAAGTCTGTTTTTCTTGTCAGAAAACACTTGCTAAGAAGCATATTCTAGAGAAAAAAATAAAAATTGTGTGGGTTTATAACATGCCGTAAGTACATGTAAATTACAGCATTTATCAAAAGCTCATTTATACTAGGCAGATTATAAAGCTAGTTATGCTGAGGGCTGAACTCGAGAATGTGGCATTTTTTTCTAAACTGACCATTTCTTTGGGTTTTCTTATTTTCTGTGTTGAGATCTCAGAGCCAACTCAATATATCATGTCCACATAATCCATCATAAATAGGGAAAAATATTTACTGCCTCAAAAAGCTACTTATTTGTTAAAAGCTTTATTGTTATAGCAGCCAAGTTGTTACTCTTACTGCAAATTAAAACTCAGACAAGTATTTTGTTCATCGTTCTGAATGTTCATATGTAAATATGGTTTGGTGAGATGTGGAGATCATTTCAGAATGATAACATGTTTGTGCACAAATTCTAAACGCATTGGGGAAGCCACTGAAGTTCTGTTGTTGTTTTCCAGAGGAAAAGAGAACAGTTGAGAGAAACGGGAAGTACAAGCAGACAGCGCTAGAGAGAGAAACAGATCGGGGCTATACACACTGAGATCAAGGGTATGAAAGTTCAGGAGAAGAGCCATGTTTATATGTAGGCATGCCTGTTACCAGTGTCCTCTGTAGCTCTCCAAATTTGCTTTGCCCTTTAAAATCGCAGCGATGTACAGATGGGAGTAGTTTGATATATAGCAATCTATATAGCTATACAGAGAATCAAAGGATAATTCAGGCTGGAAGGGACTTCAGAAGTTCCTATAGGCACACAAAATCCCAAAGTATCTAAACAGCTGCAGTTTTATAAATGTATAATGTAGTTTAAATGTTGCTATGCTGTGAAATTCTACAAAATAGGTCTGGGAAAAACCATGAAAGATAATCCCCTTGTCTGAAGGTAACGTCAGCTCTGCTTCTGAGAGTTGCTTAAGTAGTTTCTCCAACATATTCTTAAATTCTCATTGCCAGATATTTCCATAACTGCCACAAGTAATCTATTTCTGTGCTTTAGAGCATTGGATAGGCAATGTACTTCAGCATCGTAGTGGTTAAGATGCCTTTGTACCACAATTCAGAAGCACAGAGTACTCATGGAATTAAAACAGCAGGGGACAAATAGGCATATAGCTTCATTTATCTAACTACCAAGTTCAAGGTATTCTTACTTCTGTGCTCCCAAACAGGTAAATTCTGCTATATTTATACTGTGCTTTGAACTGTTTGTTGTCATAGTAGAGTATTTATCTTTTAGGATGTTTCAGCTGGAAACTTTTTAACTGAGCCTTACCAAGATATAGTGGAAAAAATGATGACAAAGAGTGATTAGAAAACATACACTTACAAACACTTACAAACATACATTAATCCAAGGACTTCCAGCAGAGGAATTGAGTGGAATTGTGCAAGGTATTCGCCTGGACTGTGGTGCCAGTACTGTTATGCTTGTGAAAGTTAGGTAACTGTTAGCTGAAGTAGTTCATATGGCTGTGAAAACAGCTAATCCAGTAATTCATGCAATTCGTATTTGTTGAGAAGGACTGAAGGCAAAGGCTGATGCATGATGTTAAAATGGAAGAATTCTGCATGGGGGCTTAGATTTCAGCAATAGCAGTGCAGAATTCAGCCCACTAACCCCTGTGTAAATTAAACCTTCTAAGCTTTCCAGATCCCCAAGGTAGTCCTAGCTACTGCCAGCATTTTGCTGAAGAAAGGTTTGCTCCATTACTCTGAAAAACGCCATCTGATTTCTGCAGACTGGAAGTCTAATGATGCCAGTAATGCTATGAAAACCTCCATGTGAAAGTCTCATCTTTAGTTCTTGTTTGTGTACTTTCATGACATTGTGGGCAAAAATACGCACTACAAGATCATTTATTGCGCTGTCACAGCCCAACCCTCTCTGCCGTTAACATCAGACAGGATTATAAGCATCAAAGAGAAATGAAAAGTCAAACTGCCCACTGAGTAACTCCATTGTGTTTTCTGTTTATTAGATGCGATGATATGATGAAATACTTTAAATCCTGGGCCGTCTAAGAGCAATCACTAACAATTTATTTGGTAGGTTTTTTTTTAAGCTCAGTCTTTATTTCCAGCCTTCACAAGAAGGGGTATTTATCTGCTGATTTTTTTCAAATTTACTTGGATTTCTGTGTTTACCAGCTTGTCTCTTAGACTGCCTAGGAGAGATGGAAACACCTTCAAGAGACTTTTGAGTAGGTGTTGAACTTTGGTGCTCTGAATCACTGTCTGGGAGAGCCTGCTGAAGCCTTTTTTTTTTCCCTTGTCTTGTTAGGCAAGTTGCTTCCTTTATGTAACGCTTGAAGACGAGGCAGTGTGACTTTCCCCTCTGGTATAATGGGGTCCCTCTGGATGCTGACAAACTTCAGGTCACTTTTCTCTTTTCCTCCTTATTGTCCCTGGGACTGAGGTATCCAATCAAGGAGTAAAGTCTGGACAGACAAGCCTTTGGGGAAAAATAAAGATAGAAGGTACTATAGACTAGGGCTCCATTCAAAGTCCTCTGGGACCTATCTACTTCAGGCCACCTCTCAATCTGTAGAACTTCAGCAACATACCCATTGCCTGTTCTTTACACCTTACAATCACTTAAGGTAGCAGCATAGAAATATTTGAAAAGAGGTGGGGTTTTTTAATTATTTTTTTAAAATAAAACATTGTAGACCAAGATCTTGCCTCCAACAGAATTCAAAAACAGATCTCTAGAATAGAGCAAGAGAACAAGACAAACATATACGACTTGCATCCTCTCATCCTCTCTATTTTTCAGACAGACATCCTGAGGTGATATGGTGTCTGCATTGATAGGAATTGCCAGTGGGTAACTCTTCCATAATTTTGTTCCGTTTCTCTTTAATCCATATATACTTTCATCATAATATGGCAAGGAGATCCACAGCTGTACCACTTTTCTATGAAAAAAACAAACAAAACCTACAATAAACTTTTGCTTGTTTTGAGTCTGGCTATTGCTAGCTTTGTGGTTCTTGTACTAAAAGAAGGTGAATGGGCCATCTTGTTCTCCTTGTTATTCATAATTTTGCAGACCTATCTCATATGTCTGTTATTTGCTTTTAAAGATTTCAAAGTCTTAGTCACTTACAAATGGTATTCCCAATCTTTTAAGTGATCTTGTTTTCCCCGTGTAAATTTTGATTAGCCCTGCATTTTGAGAGGAGGCGACCAGAATTGCATGCAATACCTTTTCTTTATCCCCTTCCTCTCTTTACCTTTTCTGGCAGGTTTCAGGCTTTATTTACATGACATTTTTCAAAGGTTTAACATTTGTGCAAACTTGGAACAGCAAAAAGCATATTCACAAGCATGCTATTCTTCCAAATCTCAGGTTCCTGGTCTAGAGCCTGGAAGCACTGAAGAGTGACAAAGGAAAGGTTGTCGGCATCGTCTTGGGTGTGTGTGCGTGCATACGGTGGTGGTGGATTTTTTTTTGTTGTTTTTTAATAGTTATTACATGTGCTTCATCTTAGGAAAATTGTCAAGAGTGGTTGAAATAGAAAATGGAAAATTTCAGCCATGTGCTAAATCCGGCAAATATGTGTGTGAACAAAGCTGGATGAAGGTTGTAGATTGAAATGCGCTACCAGAGGCACTTTATTTGCTGCGCTGAAAAGGAGCTGCATGTAGAGATGAGCTGCCAAATATAGGCCTCCTGCTTACTTTGTCTAACTGCTTGGTTGCTGTCTTTTTTGTTCAGTGGGTGAAGTAGCCATTGAGAAGGTTCCTGTGTTCTTCCTCTTCTAGCGTGTTCCTGCAATGCAGTTTGAATTTGCTGAAACAAAGTGCTTTTTATAGCAATAATAATAATGTTCATATGACCTCATGCAAATCAGTGCTGAACCTGGATACTTCTGTGCTTTTGCAGTATTTGAAATGTACTGCAGAGAAATGACATAGCAGCTTACTTTCTCATAGCAAAAGCCCTCTGGGCTGAATTTACAAGGCTCATATGCAAACTGCTGCAGAAGAGTAAATCCCATTATGGGACTTTTTGAAGCCAGACTGAAGAGCTGACAAAAAGATGGGTCAGTTGAATTAGCTTTTTAAATGTAGTAAAGTTTCATTCAGGAAAGGTGTGCTGGAATGATCAGCTGCCTGCAGTGCCCATAGGGCTGCCAGGACAAGGCTGCGGAGGCTGCCCTTGCAGCAGCATGGCGTTGCTTCGGGCAGGCAAAGGACTGTTCACTTCTCTGCATGATGGGCACGAGGTGAGCACAATGACTTCATGGTGAATGCAGTGACTCAGATCTTGTTTGATTCTGTGATTAAAATGAACAGGCATCTCCCAAAGGATTTTATCTGGTGATCTTTCTGCAGAGGGTCTATGTGAAAAACGTCAAATTCTTGACAGCAGCTACAGATCTGTCCTAATTGTAACATAATCACCATGCAAAGCATGCAGTGGCTATTGTGTTCACATGACTAGTTATAGCATAAGTTGACTACGAACATTTTAATTGTTCTGTCAATAAGAACTTCACTGGTGATGTAGCAGAGGCCCTGACTGGGCACGTTTTGGTGCTAAGTAGCTGTGTCAAAATGCCAACCTCACTGAACCTGGTACAACTGCTGTTTGGACTGCACGTGTTTGTGCAGAACTGGGACCAAAGTGATAAAGTAACTACAGGTTTCTCCCCTGACTTTACTCCATTGAATCCCCAGACTACAGATTGTGAATTTGAACAGTCACTTAGTAGGTCATCATGGCTCTACAAGCTGCAGAAACAGAAGTAAAAACTTGTAAATGAACCAGGACTTTCAAAATGTGAGTGCTAAGGGCTCACGAAAGAGAGCTGCTTCCTAGAAGCTCTGGGTGAGCTGCAGCAGTACCAGGTGAGTCCTTAGTAGCAGATCCCAGGTGCTTAAAGATGGCCTGGGGCCTGGGATGATGATGTGGCTCAGAAAGCAAGAGCTACTGCTGCTAGCATAGAGATGTTGGAAACAAAATTTGAGTATATAGAAAATGTGTTGGAATATCATTTGTCTAACAGCAAGAAGTTACTAGATTTTCATATTCAGGCTATTGTCTAGGCCATTATTAAAAACGAACACAAAGGGAAGGATAAATGAAGAGAAGGATAGCTAATCCTGACCAAGAAAAACATTGCAGGGAATGGTTTTGGATTTTCATATTTTAGGGGGTGAGAGTATGGGACGATGACATAGTGCTGTTAGTCATTTATATAACTGCATTTTCCTCCCAAATGCATGAAGATGATATAAAAGATCAATCTGAGACCCATTGTTAGGATGACTGTTGGACCCAAAACAAAGTTACGGTGAGTGAAGGGTAGTGAAGAGTGGCTCTGCAGCGTTCAGAGAAATGAGCTGAGCTATGCCAAAACCAATTTTACATGATGTGCTCATAGTTATCCATGTTGGTATGCACCACTTTAAATCTAGTCCTGTGTTCAAAAGGAAAAATTGGTTTCTATTACAGGCTAAATCTAGTTATAACAGGGGTTAACAATCTCCTGCTTCAACATCATGAATGTCAGTCATGTTAGTCAGACAGGTATCTAGGGTTCATGTGCATTTCCAATGGGTTAATGATGCCAAGGTCTAAAAAGGATTTTCATGCAGAAGTACCATTTCAATGAGAAGCCATTGCACATCTGTTAATAGCACAGCTCTCACATAAAAGATATTTACAACTAAAGGGAAGCGCTTATAGAGGTATCTAGTTCTCCTCTTGAAAATAGAATGGCTTAATATATTACTTCGTATTGAGAAATTGAGTATGGACTTGGACCTGATCTTTTAGTAGAACACTGCAGATGTGGATTCCTACTTATGTGGAGTTTTTTGCATGTTCACATTGGCAGATGAAGGCATGATTATTTAAATGGCTGTCTTGGCCTTTAGGTTAGACAATGCACAGATTAATATAGACCAAGAACAGAAACCTGGTAAAGCATTTGACTTCATAACATAAAAGCTACGTAGGAGGATAGCAAGGTTATACATTTCAGCAAAGAAGGTAGGAAAAAAAAGTTGCACTGTGCTTTTAAACTTCTACCTGCAGCTTCCTGGTTTCATTCTGTGCTTCCTTCCACCCTCTCATCCTGGCTCACATCCCACCTGCTAGCTTGTTTTCCTTGCCATATTGCCTGGGTGATAGGAGCAGAAGCACTGAAAACCAGGAGGCTGCTGCACATTTCTGCTTGCAATTCTGTGCCTGTTGCCTCTATTGCCTAGGCTGTAGCTGCTTGGTGCCAGGAGACTGCATGTTCATGAGCTGGAGGGTAACTGCTAGGGAGTATTTTTTTCAGAAATGGTTGAAACATAAGTGGCTAATGACAAAGAAACACCTATACAAAGTGAGCTACTTAACAAAATAGTTGTGCAGTGAATTTTGTTAATAGGGCAAAAGAGAAGTTTTTACTAATGTCAATATTTATAAATGACTGAATTATTTCTGATTTAGTGTTTAAAATATAGATTATATATTTATAAATAAATAAAATTTGCCATTGTGATGCAGATCACAGAATGGTTGAGATTAGAAGATAATGTGGGAACTTTATCTCTGTTTTTCTGAAAAAAGTTATAAAATTGACTGATACTTTCATTATAATAGTTGTACATTATAGTGCTACATATAATGTTACTTGTAGGCAGCGTTGCTTGCTCTGATCATTATTTTCATTTGCGTTCCTCTGTATGATTTAGCTCATGGGCTTTCCCAAAGATTTTTTTTCAGCTGCATGAATACCTCTGGTTTCACGTATTCCTACGCTGCCCTGTTTTTTCCTCATGAAATTTTTACTCATGGGAATATTTATATTTTGCAGTTTGCTTGTGCATTGCTTAAAAACATTGTGTAGTACAGTACCACAAACAGGACCTTAGAATAAATTAAATATATGCTTATTATGAACTGTTTGCTTACTGCTGTTTACTGATTTGCTTGTAATAATGAATTTTGGCATCATAAAGTGAACAGTCATCTTTCATCTTTTGGGTGGGGGGGATTTAAGGACAGAGATTTCTATGTAACTGCAACTGTATATCAAACTTGCTGAAGGAAAGTAAGGTTTGTTTGCTAACATTCTCATGACCAAAAATATAAAAATAACCAATATATGACTGCATGTAGAATGTTTTGTTTGCTTTTACAGGCAAGCTGTTGTTTTTGGTGAGTTAAACTACTCTATGAACCTTTCTTTGGATAGCTGTTGGAGTCTACTGTATTTGCAATGCGAAGAGCAGTGCAAAATAACAAAACTCTTCAAGACTAATTTTTGTGATATGGTCATCCACACTAACAAGTGAATTGAATTATATTCATACCAGTTCTGTTGGAAAACATCTGTAATAAAATTGCCAAGTATAAATTTCAGTATTAGCTACTCTAAGGACTTGGGAAAACAAACAAATCCACCAGACTGTTTCAACAACCAAGAGCTTAAAAAAAGTGTTTTTCTTCCTATATTCACCTCTGGGTTTTTCTTAGTCTTTGGTATTTGCTTTTTCTCTTTCATGAAAATTATAGTGTTCTTTGTTTCTAATGAAAACTAAGGTTCTCAGTTAATGCTTCATGTCAGAAGCTAAGCCTTTCAGAAACAAACCAAATAGCACAAAACTTGAAGCAGAACAGAGACTGAGGAATACTGCCATGACATTGCACAGGAGTGTTTATTAAACAACTCCATCAATATAATGCTTCCAGCCTTGCTCTACACTCCTGAATTCTAATGTTTCAGATTGTAGTTTCTTAGCAGTTCAGCTGTACATGTTATTTACCTGTTACTGAAACAGAACAATCTTGCATTAAATTTCTGAATTATGAATTCAGGATTGCCAGATGAGATGTGAAGGAAGCAAAGATCTCTTTAGCAAATAAAGGTTCCTTTTTTTCTGTTCTCCCCAGTCACGGCTTGCTTGTGTAGGTGCAGAATTCAAAGCTTTATCTCTAAAGATCTAGCCTCCTCATATGGCTCTCACAGTCCATATTTATTTTGCTATTCAGTTTGGTTTTACAAAGATATAAATCCTGTCAGGCTGGTCTCAGTGCCTGGTCATAAATTAACTTGGTACTTTTAGATATTTAGATATTTTTTTTCTGTGACCTTGTTCTGAGTTCTAGGGTGTGGAAGATGCTCAAAAATGGTCTTATTGCAGAAATCAAGGCTTACTTTGGTAAACAAAAATACTACTTCCCCCCAATCCCAACATTAAGATGTCTGAAACATGCTTGGGGTATTCATCTTGCTTCCACAGTAGTCTGATGGCCACCCTACTGTGAAGCATTTTCCTGGCATGGACGAGCTATAAAAGGTGTTTTAAAAAGAGATTTAATTAATATGATTTTTTTTAGAGCCTCCTGCTTGTCAGGCTTGTCAGAGCTCTATAGTGCTAAAGATGGACTAACTATTGTAAGAGCTTTCACATCCAGTAGAGGAAACCCATGGCCTGCAGTCAGTGATAGGTCTAACCTATGTTATGTTAAATACGTTCTAAAATAAGTTGTTATAAAATACAGTGTGCTCTCTAACAGGAGAAACACAAATGGCCCTAGTTAGCATTAAAAACAAACAAAAACCCACGCTGTATATCTCAGTTTCTCAGCAATTCCTAACAGGAATGACTACATAAAATACATCTGATCCAGTTCTTATCTAAGTGAACAGAAGACTTAACACATTTTCATGAGAGCAGGGTCATAAAACAGAGTTTAAAAATATTTGCATGCCCCTTCCTTCCCTGTCCACAAACCCTCTTCCCAAAAGTTCCTACTCCCATTAATAAAGGCTCAGAAATGCAGTAATGTATGTTTGTATGTGTAGTTAGCGGATGGCAACTTACTAATTTACAAAGTCCTTGTCTCCTTCTCAGTGGTGAGGCTACAACTTGCATATTCCCTGTGTGTCCCATGGCTTTGCTTCAGGGACCTGAAAAAGGGTCCTATATTCCCGGTGTTTTGAGACCTGATATTCACACCTGCCTGATAATCAAAATGCGATGGGCAAAAATGGCTGCTACAGAATTCCCATTCTGTGTCTGTTGACCTGTGGCAGCAGAAAATGGGTTGTGAGGAGTCTGTATTGGGCAAATGATACAACAGCAGTGACCACAGTGGTCCAGGGGCTTCACAGCACTACTGGCCCCTGCCTGTCTTCGGCCTCCTCAGTGACCACCTGGGCCCACTCCTGCTCCCACCTCCCCGCAGCGCTGGCCCCTGCCCACCCTCAGCCTGCCGGTTGACCAATCCAGCCCCGTGCTTCACAGTGCTGACAGCCACCTCGGTGGTGACTTGAACCCTGCTGAGCTCAGGGGCACAGCTATAGTGACCTCTGGGGTGTCTGGGCCCGGTGATGCACCCGCTCTGGCTGTGCCCCTCAGCTCCTCACAGGAGCCTTCCTGGGCCTCAGATGTGAGGGTGTCGCCTCCTGAGGGAGCCTTGGGCCTTCCTAGTCTTCAGATGTGAGGGTGTCCCCTGCTGAGGGAGCCCTGGGCACGTCCCCCTGTGGTGGCTGGCCATGCGGGATGGCTCAGAGATGGTGTGGCTGAGGTACCCATCCCTCAGGGCAGGAGCAGAGAGCACAGCAGCCAATGTGGATTCCCCCTAATCCAGGTGAGCTGTTGCTGGGTTGGATTCATAGGCAGGTGATGTGATGTCTATGAGTAGAGCACCATGTGGTAATCGAGCATCAGAGCCTCAAATCCACCTGGTTGTGCCCTTACCTTGAGAGAGGGGAGAAATAGCGGCAGGGAATGGAGCCTTCTGGAAGGGAGACAGAACCTCTCAGTCCACCAGCCCCCCCACTACCTGTTTGTACTGGTGTGGCTGTGCCTCATAAATTGTACTTACAAAAACTTGGATATTCTAGCAATGGCTTTATCTTACCTAGGAGCGAGTGCTTGCTTTTTTGTTGCTGTTGTTTTCTTTCAAAAATCTTAAAAAAAAAAACAAAAACAACCAAACAAAAAAAAAAAAACACACCACAAACTAAAGTTGCTGTTCTAGTTCCGCTGGAAACTTGGAAGGAAATGTGCTTTCCCTGAGTCACAAGCAAGTTTGGCATGTGGGTGAATGGCATTATTTAGGTAAATAAATGATTCCCTCTGTTAGTTATGAGGGGAAAAGCCATGTGTGTTTCTTTTGTAAACAACCAAAAGCACAAATGTGTAACGTAACATTATTGGAAAAGGCTTAAAATCTGTGAGATTTTAATGCAACTAATTATTTAAAGGCATATGCCTAAACATAACGACAGAAAGGGCATTAAAATGCCTTTCATTAAGGAAATATTAAATTTTGCTTCTCTCTGTTGTTGTATACAACTCACAAACAGTGGGCAGTTACGTACTGGCAAGGCAGCAGCCGTGACGAGTTACTCAGCAGTCGATGCGACTGCAGTCAATGAGCAGGTGACATGGCACGCAGCTGAATGACTTCTATTCACAAACTACGTCCCAGAGTAAAGAACAGCCATCAAAGACTGAAGCTTGTGCAAAACTTCTCTCAGATAATTTCTAGGGCCTGGAATGCAGATTGGATGTTTTGCTATGAGGTAAAAGTTCTGCTTTTCTACTACAGAAGATCCCAGAAACCCACCTAGGAGGTGGCAATAATGAGTTTATGATTTTAATGCTAACTCTGAGAAGTCTGAGCATGATCCAAAAAACATGGTGCACTCCCCTCCCTTAAAGGTTAAGGGAGATTTTATGCTTCTGCGAATTTATATCTCATACAAGCCCCCTCATCAGTGAATATGTTTACTGGAAGTTTTACATGTGGAGGCAGAAATTACTTTATGGGTCATACTCTAAAATAGCCCTCAGGCCCTTAAGCCATTGGCCTTGGTGCTTACAGCAGTGCTTCTGTGGAATGATGATCTTTTAGATCTATAAAATACTGTCTTCCCTGAGGATGCTGTTGTTAAGTGCACTGGAGTCTTATCAGAGGAAATAATCTTAAAGACAAAATAGTTTGGCGTATTTTTTTTTTTTTTAAATGGGAGGTATTGGCACAAAGTTGCATGATTTTACAGCCTCAGAAGAGCTCAGCAGGCTGCCTTTAATTTTTTATTAAATTCAATTTTGTTGCTGTTGCTGTGGTAGTTGAATCTGTTGTGTTCAATACAAAGTGCGATACTACGCTTACCCAATGCATGGCCTCAAGCTGGCATCTGGATCAATGTTGTCATATTAATGAAGAAAAAAACAAAACAAACAAGCAAAAAAACAAACCAGGAAAAAAAGGTTTCTTCTGAAATAAAAGTGAAGGATTAAATTGTCATTCTTAACTTAGGTGCCATGTTTTTCCACCATAGTCCTTTTAATAGTGATTGGGGAGGGGTGGAAAGTATGACCAATGGTTAGGGATTTCATACCTGACATCTTGTTCAAATTGGTCTGGAATTATTTTATGAAAAAAGTAGCTTACCTACTACGTCTGCATTCAGCTATGAAACCCCTCAGTACCCTATTCCTCTTTATGCAGGAAATTACTCTTTAATAAAGACATTTATGACTTTTCATTACTGTAAATGATAGACCTGTCTCTGTGTTCATACGTACTAGCTGAAATGTTCCCAGTCAGCTGCTCTAAGAATATTTGCCCTTTAAACTCATCTACATAAAAACCCTAGTTCTTTATTTTTGATGTGGCTCACACTTTTCATGGAAAAATCTAATTATATTCCACAATAATCTAAATGTATTTCTTCCAGATTTAGTACTTATTTTGGGACAGTATCTCCAACAATGTTTGTCACTCTTGTATTCAGTTCTCATCACAGTTCTGCTAGGTACACAGGATGATCTTCGATAAGGAAATGAAGGGGACATCAGATAGACTGAAGATTTCTCATGTTCTTTAGCAAGGTAGTGCTTTATCAGAGTCCATAACCATGGATTAAAATACAGCAATATGTTACTAATGCAAGGTTCTTGCAGAAAAAAAAAAAAACATTTTTTATCAGAGGTTGGAAAGCTATTGATCTGGGAAATGGGGACAGCGATGGGGATGAGTGATTTCTAACATAATGGAAGGAATAAACCTAATAGAATACTCATTTGCTTTATGCAGTGCGTGGTGGTAAGATTAATACATATCTTGTTGCTTCATCAAATGAGAGTCAGATTATACATGCACTAGAGAAATGGGATTAGCTATACCAAAAAGAAACTTAAGTCAAAAACAGTAGCCCAACTTTTCATGCTTTAGTGGTATAAAACTATTTTCATATATTCAAGAAGTACTAATAGAAGAGTAGAAAAAGAAGACTGGGGAAAAATCTCTTACCAACAGGCTGAAGCCATGGTCTTGGGCCATACTGGCAAGATGGGAAGGAATATGGATTCAGAACTCTTCATGGCAGTCAGGCATCCCATATTTTTCTTTCTTTGACCAGATGTGATGAATTTGGTCGTTTGTCAGGAAGGTTGCTAAGCACACAGAGAGACCTCTGACGTGAAATGGAGACTGGTTTAAAGAATCTGACAAGCAGACTTAGAGAGGATTAATTCAAACATGTACCTCTCCTCTTCAAAGCAGTAGTGTGATGAGAGGAGACCAAGAGAAAATGCTTAGTACTTCTGTAGAAGCAGATACAGGTTCCTGATATGGAAGCTGGCTTGTGACTTGAGGAGGAGGACAACCTATGTTTTATGATACTTCTCTCAATCTTTCTATTTCTATTCCAATTTTTCACTCTAAGAATGCAGTGCAGAGGGAGGTGACCTGCTAAGCTTCTCCCAGCTTGCTATGCTATCCCAGTTTTTGAAGAACTGCATCAGAAAGAAAGCGATATGTTTAGCTCATGGCTGCTGTTTAGTCATCATTAAGAATCACTTGCTTCTCCATGTTAAGTTCTTTTTTTTCCTAATTTGATTGATGTAATTTACATGTTAACTTCTGGTTCAGCTGCACTTACAGGTGCATCTTAGTATCTCTCTGTGCATAATGGTTCAGGAGAATTTATACAGTTCTTGTTACAGCTTCAAAGAAACAAGATGTTACAAGTTGATTTAAATGAAAATATTAATGCACCAGAGAGTTGCCTGGGCAAAATTTGCTGTGACTTCTGTAATCACTGCATTTATTTCTTCATACAGGGAATTTCACCTACTCACACTTCATTTATCAGCATGTTCAATATAATCCTCACAGACTATGAGTATTGCAGTACTTGGATTTTTGTTTTTGAGCATGACTTGTGTTTCTGCTGTTACCTGGAAATTAGTCTGTTATAATTTCTTTAAATTTCTTTGTGTCAGAATTGGTTGTATCATTTTAAAGGAACAAGCCCACAGGGCTTCCAGATTTTGTCAATATGAAGGAAGTAATATCATGAAGAATGTCTTTAATATCAAATTGCTGCTCTGGTATTTTAATATTATCAAATTTCCTTGTATGACACAATTACATTTCTGACAGGGGTGATTCCATCTTTGGCATTAGGACAGAAAGCAACAGGTTAGATTTCCTGCAGTATTTTATATATTATTCCCAGCTCAAAGAGGAATATGACATGCTCTGTACTGTCATCTAGAAACATATTCTGGCATTTTGAGTGGAATTCTTAGAAACTCTTTTCCTTTAAGTGCAGTTTTTAATACACAAGATTCTTAAGAAAGCCCACCTCTCCCACTTCCATTAAGATATCTAACTTCTTGTGATGAATTTTCTGCAGCAGAGTGATACCACTGCAATCCCTGCCAGCTACTGAAGCCCTGCCACATAAACCTAAATGCTGAATCTTTCTGCAGGGGAGAAAGAGATAATCCAAAGTGATACCATCTACCAGACCTTGCATGACAAAGAGACAAAGACTTATGCTGTTTTTTATCCCTTTTTGCAGAGAAAAAAAAAAAAGGGGGAATAAGGCTAAGTTGTTCCAACATGCATGTTTAAACCTAATCACAACCTCAAATTTAGACTGCAGTTCTTCAGTTTTATTTTTAGAAGCTATTCAGCCTTCTGTGGATGTCCTTGTAAGCTGGTACTAAACAGTTTTTAGGTACATAAGTCCACTGTTTCTCTTAGAGATGTTAAACATTTGCAAGTAATACTAGCTCTAGATACATGCCCAACTGATTTGAAAATCCAGTTTGAAAAAATGTACTCAAATTCATGCAGAAAGCTAGTTGTAGAGCCAGTCTCACAGAGACACTTATGGATTCTGTGTGCCATGTCCCACCACCATTGAGACAAACAGCGTATTGCTGTTCTGAACCATTTGCAAACTTATTTTCATGTCCAATACCCTATTTGAGTGGGGAGAGGTAGAGAAGTTGTGGAAGACATTGGCATGCAGAAATCTAAGCTAAACTGTGGGAGAGACCTGTGAACAAAGGCTGCTCTGATTTAATCAGCATCACAGGAAAAGTCAGGTAGAAATGCTGCGTGTGACTACTTATGTCTGGAATGGTTTAATGCTTCAGAACCTTCTACAATGACCTTACACATACAAAATAAACCTTATTAATGTGTTTTGCAATTCTGAGAGCAAGCCCACCTTTTGGTAATTGTAGTATTAGTAGAGAAGACAATCTTCTATATATAGGCAATGTTATTGCTACAGAAGATTCCCTCTGTTCTCCCCTTTTGATGGTTAACCTGATGGTTAGCTCTTTCACACCCTTCTTTTCTTTTCAACAAATGGAAACCAGTTGCCCTTAGAAACTCATGAAAATTGGCAGGAGTTACAGATGGCACTGTCAAATAACCAAAAGAAAAAATAATGTCCCATCTACTGAGATCTGTCTGGCAGAATGTAGAATGCTTCTGTCATTTCCCTGACACCATGCTATACTTAACCATGGCACGTGGACAAGTCTTGTCATTTATATAAAAGCCAAAGCGAATGGAGAAAACAGAGCCACAGTCAAGTTATTAGTTTGCATTAAATCCAGAAGAAAAACTGCTGTTAAGTGTTCTGATATTCATTTTATGTGACTGTGCACTTGCTGTAAACTATAGTGTCTTGACCCCACATGGATGTTTCTGGTTTTATAAACACGCCTTCTTCTGAAGTTAAAATGCAGTGTCTGTCTGCACTCCTTGTAAATGGCTTACCTGTGTTAGTTATAAAACTCTGTATAACTGTGGCATCAATCTTGGTTTGTTCCTCTTTTTAAAAAGCACCTACATAAATGCAGCAACTGCAGCAATCTGTATGTTAAATGCACAGAATCAATTTCCCAGCTTCTAGCCTTTTAAAGTTCTACATTACATTCTGTACGGTAGCCATATGTCATTTAAAGCAGTGTGTTGCTGTTTCAGGTGTAATAGCTTTTCTATCATATTTATTTTCAGCAGGCTTTTCTCTGGTCTCTACAGGGCTTTGCAATTGCTGCAAGGTGACTCTCACGGTTCCCTAGATCTTCAATAATTAGAAAAAAAATAATACAGGAGTAATGTGAAAATATGATTTTCATTTGCATTGGAATACATCCAGAATATGTCAGTGGAGAGAAATATTGAAAGGATTTGTGAAGAATCTGGCAAACAGTTGTGGGCAAGGAAATGGAAATAAGACAGGCTGATACCACAGAGATGAGGATTCACCCCTTGGTACTTGGATTCTGAGCAGTCCAAGCAAGCTTAGGAGAACTCACTTGATCTCATTGCCTTTTTCTGCTTCTCCTCTATGCTCTCTATATAGCAGGACTACTCAGTCCGACATCACGGTGGTACATGTGGCATCACTGCTGCTCAGCTGGAAAGGGTGCAGGAGGAGATCGGACGTGTCCTGCACAGCTCTGCCACTGGGAAGCTTTTTCAATACCAAGACAGAGCCTTCCTGCCTGACAGGCTGGGAAAGGTTGTGGTAGTGCCCCAGGAAACTGGTTGCTCAGTATGATTCCTAGCAGCTTGTCCTTGCCATGTCATGTTTGGTCATATGTTTGTGACCATGGCAATGTCTGTTACAAAGTGCTTTCATAATTTGGACTCAGGACGTTACCATCTCTTTGTGATGTTTTGATACAGATGGCTGGTTTCCAAGAACTGTCACTATCTTCAGAGATTTACCTTGGAAGATTAAGTAGGTTGCAAGCCCCTGAATTATTTTTCTTTTCTCCAAAGAACCTGCATAATGTTATAAAATCTTCTTTAATTTGTTTTTAAGCTTGTAAAATACTAACTTCCTAGAGCTAGGAGCTAGTATATACTGGTCATAACAAAGATGGGGCCTTGGAGATATTGCGTAGTGGGTGTGGAATTAAGTCACTATAGTTCAATACTGAAAACAATAAAGGGAGTAAGTATGTAATGGAAAATAGCTTGAGAGCGCATCATTAGTAGGAACAAGTGTAAGATGATGAGGACATAAATCCAAAAACTCTGAGAAAATAGAAATGATGAATAAATCAAACAGCTCAGTTTCTAGATATGACACTACTATTTTTTTCTACTGCACTCCAAAGGGCAGTGAATGTAGTGAGAGACTGATGTGGGACTATGTCCTTCCTTAGAGTGCTCTCACAGGAATTAAAGTTGGAAGCGGTATGTGTACCAAGAGGAAGAATTTAAGAGAAGTTTCAAAGCTGTACTCAGGTTCACTAAAACATATACAACTAAAGCAAGTGTCTGGACTTCTGGAAACAGTTTACTTGCATTTCTTCCCCATAAAGCCCAATATATCCTTACAAAAATTAGGCTCCTAATTAAATCTGAAGGAAAACAGAAACTTGTTATTACTTTTCAGGAGAACTGCCACTGTGTATCTTGGGGAAGTGGGAACAGGGAGGAATTTGCGCTGAGACACAAAGTCATTATGTGATGAAATTAGACGCATATGTTCAGTTTGTCTGTGAGCCCATCGGTAGGTGCCTGGCAGGGTGCGCCCACCAAGGCGCCCGAGAGGGAAGGCAGTGTGCTGGCCCGTCATGCTGCCTCTGCCATGGTAAATGTCTTGGCAACGTGAGTGAGTCCTTTGGAGCCAGTGGCTTCATGAGTCTTCTGCTAGAAAGGTTTCGCACTGGCTTTTGTGAAAGAGAAGTTACGTGAAAATTGGTGTGCATGTGGGTAGAGAGGAAATACCAGTGTGGAAATACCAACTGGCTTTGATGTACCCTACTTCTCACACTGGAAGGAGAACAAATGGTTCCATCTTCTCCACAGAGTGGAAAGCAAGGAGGTATCCATTTTTCTTGACTGTTTTTGGCTTGTGGTCCCACTTAAGCTTAGCACAAGGTGTATTTATTTATTTATTTTAAAATGCTTCTAGTAAGTTTATTCTTTCTACCCTAGAAATGCCCATTGACTGACATCAGTTCGTTCTTATCCTTCATTCAGAATTTGTCTGTTATTTGCCTTCTGTAATAATACAAATTACTTCCAGTGAGGAGGATGAGGTATGTGTTTGTTTGTTTGTTGTTTTAAAGAAATTTGGACTTTATATTGTATTGTATGTAGAGGAAATATATTTTAAAAGCACTAATACATAGTAAGAAATATCCTCTTTTTCCTAATTACTATGAAAGATTTTCCCAAGTAGCTTTAAACTTGTAGTTATAATTTTCAAAGCAAATCCGTGAATAATGGATCTTGAGGCTTTGGCAATATAGACAATATAAATGAGCTACTCTAAAAGGACTTAAAACACTATATAATCTCTCTGCAATCAGTACTTAAAGTAAGGATAGGGGTTAATTTTCTCCTAAATAAGTCAGATAGTAACTTCAAGATGAAGCACAAATTTTACTTACAAATATCAGGCAGAATATGTAAAGAGACCAGTGGTAATGCTTCGAAGTAGATGTGCAGTGGCTATTAACTTATTTATGCATTTCTTTGAGTCAGACAAGAGCATATTTTTTTTGAGAACATAATTTTTTTGAGAGCATAATTAATAGGTTTTTGGAAAAAAAAAAGCTAAATAGTGTTTTAGCTATTACTTATTAATAAATAGTTACTTGTCTTAAAATTACTGCTACGGATTCCAGACTCAGTTTACCGAGAGAAAAAAAAAAAAAAAAAAAAAGGACCAGAGGTGGCACACACTTAGCTCTATTCTATTACTAAATTTGAAACTTTCTCTAACATATCAGTAAATATCGCGTATAGGAATAGCTAACTATTTCTTGGTTCAGCACTAACTTTCATCACTACCAAGCACCTCACATGGGCACAGGCATATAACTGGAGTCCTTTTTATAGCATTTGACAATTAATTCCGCTGTCATTTTATTCTTCCAAATAGAAGTTTGGGACACTAGTATTATTGTGCCCTTGAACAATTACCCCCAAAACAGGTTTAACAGTAGTAACCAGGTAATGTATCATCTGAACAGAATAATAGTGTTGAATTTATCTAAAATGCCATCTTAAACTGGTAAATGCAATGTGTTTTCACCATGCAAGTTCGTTTCTTCACTGCTGGAATAAAAGACACCCACCTTCCCAGGTTTGGAACATATTAAAAAAGTCATCCACTCATCCGCGCTTTATTGACAAACCTTAACTCATCCTAGTCTGTTCCTTGACAACATACACCACTGCTCCACGTGGGCTGGGACCTCACATCACCTAATAGTGTGGAAGAGCTCCCATTTCATGTGGAGGCTTTGGCACAGGTCTTATTTCCACACTCCATTAACTCACCTTTCAGGTGAAGTTACTCTGTCTTGCTCAACAAGAGGCTTATTTCATCCAGCCTACAATGAAGATTCATAATTCAGTCGCCAAAATGCAGTTGGTGGGGGGAAGAAATCATGTATCACTTCAATAAACTGCTCATTTAGATCAGGTTCGGTGTAGTTAGATTAATCAGAACAGAAACCTCTGAAGACAGAAATTAGATAAGTTACTTAGGCTGGTAGCGAGAGACTGAGAACTTTTTATTAAGTTGATATGAAACATTTATGTGTAAAGCATAATTTACTTAATATTGGCTGCATAAGTAATTCAGCAGAGACAGAATGCTTAGAATAGTAGATTGGACAAGCCTGATTGTGCTCATGAAAGTGTATGCACACACAGCTTAAAAATAATGTGCTCAGAACTGGGGTCCTAATGCCACCATTATCACAAGTTACTGAAATGGAAGAAAAGCAGCCTTTAGATTTCCTTTGCTAATAAGATTTGGCTAGCAGTAGCAGCAGCAGCAAAACCAGCAAGTCCCCTGTGCCCATTAGTCCATGCTAGTGTGTAACTACAGTGTTTGATTGCCAGGCTAAGCACTTCTGAAGTGCCTGTGTGTGTGGGCCCACCCATCTGCGCTATTGAGAGATTGATTACAAATACCTGATTGCCAGACAGGTCAGGTCGGATTGTTTGGATTTGGTTCCTAATTGGATGAAGCACTTGTGGGCACTTGTGCAAATAAGTACTCGGAGCGAGTCTTCCTGGTGGAACCTGAAAATGCACTTTGTTACTTTTTCTTTTTTTATCACAGTGGCTAGATGTAAAATGCCTGAAATCACAGCAAACCCATGTATATGTTTAACAACAGAGAAGAAAAAAGCCTTCAATTTTTTGTATTTCTCACATTTTCTTAAGATTTTCTATTGTTATTTATTGTGCTAATGAAGAGGAGTTCATGAGACAGGTTAATCCACATCAGAAGTCTGGGAGGAGAAAAAGTTACAGTCTTCTGCAAAGTAGTTCTAAACATGATGTTAAAAATGCACTTTTGTACTTCGTGCCCTAAAAAAATTGTTGTAGGAAATTCTGGCTTTTTCTGTCTGGTATATGCATGTCTTGACATTCTATACATTTGGTTTTGACTTCAGTGAGTCTGCAGATGGGCTTCGTTTGCTAAGTGTGGTTCCAGGCAGGAGCAGCCAGACCCTGGTGCTGCTGCACAGCCAGAGAGGGGAGCAGAAGTGGGCTGCACATCCTTTCATTGCCCTCTCCTGCTCATGCGGTAGGAGGGCTGCATGGCAGAAGTGAAGCTGGTCAGCCCACAGCAGTGTCAGACAGCTGGTCTGAAAGAGCACAACTTTTTGGTTTGGTTGGCTTGGGTTCACTAAGGACTTAGAAGGAACAGTTCAGTTTTCCCCAGTATGAGGAGAAGAAAAACTCTTTGTTACTATTTTCCTGTTAAGTTTGCCTCCCTGCATTGTACCAGGATAGCTGTGACAGTTAGGATTTTATTCCGTCCAGCTCCCCCTCAGAGCTCCACAGCCCATCTGGACTGGGCAGGAACGCAGCGCGGGGAGACAGATTTTTAGCCCTCGCTCTGTCAAAGAGGACTCAGAAAGTTAAACAGAAGCTGTTCAAGTAACACCAACACGCTGAACCTGTGCTGTGTCCTCGCTTGACTCCTCTTCATGCAGTTTGTTCTGCAGCTGCCTGTGTCACCGCGCTCCTGCCCTCACCCCCAGCTGGCCCTGCCTGGGGTCTCCCTTCCTCGCACAGCACAGGTGGAGGACGGGGACAGAAGGACCAGCCTCCTGACTGTGAGCAGCAGCCTGGGGCCTTCTATCGATTCCTTTGAAACGTTAAAGAAAAGTTTACTGCTCAGCTCTCCAGAACACCTGCCCCGAGAGGAAGGCCAGCACAGAAATGTATGCTTGCTTTTATGAGGGAAACAGATTTTTTCAGACATAACGTTGAGTGAATTCTAATTTACCGTGCTTACTGCTATCATACATAAACATTAGACTGGGAATTGTTTCGCTGCAAAATGAGAAAAGAGGTGAAACATTAGAAACACTTACTACAGCCTAAAGTGCTAGGAAATGAAATGCTGAAGAGCACAACCCAAAAAGTATTTGTATTTAAGCCTTTAAAGTCTTTTTATGAAGTTTGCATTTTTCTTTATTTCTTTTTATTATTATTATTATATTTGTAACAGCATTATTTTGTATTGGGTTTGTGGTTTTGCAATACCAAAAAGCTAGCATATTTTTCTGGTAAGCTCACCTCTTTTAAAAATGGAAAATATTGTCCTTTTTACATTAAACAAAATTGTTTTTCTTCTTCCCTGACAATAGAATTAAGAGTCATGATTTCTGTTGCCTAACTTTATTGCTTGGACGCTGACACAGTATTCTAGTAGCTGCTCAAAGATGATACTGTTGAGTATATTGTGTGTTTGTATTAATTTAAGCCTGGAAAGGAGGAAAAAAAAAAGTAATTTATGTAAATCTATTCACTTTTAAGTCATTTAGAGCTCTCAATGGAAAGGATTTGAATATGCTCATCACCTCACAGGACTGTTGCCAATATTCCCCAGACACTTGGATATCTCTCATTGTCTGTATTTGGTACTCAGTGTCCTTTTATCCCTTAATTTTTTATTAAAAAAGAAAAAAAAACCACAAAACAATTTGCTACAATGGCCAAGAAAAATAAGGGGTCTTATGGCTGTTATATATTAAAACAAAAAAAATCCAATACTCTATAGAAATATAGAAATACTGCCTTATTTTTTTTGGCAAAGGGGGAGCAAATCATAAATATTGCTTTCAAAGAAACAATCCTATGATGTGAATAATGAAGTAAAAATAAGTAGTCCAAACACAGACTCAAGTATTCACTAAAACAGCTTTGACACTAAATATAACCAAGTTCTGGAGAATTTGGGCTCAACGCTAATGGCAAAGACTGAGAAAATAGTGCATATTGATCATACAACTTTGGCATATTTTAATTTGATTTTTTTTTTTTTTTTGCCACAAGCCAGATAAGACATTTCTAAAATGATTTTGTGACCTGAGAATGGAGTGCTGCCACTAACTTTCTCTCATTAAAAATGTCAAATGTCTTGACTGTGGTTTTCTGGGTAGGCACTTTGCTCCCCACCAAACTGTGGGCTTACCCGTATAGGGAACGTAGATTTCAGCAGAAAAGCTTTATATTACCTTTCAATGGATGCAGCACGCTGGTATCTACTCGTTGAATAGAGGAGATATAACAGAGAGAGACTTTCTACGCTAGCTTAAAGCCCTCGTGGTTTTTCAATTCCTAAATATGCTGTTACCTTGCAGGTGAAGGGGGAAAGAATTTGTAACATCAATTTAGTTATCTATTGGTCTATCTAAATCTTAAAAGAATACTGCTATTAATGCAAAGCAGTTAATTGTTTTTCTAGCAAACCATTTCCACAGCACATGCTTGCTCCCGGACGGGGCGGGAAGGAGCTATATGTTACGGCTGCGAGCACCTTCTGGCAAAGATTTGCCTCGGTGCATCACAGTGTGCTACTTGTGGATAGTCCAGCTTTTAAACAAAAATTAAACGCAACAGTGGGGAAGTTGTGCTTTAAACACGACACTAACTTCAGTGGTGTTAGATTTTGATTAAAGCAGAGTGGGAACTATGCAAAGCGACCTCCTTTTGTGCCTGCTCTACCATTGAGCGCTGGGTTCCCTTGGTCCTGTGGGTGAAGCCTGTGCAGGCAGATGCCGCTGCGTTCCTTGCTGGGAATCCTCCTGAGCACACGCTGCTGTGCTGCTGGGGTGCTTTGACAGCCATGACTGTCTGCAAGGGCTGACTGAAATCTCCTTATTAAATTTGGATGCTTCTGTTTTCAAGAGCGGCATCATTCTTGAACTCCTGCCTTTTATTTCTCCTGTAGCTAGCTGTGAGAAGAATACTTGAGTTGTAAATACAGCAAGTGCGATATGAAATTCATCAAGAGGCAATAAAAATAAACTTGATAATGTAATTTAACGTGGTTCTGCATTAAGCACTATTTTCTGACTATAACTGCAGTTCAGCTCTGAACCTGTACTCGCCGAGGTCATTAGCGGTGCTGTTACTGACCGCAGTAGGACTAGGAACAGGACCTCAAAGGGGGAAAATTAAAACAAATGCTATTGACTCAACAAGTAATTGAAGCTTTTGCAAGCTGCGAATTCTAGAAAATTGCTTCTCTGCTGTATCCTTTCAGAAGCTTGAAATTATAACTTCTTGCCCCTCTGGTGATGTGATGCTTTTCCATTTGGAAAATTTCGGCTCTTTTCTTCCTTAGATTTCTGATGGAAGCTGAGGTTGCAGGATGATTTTCATGTTGGTGAACAATCTGTGAGCAAGCTGGGCATATGCTTTATCTGTGGCTGATTGCAAAGTATCAGAAAATAAAATATCATATGTCTTTTGTGTACATGGGTTATTGTTTAACTGCTGTTTTCTTCCGCTTTTTGGTAAGGTGTTAGATGTGAAACTATTAGACTGCAAATTATCTCATTAAAAATATTTTTGATAGAGAACCAACAGTGAAAGCATTGGCTTGTGAAAAAAATAATATATATGACAAGTGGAAAAAAGACACATTTGACTTGTCAAACTTATATAAAATAACTGTAATAAAAAATACCCCCAAAACAAAACATTTCTTATAACAGTTTAAAATTAAGGTTTATGTAGTAACAACTGGATAAAACTTGCAAGTATTTCAAAATGTATGTATTAGGAGAGCTCACTAAACTCCTCTTATTTTTATAAAGCAGTAACGAATTCCACACAGATCTCCATGAGGCAAGATGCTGTACGACACGGGTATGAGTGAAGGCAGAACTAAGACTGTTTGTTAACAGGTGAGTATGAGGGATGGAAATGCATGAGGAAAATAATGTAAAAATGGTTTGTAAGATGCAGCTTGTTTTTTCCATCATCCGACTTTTCTCATTTGTAATTCTGCTACAGAGAGAGTCCTCTGGTAGTAAAGAGAAGTCTGCTATGGGAGGAGGGGCTTTGAGGCAGAAAGAAGGGAGTGTCTGCCAACATTCGGTGCTCCTCTCCCTGCATCTCCCACAACTTGTTCAGCTGTCTTGTGGATCAAGTGTCAGATTGGGCTATTGACCAAAATGTGTGGCAACACTGCCCAAAATGAGAGACAGCCAGCGTGGTGTTAATTTATAACACTAATTTAAGAATTTAATTTTAGCTTGTGCCTCCAACAAGTTCTGAAATTAGTATTGTTTGTAAACATCACACACAAACAAATCCATGAATCCCAGAGTGCCCTGCCCCCTTTGTACATACCAACCCAGCCCCTTCTGGGGCAAGGAGGTCAGTACAGAAATTCTGGCTTGGTCTTCTGTTGGCATCATTTTGATTGCTTTGAAGTATTTGAGTCCTGCTGATTAACAGTGGTACCCAGGCTCGGTGATGTGAGCCTGTGCATCACAATATCAATGTCACAAAGTGCTCCAAAATAATTCAGTAAAAGAGGAAATGAAGCAATTCCAGCTCTGGGATGAGTAAACTGGCACTTAAGGGCTTCTGTCCTTGCTTTAAAAATGATAAAACAACAAAATGCACAATGCTTTCAGCAGTTCGCATCTCTAGAGGATTTGGACTATGCTAATCTGCCTGGTTCTTAATGCTGGTTGTAATGTACTGGGGAGCTGTGCTCTAGCTGAAGAAAACATTTAAATCTCCTTTTCACTTTCAACATGTGAATAGTTTTCCTGAGGCCCGTCGGGCGGCTTAAAACTAAACATGGAGAAATGCTGTGCTGACATCTTTACTATTCTGCATTCCCAAGCTCACTGGGGCTTCTTAGGCCAGGGATGGGATTAATTGAATTGCAGAGACTCCGGTTAACAGCTTTTTGTCACAAGCTATGCTAGGGACCTAGGGGCTTTTCTGTGTGATGCCTGGCAGGTCACAACAGTGCTGCAAGCGGGCCCAGACACAAAAAGTGTTTTGGGATGGAGGACAGTATAGCAGAATGAGAGCCTGAGGGCTCCTGGCTGTGATATCGTGACTGCTTTATCCTGACAGTATGTAGTCAGATTTGAGGACATTGAGGCATTTTTCCAGGGAATGATAGCTGAGGCTTACAGGTGTGGGAGAAAAGCAAGCAAGGAGGTGGAGGGAAGAAAATTGGTTCTGGGTGATTGATTTGCTTTCTTACCTGCAGCAAGGCTGTGGGATGGGATTTTCCTGCCAATCCATTTTTCACTTTGTCTGGGCAATGCTGACATGCACCTCACAAAGTGTAAAGGGAAATGTGCACAGCAAATGAACACTGGGAATGAGCATATAGTGCTAGCATAATTAATTTGCTTGTCATATTGCATTGCTTGAATTGTAAACAGAACAACAACTAGCTGGTGAATTATGCAGTTTTTCTCTTGCACATAAGGACGGTAGAGAGCCATCTTCCTGGCTTGATTTAGTTGCTGCTGCTTCAGTGTACACAGATGTTGTTAAAGGGTTTCTGCTGGTCAGAAATATTGGAGCATAATTATTCTAATATTGGGTGGCATATTCCTGGCTATTTGTGAGTATTTATGTTATGGAATATAGCAGTTTCTACTTTCCACCTTCCTGAAATTAGTTTAACTCCTTACTTTTGCCTCCTGGAAACCACAGACATAAGGCAGCAAACTTAAATCTCATTGCTAATGAGGTTATGCTAAATACACCTTGGAAACTGTTATAGGTGACAGGCATTTATGCCTGCAAAACATCCTGAGAGAAAAGTTTTTGTTTTCTAGTTTATTCCCTCTTATCACTGTAACTTTCAAGTTAGACTGATAATATCTTTTATCTTTGTCTGATAATATCTCTGTCTGATAATAGCCTCTCAAATGCTTGGTTTTAGTACACAAGGAAGATTAGGCTTCCAGTTGCTATTACTTCTATATTAAAAAACAACAAAAAACCAACCCAAACCCAAGGAAGCTCCCCCAGGGAGAACACAAAATATGCTTTTCTTTTTGAAGTGGCCTATCCCCAGGACAGAAACTGTCCCTGTACAAAAAATCACAGGATCTTGCATTTAATAGCCAAGTTGTAATAAATTCAAAACTATTGGCATTTGAGTTTATGCTTTACCTTTAACTCTCTTTTCCCACAGTATACAGTGCTAGTGAAAGAGAATCCATGAGCCTTTCTGGATTATTGTTGTAAGGTGGGCAGTGGCTTTGTGAGTTTTCAGCATGTTTCCCCTCCAATCAAATACAGACAAATTCAAACAAATCTTTGTGTGGCAATTGGTCTGTTTTGGCTAAGCTTTTATCAGAAATATCTTTTAATGTGGAATTCCTACCCATTTCTCCCTCTTCCTGATCCCTGAATACTCTCTATATTGCTCTAGAATTTGCAGTTTTCACTTTGCATTTTGAATTCAAAACCATTTTCCATATCCCTGAAAAGTGCTGGAATCCTTTGATCTTTGGGGGAAAGAAATGTGGAAGAGTAGTTCTGTTTTGATGCAAATGAAATACAAATGTCAAAAATGTGCGAAGTGGAGGTCTGGTTTTACAGCAAATTTTAATATGGACAGTTGCAAGAAAAACCTTCCTACTAATGTAAGACACAGTCATTTCACTTTCTCAAAATGTCAGAATGTGTAGGTGGAAGGGCTGGTGTTCTGCAAGATGTGGCAAACCTGAACTGCTAGGAGAAATCTGCCGTATTAGGTATATAATTAGGTATATTAATGGTAAGGTCAATGTTGAAGACTAAGACGTGCAAAGGTATTTCTTTCTGTTGAAGAAGAACAGGTAGGAGTGTATTTCTGTACTACGTGCTTCATTCTGCTTCTCCCATCCTGAAATGAAGTCTAAGTACATTTGACTACTTACTATATAGAGCTTATTTGTGGAAAAATGTGTCTACATTTGTAAAGCCTCAGCATTATCCGCTTCTCTTCCTTTAAAATACTGTGAAGTAAAATTACCCTTCTGCAGTGCTCTGTCACATTCGGTTCCCCTGGTTCCCTGCAGACCACAAAACGGAATGGCAAATTCACATCTACATTTGTAAAAGAGCATCCCTGCGTCATCTCTAATTCCAGTGCTGCCTGATCCCATTATCTGGGAGCCCTGAAGTAGGAGGGATGTTTGCAGGCTCTGTACCATGTTTCTTGACTTAATAGCCTGTGCCAGCAGGCTTACTAGGACACAGTGACAAAAGCTAGGGAATTATAAGACTTCATGGCCTAAATCCATAATTCGAAGTCTATTAATCATTTGTTACAGATAACAGTAATCTTCATCTTTTAGTTGTATTTATGTATTAACAGACGTGCAAACCTTTATGGAATCATTAGAAATCTCTCTCTCTCTCTCTCTAAATTCAGGTATTGTATATTTGCTCAGGTCACATTTCTTATACTACTTGTGCTATGTGAGACTAAAAAACATTTTATGATATTTTTAGTCTTCTAGGAGCGTGCAGGATTGTCACAGAAGTGTGTTTGACCACATATGAAAATGCTGTGTATTGCTAAGCAAAGTTAAAAACACCAGATATTGAGAGGAAGGTATTTAAAGCCCTGTAATAGGTAGTATTGCAATTTTGCTGTGACATTAGATTCTTAGATACCCACAAGGAAACTATGCCCAAGGCCCCATCCTGTGTCTTGTGAAAGATCTCTAATCTTGTGTCTTGTAATCTTGTGTCCTGAACTGTGGCTTTCTCTGAAGACTGCCTCAGTTAAACGTCTCCAACTCTTATGTTCCTTGCTGTTGCACATTGCATGGAAGAGCAGCAGGCACCTGCTTTGCATTTCAATATTCTCACTCTGATATTAGTAGATCTATGTTAAATTCTTCCTTTTCACAGCTTTAGTTTCACAGTTATTTTTTCTTTTTGGTTCCTTTCCTGATCCATGTCACAGAGTATAATCTTTGCCAGTGAAAATAGCATTGAAAACCCATGAAGTACTAAGACAGTTATAATGGGAAAGAGAAAAATCAATCCTAACAGAAAGTAGGCCTTAAAGTGCTCATTCGAAAGGTGTTAATTTATTGGTCTATTTGGATACTCTACAGGAAAGTATGGAAAGGAATTAAATGTACGGGTTTTGTTTATACAGCTGTAAAGTTTAATGACAAACTTAAAATGGAAATGTCATGGCAGATGGGATTTTATAGGGAGAAGCTACTGTACAAATTCTTGTATCAGTACCACTAGCTACCAATATATTTATGGATTAATTTACAGAAGAATTTATCTCCCCAGTTAAGAACAAACAAATAATAAAGCAGACTAAGAATCTGGCTTTTCAAAGTAAATAAAACTGCTATATAACTTAATCAGGTTGAAACAACTCTATGGCAACCTTAAATAGCTGCAGTGTTTCAGATGACTTCAACAAATTTATGCCAGTCTATCAGCCCAGGATTCAATGCAATTGACCTCTCTGCATGAAGGATACTGACGTCTGGAGGAACAAGCTGATTTATCTGGAAGGCATATAAAGTACCACAAGCTCATACACACAGAAATCCCAGTAGAAGCCTTGCAACCCCAATATTTTCTTTGCATGGCTAAAAGTATTTCATTTTGAATTGTTACATCTGTTCACCAGTACAACCCCCCTTATTCATATGGTCTCTCTGACATTGCTTTTCCCCATGCTGTGCTTTCTGTCAGCACTCTATATTCAAGCATTATATATTTGAAGAATTCTTCTGTGAGAAAGTCCATTGAATCGATCAGGCCACTCTTAGAGTGATGGAACATTGAATATTTATGCTCTGAAAAATACAAAACCTAGTTAACGCAATGTAAGGACTCTTAAAAACCTGGCTGCTTTTTATCTCACAGTATATGCCTTTTGTTATAAAACCATCTTGATTCCAAATGCACCCTGGAATAAATATGTTCCATGTAACATGGAAATGCATTGTTGGAAGCAGGTTTCAGTTGAGGTGGAAAAGGCATGAACAGAATGCAGTGGGAAGCCAGTGACAAGATGGTGTGCTTCCCTTTTAATTCAGAGGAAGAATTTATAAGTTCTGTGAGAGAGAAAAAGGTGGGAGTAGAACTTGCGTATGTGTCTATGCATGCATGTACATCCAAAATAACAGGTGTTTGGCAGCTTGTTAGTAACTTAAACATTCAGAACAATTATTTCAATAATGCATTCTGTTCCTGAATATTGCTGGTTTTCTGAGTTCAGATGTCTTCCCTCAAAATTCGTATAGTAGCTTTCAGAGTTGTTCTGAAAAAGGAAGGCTGAAATTAGCTAGGGATTGCTGGAAGTGTTTGTGTCCAACGAAACCACTACCCTGTATTGGTTGCTCTATTCCAGTTTATCACTCTTTGCTGGTGACCTGTGGCTACTTCATCTCTTCTTATATATATGCTGTGCTTTATGCATAGAACATGTTTTGTACTGCTAATTCTGGACTGTGTTTGTACCACAGACCACAAGATGCCTCTGAAAACCTCTCTGACATGCAAGGGAGAGGAGCCCAGGTCCAGAGCATGGCCCAGCATAGAAGCAGCCATGACAGTGACAGGCTGGAGCTTGTGTTAGCAGCATTATCAAACCTGCTGAAAACAGACAAAAATGTGGGCCATGGGGCAGTTGCACTTTGCCAAATGTGAAATGAGAATAGATCTTGAAAGAAGGCACAAGGGGATTTTAGAGTAACTTGTTTCTAATGTTGCTGTCTACTCAAGATTCCAAGGTGCTGGTTTCCAACCTCCCTGTCCCCTGTAGTTAGCTAGCAAATGTTAGCTAACAGCTGGATTTATTCCATCCTCTTCCAAGTAGGAGAACTGAAAATCACTGCTATTATACTGGTGTGGTAAGTATATGCCTGTCCTACTACTGGCTCTGCTGCTCTATTTTTGTATGATCTTCAAAAATCACGCGATTCCTCTGCTTCCTAGTTCTTTCTATAAATTACCACAACTGCATTACTATCAGGCAGGAGTACTGTGGAAATTTATGTTGGTAACCTTTAGTGAAGATGTGAAGCACAACAGACTATTGAGTATTACAGATATATGGTATCTTACTCTGGTTATTTAGTTGGTCTTTGTCTTTCCATCTGTGTTTTTTTTTTTTTTTTTTTTAACCTAAACTCTTGGTCTTCGTTACTTCAGTGCTTTGTCATTGTAGACAATTTTCAAAGCGTGACAAACAGTATTCTTAGGCAATTTGAGCTGAAGTGCTTTTGAGATTCTATAAGAACCAATTTGTTGCTCAGCCTTCTATACTTCTTCTCTGGATATACTCTGGTGTAATAAGTTGAACTTCTAAAACAAACAAAAGATAGATGGACTCCCCCCAGCCCAGCCAGTCTTGTGTAGTGTTGACTGATGAGTAGCTGTAGCAGAGAATGAACTATGTAATGTGAATACTGATAAAATAAAAATGTTATACAGGAAATATTTTTCCATTATGTGGTTTATGAGTTGTTAAGAAATCATGCATAAGTTTACAGTTATACTCTATGGGAAATGAGCTGAGAGAATTTTCAGGGATTTTGCTTTATTCTTTTTATGTTTTATCTTTTGTTAGTATCCTTCCAATGCTACAATCAAGTTAATGCCACTTTTCTGTGTTAAAGCTAGTGTCTTTCATTTCAGACTTCTCTAGAATTTGAAAGTAAAATATTTAGTAGCTGCCCAATCAGGAGTGTTTTTCCCTTTTCCTGTGGAAAATCCAGATACAGTGAAAGCAAAGCTATCAGGAATTCTTGATGTTGGTGCTTCCATTTAGCCTGTTTCTGTGCTGGTGTTGGGTCCTAGAGATAAGGGAGATGAGTCCAAACAGGCATTATTCAGAGCCCCTTTACTTGGGACAGCCTTACTTGAAGTAAGAAAATTGCTGTTGTCCCAGGCCACATCTCTTTTCTTTAACGAGTGAAGGTAACAGCGGCTATTCTTTCCGGGCTGAGAATTGCAGCCTGTATACTATCAATAGGTCAAATTTACCCTTCCAAGACCTGCATATGATCTCATTTTTAAGTGTTCAAAAGAAGTGCTTTTTTTTTTTTTTTCTTTTTTTTTTCTTTCTCCAAATTAAGGTTGAGAAACTCCCCCAAGAGAAAAGCTTTCTTTTGCCTGTATGGTGATGCTGAGAAAAACTAACTTTATGTATCAGCAAAAGTTTTATTTTTTACATTACTGATACCTGATGGAGATAGTATGACTGAACTATTAAGTGGTTATAGCCTTAGAGGAGACGGGTGCTGGGGAATGGGGTGGAAGGAATGGCACTTGAATAAATGTTAAATCTACTTTATCCAAGTCATCAAATTTTGGATGCCTGTGACTTGATATCCAAATAGATCAACGTGTACTTTGATATTGTTACAGGTTATCAAATCACACGTGAAGTTTGAATAACAGGCTTATCAAGTGCCTTTGTAATATGGGCTGAAGAATAAAAAGCTGTCATCCGGGGTAAGTCAAATGAGAGAAGGGTGAAAGAATTCTTATGTGCTGAAATTATAGTATCCTTGCAATATATGCCATGGATTGCCTCAAATGTAGGAAAAATTATATTTATGCCTCATCTTTGAAAAGGACAGATAATTATGAATTTATTCTTTTTGTGCACAGAAATCCAAATCAGCAGTTCACATGAGTTACAGTGCATATATACACATCACAGAAGGACACACAACAATAATATTTTCAGAGAGATAGAAGTGAATTTTCTGGAAAAGAAATTAACCAGATGTGAAATCAAATTGAGAAATCAGAATATTTTATTAGATGCTCCATAAGCCACTAGCTTGCAACTGTGCAATTTCACTTAAGGAAAGAGTAAAGGCAGCTATAAAAATATATAAGAATATAAGATAAATGGAAAGAAGAAAGCAGGCAATCAAAACTAAAATTAGAATCTCAGAAAAGTAGACAATTGATTATATATGCCAAAAGTCATAAGAATAAACATATGGCCAAAGAGTAGAAGATGATAGGGAATGTAAGTATATGGGAACAAAAAGAATTCTAGCTGTGCTTTCAGCTTGTTCTAAAGGAAGGTGTGTTGATTTTTTTTTCCCTTGTCTGGGGCTAAACAAACAAACAAACATAAAAAGTATTTCATCAATATAGATCCTAAAAGTACAAGAATTCACATTGTATAATGAGTTAGAGTTCAATAACAAACTTGCATCAAAAAGTTTTTGAAGGCTGCCTGAGGAACTATGAAGCCTACTGAGTCTTGATTAGTTTAGCTCATTTTAGAACACTGAAAGAATTGCCTAAAAGTGAGGAAAGCTAAAGCTATGCTGTTTGTGTGGTAGTTAAAGGTAGAGAGGAGCAATCAGTCGTCATTTCCTGACACAGTTTTTGAATAGCTTGTACAAGATTCAATAATAAAGTATTAAAAAAAGATCACAGTAAAAGAAGAAATAATTTATATTGCTAAACAACCAGAAACTAGTTAGTTGAAAGGATCTGTCTTTTCTAGTAAAGTTACAAGTTTGGCCAATGAAAACAATGCTGTTGATATTTTTATAGAAAATCTGACCTGATACTAGTCAGAATTTTAATTATGATATTAGAATGATATAAAATCCACCTGGTATGTAATGAAGTGATTTTAAACTGTCACTGTCAAGTAACAATGACTTTCAGGGAGGTACCTTGTCGGTTCTTGCAGTCAGTGACATTTGTCATAGGTGTTATTTCGAAGCAGTTAATAGAAAATAACTGTTAAAACTTGCATGCAACAGGCAAGTGAGCAATCAGACAACGTGAAGTCATATTTTAAGGACTGAAAAGTTCTTAGTAGGCTGCAGTGATGAGAAGGACTAATACGATCATTAGCTGTAGAAACTGAGGGCCCTTCCAGCAGAGGTTGGCCCTCATGGTTAGCAGTGGTCTCCTTGTTCCTGAGGCACCATGTCAAATCCTGGGGCAATAATTCCAGGAGAATCTTAATAGGGAACGTTCATTTAATGGGGACAGAGGATTAGAAAATAGGTCTTAAGAGTGGTTTCAGGAAATTGAGTATTTAGTTTAGCAAATCACTTGTAAACTTTTTCCTAACAGTTTTTTTGTTTGTTTGTTTGTTTGTTTGTTTTGTGTCCTTTAATAGAGAAGATAATGTATAACTGGAACAATGTGTGGGTTGAGGTTGATCTTCCACCACTAGCAGTCTTGAACTCAGGACCAGTGGGTGGGTGGGTGTTTTTCCTGTAGTTGAAAATTAAATTCTGTTTGAACATTAGCCTAACTGTCTTCAAACCATGTTTCTATACTCAAACTCTGATTTGTATTATTTGGAAAAACAACCTATGCATCAATAGTGGTACCCTCTACTTTTTATATTAACGTGAGCCTTCCCTCTGTCTTCAAACCAGCATCTTATTTCTGTCTGAACAAAATAAGGTTCAGAGACAAGCCCAAAGGTGAAATTCCATAAATAGAAAAGTGCTAGACCCTGTCCCTTGGTCAACAAAATATACAAAAATGTCCTTTCTTCTGACTTTTTATGAAGTAAAGATATTACAATTCTGTTTGCACTCTCATGTTTCCATGGAAACAGCCACACTAATTTTAGGGAATACTCTTTGCTCCTATCATTCAGTTAGGCTTTAAATAAATCTGTGTAGTACCACTGGTGTCTGTTGCACTGTCATCAAGAAAACTCAAAATATAGCTGGAAAAAATGCACACATCAGATATGGAGACAGTAAGTGAATTTTTCCAAGAGGGATGAAACTGAGAAATCCAAGTCTTATGAAGAAGGTCTGTGTTTAATTAAACGTGCTTTCACTGGACTTGTCTTAAATAGTATTAAAGAAAGAAAATCTATGAAGAAATGGATCTCATTTAGCTGAGATATGGAACAGACCTCTTCCCTCCTGATATTTATATTATAAAACAATTAAAATACAGTGTCACATGCACATGTAGAAATGAAGTAGAAAGAGATAGAAAATCAAATTGGGAGACAGACAGTACTGTTCAATCTTAAAACTAGTTAAATTTATCAGTGTATATTGTAAATATGAAATTATTTGAATAATGTAATTTATGGAACCTCACCTATAAAGGCCATCCTGCCTGTATTAAAACAATAGTGCCAGTGTGTTGCATGCAACAAGCTGAGGATTAAAAATGAGAGGAAATGTCCTATCTTGTCACAACTGTCACGAGAGTATCAGCAACAGAATAGAACAATCTAACTCATACTCAAAACCGGGAACAACACCTCTGCTTCTCCCCAAGACTGAAATGGGAACTATCAGTATCAGGGGCTGTCAGAATTTGTTCAGAAAGATGGTGTTTCCAAAAGACTGGGAAGACATGGCTGGGTCCCACAGAATGCCTGTGTCCCACGTTTTAGATAAAATAGCCGTATACAGATATTTCTGGGTGCTTTATCACTACTGATGATAGTCAGAACATAGCATTAGAAAGTGCAAGGAGTGTGTCTATTAGCTCAAGTTCTTAATATTGAGAGAAGTCTGTATTAGGGAATCTGAAAGGAACTGCTATTATCTGCAGAAAGTTATATTCAAGGACATTAAGTGCCATCAAGAGTAACTGAGCCAATTAGGGGATCTGGTAATGGTAGCGGTGCTAAAAAAATTGTTGCATATATATATGTGTAAGTTGTTTTTGCTTCACCGATGGGCCCCAGACAGTTCTCAGCAACCCTGAGTGTGCCCTCATAGGTTGACTTATCTCAGGCAGTTAACAAATGTTCATCTATAGCACTGCATGTCTGTGTGCAATTATATTAACAAAGCTTCTTCAATTACTTCTCTAACAACAATAAATGATTGTACAACATGAAATCACAGACATTGTATTGTTAATTATCACGTGCTTAAACTAATATTGTTGTAGAACTAGCTCTGTTTATCCTCTTGTTCTCTTCCTAAGAGGAATTTTAATGAATCTAATTTTTTCAGTTTTGTTTTCTTTTGGCTTTGGTCTTGCAGTGTTTTTCTAGGTATATGAATATTTATGAATGGCAAACTTTATATCATATTGGAAACAGTGTCATGGAAAAGGATCTTCTGATGAAAGGTAATAATGCTTCACTTAAATATGCTAATAAGGAATCCAGGATAACTGTCACAATATGGTTTGAAGAGTTAACATAATCCCAACATGCATGTTTCAAAATATTATTTGCCTTGAATAAATATGAACACCATGGTTCTTTTAGATTTACATTCAATAAACTGAGTCATTTAAAAATACTCTATCTGGAGGTTAATTTGGTGTTAACACCTTAGGTGGGAATATGTCAATCTCATTTTCAAGAGTAGCTTGAATGCTTGGAAAAGTAATTCCCATTTAACAGGAATCTGGGGTGTTTTAAACTTGTGACCACTTATTTGTAGAAGAGGGCAAAATAAGTGAAATGAGGCCATCTCTCTTAGTAGGAGCAGATGTTAAATTTTCTGAAAGATAAAATTATCTGAAAATACGAACATTTTGCAATGTCACCTATTTCCTACGCTGATCTGGGGCTTTGTATGTGACTTCTAAGCGTTCCAAATTATTGTGATAAAGCTGGCCAGAGCCAGCTTAGAGATCCATCTGGTTGCACAGTGACATGAAGCAGCATTTATGCCCTGCCCGCTGCAGACCCTCAGTGTCTGCAAAGCTGAACACTTGGCTAGCCTGGCCTTTACTGCCCACTGCTGCCAAAGAAAGAAAAGGGGTGCCAAAGGGCTCAGACAAAATAGAGACAAGAATGCATGAGCCTTTTCTTGGAGTTCGTCAGTGGCTAAAGGTATTTTTTAATGAGTGTCAAAAGGCAGATATTTTCAAAATATTTCACTAGAAAAATCCAGAAATGGAGACAAGACCAAAATCTTTTCAAGACGCTTTTAGTGTTTCCTGTAAAACAAATTGTGAAAATGACAGTTTCTTCCTGAAATTGGAATAGTGTGTTTCCAAAGTGAAGCTAACCTAAATTAAGTCCATCTTCCACCTTTCTGCTTATAGTCTAGCAAAAATTTTTCCAATGCATGCCAGCTGACTTGTTACAGTGCTTTTATTGTGGATTTGTGAAACACATCTTGTTAGCAGCAGGAAAAGCTACCCCCAAAAGATTACAGTTGGTGACAACACAAGAAAGAGAAACGGGCTGGCAGCAGAACAACACACTGCTGGGAGAGCATCTGTGCTTTAAAAATGGTGTGGGGAGGGAATAGAGAGCACTGTGCAAGGTGGAAGCTGTAACTCCCAACTTACACCTTGCACAAGGTCAGGATAAAGAATTAAAACTCCCATAATCGTTTTATTTACTCAGTATTTTGCCTATTGAACAGGTTAGTAGGAACTGCTTTCTAGAGGCTGCCAGAGATGTACTCTGGCTCAGTTGCTCAGAGAAGTCTTTAGGCCACATGCTGAAAAGCCTAACCTGTGTCCTGACCTACCCTGTGTTGCCTTCTGTTGCTCCCCTGACTGGCCCTGTTAAGTCATACCCCTCTCTGAAGTATATATAACTCTCAGCAAGACAGAGCTGGATGTTTGGTCTGCTCTGGTCCCTTTATTCCTTTTGATGCTTCCTGACATTATGCATGGAAGCCACTTCCTCTAAACAGACATTTATATTTGCTAGAAGAGGCAGGATTGTTTACTTTTTTATCTTAAACTGAAATGTGAGTGGTGGGTTACACTGGGAGAGGGCTTACATGGCAGTGCAAGCGTTCCTTTTCTCAAAGAGCGCCTTGCTGGATGCAGCTCTGGAGAAAGCTCACATCTTTCTCTGACGACTGTGATTATGGTCTCATGTGCCATGATATAGTACATTGAAAGAAAAGCTTCTTCAATATCTTGGATATATCTTGAATATTTATGAAAAGTGCAACACAGAGTGGTCCTGTGTATGCTGTCACTTATACAAGTAAAAGGCAGGAACGGAAACAATATGGAAATTAGGAAAGAGTTTCTCTGTCATGCAGAGGTACCCTATGGAAAGAGCATTCCACAGCTTTCATTGCCTTTCCTCAGCCTGGTACCTTGGCTCCTGCAAAAACCACCAAGCAAAACCATCCCAGCCCCCAGACCACCCCCATCCCAAACCCCATGAACAGGGTGGAAATCTGCTGATCTGATGTTAGTTACAGAATGCTTCGCACATCTTTTTTTTTTATTTATTTATTTTCTGGGGAGAGGGGAAAAAAAAAAAAAGGTCAACAGTAACTTTTAAAAGGGTCAGTTTATAAGTCATTAGGTTGGAGATAAATATTTTACACAGCTCTGATAAGTGTGATTTTTGTTTGTTTGTTTGATTGATGAAATGATGGCTACATAGACCCTACAGTTGATTGCAGTTCTGTGCATGCATCATTTTTCCCTAACACAGAGGCCAGGATGAAAAGTGAGTGGGCTAAACAAGAAATGTGAATGCTGTGTAGGGTCCTTGAAATATTTACTTCTGACTTTTACACAGTGGAGGATGTAACACTGAGAAAATCCTTCCACCATCTGTAACAGCAAAGTTGCAATTACATTTATTTCTACTGTTCATTGGCTAATAGGCAGCCATTTCTTTCCCCTTCTGCCTCCTTGCATTTTTTACATCTTTTGCAAGGACATCAGGTTCACTTTTAGGAAAGCTGACTTGCTTCAATTCTCTATTGTTTAATTGGATATCCGTGTTTTAGGATGGACTAGAAAGCAACTTATCCAGACCAACTGGCCGAGTTCCTGAGAACGGGAAAAAAAAAAACATTGGCAGAAAGAAAGGGTCATTTGCGATGTGTAGGTATGTGTCTGAACATGATAACAACACTGCAGCAACACTGCAAGTCATGTGTCTTTAGCTTAGATAGTAAATGCAGATGTACTAAATGATTATGCGTATTTGTGTTCTTAGTTGTAATGCTGTATCTTAGGAGTATATAGTATTTTAAGTTTGTTCCATGTATGCTTAAATCTTTCTCATTATATACAAACTGCATAAGCTAACCCACAAGTGTAAGCAAAGGAATAAATTGGGTTAAGTCTAGCTGTTAAGAATGAATATTATTCTTATAAGAAGAAAAAGTTGGTGAAGCCTGAAGCCTGGTGATATTTTAATTCAAATTTGTAGGCTTTATTTGGCTTTAACAAACATGAAATTGGTGTGTGATTAAATAAACCCAGAGGATCTTCCTCTCACGCGAGAAAGTGAAAATAGTCCTTCAATTTCATAAAAGAAAACAAAACAAATTTTTCTGTCATCTGATCTAACTTAACAAAGGAAAAAGTCCAGATTTCCTGCATATTCTTATACCTAGCAATAGCTAAATTTAGAACAAAATTAAAGGCCCAAACTTATATCATAAACGCAATTCTTAAAATTGTTTAACAAGTGAATGGTTAAATTCAATGTTACATGTCATTTAAATATAAAAATAGTAGACGATTTTATTTTATTGTATTTTCCAATAAATTGCACAGCAGCTTTCACTGTATTTTTAACGTTTAGAGGAACAGTGCAATGAATTTTACCAAAAGGAACATTGTGTACCAAGCTCAAAAGGCATGAAATGGAGTAGCATTAGAATAGACGAGAATGCCTGGCGTCAAGTGACATTATCGTTCTGTTAGCAGCATGCTGCACAGTCACTCTTGGCTGGCTTACAGATCTGAGAGGAGTTCTGTTAGCTGCAAAAGTTTCTTTTTGTTGTTATTTTTTGTTTGTTTGTGTTTGTTTTTTACTTTTTTTTAGTAAACTCTGTTAAGAATCAAGAAAGCTGCTTGCAGTTAACATGTTTGTAATGCATCATATACTCCTGATAGATTTTTAGTTGCCATCAAGGAAAATAGAGGAGTCCTTATGGAACAATTTGCGTGTTTACTGGGAATCTCCCAGCTGAGAATTGGATGGTTTATAAGCTTACAGAAATAAAGGGGTGCAGGAGAATGTTTGGTTTGTTCCTCACGTGGAAAGCTAAAATTCAGCACAGCATGTCTGAATAGCTTGCTATTATTTTCTTTGCAATTCTAAATAGGAATGCAAAAATGAAAACTGTACAATACTTTTCCGAAGATCAGAAGGATGGGTTATTGTTTCACTCTGATTTGTGCTGTCACTAAGCTCTCACCATAAGGCCTGGAGACTGGTGCTGTGACGGTGCAGGCCACAGCATCTCCACAAGGCTCCCAGCTTTGCTGTCAAATAGGATGTAAATATGTCCAGCTTCAATGGCTTAACTTGCATAGCAGGCATTTCAGCTAAGGAGATGTTCTGTCTTTTTCTGTTGGGGAGGTTAAGGAGAGAGATTTCTGAGAAACATTTTAGGTAATTTCTTTATATCTTAATATCGGCTGGTATTTGGAAGGCTGAAGTATTGCTGTCTGTGCTGTCCCTGCCCTGTACATGCAAGATGATATTTCACTAGGATTTGAAAGGGTCCGCTCTAAAGAAAAAGTGCTGTCGGATGGCATCTTCCAAGCTATCAGTTGTCTGTGTCTATTAAAACAAAAGGTTTTAACATATGTGTTTGTTTTCATTGCAGATATATACAAACACATACTTCTAACATTGCTCTGCTTCAGTATGGCAGCTCTCCTCTAACAAATTAATAGAGTGGCACATGATAAAGACAGCGGTAGCAACTGTGGTGTCCCTCATAGCTAATTTCCCAGCAAGGTTTGTTTTTAGCTGGGAGGCTGGCATTCAGCTTTCATGAGTCCTGTTGCTACAGGGATGGTTTGCATATGTTGTGTGGAAAGCTGACATGTAGAAAGGGAAACTTCAACATCGCCTTTCAGCTATCTTAGTCTTTGGAGAAAATAGATGCCCTTTTAATCCTTTTTAACTATTCATTACAATTTAGCTGTATTGTGCAGGTGAACGGGAGGACAAAGCCTTTCTATACTCACTTAGCTTTCCTGGGATTTTTATAAGGCCACTTATAGTGGTCTATATGGTTAAGGCCACTGATTTTTGGCAGTCTTGATCATTTAAAATATTTTCAGACTTTATGTAGAATATGCCTGTTTTATCAAAGGTCCTTCCTTGCTTCAGACACTGATACTTCATTTCTCCTACCCCCCTTGATATTCAATACTCCCATTGCTGGCTGCTGATCTAGGAGCAGCAGTCACTCAAAGGGGCTGTGCTGGTGGAGAGCTTGGCTCTTACTCTGCCTTTACTTGTGACACCTCTTGATTGCTTGATCTCTCTCCCTGTTTCTTTACCTCAGATGATTGGCAGTGCTCAGGAAGATGTTCACCTTCTTCTCTCGTCCACTGTCACTAAAAGATTCCTTTAGTTTCAGAGAGATGTGTATTAAAAACAAACAAACAAAACCACCAAGTGTTTGTCTAGTTTCTCCTGATTGTTGCATTAAAGAACATTCAAAGCAGAAGCAATAGATGACTAGGTATTACAATTACCTCCCAACTCATTACACTTCCAGTACTAAAGGAGTGCTCTCTATCCCTGTAAACCAGGCAATTCCCGAAAGTGTGGTAATTGCTGAGGAGGAAGGGGCTGATGCAACTCCAGAACAGAGGCACACTAGGGCACTGCCGTTTTCCCTTTTAGTTTTGTGTAATCAAAAAATAACAGACAATTAAGATACTCAAGGAATATATGCCATTAATTCACTTGTTTTATTTTCACCCCTTCATTGAAACAAGGCCTGTGATTCCACAGGACTGTGGCAGAATCCTAGCACAGGGCTTTGTCATATTCTGACTGATAGATCACCCAGGGACTAAGGGAGAAAGTAATGGGTCGCTACAGCTATCCTTACACCCTGCAACGTGAATTTGGCTTTCTGATCCTGCCAATATATGTATTCCCTGGGAATTGTTCTGCTCCTCATTAGGACTTGGTCATTTCCAGCTATGAAGACATCCTTTCCATGCTCTGGGACTAGCATGCTTTGAATGCTTGTTTGCCCAGTGATGCCTCAGTGTTTTGGCTAGAGGAACGAGCAATGCTGTCATCCCAGTTAGCTGGGGAAGAAGCCTAGGTCTGATATTCACCTTTTTGTCACCCGATCAGATAAATCAGCTCAGAACAACTGAGACGCTGCCTGCTGGGCCGGGGCTTCTTTAAGAAGATCCAGGGTGTGTTTGGCATACTGGTGGTAGCACTGCAACGGGCAGTAGTTCAAGTGATCTTTTCTAGGAAAAGTGGTTTTGGGTGTCTGAAGCTAGCATATCTACATTTTTGTTCGCTTTTATAGCACATAAAATGGTAGTGAAAAGTTAAACTGTATTTGTAAAATTAAGGCAGGTCACAGGGATCCTGTTTGTGTGCGTGAACTGAACAGCAGCCCCTTCTGGCGTTACTCTTCCTCTGAAGCTGCAGCAAGCAGGTCTGATGTTTGTGCAGTATCATACCTGCTGTGAGAGGCTAACCAAGTGGCATTAACTGGTGCCAGTTCTTCCAATCACCATTTTGCTTCTCTGCAACGTTAGTCGTGCACATACATTAGTGCTTTTAGCTACCACTGTGTAGCTCTATGGGAAAAATAAAAATGCCTGCATGGGTGGATTTTCTTGTGTTTTGTTTTGTTTTGCTTTCTTTCCTGATGGAGTACAGTGTTGCAGGTTTTACAACATGCTACGTGAGGTCCTGAACAGAGTTTGCTAATGAACATGCATAAGACCAACTGATTATCCTAGCGTTAATTAGACCTCCACTTTCTCATTTGTTAATTGCAGGGTCAATTTGGGTAACTCAGCTGTTTAAACCTCCAATTTGCAGGGCATTTGCAGGACCCAGGGCAACCTAAACTTAAGTAGCTGAATGACAACACCTGCAGCTGCAGTATGCTCTTGTATGAGCATACAAGAAAAGCCCCTCCTATCATCAACATCCAAAGCTGTCCCAGAGCTGAAGGGAGGGATATGGTATGCAACTTGGGTTCACTTCTTTTTTTTTTTTTTTAAACCAAACAAATAAATAAAAAACTCCAACCAGTTACAGTAGGATAGGAGAAAGGCAGATGACAAAACAAACAAATAAATACCCAAACAAACAACAAAAGAAAAAAAATGAATCAAAAAAAAACCAAAAACAGGCAGTATGGGAGGGAATAATTAGGACTTGAGATAGTCTTCAAACAACAGTAGCTACAGAGAAGGTACATGGCCTGGTGTTCTCTCTGAAGGCCAAGCTGTGGCATCTCAAAGACAAACTTGTACAACTTTTAGAAATATTTCTGTACTCAGCTATGTTGATGGAGAGTCTGGCTTGTAAATGTTTTGATTTTGGTTAAAAAATATTACTAATATATCTAGAAGCGGGAAGCATTGTTACATTCATCTCTTGTAACATACTGTCTATGACACCTAGGGCATGCAATATTTGTCTGTTGAAGAATTTTGCCATTAAAAACGTTGAAGACAAGCAAAGAGTTTTCTCATCATACTACTTTAAAAATTAAGCTCCTGCTAGATTCAGGAAGTATTTTTTTAAATAGCAGCTAGAGGGAGGTACATATGAAATTTAAGCTTCCTAGTGTTTACCACTATACTGTTCATCTGTAAATGCATGAAAAAGGAAATGACAGTACTAAATAGCCTTCAGCTTAAATCTACCTCAGAAGGGCAATAATAGCAGAGGAAAGGTGCATGCCGTGAATTTCACTGCAGGGTCCCAAGACCCTGATCTATCTCTAGTTTATATGATCAGAAAGACACAGGCATAGGAGAAATGGTGGGTGTAAAGAGGGACAGAAGATAAGAGGGAAGGAATGAGGATGAGTTTTTTTGCAGGAGCTCGATGTGACAGTGGATGCCCTGGTTCTTTTAAAGGGGAACAAAAATGACAGCAGTAGAGAGGTCAGCCCTGGGAAGGGAAAGGGAAAGAAAGAAAGCAAGACACCCCTTCTACCCCTGGAGTGCTCTGCTGCCCTTCCGTGTTTCCCAGTAGTGTTATTTGTTCTGAGGTGCTGCTGGTCTTTCCAGGCCTCCCACTGCTCCCCATCAGAGCCTGTTCTGCAGAGCATCCTTGAGGCAGGAGAGGCCAGTTGTGCTGCCAAGTAACGAAATGCTGAGCAACCTGCTGCTGCCCCAACTCATCACAGGTCTCAGTTTATGCCCAGAGAGAGCTGTTTGCTGCCTGCTCCTGACGCTTTTCCTCTGAGCAAAGAAATGGGAGTTTGCCTCCTCTTGTCTCTGTGCTTGCTCTTCAGTGCCTGAGACAGCAATGAGTACCAGCTCATCTATTCTTCCTGGGAAGTGACTAACCTCCACTGCCTAGGAAATTCTGCATGTGATTTTGGTATTTATGTAAGCTGCTAGCACACTATTGCCTGTCCTCACATCTGAGAATAAGAAGGGCTGTTCAGTTGGGCACATATGGTTAAACGCAGAATTTTACTCCATAACTTATGTATGTGACTTTGAACTTCTGCAAATGTGATAATAAATTCACATTTCAGCAAAATATTTAAAAAATCTAGGGCCATGTTCATTCTCTGTTCCGCTAACTGAATCTGTTAAATGGATATTGCAGGTGCCCACGAGGCTACGTGCACTGTGCTTCAGCCAAGGCAGAGCAGACGTGGAACTCAAGCCCAAACAAGGTAAGCCATTGCTGTTTCGATCACATGCAACGTTGCAGATCTACTTCAATGTTGAACCTTATGCTTACAAACCAACTCCCAAATAACCAAGTGCTTCATTAATTATGCTTACCTCTTTTGAGGTTATGTTTTGCATAATTTTTTTGTCCATAAAATAAGATGGGTTGTCAGCAAATAAGAATAAAAAAAGAAAAAAGGATGTTCAAGCATTCCAACAGTGAGTTTATGCAAATCAGCTTTCAGAGTTTATCAGGCAGAACCTGAGGTAAAAATGCAAAGTCAAGGCCTTGTTAGTAAGAATATTTACATATGCATGTATTTCAACTGTGTTTATTGTCGCGTTAAAGTGAATTAAAACTGTTCATAAGATACATGACATCTCAGAAGATTTTGTTCCATACCTGTGACGGCCTGCAGTACTTTTCTCAGTAGCAGAATGACTGTCTGGGCTGACAGGGCTCAAAATCTTTCAGCCAGCTATTGCTAATGTATTTTCAGGCAGCAAGAAGTGTTCTGTTTGTGTCAAAGTTGAAGTAAGTGGATCAAGTAAAATAATTTAGAAAAAAAAAACACAACAAAAAACAAAAACTAAAAACTTAATTCAGGCTAATGATAAATAACCAAAGTTTTTATGAATTTTTAGTGTTTAATTTGTTTTCATCACCTTTTACATTTTTTTTAACTCTCCTAACTTTTCATTCCTTTAACTGAAAGTGTTAAAATGTCTACTAGATTGAAATCATAGTAAATTATCGGCAGGAAAATGTGAGATTAGTTCTGGCTGTGACAGGTTTAGAAGATTTAGCAGGGGGATTGTTATACCTGGAGGCACTGCAGGATGGAATTTTTCTTGCATCACTACTCTCAAAGATTAAAGAAGGAAATCCCATCACTTTGGGATACGTGCTGTTTTCCTCTTCGTATCAGGGTAATTGCTTGTAATCTGTATTATAGTCCAGGTTTGAACCAAAATCACAGTTCCTAAATTTGATAAAATTTCATCAGGGACAAAATTTTGTTTCTATTTCAGCTATATTAAAGGACAGTGGAAGCTATAGTGGTTTTTGTCTTTGTCATAGAGGTGAAAAAGTTGTCTGATTGAAATGCAGGGGATTTTTTTGGATGAGGCTGGAGAAAAGACATTTTACTTCCTTGTTGAAATAAGTATATTTTTCTTATTTAATTTAAGGTTTTAGAGGTTTTGTGAGATGTGCTAGGAGAACACGTAACATCAAAGTACTTTTCTCCTCAAAACATAATTTTTTTTTTCTTTTGAAACTGTTTGCTTGCTTAATTATCTTTTAAATTAAAATAATCCGTTATTAGTAGTTTATGCAGTCATTATTGAATCACAACAAGAGACCATACAGGATTCATCACATGCTGCTTTAATATGTCTCCATACCATAGATAAACTTTATTGCTGTGTTTGACTTTTGATCTTGTCCTTGCCAACTCACACCTATTATCTTTTTTTGTCATCTTTTGCTGCTTAGATAAATTTAGAACTTTTAAAGACTTCCCCCACGGGGAATTGCTGCCTCTTGTTGTGAGGTAATCCTGCACAGTGTTCCGATTTACACACAGCACTGATTTGTGGCATTTTTTCTGAAGAGAATACGACCCCTCAGATCAGATGAGGTGTGGCAATTGTGTTTGTTCCTCAGAATGCCTACCAGGATTAAGGGCTTAACTTGGATAGACAAGTCACTGTACTCAGGAATATTGGTGTAAATAATTCCAGGACTTGATTGCAGTTTTCTGCAATTTGTCCAAGCTACAGGAGCCTGCTGCCAGGGGTATCCATCTTGCTATCCAAGATAATTTGAGCTACTTTGGAGGGGAAATTTAAAATACAAACAAGTTAGCGTATCTCGTACTGAAACTTTATTTATAACAAAATACGTCATGAAAATATATCAGTTGCAAAGAAAGTAAGGCCTGCTAAAATTCCTGAAGCAATCACTCATATATATACATATACATAAACATAAATTTATAAACATATATAAATAAACCTCTAAAGATTACTGATCTGTATGTAGCAACAACTGAATGTTTGATTGTTGTCCCTGTATCCCCCTTGATTTTGCTCTAGAAGTATGTTCAAGAGTTTGCTATAATTGAAGTAAACGGTGCAAGAGTTTTCTACTCACGTGTGTTTAAGGAAACCATATAACACATTTGTTCAAACACATTTACTGTTTAATCTTTAACCTGTGAGCAAATGGAAAGCTGTTGGAGATCAGCAATGTTTTCTTATCTCAGTAAGCAAATGGTGTCAGTGCATAAATGGAATACTTCACAACAAGACAAATACTTCTTGGTACTTTTGATTTTTCAGCTTCTTAGAATCATAGAGATCAGGGGTTTGGAGTAGAATTGCCATGCTTGGTTCATACTGAGCTACCCTTAAGATTAGCATTATGCAAAATCGATTGAAAGGTGTACAACAGTCAGTCTATATCACAAGAACAGAAGAGTATTTTATACAGTATTTTCTGTAAAAGCCTGATCAAATATCCACAAATTACTTACTGCATAGTGAAGTCTATTTAAAACGTATGTTCTTTAGTGTCAAAGAACTTCAGCCGCTCAGCAGCCATCTCCATGGCAGACAGTAATTCTTTCTCAACCACCAAGTAACTTTATTCTCTACTAATAAGTAATGGCTTGCAGAAGCTATCTTTATATTACGGAGGAGGTCATCCACCCTTCAGAGTGCTGGAGGCTAAAGAACTAATGGTGTCTGAGAGGATATTGCAGCGTATAGAAATGACACTTGGCTCTACAGACTTTGGGTAAAAAAAAAAAAAAAAGGAAGAAAAAACAGCATTAAAACAGGTCAGAACTTGAAAGGGAACCAAAATGTAATGAGTTTCAAATTTCAGATGTCTGTATGAAATTGTTTCATACCTGTAGTACTCCACTGATCAAATTTCTACTGTTTTTTCTGTAGATAAGCAAACCTGGTTCTTAACTTAGGGACGGTGTTCCCACCATGAATTACATGACTCTTCAATGTTTATCTCTCTCATTCTGCTCAAATACTGATCAGGCTAAATCTTTTCAGTAGAACATTTCCTCACAATAGAAAAGCAAGTGTACAGAATGAATGGCACCTGTATTGTGGCCTAGTGGAGGGAGGGAAACAGAAAATGTATGTCACAAGCAAGACAAAACTTCAAATATTTTAGAAGACCTAGTGCAATATTTAAAGACAGGGTTTCAGGGACTTTTCCAGTAACAACTGTTTGGATTAAGTGAAGAAACAGGTAAGTGAAAAAGAGTCCACAGTTTTGGACAGTGCCCATGTATAAACCCAGTTCTTGGAAATTTTCTTGTGCACTCTTTCCACCCTGTTGCAGGCTTTGGATTATACTGTCATTTAAGCAGTAGAACTGAATACTTGGGGAAAAAGCAGATGTTCTGTTTAATGGTACAGATATTGACACTCAGGAAAGTTTTGAGACTGATCTTCTGTTAAAAATAATAAAATGAGATAAACTTGCTGGATCAGCAGCAAGACAGAAGCAAAAGCAGAAACCTTGAAGTGAAATAAAATCAATTAATCATAATGGCCATTTTATATTTTTAAACACTGTGGAAGTTATTGGCCCAAGTGCTTTTTCTATCAATGTCTCTTTGCGTATGTTCAGCACACTGAAGAGTGTGCATCTCAGACCATCTTTCAAGCTGCAATAGAAGGTAAGCTGCATGAAACCCAATCAGTTGACTGGCGAGCAGCTGCTGTTTTAAGAAGAAAGCTTGGAGAAATCAGAAGACAGCAAATGAATAGTGAAGTGGAAAAAAATGTATGATTTTTTTTAGTATTTTCAGTCACGGTTCTCAAGAACCTGTGTGTTTTCTGAACAGCAAGAAAATGATGGATCAACTGACAAAAACTAGATCTCAGAAAGTCTCCTTTGCTGAATTATAAAATGTAGTATTTTACTAGGCCATTTTCAACTCTATTGAATTTTCCATACCATTGCCATTGTTTCCCCTAAGAAACAGCTTAATTATTTTTTAGCCAGTCTGCATCCCAATCTTTAAATATTGTTGCCTTTCTGTGAAACAAAATCAAAAGACACCCACTGTGTTCAATCTTTTGGTCACCATGAGCTTGGGCTAAAAACCAACCCAGCTGCATTTAAATACACAAGTCACTGAAGTTAGAAATGAAAAGTTATCTGAGACAGGTCTGATTGATTTTATTTATTTTTATACTAGTGTCAGAGACTTCTTAAAACATCTTGAATTCCCTGTACACTTCCATGCTAATAGATGGATATTGTAAGGTAGAAGTAGTAAAAGATCTTTGTAGTTCAAAACACATTGCATTTTTACTCTCAGTCACCACGTGATTATGGACTTGCATGAATCAATGTCATTCACAGGTATGGCAATACGTTCAGCCACTCATCTGAAGTTATGGTGCCATATAGGACAGGTTCACTGTGCAGGAGAGCATACATTTCTGTGAACAAATCTGCATATTTACAAGCTTTGTTTTTATCCTTCCTTGAAAACAAAGTGGGAATGGAGATGGCATCACAGAAGAGGAGTCAGTCCTTCAAACGTAAATGGAGTTGGATGCAGGGTAGTCTTGCAGTGGTATTGCAGTATAAGGGTAAAACAAGCAACTTACGCTTCGTGTCATAAGAGGAGGGAGACCCAGTGTATGTATGTACAGTGAGTATTGTCAAAGTAATTGTAGTATGAAGGTCAGCATGGCGCTGTTTGAACGCCAAGAGCAAAGGCGGTATTGCACCTGTCTTTCCCACTGTGCAACCTCTTCTCCTTGGGGTGAGGCTTGGTGAGAGCTTGAGCTCTAGGGAGACAGTCAGAACATGTTAGAATACTACTTAGACTTTTGTCTGCAACATACATTAGCATGAGAAAAGCTTGGGAAACACTAAACTCTACCAGGGTAGTGCAAATCTTCATTGTTTAACCCTCCCACAGTCTTCTCTTTCCTCTCCATCCTCAGCTAGTAGCGACCCATGACAGACAAAGCAGTAAGAGGCATCTTCTTCAACAAGTCACCCCTTCTGTAACTCTTTCCCCCTTCACTTTCCCTCCTTTGAATGGCATCAAATACAGGCTATTTTTTCTAGGACACTTCTCGATACTTTCCTGTTCTGACTTGTCACACCTAAAAACAATGTCTTTAATTCACAATTTAGGAGATCTTTCCTATATTTATAGTATTTCCTAGCCACCTACTATTATCTAGGGTCTGCAGATAGATTCAGTCACTTTTTTTTTTTTTTTTTTTTTAATACTGCTAGGTGGGAATCTAGTGCACGCGATGGTTTAACACAGCGCCTGACTGAAGACTGACATTATTTCCTGTTCCATGTAAGAGTTACCCAGTCTGTAGCTCTGTGGGCAGTCTCCAGAGTCCCTGTGCTCAAAAATAGAGTAAATAGTCCTTGGATGAGGAGGCATGCTCCTTCCCATGAAGTACAGGGGGATCAGCACAAATACTATTAAAACCCAAGGGCCAATGTAGTAGTGAGAACTGTTTTACTGTGTTGTGGGCAGGGAGCTTAGACCCCCTGGATCAGAGCAATTCATCATTGTTTGGGCCAAACTCCCTGCAGCCTCCTGTGCCATTAAATGGTTGTGTGAGATTAATGGGGTCCTTCCAGACCGATCAGGGGAAATATTACCTTCATACTGCAAGAAGAGTTCACGCGAAATTTTAGATGCCATTCATTTTTTAATCTCAACAGATTCTGTGTGTGAACTGTAGGATTAAATAGACACGGGCTGTGTTCAGATGCAGTATGTGTATCAGTGCAGTTGCATATGTTAGTATACCCTAGTAACATTTTACTTAGTAAAAACTTATTTGGGCAATTTGGTGAGTTATTTTTGGGTGTAAGAGACTCACAATAGTATTGAATTTCTTTATATTCATGGGCTATATGTAATTAAAAATATAAAATGACTTAAAAATGAATGTGTTTGCATAAAGAACTCAATTAAGGGATTATTTTTTTTTTTTAATGTGTTTTTACCTCATGGTTAATGAATAAGTGCCTTCATATCTGTCATGATTAGGACAAGCTGCCTTTTTGCCAATGACTGTATGCTAGAAATCTTTACCAAATATTTTCTAGATTTGATGCTGCCTGTAAAGTCTCTTCCCTCCACAAGATAAAGAAAAATCAGTGAAGCATATAATGAGATCAGAAAAGGCTATGATAAAATTCATATATTTTGGGCAAACCCTTACATTTGTCTCAGGAATTTCCCACTTTGTGTTATTTCTAGTGTTTTGCCATTTCATAACTTATAACCTGTATTCCTGTTACAGGTCTGGGTGAATCCCCAGCTTCTTATTAGAAAGCAAGCAAACAAAAAACAATAGAATTTTGTATTATTTCTGCAAAATACCTGGATATCCTTTCCTTTAATATGACCACAAAACTTCATAAGCTTCAATAATATTTATGCTTTAATGACTAGAACTACTAGAAAAATACATTTAGGTGGTAAACTTAAATTTTCCATGTCTAATTCAGACTACTTTGAGCATCAGGCTTCTGCAAGATGAGGATAAATTACCTACCTTGCTTTAAGTGACCCTGGCAATAATCATCCCAACCTCAAAAAATCCATTATCAACTTTTAATCCATGTGGAAGATAAAGAGCATATAACTGAATGTTGTGCTAAAACATTTTGTACAATCTTTTTGTTTGGCCCTCTGCAGAGCTTGCTGGTGACAGTTTTTTTTCTTTTTTTTTTTTTTTTTTTTTTGTGTAGATGTGTGTTTTGCTTTTATTGCATCCCAACCTGTCCACTGACTTGCAAGAATAACCGATTTTCCTGCCTGAAAACGTGTTGGTGTGGGTACTGATACCATTGCCATTTACAAGCACATAACTGTAGGGATTGTACTAATGCATTTAAGAAAGACGCTTTTATTTCTTGTACAGTACATGAACTTATTTGCAGATTCTTTCCCTCTGCACTTCTGTAAAGCACAGTTAAAACTACATGTAAGCTAAGCCAAAAGACTTTCTGTGTCTGGTGGCGTCAAAAGATGAGCAGAGAATTTCATGGAAGGCTGAAGGGGAGCCAGAACTCCTGCTTCTGATGTCATTCAGCATAGAGTGTTTTGTTATTATGATATTTAACTGCAATTTGTAGTATATGCTTTAGTAGTCTATATTATCAATATTGTTTAGTATAGAGTATCTATAAGATTATATAGTCTGCTGTTTACAAGTTATATTGATAACAAAAGCAATGAGAGAAGGACCGAGATCTTTGTATTTATTTAGTTACTATCCTGAAAGTCTCCTCCTTCATACTGAGGAAAGTATTCTGTCACGTCTTGTGGCTGTGTGTGACATTTAAACATTGGAAAGAAATTGGTTGCATTGAGAGCAGAGTGAGAACATTTGGGGATGATATCGACATGTACAGAAGTCATGGCCACTTGCATTTCTTCTTTTTCTATGATATCTGGTATTTTCATTTCATAAGCTTTTTTTGCCTCTCTTCTGAGGGAGGTGCAGTTTGATCTGTAGAGGTGCCCACTGTCTTCTGATCGACTGCAGCACGCAATATCCTAGCCCCAGTCAGGCAGTGCAGGGGGAAGCATGGGGAATAAGGGCAGGTGAAGACTTGGGACATGCAGATCTCTGTGCATTAACACTGCTTGAGAAACTGTTAGTAACTGAGCATGAGACGGATTAGGCTTCAATTCAGTTGCAAATGCCTGTCAACAATGAGAACCAAGCCACCTCTCTGCACCTTGCTTGGCACATGTAGAACATTTCTGTGAGCTGGTGCTGCAGGTCTCACAATGCCCCCCCGTGCAAATGGAGCTGTTGTCCCTGACTCTGGTCATTTCTGCGCTGACATGCTGTTACAGAAAGGAAATGATGACCAAAAATGATTTCTTTTCCCTTCTTTTCTTTTGGCTAGTGGGCCGACAAATCAATTATTCCCACAGCTCTAATTACAGTTCACAGAATGTATATTTTTCAGACAATAAAGTTCTTGCCTCAGCCATCAGTTCCCTTTGGGCTTAGCCTTTCAAAGTGAAATTGCAGTTGTTTGTTCTTTCAAAGCTTTCAAGTTGTTTGCCAAAGTATGAAATGACTGGAAAGCAGTAACGAATAAGGGAGCCTTCTGCCTTTTACTCAGTCCACTGACATAAAGAAATTTTGGTTCCTGTGTAATCACTGTACATAATTACAAAAATGAGGTTTCACTGCTTTGTTGGATTGCTCAGCTCTAGAACTCATTTCCCTGATGCAGCCGTACAGCAGGCTGGATGCTGTGGTTGGTAGGATGGGGATGCTGCTGGAATAACTTGTTCTCCAAAGCAGAGAGGAAATCTAGCTGTTTGGTGCCCGTGTTGCAAGATCAGCCTGTCCTTGGTGTGAGGCACAACCCAGTTGGAGCGTTACTTGCAGCAGGGCTGTCAGCAGGGCAGAGGGCCCCTGAACTTGTTTCCTGGGCTGAGCAATGAGGAGGTGGCAGGAGGAGAAAGCACCATGGTGAATCTTCACCGCACAGAGATTCCTGGGTCTGTTGTGGGCATGAGAGACACCCATGGTGCAAGCAACGCTGGAGTGCACTGTGGCTGTTTCTGTTAATAGCCCCCTTCTCCAGTCTTTCTGGTTAAAAGTTTCTAGAACGCTGTCACAAATAATTAGGATTCAAAGGTTGGTAGTGGCTTCCACTTAACTAGTTCTGTAAATGCTTTTTAAAGAGATGACTGATGGGATATTTTCCAAACACAAAGAAGAGTGAGGAAGAACGTCCCTAACCTGGAGTGGAGCCCCCCTGCCGGCCTCACCGGCCCCAGTGTGGGCCTGCAGCCCGGAGCACCAGCAGCGGCTGGGGGCTGGAGGAGGCGGCCGAGGCCGGGGTCAGGGCCTGGCCACGAGAGAGTCCCCTGTTGTTCCTGGAGGTGTTCGTCAGTTAAAGTACATCCCAGTGTATCTGGTGGTGTACCCAAAACTCAGCTGTGTGTGTGGAAGGGTAGGCTGAGCCTTAATTACTGTTGCTACTTAAACAAGTCAAACGTCACTACAATTACAACATGTGGAGAGAAGGGTGGGAATTCATTGTCCACCACACAGCTGATTTTGTATACAGCATTTGAACTAACAAAGGATTCATATTTTCTATCACATATGCTTCTCAAGATTTTTTTTTTTTTAAGAATGTGGGTATCTCACTGTATAGTTTCTGTACCTGTAACTGTCTTCCCACTGTTTCTGTGTTGTGTGTGTATTTTAATGAAGAAGCATCAGTTTAGAAAGCACTCTAGTATTATTTTATAACTTTTCTTCTGCCATGTTTTTGAGGTATTTGTGATATAACTAGCTACCTAGCAATCATTAATTTCAATGACTGTGGGATGTTGCAATCTTCTCCATCCTTTTCTTATAGGTAAATACAGATGTTACAATAACCTTTCCGTATTTATGAGCAGCCCTGCCAATACCCTCAAAATCAGAGTTGGCTGATCTAAGTTAGCAACATCTCTTAACGACTTTTTAAAATGCAATAAAATTTGTGCTGAGTACTGAAAAAATAAAGTTCATCATCTCAGGTATTTCAGATTGATTTAGATAGGTGAAAGTAAGTTTAAAAATACACAAAGGAATTCAGCAACATGGATATGCAGTATTATTAAGAAAATAACTGTCATTGTATATGCACAGGTAAGTGCCAATGCAATTCTTTTTCTAAAATGACATGTGAAAATAAAAGCTTTTGTAAATGTTCTTTGGCTGCTGTACCATTTTCCTGCTAAGTAGTTTTTTGATTAGATTTATTCAGTTAGGTATTGGGACTGTAGTTTATTTAAATAACCCTGCTGATCTAATATATTTGCGTTTCTCCATTCTCTCTATTTGACTATCTCAGGCAACCTCATGGGCATTAATCAATTAAACTCCATAACCCCGAAACTGTTAACAAGGGATTAGTATTCCTGTTTTATTACTGTAGGCTGAAATTAGAGCAAGGAGAGGAAGTGTGTGTTGCAGTTGGTAATCAAACATTTATTGTGTTTCTGGAAGGTATTTGCAGACTTTGATGAGAGTGCTGAACAAATATAGATACAGTAGAGCGGGGAAATTTAGTGGCTTAATAATGACTGAACATTAAGAGAGTGACAGAACCAGGGATAGAATTTAGAAATTCTGACTCAGGTTGGCTGTGTTTAAACTTTTTGTGGGTTTGGGGCATTATTCTGATTGGTAAGTCAGGTGTTAATCTCTGGATAGCAACTTGCAACCAAAGAATTCTCTTTTTGATTAAAATCCATTAAGAAAGATTGTTGGGAAGAGGTTGTAGAAACAAATCTTCTCTGACAGCCTTTTAGTATTAAATTTCTTGAATGCATATGGAAAAAGAAAAGGAGATTATGACTTCCCATGGAAATGGTTTGGATCCCTAAGTGATATGGATATATGTTACCTTAAATTCTGTGGTACTATATGTGTTAATGTCATTAATACCCCTCCTCTGTATATACTGACATTTTTGTACAGTTTTGGTGTAGTATTGTCTTGCAGGTAATTTGTAACCAGAACCTTATGGGTAAATAAATGGGCTGTTTTTTTCTGATAACAGATGCTCAGTTGTGTCAAGTTATTGGCACTGACCTGCCTTATGCTGTGGAAATCCTCAACTCTGTTTATGCACAGTGAAGTATAACTCCCTTATCTGACTAGTGCAGGTTTAGCCAGGAGAATAATGACATGCTTCTGTAAAATAGCCTTTTCCTTTTTCTTTCCTTTTAGAAAGGTCTGTCTTTTTGATGTTTAGAAGTCACATTTTATTGATGTTGATACCCAGAGTCTATTCTGTGCGCTACATATGTGAGGGGGGCTGAGAAGACATGAAGGTATGGTTACCGTACATTCATGGGACAGGTCCACTGGAAGTCATGTTGCTGCATCCATTACAAAACCTAGGAATCTGAGTGAGAAAGACATGGCTTACTATGCAGATAAACCTTGCAACCATATGCAAAGAGCTCCTGTGTTCATGGAGAATGTCACTCAGAATGTCCCATCCATTTTAACAGCAAGACTGCAGTCTGCAGCCTGGCAGGCATCAGGAAGGGTTCAGGACTGTCACAGAATGTTATTTCCTTGGTAATGAAGGAATACATTGGATCATCCAGGCAGACAAACCTCAGCACCAGGGGCTTAGGAATTCTTTCCTACCAGTCTTATAAAATAAATATGGTTTGGGACATGTACGCAGTTGCCTTCAGTTGCAGATGCAGAACTATTTACATTAAAAAGAAAATGACAACAACAACCAAACAAAACCCTTAAGTATAAAACTACTAAGGATTACCATACACCTATAATTTTGATGGTTGCAAGATACCTGAACTGCTTAGCTGGTTACACAGCATTTATACACCTCTGCATCTCTGCAAGTCAGGCCCTTGCTCACTTGGTTGCCCATTCTATTTCTTGTTGCTTGGCAATAGAAATAATTGTCTTTTGCTACCTCACAGAGTGACTACAAGGGAAAATAGATCAAAATGTTGTGCTGTCATTCCTCAGTAGCTTTGCAAGCATTTTGATTGTAGGAATATTTCAGAAGCATAACACCTGCTAGCTGCGCTGCAGTGTTCTTTTTTGGCCTTATTGAGAGTTAAGGCTTTGTAATAATACGCCTCAAACAGAGACCGCTGCAACTTTTTCAACACAGCAAATGTTTCCACTTTCTTGCCAGATCTAGCGCAGAGCTGTTGCTGTTCATGTTTACTGATGTGCTGACAAAGGGTCTACTGTACTTTGAAGGCATTCTTATTTTCAGTTTTTCATGGTAGGATGCGCTTTTCTTCTTTATAAAAAGTACAGTGTATATACTGATATCCTCCCTGCTTATGTTTGATGAATGAAGTCACTGGAAAAGTAGGGTTGTTTATGTTAGTTTTTATATGAAATTTGAATGTACATGTGATAATGGCGCTTTTTTTATGCTTTTAATTGATGACAAAACAGAATCCTGTCAACTGTCTCTAAATCTGCTTAGTAAAACAAAACCATGTGGTAAACCTTAATATAGTGGAAAAATTAGAATAAAATGTATTTGAAAGGAGATAAAATCTCTGTGTCGCCTAAACAGACATTCCTGAGCTTTTGCCATCTACCTGACTTCACAGTAGTTTTTCATGTCTGTTCACAGTAAATACTTAGCCACTCTTGTGTTCTAAAAATAAGCTGTAAGTAAAGATTATCACTGATCTAATATCACATCATTCTTTCTAGTCATGAATCAGATTGGTCAAGAGAACCAGTATTTCACTCCAGAAATTCTGTAAGGACATCCTACATCAGTCACTTGACATTTTTCTGTGAATAACATTAATTAATAGCTGCATATATAAGGATTTATATGCTTATCAACTTATGATGAGGGCATTTTTTACAAAAAAAAAAAAATCCAAACACAGTATGGTGAAAATTGAAAGATGCTTTAAATGCTTTAAAGAATAAGCATTTCTAAACATGCTTACTTAAGAAATGGTTATCTTGTAAACTTCTCTGATGATCTTTGGCATTAAAAATATAAAAGGCAAACAAAAATCCCAAACTGACAATGACTACCACTGGTAGCCGTGAAGGGGAAATAATTTTTTGTATCAGTGCAACAGTCAATGGTCCAGAATACATCATCAACTGAGCTGGAAACAATTAACTACAAAGTTCATAATGTTCTAAATTATGCTATAATACTGCAAGGCATAGTGACATGCAAATGTCACTAAACAAATGAAATAATTACTCAGGTATGCAAAAACAATATTATTTTTAGAAAGAAGGCATCACCTCAGGCCCTAATAATTATAGTGTTCTGTATCAAGTTGCTCTGGAAAGTAATGTCTGAGACTGTAATGGTTTTCTTCCTAAACAAAATGGAATTAATTATCTATAGGCTCTGCAAAGCAAAAAAGGTTGTTCTGAAAAAAAATAACTAACAATAATCTTGGCTTAGAACAATAAAACAGCAGAACTGTTGAAAATTGAGTCCAATATACATGTACGCAAGTCTACAGAAACTGCATTTGTGTTCGATTATTGCTGCTACCAGCATCGTGAGTTGCAGTCTGACTTCACCCGGTTCTGCAGAATGCTCTGTATTGCTTCTTTTGATAGCTGTTCTCTTGTAGTCCTATCTGTTAGATTTTAAAGCTTCCAATGAAAAAAAATAATGTACAGTGTCAAGTGAGTAATTCAGAAGAGTTTCAGAAAGGTTCAGTGTGGTGAAATGGAATATTAATATTTTTTTTAAACTTAGTCTTAGAATTTAGAAATAGTTTTATGTCCTCTAGCCTGAGAACAAAAGTATTATGTAGCTTGTCTACCAACCAGCTAGGTCTTATGAGGCTAGATGAGCAATCTCAAGTCATGTAAATTAAGAGAAGAGGCAGAGAGTCCTGGCACTTATATTTTTAATTTTTCTTCTCACTATTTCTACAGCTTCTTTAGTAAGTACAGTGAAATCTGGAGTCGTGGAGACACAAAGGTCAGGTCTACACACCTGCTACACACCTGGATAATCTGTAATGTCTGCCTAGACTGGTCAAAAGCTGGGACGCTCAGCAGTTCCTCCATTGCAGAGAGCTTTGAGAAAGCATCTCAGGGTTATAAATGGATTGTTGCCCAACATTGATGAAAATACTGTTCCATTTTAATTTCCAGTCCTGCAGCCATTGCCAGCTGTATTTAGTGATAAACATATGACAAATGTCATTAGCTTCAGTGCAAATATTTGTGTTTAAGATGAAGTCCAAGCCAGAGTAATTATAAGATCAAGGCTTTATAGCAATACACTTTTAAAAATAATTATATATATACACACACACATATATAAATACAACCTGAGATTTCCCTGGTAATCTGAATTGCTTCAAAGCTGATCAGATACTCTGGGAGCAATTTTACAAACAGTCAAAGATGCTGTTTACTTCATATGTAAATCGTGTTGCGTATCTTGGGGGGGAGGTTAAAAATGCCTCTTTAGATTTCATTTTATTGCTAAAATTGTTCAAAGTGGGGTTTTGACAAATGGAAACTGTCACACAGAGAGTACTTTATAGACTTTAGCATTAGCCTCTTGATAACACCTGTAAGCACTGTTCACTCTTACGTACATAACATTGTTTTGAATTTTTCTTGAAACCTCTCTGCACAGCTGTTAAGATTGATTTTGGGCAGGATGCAAGCCCGTAATGTTAGCCTGTATGTTAGCAGCAAAGTAATGCTGAGCTAGAGCTACTGTATGTGGCCTGGAAGTTCTCAGTTATCTTGAAGTCTGTGCACTCTACAGTGTGTAGCCACTGAAGTTAACAATACCAAACTCCATTTTTCACCAGAAATAGGTTTATTGCATAACTAAATTATTGATATCATCCATCCCATACAAAAATGAAGCAAAACAAATGTACATGCTTCAAATTCCATGCTTAATCAATGCTACAAAATTCTCCAGGGCAGAAAACTGGTATCTGCTATAGAGCATGGGTATGGTTGTGTGTACAGAAGTGAGGGGGCAAAATTGATGCAAACTCTAACCACACTGTTAACTGGAAAGCTTAACGGGATGCAGATTTAGAAGGGCAGATGCTGTGTCACTTTTTTTTTTTTTTTTTTTTTTGTACTGGGCAATGTTTGTCCCCAACCATTGCTACCAGGATTCTAGTGCATACCAGTGCAGTCAGTCTCCTGTGTATCTCTCCAATGGGCTTTGTCAACTCATCTACCAGTTAAGTGGCAATCTGGATGTCATGCTGCAAAAATACTACGTTTAGGATCTGATTGTGCAGGTTTTGGGGGGACCTTCATTGATCCTTGGAGCATTTTATTGCAATACCTTGGAATACCTCTTCTGACAGTAGGATATAAACCATGCAAAAGATTTGTTTTTGTTTACTACAAAGATAGTCAGCCTACTCTTTTATCCCATGTTGTGATAAGGATCATATAAAACCCTGGTACTGATGCTCTCTTGGCAGTGACGCTGAATAGAAAGGTTTCCTTGTGTTTACTGACAGATTTTTAAACTTTGGTAAGCTATTGCCTATATATAAAGTTGAAATGGAACTAATAGAAAAAATTCATATATATGAGGCAGTTACAGGTTTGCACACTGTGCTGAGACTTGTATGTGGGACGCATTTGTTGCTACTGGTTTTTAATGCATTTTCAATTCTGTTTTTCTCTGTCGAATAAAACAGATGTCTTCATTATATGTGCATTATATTTATTGTTTAAATGCGACATCATTTGGGAGATCTGTCTTTTATCTGAATCAAAACTGCTTTAGTGAATATATAAAACTAAAGATAAATATCTCTCTTCTTGGCTACTAACTCACGATAATATCAAGGTCAGAAAATCTTCATATATTTTCCCCTCCAGATCCTGATTTGAATTACAGTTCCAATTGTTTCTGCATAACATGTCCTCTAGGTACTTACAGTGAAGCTTGAATTTGAGTGTACGATGAAGAAATATATGGAAGTGAATGCAGAATTTATGTCAATTGTCTTCAAAATAGTTACCTTCCCACAAGCACTGAATTGGATGCCGGGCTTCTTAATAATTAAAAAAAGTGCTGTCTGTACTGTGAGTTCTTAAATTAGTGTTCCCTAAATTGAGCTTTTTTTAACTGATGCAAAGAATGTATTACTGGATCCAGCCTCTAAAGCAAGCCCGAAGGATTTAATCGTATATATTTTCAAACTGGTAATGTTGTGATTGTAATGACCTCAAAATAATGCAGTGAGTTTCAGGAGAGCTGGAACATTGCAAACACAAGATGTGTTTCATGTGGTTCAGCCTCAAATTCCTAGAATAGAAGTATATTCAATTCCACGAAAAAGAAGTTTTTGCTTGATCTCACTTCATAGAAACCAGACTTTCTGCAGGAGAATATTATTGGGGCATCTCAGAATCAGTCTGTCAGTCTGTCTTGTTGAGGTCCTGGATCACAATCCACTCATTTACTACATCTCCCATTTAAGAATACACGTTGGGGCTCTCATCTGGGGTTTATTTATTAGATTTCTTCTTAGATTCCACAGGACAACAAGGTCTTCCATTTTAAGGTTATTTTAACTATTGATTTTTGGAATGTCTATTGGTAGACATTTAGTATTTCTACAACAAACCCACATGGTGAAGCAGAATAAATCCTTTGACCTTAGTTGGAGATTATGATTGTATGGCAGCCTTCTCCACCTTCCACCTCTGAACTGATTTGGAGAAAAAAAAGAAAAGAAAAAAAAGACTTCAAACATGAGTTTAAAGATATGGCTTTATCAGCTACTTGAAACTTGATTTTTATTTTTTACTGAAGTAGATGAATGTGTCATTGTGATGGCTATTGCCATCAAGAGGGTGAATTTAAGATTTTTTTGGTTTCTTATATCAGCTGCTTTGCTTGTTCTAGGTACACAGCTAATTTGATAGCAGGCAAGGAACTGGCAAGTACAGCTACATATGTTGAGTATAATTCTAATGCCAGATTAATTATGGTAGGAAAAACTTGCATATGACTATAAAGCATACTGCATATTGATGCTGCTTAGAGCATTTTCCCTATAGAAACTAAATGAGCACTGCAGCTGGCATATCATACTGTAAATTAATTTAAGGTATAATTTGTGAAACACTTTCAGATAATTATTTCGTCTAAATTAGCATGTTTGCAAAGCATTAATTTTACTATCCATGAGGGAAAAGTATGCAAAAATACAATATTTAGCTGTATATATTGAATCTTCATTTGTTTTGTCTTTTAGATTTTTTAAATACCTAATGAAAAAACCTATACTGTGTATATTATTCTAAAAGAAAATAGGTTATTTAAAATACCTTAAAATAAATGATTATGTGATATCTCAGATAATGTGCTTTTATAGTGCTGCTTCCTTTATTGTTGGTTCTGCTCTTTTGTCAGTATCAACTTGCTAATGTAGATGTATGGGGTGGATTTATATATTTTATTAAATGGCCAGTAGGACCATGTAGCAAGTAGTGTTTAAATCTTTTAAAATTCATATTATTTTCTTGATTTTTTTTTAAACTTGTCAAATAGAGGTTGCATATTTTTTGAGTAAGCTTTTTGCTGCCTATTTATGTGCTGAGTCTGTGAAGTGCTTGTGTGTGACTTCTGCAAACTGTCCCCACTGGACACATTTGATTAAATCATACTAACTTGACCTTTTGGCAGGCACTCTGATTCAGATGGCCTACTTAGAGCTTGTTTTGAAACTAAATCTAGAAACTACTCCATCTTCTCTCATCCTAATTGTGTTCATTAAAGTGATAGATTGTCAAGGAAGACGCAAAAAGAAAAGATTTTGCTTTCTGAAACTGTACCGGCTAAGGCAGTTATGTCCCTAAACAGAATATGGGATTACTGTCTCCCAGGGAACACATCATTTAAAAATTGGTTTAAATGTAAAACTGGTGAGATCTTTTTTTTTTTTTCTTTTTTTTTTTCCCCTACCTGCTGTTAACATCCAATCTGATACTCTTTGAAGTATCACAGTATCACAGATTTCTAGGTTGGAAGAGACCTCAAGATCATCGAGTCCAACCTCCGACCTAACACTAAGTACTCCACTAAACCATATCGCTAAGCTCTACATCTAAACGTCTTTTAAAGACCTCCAGGGATGGTGACTCCACCACCTCCCTGGGCAGCCCGTTCCAATGCTTAATAACCCTTTCGGTAAAGAAGTACTTCCTAACATCCAACCTAAAACTCCCCTGTCGCAACTTTCGCCCATTCCCCCTCGTCCTGTCACCAGGCACGTGGGAGAACAGACCGACCCCCACCTCTTTACAGCCTCCTTTAAGGTAACTGTAGAGAGCGATGAGGTCTCCCCTGAGCCTCCTCTTCTCCAGGCTGAACAAGCCCAGCTCCCTCAGCCGCTCCTCGTAAGACTTGTTCTCCAGACCCCTCACCAGCTTGGTCGCCCTTCTCTGGACTCGCTCGAGCACCTCCATGTCCTTCTTGTAGCGAGGGGCCCAAAACTGAACACAGTACTCAAGGTGCGGCCTCACCAGAGCCGAGTACAGGGGCACAATCACTTCCCTAGACCTGCTGGCCACACTGCTTCTTATGCAGGCCAGGATGCTGTTGGCCTTCTTGGCCACCTGGGCACACTGCTGGCTCATATTCAGCCGACTATCAACCAATACTCCCAGGTCCTTCTCGGCCAGGCAGCTTTCCAGCCACTCATCTCCCAGCCTGTAGCTCTGCTTGGGGTTGTTGCGCCCCAGGTGCAGGACCCGGCACTTGGCCTTGTTGAACTTCATACAGTTGACCTCAGCCCATCGGTCCAGCCTATCCAGATCCTCCTGCAGAGCCTTCCTGCCCTCGAGCAGATCGACACACGCACTTAGCTTGGTGTCATCTGCAAACTTACTGAGGGTGCACTGGACGCCCTCATCCAGATCATCGATAAAGTCTTTCTATTGATTTAATAGGCTCAGACCCTTGCTCTCTTAGCAAATGTCATTGTATGGTCTGGGTCACAAATGGTAGTCAAGAGGCTCCTCACCTCCATAGGTGAATCTCTACTCCCTTTTTTGCCCTGATTATTCACATTTGTTGGAATTCTGGACTTATGAATCTGCTCATCCCCCCATGATACTGCTGTCCTTTGTCAGATCTTCTGGACCCCTACTTTTACAGAATCGGCTTCAACAATTTGTTATATCTGGCTACCATCTACTGGTCTGCTCAAAATAGGTCTAGCCAAGAACTGAAATTGTGGAAAATCTCAAAAAGCACAAACCAATGCTTAGGATTAATATTCAAGTAAAATTAATCCCTCAAGTCATTGAATAGGATCTCAGAAACCAGAAGTCAAGGCTCAACCTTTTCATCATCACAGCTGACAAATGGTTAAAGATGCTATGGCTCTTCTCTGGGTGCAATTTATCGGGTCATCTTAGCTTTTGGCTAGTGCTGGGCCCTTGCATATCCTCTGCAATGCCCACAAAGTTCCCTGGCAGCTGGGCTGTGGATGACAAGATTCTTATCAGCATTGCTGTTCCCCACAGAGTCTGTACTTGCACCTGGGAAAATCATGAAGAGTTGCAAAGAACTGGGTGTCTGTACTGCTAGTGAGGTAGGGCTGTAGGTTCACATTAGGGGACTGACTGTGAAACTCAGAGTAGTTCATTTTTTTAAATCTTGTTGTGACAGTGCTTATTTTTTCCTGTGCTCTTCTGGCCCAGTAGGGAAAACTTACTGCTATCTAGGGGAGAAATGCAAGAGTAGATTCACTTGGGCCCCAGCTGAATCCTTCATTATTTGTTCACGGTCTGTGGACTGTTCAGTGCTGTGTCTCTTCACTTACAGGCATCTGTGCTTAGAGAGTCCATGCGTATGTATTTATGTATGTGTGAGTAAAGAGTACATGCGTATATCTTTTGTGCATGTCTTTCACCACACTGTTTGGAGGCTGTGTAGCATTTTGTGCAATGTTCTAATCTGAAATGTCTGAAAATGCAGTTTGGCTCAGGCATCCAGCTAGTATGGAATAATTTGGGTTTTGTATCAGTCTGCTTGGGCTATAGGTCTGGGCTCTTCTGTTTCTTGAATGGCAGTATTAGTTGGTAGAAAAAAGTACCCATTTTAAATTCCTGCTAGATTAATGAGACATCATTTAGCTATTAGAAATTCCAGTGAAATTGCATTGGTGGTCAAGGAACTGACATAGTTAAATTGCTTGCAAGCTTTAGCTCAGCGCACTGCATTTCCGTCTGACAGAAAGGAACACTGGGTCAAACCCTGCCTTCTATCCCTAGATGTAAGTGGCCATGCAGGAGGCTCAGCTCACTTCCCTCGGGGTCTCCAGACTCAGCTGAATTGCCTGGGGGGTCTCCAGACCTAATGCAGTTAAACATTTGGACAGCCTTATGTTAATGTGGGAACAAATAGAAACCTTACACAGGTAAGATGCAAACATTGTTATGTCATGACCTTTTTTTGGTGACTCTGAGTGCAGCAGACATGGTAGTTGGGGGCGTCAAAGCAAATTGGCAGAAGGGCTCAGGTGTGCTCTAGTTGTATCAGCAGACAGCCTCCAATGTTGGCTCCATTACACCTACGGTTACTGAGGACACTTTCATTTAAAGCCACCGGTGTGCATCTAATATTTCTCACAGCAGGGAAACCGGGTCTGATGGACAGAAGCAGCAAGTATCAGCCATAGTCAGGTTAATACTCAGCTAAATGCAAATGGGAGGCAAACAAGTGAAACAGTCAGAACAAATTTTCTGCTGGATCAGGCTGGTGATCCTCCAGTAAGTTCAGTGGAGCCACATTAATTTGTGCAAACTGTGGTTCTCATTCATTTAGTAAGATTTTTAAAAAGAATTCCAAGCATCTGAAAAAATAAGTATTAGTCTTTTCTCTCACAGTGGCTATGCTCATTGAGTTGTACATAAGTACAGCATTGATTCTTTCAAGGATACCATCAGTGCAAGATGTGGCTGTGTGTATGATTGGAGGCAAGAATATACCATGGCATCAGGCCAGTTGGTAAAGCTTTTGTTGACTTCAATGTTAACCATTTCTGAAGATGAAGTGAAGGAAAAATGAAGTCACCAGGTCCAAAGGTTTTTAAAAGAGAGGTTAGAAAAAAGGGGACTGAAGGAATTAGAGCCCAGTTCAAAAAAGACAGAAGCCAGGGGTCAGTTCTGGCTTTTAGGGCCAGCTTCCAGAATCTGTATGAACTAAGGATTTGAAAACTTGAAAACTTTGCCCTGTTGATGTCAACAGCAATATTTCTATGACTTTCAGCAGAGCTAAATTTTCACCCCAGATTTTCTGGTAAATCTTTAATATAAATGTCACGTTGATGTTGGTGTATGTTGGGACCTTATTCACTTTACCATGCTGAAATAGATAATACTTATTCTTACTTTGAAGGCATTGAGCTGAAATTTGGCACATAAATAAAATGCTGTGTTTTTATAGCAGAATGTCCTCCTTACCAGATTTATAGTATTGCTGACTGCAGAGGTCTCTGTGCAATACTTATTTTAGCATTCTATTTTTAGATCCTGTTTGTTTCAAAATCTAGGTCAGCTTGCTTGGCAAACTGATAAGAAGGATATGCTGTAAGACTAGAAGGTGTCAGTCTTACAGATGATAAAGACATTGCCTTTTTCAGTCTGGTGATACCAGTTTTATTTCTGGATTAGAAACTTCTGAAAGCTTTTAGAATTTTATTTTTATATCATAAAATATTGAAAATAATGTTTCCAGAGGAATTTACTTCTATGAAAGAATTGAGCCAGTGAAGAGGACAATTGGAAAGACCAGACTCTCAAGGAATTTATGGCTGTAAACGCAAACAATCTGTGGAAGAGAGAAAAGACTTTACATATCACAATATTCACGGAATTATCATCTTTCACTTTTCCTTACTCCTACCATATATGACCTACAATAAAAGGAACAGTAAGAAAAAGGAAAAACCTATTTTGTCAAAGCATTAGCCAAAGTTGCTGTAAAACTTGCTGAGTGCTCCAAAAGCTTTGCAGATCAGGAGGAACTGCATTGTTCAGTAAACCAAATTCTACCAACTGATTTAAAGGAACCAAAACTACTTCAGTAATAGTTGTATTTATTCAAATCAGGTAAGATTGGGTGTTGTCTCAATAAAGAAATCATTTTCCTTGAGGTTAGAATTTTCTTTCATCCAAACAAATATTTTACTTTAGACAAACCCATGCCAATGGGCACAATGCAAATTTGTTTGCAAAGAGATTTCTTTTTGGGGAGAAAGGATTAATTCTAATCCCAAGTATAATTTAGAGCTGCATTTTTGAGCTAAGTTTTTTTTTTTTTTAAGTTCTCTTTGGATGTGACTGTTCTCTCATAGCTTCTTGGTTGGAAGTAGCTTGGTTGAGCTGCTTATTTCTCATAGAAAGGTTTTTAATTGACTGTGCAGGATTTGTTTATTCTCTGTAGTATTCTACTTTACTTTTTCCTTTCAGGTTTTTATGGATCAACAGATGTTCATAAAACAGAATATTTCTTTCTAAGTGTTCTCTCTGCTCCTGTAACTCTTCCCCACTTGAACTCAACATCCTCTCTGTAACATAACAGTCATTTGCAGAAACCAACTGTGTTGTCAAATGAGGCATAAGCAGGAAGAGCAGATGAGCAGTAAAGAAGCATAGATCACATTTTCATGCAAATATACTACTAATAAGCTAACAGCCCTTCTCTTGAAAATAAACATGCTAGTTAGTGGAATTAGCATCTAAATGAAACCTTTTTTCTAACTTTTCTAGGAGGTGTCATTTGCTTTTTAACGCTACCCCGTTACATATAATTTCATTTGTTATAGGTACTTCAGCTAAAGTGGCTGATGAACCTATGGATCTGTCTATACTATCTTTCCTTCTATGCTATCTTTCTTTCTTTCTTTCTTTCTATACTATCATTTTTAAGATTATAACCTGCCATCACAGGAGAATTCAAATTGAAAGGGGACTCAGGTGTTCTCTATTTTCTCCTCCTCAGTCAGCTATGAGACCAGACCAGGTTACTGAGGACTTTATTCAGCCTGGTCTTGTAAACCAATATGGAGACCACACAGCTTCCCTGGGCCAGCTGTTCCACTGCTTGAGTGTCCTTGAAGTGAAGAAGCTTCTCCTTTCATAAAAGGTCTGTTTTAGTTTGTCTCTCACCATGCACCACTGTGAAAAGCCTGGCTCTGTCCCGATAATGTTACCTGGAAGGATGCTGTTAGGTCCTGCCAAAGTGTTCTCTTCTCCAGCTCAAGTAAGCCAAGTTTCTTCAGCCTCTCCTTGTAGGGCAAATGCTCCAGTCTTGAACATCTTGGTTGGCCCTCCACTGAATTCACTCAAATTTATTGGAGTGTTACGTGTGCTTGGGGCCCAAAACATAAGTACTGTCTACAGCTCGTATTTTACAAAAATAAAATTTCACTCCTGTTTCAGTGTTCTTGACTACACCTGTATAGCTCAGAATTCATCTACTCTAAGAACTAGTACTACAGCTATTATTAGATAGAAAAGGTGTTTGTTGTTTGTTTGATTTTAATACATATTGGATTTTCATTTGAGCTATGTGAAAATCATAATCTTGCTGGGTTCCAGTCTAAACAGCTGGTCCATCCATACCAGACAGGTAAAAACCTTAGTGAACTTCATATCAGATAAGATAATATAATTAGAGCATAAATCTAGTGTCAAGAAAGGAAATACAACACATTTGCTCCCATCTGTTCATAAAGAAATCCGGCTATATCCTACTCCAGGGTATTTTCTTTCAGTGCCATTAAAAATTATCATTATTGATCTTCATCAGATCTAACTGAAACTGATGGAAGGACTTGATTCAGTCTGAATCTGCTCTGAGAAAGTTACTCACTGAGCTGCCTGGAAAAAGAAGAATTTAACAGGGAGACAGAAAGAGTCTCTGATTCTGTTTTTCTTTCTCACCTTCCTTGTCCTTATATCTTGTAGTTATGCCTGATCACCTTAAGAGCTGCAGGTGCTATGGGAAAGTTCAGCAGAGTGCAGTGAAGCAGTTCAAAGAATGCCAACCTTTGCATATTCCTTGCTTTCTGCATCTCCCGCTGCTAGCTCCCACTCTCTGTAGTTTTTTAATTCCTGTATGTACAAGGAACTAGTTCTATTTTCCTGTTTGTGACTAGGATGTTTTTGGAAAGTGAATATCCCAAACTGATAAGAATCTGTTACAATAATAATACTCAAATTAATTTCAGTTTGTTGGTCTGGAACTTTTTCAGTTGTTCCCTGAATTATTAGAAGTGAAGCAGCAGCTTGAATTTCTACTTTGATTTAAAAGAACCTGTAAAGAAATAGGAAGGTAGAAATTCCTATTAGTGCCTCCAGTGTTGTATTCCACCTTTGCTGATCAGACATACATGAAAGTCCTTCAAATAGCCTTTGAAGATAGGACTGAAGCAACTGATATATTCACTTCTTCCCCATGAAAATGACCTTTTGCAGGGGCTGAGACATTTCCATTAGTGGATATTTTTCCAGCAAGCTATTTCTTCTTTTCTTATTTATTTATGTATTTTTATTTAATATTGCTTAAAGGCTAACTTCTCGTGTACTTTGAAGTTCAGATGGAAATGAAAACACGTTTTCGGTATCTCCTTAAAATCATTCAAAAACTTGGAGGTAAATGGTGCCTAATGATCTTCTCTCCTGGAAACTCCCCAGGCTCTTGTATATGAGCCTCCTCCCTCCAATAGGGACAAAATATCAAAACTTATACATTAAGAAGGTTGTTTTCTTTTTCATTTTTTTAAATTTTTTTTTCCTCCTCTGGTGACAGCCAGAATTAAGTATTATTAAAGGAAATCTTATTTTGCTTATTATGGTCTGAATAATAACTACACCATTTAATCTGAAAGCAGTTTGCAGAATGGGCAGGATTGGGAGCTAGTCACTGACAAACTTTGCATTGGTAATTAACCTTTTACGGTACAGAAGCCAGCTTCTGCTCCCAGACTGTAGGCTTCTGGCAGAGTCGCTAAGGAAAGGCTTGTTGAGTGCTAGGAGGCAGCATGGAGCCAGTTCTGATGCTATCCCATCCTGAGAGATGGTTCGTTCACTTCAAATGATTTAGTTCAGTCTAAGACCTTTGTGCGTGACTGTGTAACTGGGTCACATATGCCGGTAGGTACGTCATTGTGGGAAATGAGTTGTACAAAGATTATGAGGTATCCTCAAGGCTGTAAGTAGTCTATAGAAATGCTATTCAGAGGAATTAATGTCAATGCAAGTACCTGGTCAAAAGTACTCACCACCTTATTCAGTAAAAGCGAACGTATTTTCTTCATTTGACAGTTTTTCAAGTCAAAAAGGGAGTTTCCTTAAAAGTTGGAATTTTTTGTTGTCATTTCAAAATGATATAGATGTTTTTAGATAAGCACTTCTTGATTAACATCACTTCTTGATTAACGTCATCTGTATTGTATTGACACAAGTGCAAGCAAACTGTAAGGTTTCCCATATACCCCATCAGCTGCACTTCCCTGTTGTCCAGCCTTTAATTAACTGAATATCAAAGAACTGATGCTAACTCTCACCATCCTGAACTGTAACCCACCAGTTCAGGCATGTGCATAAATCCTCTGCTTTACCATTACGAAATCAACTTTGGAATGTAGTATTCATTATTATAGAAATGCTATATTCTACTATTCTACAATTCTACCATTTAAAAATAATAATAAAAAATAAATAAAATTTTAATAGTATTATTCCAAACACAGCGGTTCTCATTAACCATAGGTCATTCACACTTTTTCAATTCCAGGACAGGCTGTGATGTTGGAGGATGTGCCCTTGGGATATGCTGCCAGATGAATATTGCCTTTTAGACTTTTCTCACTGCTGTGTTCAGAGGGCAAGTTTGATCAACGTATGGTATGAAAGGTGGCTTAAAATATTAATTTGGTTCAGATCAAGAAGGATGACTGCCTTAAAAAATGATGCTGCTTCACACAACTTTCTGAACAATATTTTGCACCCATAAACCTGTCACTCCTTTTCAGTGATAATGCTCATTTCTCTGTTCAAGAGCCAAGATGATAATTTGGTTATGAAGTTATATTTGGGTGTTTTGTTTTTGCTATGGAACGTTAATGGATTTATGCAAAAATTCTTGATTGCTTGAATAAATATTCTCCTGAGGAAATAAACTTTGATCTTAATCTTCACATTTAGCTTTGCAATGCCCTTGGCAATATGCATTAATGTGCATTTTTCATTCATTGCTTTATAATTGGATATTTCATTGAGAATTCTGTGCATCTGCAATCCATTCCTTATAGGTGCACCTTGCAAAGTTAATATTTTATCTATTTCATAATTACTCAAAGGTTAGCAAGTCCTATCTGCAGCAAAGCAAAACTGGAATTGTGAGCATACGCCAATATTTTTTTTTTCCTACAGATAAATGAACTATAAGAACTACTTACTTTTAGGCACATCTACTGTGCACCTAAACCACACGTCATGTCTTGAACGTAAGTGGTGGCAGATGTAGCTGAATGCTGATCATGTGTGAAAATCCCTGAGTGTAATGTAGGAAACAAAAATACTTAAGGAGAAATACACTTGCTGCCAATGTTAGAACAATGTATCTGCATCCCTCTCTTCTTAACCTTTACAGAAGACCTTTAGTGAGAGATCTCAGTGCAACTATCTTAAGACATGTTGTACTGTTTGTTTACACTGGATGCCTGTACTTCTGGCATACTCTCTAGGCTGAACTTCGGTGCCTGTTTTCCTTTGTCTCCCCAAAGGACCGTGTTTAAAGAGTTTATTAACAGCCCTTATTTTGTTAACAAACAATGCTGCTTGATGTTCTTGTAGGGTTTATGACAGAAGCCAGTGGAGTGGAGTATGGAGGCTGCAGTTTTAGCCATTAGAACATGCTCTCTTGTAATGTCACTGGTAGGCTGCAGAGCTGGGTGTTTTCTGTTCTCATCTTTCTCTGTCTTCCTGCCATATGTTCATAGTATCTTTTATTATTTAGGCATTGGAACGTGTTACCCAGGGAAGTGATGGAGTCACCATCCCTGGGGTGTTTAAGGAAAGGTTGGACGTGGTGCTTAGGGACATGGTCTAGTGAGTGACATTGGTGGTAGGGTGAGGGTTGGACCAGATGGTCTTGGAGGTCTTTTCCAACCTTTATGATTCTATGATTTGTTGTTAACGCTATATATACCAGTCAATATGCAGGATGTGCTTATGCTCTATGTACTCTGATATTATATCTATCATCACAGGAGCCTGCCTGGTCATGTGTCAGGAGAGAGATGAGTCGTCATAACTTTTGGTTCTTCTCAGCCTTGGAACTGGTACAGAAGGGTTTGGGAGTCCAATGGACCAGGACATGGCCTGGGGGAGTGCAAGGAGTGTTTGAGGGTGCAGGAATTGCTGGGATGGTGATGAACTACTGTGTAGAGAAGGTGGTGTTCAGTCTGACAGAGCAACTTATGTATACTGTCTATGCACAATGGTCCTTGAACGAGCTATCCTTAGGTGAACTACAGCACTGAAAGGAAACTGGTTCAACCAGCCCAAAAATAGGGTCTAAACACAAACTAATATACATAAAACGTACATGATCAAAGAAGATCAGGGCATGGAATGAAATGAAGAGAGTTGTTATGACAAGGTAGATGTACCTTTTATCTTCAAGGACTTAGAGTTTTTGTGCCTCTGTCAACAGATGAGAGGAATCTTTTTCTTATTTGTCTCAGTTGCTTAAAATTTGCATCTGATCTATGGTTTGACTTTAACTTCCAGACACTGCTTGTCACTATGACGAAGCCTGCCAGAGTAGAAACCCCCTTTCACGCCTAATATTCTCTTCGTGAGTGTGCACTCTTCATTGTTGTGTTACTTGATTATATTCTTCTGATTAACATTTTCTGCTTAGCACTTGTGAGGTATTTGCTATAATCCTTGGATTATGTCTTTGACTTTTTTTTTCTTCTTATCCATCTTTTTAACATCCTTCAAAAAGAATGGATTTTATGTAGTCTTCCTATATCATCTTCAACAAAAATGTTGTACTGATTTACTATGTTTTTGCATAGGGATTAGAAGCTAGTAGAGCTTTAATCTTTTCCCTAAAACAGGAAGGGAAGTGGAGGCTGCGTGCTGGTCAGTGCAGCCTCTCTTTATGTACAGTCCACCCTGAGAATTATTTATAACTTTGAAATCCTTAAGGGAAAGAGACTGTGGATGCACAGCGTCCCTAGAAAATCTGAGATGCTCTATGCAAGGTTCAGGCCAAGGATTTCAGCTCCCACCTGGAATTCTCACACCACAGATACCTTTTCAAGATTTTATAGTAGGGACTTGCCTGAATTTTTTTTTCTTCAACCAGAAGAGTTGCAGAAGATTAAATAAATGTCCTGCCTAGTTTCCTGTTTTCCTACATCCTTCTCCTGACAAACAGAGCTGGAGTAATGGGAATCATAGAGCAGTGTTAGATCAATGATATACTCTTTTTTCACAAATGAAAAGTACGGTGAAACGTCCACAGAGCTGGAACTATTCAGTGGGTTAAACATGCAGTGGAGAAACTTAAATGGCTAAGTGCAAGAAGGTTAAGCTTTCTAAGCACTCCTGAAGATCAATTTACCAGACACCTGCTGCTGTTTGCTTTCTGTTTTGTGGAAGTAGGTCAGGAAGCAACTAATGGACGTCTCACATGCTTGGCATTTATTATTTTTAGTCATTTTTTTTCCTTTTATTGATGGTTTTTACACACTGATGATGTTGAAAGCTGCCCTGAAGATATTTGCGTTCAAATAAGTCAAAGTCTGGCTATCCAGGAGGAAAGTCAGGTCATATAAAAGTCAAGATGTCCCCACACAATGAGACAGTTTGCTCTATGAAATAAGCCAATAACCCATTTGCTTGACAGATTGAAATGACAGATAAAATGCCTGAGGCATAGTCCTATTATATGAGTTCATCAGACTGCAGGCATAAATGACTTTCCTTTATACCTATATTTGCGTTCAGGATGCTTTGGTTTTCTTGAGCTGTGAAAGTTGACATGGGGATATTTATGTATCGTTAGTTCTAAGGTAAAGGTGAGAACTGCAGGAAGGGTCCACAGCCATGCTACGTTAGAGTGACAGCGATACTGGCTAATTGGTTCCTTTAGGAATCTTACAGATGGGTTGAACACACATGATGTGTGAGCAAACACAGAAAAAATGACTGCAAAGCAGATCCACTTGGATACAACATATTAGCTGCAGAACAAAGCAGAACTGATGTAAAACTAGAAAATCAGGTATGGATCAAAACTCAGAAAACCTCCTTGTTCATGCTAGGAACCGATGTTGTAGAACTCCTCTGCAATAGATGTGGGCAAGGTAGAGAAAGCCTAGGTGGTTGTGTGCCAATGACTGCAGCAAAGTTTTCTTGTGATGAGAGTTCTTGACTTCCATTCAAAGCATTGGCAAAAGCTTAAGTTTTTTAGCTTACGTAAGTAGACAATTAGACCTTTTATATTTAGCTCATTCTCAGTGAGTACCTCTGGGATATAGCAATGTCATTTCTTCTTATCTGCATTAGCATGTGATAACAACCTCATTTGATATGCATGAAAATAATGGTACAATTTGCCCATCATTCAGCAGACTAAAGATTGAGGAAAGATGTTTGAAAATTCCCCCCAAAAAAGCATGAAGAGATAAATTCAGTGCACCCAAAACACCAGCTATTTTTTCTAATATATTCAGACTGCATTGATGTCAGCAATGCTATGGGATACTTAAAGAATGTCCTAAGATATAAATAAAAATAATAATAATCATAAAAAACAACCTAAAGTGTTTATGTAGATAACCAAATTCTTTGTTGGTTGAAATGGCATCCACATCGTGGGTGAGTGGAATTGCTCTGTGCATTTTGCTACATCAGAATCTGGAATTGAACAGCATCGTGTCCTGACTGATTTTTAAACAGAAGTTTTACAATGGCAGTCTGAAATAATCTCATTTGTGGCCAGATGAATGCAGGCTTCCCTACTGATCTGTCTCCTGGAGGCTCATTTTTAGTTTTAGCAGTCTGGTGTATTCATACAAAGACTACAGTAGGATTCTTTCTGCTTTCATCTTAATGTCAGAAAAAGAAAAGTCAATGCATCAGGAGCTCTTTGAAGTAATTTTGGTGGTTTGAAAGAATGTTATTCATTGTCTGTGTCAATCATATTAACACTTCCAATTATGCTCCTTGTCAGTGGGGACAAACAACAACTTTTACCTGAGAGTCTCTGCTGTTGTGGAAGAGGATTGTAGATTTTTTCCTGCCATGGGGATTTTTTTTTTTAACATGTCATTTCTGCCAATCTAAGATGGAAATGTGATTTTAGCGTCCATGGTCTCCATTTTGGGTGCAGACCTATTCCAGTATTAACCCTTCTACTTCTCTGAATAGCCATTAATCAGATTATATAGTTAATAAAACAACCTTAGATTTTAAATTGGAAAAAATGTAGGTTTCTGATACTTAATAACTAATAACTGTTGTAATAAATCGCCGAATTAAGGTGCATCCCCTAAGTTATTAAGTAATCCTTATTGTTAGCAGTACTTTTTCTACACAGCCATGAAAGCTTGATAAAGGATTAAAGATCAATCATGAGCATGTGAGCACATGATGATATATTTCTATTTTTAATTCTTTCAGGCTACATTTTGGCAACTGCATAATGCTAGCAAAGGACATAACCAGAATTACAGATACCTTTAGACAGTAAGAAAAGCAGTGCAATAGCCTTTGTAAAAATTGCTCTTCAGGGGAAAATGTGACTTTAGTCACTTGTAGAAAATGTGGTCTTTTTTTCCTTTTTGGTCACTACAGTGCCATTAAGAAAGGGAGTTGAGCAGTTTTGTAGGAAATAAGAGACAGTGCAAAGACAACAAGAATATCTTTGTTGAGAAAGACGCTTCCCAAAGCTACAAAGAGAGATGGTTGAAGAATGAGGGTGATTTCAAAATATCTGAATTCTCCTGGGGTGCCTTGGCTTACATGCGTTTACTCCCGGCTTGAAGGTGGCGTCGTCTTCAGGAACAGAAGCCACATTTGTTGCTGTCCTGTTGCCAGATGGCTACATGTCCTGGGTTGGCTTTGAACCTGTCAAAATATATAAGGGTGATTTCATGTGGAAAACTAGATCAGATGAGATACTCGCCATGCGGTTTTCTTCTGGACTATCTAGTTATTTAAGCTTTATGGCAAAGCTGTAATGTAATGTAGCAGCTACTGACCAGATTTAGGATTTTATGTAGTATGCACTTGTGCACTGTTCTAACAGAACATAGAATAAAGAGATGAAAACAAGACACAAGTTGTGTTGTGCCTGGACACGCCACATAAGCCTTCAGTAAAAATAGGCACTGGAGCTCCTTTGCCAGTGTTACAGAAAGGCAAACAATCTGCAGACATAAACTGAAGAGACAGGCTGATGTTTATGGTTTCTTGCTTCACACTTGAGCAGGTCCAGAGAAGCTCCTGGGAATTACTTCAGCAGCCTGAGGCTCCCTGGCTGCTTCTGAACAGAGAGATCTGATGAGCTCTTCAGGGGAAGAATGAGGTGAAAACCATTCCGATCCGTCCATGGGCAGTCTGGTCCTATTCAGTTCTAGAGGTAGCAAGCCTTGTGTGTAGAGTATCATCCAGTGCTTTTTCTGAAGTCATTCTCACAGACTCTACAACAGAGTCTACATCTTTACAGCTTGGCCAGACTGTAGACACTGCTTTTCAAAGGTCATTCGAATGGACTTACAGTGCTGTAATGCTGTACCAGAGCACTTGCTGATGTGCAGCATATCACAGATGCTGCTGCGCTGCTACTATTGGGTAGGTGCTCTTCAGTTTATGGCTCCATTCCCAGCATGAATTCCTGGGCATTTTTAGGCATGCCACTCTCAGAATCAGCAAAACGTAGACAATATTGTGACCTTGCTTGATGTGGAAGGGGAAGACACAAATCCATATATAACCAGCATGTGCTTGTTGTTGTTGATGGGAGGAGGCAGTTACTGGGGAAGAAATTGCGTGCACAGTTTTATGAGACCATTGTATTCCTGCACTGAAAGCAAGGCTCTGTCCTCAGATGAGAAATAATTGGTAATTCAGATTTTCACAGCACGTAGTTAAATGAATATCTCTTGTCCATGCAAGGGACGGTAACCTAGAACATCTCAGTCAACTCGGATCTTTCTGCAAGCTGCTACAAGCACTTTCTGCTGAGAAGAAAAAAGCCTGAACAAACAGCATCAGAAAGTCACTGAAAACAGGCAAACTATATGTATATTATTAATCTTGAGCAGAGAAATTTCTTCAGCACTTTTTAATAAAATGTCTATACTGTCCCACTGTGTGTGATAATATCTCCTTTTGTTCTGGAAGGAAGGTTCTGAATATTAGGATTAATATTAGTCTTAATATTAGGATAGAAACATTCACTAGTTATTACTCTCATTTTGAACATGTATTTAAGTCATTATCTGAAGTTGGTTTTTGTCAGTTAAATTATATTAGATTCTCATTAAGAGACTGATTCTGTGGAGCCTGAGTTCCTGCAGTGATGCCCTCAGCACATTAGGGACATATCTCAGCACTGAGCAGGAACAAACTCTTAACTTTTGAAGAGTTTTTTTATTTGGCTTCAAGAGAGTTTAGAAAGGCTTTGGCTGATTCTGTGTAGGACTCAGGGATGAGTGTGTTTATGAAATCAGAAGAAAAACAGAAGAGAAATGAAGCCCTGGAAATTGTAGACGCCTTCTCTTAAAATCCAATTATCTGCTGGGAAACAAGAAGCAAGAAGAGAATAATTGAATGGGACAGTACAGAAAATCTGTCTTTGTGGTGCATCGAGCAGGACATATTTCAGCTGCCTGGCTGTTACACAAGCATCGTTATTTATCTGTTGGTAACTTGCTTCTGACATTATCACTAAATTGGTACTACAGCCTGTTGTCCATCATTCGTGTTCATTTGAAGATGCAGAATCTAATACTTGGCCTCTTTTACTTGGCTAGCACAGCAAACCAAACAACCTTAAGTTGTCTTGGAAAATAATTCAGCTCCCAGAAATTAAACATGTATTGTCAAAATCTGTTTAATCATCTAGAGTTTTCTTCTCAAAACAAAATACCTCTTAAATGGAATTACCTTTAAATGCCAACTTCATTTTGATCAGTAAAGTCCTGGCTGAGAAGCAGAGTGGCCAGTGCTGGCCTACTGTTGTGAAGGGTGTTTTGAGGAAGGAGATGTTCAGAGTCTGAGAGACCTAAGGAAATGGCCACTGTCAGAAGGCAGAGAAGATGAAGCTGGAGCAGTCTACACCTATCGTAGGCCTAGTGTTGGCAACTTATTTCCAGAGAAAAGTAGAATTTGAGGCCAGACTGTGACCAGCTGCTGTTTCTGTCCCAAGTCTCCTTTCGGAGAAAGAAAACTATAAGCTTTTCTTGTCCTCCCTGTTGCCACCAGCTCCTGGGATATTGCAGGTGTGTGGGTATTTCTGGAAGTAAGTTTTATTATGTTTTGCAGTTTCCGTCAAAGCATACTGCACGGAACCTTATTTTATTATGGTAGGTTCATGGTGGTTGATTATCTAGATATTAAAATGTGAAACAAAATATTGGCGTGTAGTATAGTTGGCAATGCTGACTTTTAATATTATAATAATTAAAGCTATTACTGTCATCTCATTAGTGATGGCTGGAAAACTGAGGGACAGGAATTGTCAACAATTTCAGCAAGGGTTATGTTTTTTTCTTTTTTCTTTTTAATTGTTGTGCTCATCTTGACCTGTGCTCCAGCTGCATGTGTAAAGAGAGATTTGGAGAGATATGATACTGGCAGTGGTGTGGGAAGGAATTATAGTCAGGTGGTGGATACACTTGTTACATCCTCCTTGCCATTTCAGTAAAAAAAAGAAAACGCACAGATGGAAAATAAATTGGCAGTAGGTTGGTTAAGCAAAATATTGGTAACAGATCTTCAGTCTGATAAAAGATGTAGCATAAATAGTACATAAATCTTTGCATTACTAGTAATGTGACATTTTAAAACATATATTTTAAAGGAAGCCCAGTGAGCTAACCCTGCCTCGAACAGATTCAATAATACACAAGTTTCCTGTCCTCTTATCTGTTTAGTTAACTGGATTTGACTGTGAAAAATGGTTTTGCTTTGAAGAGTGCTTTAAAACAAAATCTAGTAAGCAGAATTTAGTTCGTATGAGGTATGCAGTTCTGAATACAAATCATCAATTTCTTAAGCGTGAGTGGACTTTTTTGTAGTATATATCTTTGGTGTGCTTATTACGGATTCTGGTGTGCTCAAGGTTTAAACCACAGTATTAAGTATGTGTTATAAAGAAGGAAAAGTATGTGTTATAAAGAAGGAAAAGTATGTGTTATAAAGAAGGAAGTGCTAGGTAGAGTTAGAAAAAAACTAAACTTCATGTGTTTGTTTAAATTTTGATATGGGAAGTTTGATTCTTTTTTCATTGTGATCTGATGGTGCAGAAAGCAAAAAATAGCTGCTGATCACACTGGGCAGACCCCAGTCTGACACTCTGGAGAGCTCTTTTGGGAGATATATAACAGGGGAGTCCTAGTGGCTCCAAAACTCCAGAAAATAAACATTTTCATAAATGCAGCATATCTAGTTAGTATCACAGCAGCACCTAGGATTTCATCTGTTTTTCTCTTCTATTTTTTTCCTCTTTCTTTTTTCAAAAGTAAGTGAAGTTGAATAACAGAGGGAGTCATAGCATACCATATATGTCTTTTCTTCTAAAAATGTAAATTATCGTTATCAAGGGGCAATAATAAACACATATTACCATACAGTGTTTTATAATATGGTACTGTGCTTTGGTGAACCCCCAGTGGCACATCACCTCTGAGCAATGGCAATATGCATCTCAAAAAACCTCCCTTGGTGAGCAAGAGTCTGCAAGATATGGCACTCAGATTTAATGCAGAATCTCATCACCAAAGATAAAATGATTTTATGAAGGACAAAAAGTCTATTGGGGTTTGCTGGTGTATTTACATTTCCGTCTGGAATATAAATTGTGCTGAAGAGTGTGTTCGTGCAGTTCTTTATGAATCTGCCAATGCTGAGCTCCTATCAGGCCAAGCAGCAGTTGACTCATGTGACCCTGGAGGAAAAATTGCTCAGAAGCTTAGAGTATTTTTAATGCTCAGTCAGGGATTACATCTGTGCCAGCACCAGCCCGGAGTCTTGGCTGCCTTATCAAAAGCAGAGATACTGGAGGGTTTCTTTTTCTTTTGGTAGATTTTCCTGTTAAAGGTGTTAAAGATCCTTGGATCACATTGAAAGAAGGAACAAAGCCACTACAGAAAAGGAAAATGCTTTTACTTCTGGGACATGTAAACGGCTTATGAGATGCACATGCACAGAGTTCGATATATGTACTGCAGGAAGGGAGTGTGTAATCCAGGTAGAGAGCAGAAAACCAGTTGGAATGACATCAGAAACACAGGGCTTAATAGAACGAAAAATATTGTTTTGTAAAGCCTTAGTACAAACCAAAGTACAACTGTTTATATGTATTACCCACTGTAAACACGGGAATAATCTGGCTGGGGTGACTTAATGGAAAACATAACTGCTTGAAATTCAGATAAATCGGTCTAGCATGTAAAAATGGAGGGGGTAGGGGGAAAAAACTTTTGGGGTTGACTAGAATGTTGGGTGGCATAGTAAAATTATCATTGTAATTGGACAGCATGAATACACAGCTGCAATTCCACATAGACACAAATGGACCTTCTGAATAGAAAATTAGAGAAACACTGGAACTTTTGAAATCATTCCTCAGTAAGGCCTGGGAGCCCAGGAAAGCGCTTTTGCAACAGTGACTGCGATCACTTATGCTCTAGCTGAGAAGGAGGTTGATGGAAACAGTAAACATTTTAACGATCACAGTGGTGAAAGCTCCACATATTTAAATTAGTAGCATTAACGTGCAGATTTTAGAGTGTATTTAGAGACCTAAGTAAGGACAATGTGCTCCTGGAGCTTCTACATGCATGCATTCTTGCATATGCTAACAGGAATGTAGCAGATTCCCTCGTGTTGGGAATGCTCTGATCTCCACCCTGAAATCCCACCCTGGAGCCTCAGTACAATGACTGAGACAGACAGCTGGATTATTCAATTTTAATAACAAATACCAACTTGTCTCTATTTTCAGCTCTCTTGTAAGGGATGTCCTGGTTTTCTATGGGAATATTTGCTGCTATTCTTACTCATTTACAAAATCAGTTTTGAACACATTTGTCAGTTTACATCTGGATACTAGGAATTGTCACTTACATTGTTTGATAGCCTCTTATTGGGAGGCTTGAATCCTTGAAACTTCTAGGCAGTAGAGTAACGAAATGTGATAGTGAGCATTTCATTTCTAGCCTGAATGATAAGGTGGCAATCCTGTGAACCTGTGGGCATTTTTTTTTTCCTTAAATATTTCTCATGAAGAAATCCTACCTCCGTATAACAGTTGCACAACACGAGGGCTTCAGTCAGGAGAAAAAAAAATCGTGGTTCTCTTTTTATCCCATTAAGCTACCTCTTCACATCTCCAGTTATGGTTTACTTCAGAACCAACTGGCAACAAACCCATTCTTCTTTTGTTGGTGTTTCTGAGCAGCTGTGTGTTGGCTGCAAAGAAGCATGTGTATGTATACTCCTCTTTACAGCCAAAACACGGTTTTGCTTAAGCAGTCTGACACTTATCTACTTTGTATTTTGACACCACTGGCAGTCTACGAAATGTTTACTCTGTATGTTCTTGTGCATCATCTTGGAGGGATAAGTAATACTTTATAAGTGCTGATGTTGTCTCACAGTAACAGATTTCTTCTAGTCCCATAGTTCTTGCAGTAGTACCAAATACAAAGTTCTCTGCTCTTTTCTTATTCATTTTTTTTTCTTTGAATCTTACAGCAGAATAAATTTGAAGTCTATTTGGTTGAATTTTACATTGCAGCTGAACACACTATTTTATTTGCCACTCTTGTGTACTCTCAGCTGGCATCAGTGACCTTCCACCCTGTTCTGTTTGGTTACTTTTCCACTTCAAATACTTAAAATCTTTTAAAAACTAAAGGTTTGGTTTGTTCATCTGTGAGAACTCAGCGATGACACTGTTTTGCTTTATTTATCTGTTTTAATTTGAAGATACAGACGAGACATGTCTTTACCTTGTTAAGATGCAGTCTTAACGGAGGTAGCTTATAGTTTGTATGCTATGTGTATAGGTTCAGTGTGCATGCAGAATCTTTTTGCCCATTGGGAGAACTTCTTTGGAATATTTGAAATCTGTTTTGGTATTTATGGATTTGTTTTGTTTCTTCTAACTGCGTGTGAAAAAATAAAAATGAACAGTTTAGTTTGTCACAGTTGACTCCAGGACAAAGGTGTTCCATTTATGATGGATCTGTGCAGTTACTGTCACCTAATGAATTCAAATGTAAAGCATTCACAGAGAATTTCAAGCAGCACCAGCTCTAATTGCCTTGTTAATCTTACAGAATGATGTCCTTTTCTAACTTTTGTTTAGAGTCAGTCAGCATAAAAACATTCTTCCTGCTGAAAAAACTTCATAGGCAAAGTTCAAGTGAGCAATTAGTGATTGCATCTGTTTTTGAGTTATTTTCTCAGCTTGTGGTAGTTCAGTTAATAACCTTTTAAAATTCTGAAGTATATCCCCAGGCAGCTGTAGTTCTGTTTCCCAAATCTACTGCGATGTTCAAAGTGCTCGCCTTTCTGGGACCATCTGTTTCTCTTCTCCAAAGACTCTGTAAAATCCTTGGCAACCCCTTGAATGAATCTCATGCTTCCTAACATGGAAGAGTATCGAATGAATGCACAAACTGAAAAATTATGGGAAGAGTCTAATTGATATTAAAGCTGGTTTGCATTCAGTGACCATTGAAAGAATAAATGTTATGCCTCAAAGCACCTCAGTGAAGCATTATGTACATTTATCAGCAGAGCACATAAAAATCCGTGCCAAAAATACCAGCAAACTTCCTAAAACTGGCATGGCATTAACAAGGATCTATCTTAATTCTGAATGAGGACATAAAATACCCAAATGGCATCAAGACTACATGTTTCTTAAATTATTCCATAAGTGTATCTAGGGAGTCAATCAAAAGTTTTCATTCTAATATCCCTAGATAGGAGCTAGGAACTCTTGGATATGAGTCTTTGTGTTGTGTGCTGTTTGTCTTAATACTGAAGCTTGTCCTAGATGTTGCCTACATATTGGTATTGTCAGTCATGGCTTTCTGGATGTATCTAAAAGTTGAAGTTGAATACGATAAATCAAAAAGGTAAATTAATATACTGACATAAATCCACAAAATAGTGGCAAGAAACTGTGGTCCTGGTTAAAAGAAATTAGACAGCTATTAAAGACTTTGAAAAGCTGTGTCATTTTTGTAAATACACAAAAATTAAAGCATTTGGAATTATTCACCTTACCCAAGTTTCTTCCTCTGTGTTCCAGACAGCTGGTGAGCAAATGCTTTCACTGAGAGGGTCAACTCTGCAACTATGCAGAGGAGCTGTGCCTATACAGAGTTACTCAACATTTTTACAGTTTTAAAAATATGCTGTCATTTCTGTTGCTACCTTGAATTTTGTTAGGAAAAGAAGGGCTCTCGGGCCAGCTTTTTTTTTTTTTTTTTTTTTTTTTTTTTCCACAGAGATTATCAAACTTTGGCTGTGTACTCACTAAGTTGTGCAAAGAGCATTTCTCCTGTCTCCAGGAAGCTGAAAGCCATTCCTGCACCGCATCTGCGATTCTTAGGCATCCAGTTATTTCTAGATCCCTGAATCATATTTTATGCTTTTGATCAGTTGTTTCTTGCCTAAACCCACCATGACCACATGGAAGAATAGAGAACACATTCCTGTTGTTTGACCTACTGTAAATCTGTGCTGATGATTATTTCATCCCAGCATGTCTCTTCACCTGCGCTGAGTCTTGGAAACACGAGGGTGAGGCAGGTATTGCATCCTCAGTGTCAAATGTTTGGCTGAGATGCTGAGTGCTAGGCACCTAAATCACTGACAAGGCTGATATCCTGGGCTCTCTAGCTATCTATCATTCATGGCTCCTCCACTGGGCTGCATAGGCTATTGATCCAAGCAGTTGCCTGAATATGCTTGTCTGTTCATTGATTATCTAGGGAACATAAGGAGACTAGAACTTAACTTATCCCTAGACAATGGAATTATTTCCCTTATGCAACTATGGCATATGGCATAGTATGATGGAAACACACCTCAATGTCTATGCTTTTTAACTTGTCAATTTGCAGTCTCTGTAGACTAACTCAAACTAGCCTCAAACTGGCTGCTCCATTAGCCTGAATTTATATACATATATATACACATAAAAATGTATAAAATATGTAAGTATATAAACATAATTTTGCAGTTTTTAATAATAGATTCTTATGTGTTAGAACAATTTCTTACAAATCTGTAACAATTGCTTGTATAACCAGAGGTCAGTTATGTGGTGGGGTGTCCTGGCCCAGGTCCCTACCTCCATATGTTCAGACAGTGCTTCTCAAAAATGCTCTGCTTTCCATCCAGGAATGCAGCCAGATCCTTTGTATTGAAGTGTCTGTCTCAGACTGCAAATACCCTATGGTGAGCCTTGCACAAGTGTGCACCTGATTGAATATGCGTTCCCACTGATGATATAATTTGGCTTTGAATTTGTGCAAACAGCTACCTTGTACGTCCTGTTCCTCTGTGTTTCCGTGCTCGCTCAGGTATGAAATTGCTACATACCGCTCAGGGAGTGTGCTTATTTTTAATAACAACCAACCTTTCCTTATCATCAGTGCTCTGTATCTGGGACAACATACTACTCATTCTTCCATTGGCAAACAGTGTTCTGTAGATTTTGCTACATCTAACTGGTAAACAGTGACATCAATATGTGAAAGAGCTCCTTCAGGCACAGACTCTATCCAGCCTACCTTCCTGTAGCTCATATGAACCCTTGCATTGTCAGCTAGTGTGACTTACACCTTTCATTCAGTACAATCTTTCTTCCTTTTATCATTTTGAAAAAAAATACATAATAATAAACCTTATTTAAACAGTAAAACGTTATTGTATTGTTAGACATATACTGGATGAAAAAAAAAGATTCCTTGGCACATACCATCTCTTAAAGATGCGATATCTTTCTCACCATATGCTTGCTCCCTTCTTTGTTCCTGGCATTGAAGGCGGGATGCCCCTCCCAACTCTTACATTCCTTACAAGGCTTCCTTCCTAATCACATATTTAACAGAAGTGCAATTTTGGGAAAAGAGATCAGTACGTCTGTCATGGTCACTCTCCTCTCACCCATTCATCTCATTCATTTGATTGATAAAGTTGTTAGAAAATGCAAATGTACCCAAGAGGATGCTTCCTCTTTCTTGGTGACTTAGAGCTCTACGTTGTCAGAAGTTTTTATAAAATCAAATATCTTAAGGAGTTCTCACTGTACCTTCATCTTATCAGCCACACAGGTTTCACAGACCGAAGATGATAGCACTAGCATTTGGCATGCTTATCCCAGTTATCTCCTCTCTACTTTTTATCACTTTGGCAACCTGGGGAAATTATGTGAGTGTTGGTCTTCCTTTGGGAAAGAAGAAGCAGGTTAAAAGAGTGACTCTAGCAGGTGAAGTTGAGCCCTTGGTATTTTGAATCTCATTCTTTGTTTCATAACAAAGAACCTGAAGTTATTGTAAAGGAAACTGTGCCCTATTGTGCTCACTCACCAGATAAGAGACAAACCAAGAACTATATGTATCTTCATCCCTTGAACAATCTCTGTGCATTGGTATCCTATTTCAAGAGATAGGGGAGTTTTCCTCTGTAGGTGCAATCCTGCAATTGCATTCAAGAAAATGAATGCCCGCACACAGATGCAGACTCTCTGAAATCAACCCACTATGGTGAAGGATGTATATTACTATTACAGGCTATGCAGTGTGAGAGACTTGGGAAAGAAACGTGACTTAGAACACAGAATTATTTTCTAGTCTCAGTTTAGATCTGACATAACTCTGCCACTTTCAAAAACATGCTTACTCATGTCTTTGATTTATCTGTATTATTCAGTCTCTAGACCTTGTTTGTGGTTCCTTATGCAAAATTCAACACAGTTGCTAAATTTGTGGCCCTTGTGTTTGCATTTCATTTTCTCATCAAATACTTTTTTTGCATCGGTATTATAAAATATTCTCAAAGGGCAGAATTAATATTTCATGAGTACATTCAACTACAGCTAACATTACTGATCAAGAAAGTCTGTTTTAATATAGTGTGTGATTACAGTCAATGTGGTCTTTAACCAAAACCTGTTGAGTAGAAAATGCCCAAGGACTTAGACAGTCTTTGACTCAGACTTTTATGTGAACATTTTTATGTGTATCTGACAGTCAAGACTATTTTAGCCTGTGATATCTGTCTCTCATGGAAAGTTAGAGCATGTGTACTCTTTGGGAGAAGAAAAGGTTAGCTTAAGAAAAAAATACAAGACTAAATCATTGCTAGTTATATATAATATTTGCAATAAAAAAAAAAAAAGTCACTGGTTATCTTCCTACGCCTACTGTTAGATTTAAAAAGTGATCATCACCTAGATCGCTGTAATTTTGATACAGAAAGAACACTTCCTGATTTCTTTATTTTATGTTATTTTATTTTATTTAAATTATCTTCGAAAATTAGTGTGATTAGCTTCTCTAGCTGGTTATGCAGTTCCAAGGGCAAAATGATTTTTTTTCTGTCTCCAAAGTCTAATATAGATAATGGGGGTCATAGGGATGCTAGCTGAATGTACAGAAGGTATGGGAAGGCAGATAAGGTAGAAAGGTAGCTGTGTTGATAAGCAAAACCAAACAAGTCCCTAGCGAGGTAAAAGTGGCCTAAACTTTCATGAGTGTGGAGAAAGAGAAGAGCTTTCATGTGAACAAAGCAATTGAAATTTAGACAAGTATGTTTTGAGAGTAGTGTAACAAGGGATCGAGGAAGTCAAGCCAAAAATGATTTGACCTCAAAAGGTGAAGTTACCTTAAGATTTATTAATAATTTTCAGATTTATGGGATTTTGTTTTCCTAATGTTAAAATAATTATGTGTTCATATACTGAATATTGAAAATCTTCCACCTGTAGACACACACAGGGCTCAGCAGGGATGGCTCTGGCTTAGATGGTGGTTGGATAATCTTGATATTGACGTTTTTTCCATTCAGTGCACTACTGATGTCTTGATAGGATACATTTTTGACATTTAAATATTCATTGTTATTAGAGATATTACTGACTTCCACTTTCACTATGTTCCTTTCAAAAAAAAAAAAGAAAAAGAATAAAAAATGATGCAGAGGAATCCTCTGCCTCTTTTGGCAAAAAAAAAAAAAAAAAAAAAAACTTTCCACAAATTAAGCTAGCACCAGCTAGACAATTATCCTGCAAGTGAATATCCATTCCTACCTTGTGACCTGTTGATTTCAGTGCATCAGCCTGGGCAGCGGGGTTAGATCCTTGAAGAATCAACTTATTTCATCTTTTGCATTGAAATATTATTTTTTCAGCCAGAAATCTCTTCAGCTTAAGCTGTGCTGGCTTAGATTTTGATCCTAAGGAAGCTTAGTAAATCTGGACATCAAAAAGAAAAGCAAAACAAAATCTAAAATAAAAATATGGTAATTATTTTTTTCTGTTTTCAAATATTCCGCATTTTTGCTATTGTTAAAAATCTCAAAGAAAGGCAACGTAAGACTTTCTGAAGAACTTTTCTGACCTATAGTTGCCCTTACCTGCCTACCAGATGTCAGTAGGACCCAAAGGTTCCTTGAACGTAAAGAAAGAGAAAGTCAACTGAAGAAACAAACAACACAAAAGATCCACATCAAAACCAAGCCTTTATCAGAGGAGCCAAACTCCTGCTCAGAAGCAGATGGATTATTTTAAGGCAAGTATCAAACCAGAGATTGGTATCTCTGAGCTAAAATCTCTACACAAAACAAAAATGACAATTCCTCTCTTGGAGAATTTCCAGTTAAAGACCCCTGCAGTTCATCATGCAGTGAAAGTGTTATCCCTTGTGTTTCTGCATCTACCAGGTAAAAACTTTCTTGTTTTGTGTGCAGTGGAGCCTGTCTCTGCAAAGCCTGTGAGGCGTTCCAGCATGATTGTGCGAGGATGGGAACAGAGTCAAACACAGCTTCCCCATATCAGCAATCCACGCTAATCTTGGTGACTCTTGCCCTTCTTTTGATATGAAATATTACTGGGTAGTCTCAGTATTTTAATTATACTAAAATTGATTAAATCAAGCTCTGGAGAAGCTCTTCCGATCCTGGAATAGCAGCAGAGCTGTACGAAGCGCTTTGGTTGAATAGGTCTCTTCTCTGTCTTTAAAGCCACAGCCACATGGATTTGGAGACCTTCCACGAACATATGGTTTCATATATTCCTCATGGACAGTCATAGCTCCACTGGCTTCATGATATTTGATGCCTCTGGTGCATGTAGTCAAGAAGCAGCTTCCAAGTTAGTCCTGTTGGGACCTTCTATAGGGGTTTCTGTATTTTCTTTGGTCCGGTTCATGGGTGCTACCAGTGAAAGAAGGATACTATCTTTATCTGAATCAGTCTGGCCAGGATGGAAAGAGGCTGTTTTGTGTCATATAATAATTTCCCCTAGAAGAGGAAGTTGTCTTTTTTTTTTTTTTTCTTTTTCTTTTTTGTGATCAAAATGTGTTTTATAATGTGCTGTAGATGCCCAAGTGTATTTCTTAGGACTCTGTCCACACTGGTTATTGCATGTGTTTTTCTTTGTAGAAAGTATCTTTGCAGAACTGAGAATCTGGAGCACTCTGACATGAATTAACAAGCAACTGTTCATTTTCTATAGAGGTTCTTGCTGGCTTTCTCCTTTCATATGGTGGACTGTCCATATATCTGATTATGGTTCCATTGCTCTTCACTATGTGTATTACGTGAGGGAAATCCATTAGCTAGGAGGCGTTATCTTTGGGAAATACTTGAAGATTTTATTTAGTGCAGTCATAAGTGTCAAAACAGCTAATTGAATGCTTTCATCTCCATGACTAATGAAAGATTAAATTACTGCAGAAACATGTCACAGGATTCTACAAATTGTAACTAAAAATAACAACCTTATTACATTTAAAGATAGTTAAATGTCAGTGCAGGAAGTGTCTCAATGCAGAGAGCATTGCAAATGCTTAAGAAAAGCACCACCACTGCACGTTTTGGTGTCTTAAGGCATAGAGACAGCTCCTGGGCAAAATCCTCAGAGCTGGGACCAGAGCCTGCTTATCAGCAGGTTGTCCCAGTGGGCTTCCTGTAGGAACAACAAAGCATTTAGGCATTAGGAGGAAAAATAATTGAGTGTGTGTCAGCTGGTACTGACTGCTCTTTGAGAGAGCATGCTGCTCTGCTGCTTGACTTGTGCTTGTCCCTAATATTCCTTTCCTTCTCCCAAGTTCTGTAGGACTCAATATAACCGGGAAAAAAAATGTCGTAGGCATTCTTCAAAGGAATTGTGTACTAGTAACAGATCTATGGTTGCAGTGGCAGCTATGTAAACATAGCAAAAAATCAGTCTTATGAATCAGCTCAATTCATTCATCCTATCTAGAAATCTGTCACCCAGCAGCTAATGGTAATTCTCATCACCTTACCCCAATCCACTGCTTCTTTGACCTTGCCATATTCCTCTTAGTCTTCATTTTGCTAACGTTGATTTTTGTTTTGTTTGTTCTTCTGATTCTTTGGTTTGTTTTGCCCAAAACTTGTAAACAGTATCCGATTCTTTCGTAAAAAAATACATTTACCATCTTTTCCCCAAGGAAGTGTCTTTTGATAAAATACTGATGACTTTTGTATTGAGTTTGCATGCTTTACCACTGCGTGAGATAACCACGAAGGTTTTATTTTTCTTGTTTGCATGTGAAGAACTGAAGTGAATTGCAATTTTCTTTGGATAAATCCAAGTTTCATGGGAATGAGTAGCTGATTTGGAGGCAGAAGAAGATTTTGAGTTCCAGAGGGAGAATGGAAGTAGGGTACATAGGGCTGTATGTACCCTCTCCTGTCTGAAAGAACGTCACTCATGCAAATAATGTATAATACAGTAGATATTTATGACTCTTCTAAAAAAGAATGTGCCCGTATGTATAGAATAAATAGAAAATCTATGGCATAAACCTATATTCTATGCTTAGCTACTGCCTTAATCTGTGATTCTAAACCCATTCTGAATAAAACCAATTCTCATGGCAGGATGAAATTTGGTAGGCTGTTTATTCACTGCTGGCATCCTTTTATCTGCCCCTTAGAAAATCATATTCCAATTATCAAGACATAGGCATAGATTTTAAGTGGAATCCCATTAACCTCTTTTCTATTCCCGGTCTATTACTTTTTTCAGATATTACCATGGTAGAGATTCCTGATAGATTTTCTTTGTATTTCCTTTGCACTATTCTTACTTAGGAAGATAAACAGGGAAAAATTTGAGGACAATTTTCCAAAAGGAGTTTTTTAAGCTACTGTTTATTGGAGATGGGTGGCTGGGTGGGTAGGGAAAGTGTACAAACTTAGTTTCTACTTTTCAATTGTCATTTACATATTTCTTCTTACCTTTCACCCAGCTGGTTTGTTCAGTTGTTATGAGAATTATGACAAGCACTTCTAATTGTTTTCTCACAACAAATATGATTTTTATTCCAGAAGTCACTGCTAATTTTAGGTCCCTGTTTGATTCCTCTGTATTTGTCATTCTGTCTAATCTAGTTGTCTCCCAACTCAGATGTGACATTTCTGGAATTATGTTAATATATACTAATTTTCTCAAATCCACCCAGGGACAGTTTTGCTTCCTCTGCTTGATGGCCACAAATGCCTTCAGATCTGCTGGTCTGGCAGAAGTGGACTCAGATCATTAAGCAATTTGGGACCACGTTATTGGGGCTCCACCTTACAGCAGATGAGAGCAGAATGCCAATGGCATTATAACTTCTCCACGTTACTTCTCCAGAAGCTAGGGAAAAGAAATTAGAATGATGGTTGATATGGGCAAAAAAAAGAGCTTTTAAAATGATCATGTTGCCTGTTTTTATAAGGGTAAGATTGCCATGCATTTGTTCCTGTAAATATATCCCTCAGAAAAGAATATGGGAACTTAAATCATTGAAACCTCTTTATAACCACCTTGAATACTTACCTGGAAGAGGGTATTCATTGTACCCTATTCTAAAATTCCTCCCCCTTTGTTGGAAGAGGTCTTATTTATCGGAGTGGATTATAAAACAGTCTAAAGTATTTGTTGTTGAGTTGGAAGTAACTTTATATTTAATTTCTGTTTAAAACTATCATGGATTGATGTAATCTCTAATAACGTAGGAATCTCTTGAGGGGGACTGCTTTAACTTCTGAGTAGAAATCAGAGGCACAGTGTTTGTGTGTACATATATATGTATAAATAAATATTTTTTGAAGCAGGTTATTTCCTGACTTTATCAGAACTTTATTTGTTTTTTGTTTGTTTGTTTGTTGTTGTTGCTGTTGCTTTTTTCTTATGGATTTTAAAGATTGAATAGACCAAAGCTTTGGATGTTTGCTGTAAGTAAATAATGATATTTAGGTCACAGACAGGCTTCAGTTTACCCAGGCTAAATAGGGGATGGCTGTTAGGGTATTCTGTGAGCCAGAGAGTTCCTGTTACAATAAGAACAGATCCACTGGCATGAACTTTGATTATTTGTGCAACAGCATGTGGCAGGAAAGCCTGAGAAAGAAGAAGCATCCTGCATAACCCGGTTGTCTACCATCTCTTTCCTGTGGTTTTCTGTACTTCAGCTAATGTAGAGTTTAGAAGTTGTTCCTGAAAATTAGACTAATTTTAACTTCTAGAAGAAAAGGCATGTAAAATTGGTGAGCTGGCTTTATGCCAAATTATTTTCAGACTTATTCGTACTGTAGTTGAGTTTGCCAAAACGCTTAATGCTCTTAATGGTCAGTGATAAGTTCTGCCCTCAGTAATCTTACTTGGACCAATCACCATGAGTGTGGCAAATTCTTTACACGGAAGGATTTTGTTTTGGATACTAGCTATACCAAGGATAGAAACTAGATTTATGCATTTACTTTAAAAAAACAATAGTAAAAATGTTGCTTTCAGAGAATGCACTTTTTCATACTGCCTTAAGTTCCATGCAAAGCAAGTATTTTCTAGTAGTGTTGTTTTAACAACATCTTACATAATAATGATTTATTTGGCTTGAAGATTACTGTGCAGACAATTAGCAAGAAACATCTCTTTTTAAAGTAATTTGTTATTTCTGCATATTATAGGAATGAGGTCTTGATTATTGCATTAGACATTTAAATGAAGAATAATGAAAAAAAGCTTCCAAAACATAATAGTTGTGGTCGCTGGGTATTTTTTGCATCATTACTTCCATGCTGTGTTCTTATTGAAACTGAATCTCTGAGTTTTCTGACATTTTTTCAAGCATTTACCATTATTATTAATGTCTGTATCTTTTTATGGCCTTAAAAAGTATGTTTCTCCATTATTCATCTACACCGCCTGTGGCAGGCATACAGTAACCAAAACCAAGTTTGCAAGGAGCTTTGTGGCCTTCTTGAAAGCCATGTGCCAAGGATATATATCTAAGAATAAAGCCCCCCCACACCCCCAAAAAAAGGGGTAATAGCAGAGAAAAACAATTCCTTCTTGAAATTTTGAAAATTTCTTATTTTCTTGCATTTCGTTCTTGCAGCGTTGTGCTACCCCTTTAATTAAAAATCATTTACAGAAGATAACTTCCCCTAGGGTTTTTATAAAATGTAGATTATGAATGAGAGGAAACTTCTCCCGGATTCTGAGAATGAATATAAATAAGTTAATGAAAACTGTTTTAAAAGGTTGATGGTTGAATTCTTTCTTCAGATTTCTGAATGAGGACCCTCTGTGAATGGTACAAATATGCCTGTGCTCAGAAATAATTTAGTCTTTTCTGGGCTTGTTCCATGAGCATCTGTCTGAATATATGTACTTCATAGTGAAGTACAATTGGTTGAAATGAAAGGGGTTGATATCGCAATATCACCAGCTACATCTGAGAACTAATAATGGCATTTATTGTTTTGCTTAGAACTTTGCCTAAATCTTTTATTTGTCAACTCTGTGTAATAGTGTCTAAGAATGATAGAGTACACTAAAATAGTTCAGTTGGAACGGACCTACAAAGATCAAGTCCAGCTGCACTGAAAAATCTCTTCTGTTGCCAATTATTTCCTATAATGTGGGTAGCCATTGTGAGTAATCTGATGAGTGCTTCAAAGAGCTCTCTTTACTTTCAGACTTACTTTTTTTTCCCCTCCTTTTTTTTTTTAATTATTTCTATTAACTGAATTAAAAGAATTAGCTCAAATACGCTGTAAATTGCTGTAATCTGCTCTAAATTAGTCCCACTTTGAGCAGTGTGCTGGGCCAGGAGACTTCCATCCTTTATTATGCTATGCTTCTCTGATTCCAAGTAAACCAGTGTTCCTAATACCCCATTTTACAATGCAACTGATTAAATTAAGCTCGATTTAGTTTTCTATAACAAGTTAGTTTGACATACTCAGGTAAAAATTAACAGATATTAAAAAAATCACCACATGTTAATAAAGAGCTCAGTCCAGCCTTGAGAAGTCCAAAGAACACGGGTGCTATGTGATACGTGTTTTTATTTTTTTATGGTCTGATTTATAAAAGGTCAGCAATCAAACTACTTCTATGACCCAATGTAGGGCAGAGAAACAATTGTGCAGTGAAAGGATTCTGCTAATAATAGTTCAAATCTGAACCAGCTGCACCTAGACTCTTGCTTGCCCTCCAACTTGCTATTTGCCCAGATTAGGCATATCATTTACTCAGTGCTTAGAGCAAATGGAAATGACTTCAGCGAATCTTGTGCTTACAAATGCTTTTATTTAGTCTATTGCAGTGTCTATTAGAGGAACTCTCCTGTGCTTTCTAAATTGCAACAACTTTTTATAGAAATGATGCCGAATCATGATTTTTTTAAAGGGAAGACAGTCCAGTTTTGTTGTTGTTTTAATGCTGATAGTTATAAACACATATTTATTATTATTATTTATCATATGTAGTGTTACTGACCTTTTGTGCATATTTAACCAGTGAAATAATACAGGCCTAACAACTTCAAAATTTCCCATCATCATTTGTGGCTTGCCTGTAGGCTGAAATGTGTATCTTAGTAGTTTCAAATTACCTAAGGAATGAGAGAAACAAATCATAAGATGTTTTTCTAATATTTTATGTTGATTGTAAAGCTCTGGGTGTGAACTCTGTCTGCTAGCGTTCAGGTTGTGGGTGTATATTTCAGAATCTCATGGATTTATTCAATGCTGACTTAGAAAGCTGTTGGAACAAAAAAATCAAACTTTTTTTTTGTGCATTTGTAATATCAGTGTGTGAAGTTTTCCCGGGTGCTGTTTTTTTTTGCAGTACATGATCTGTTTGAAGAAAGTCCTTGACTTTCAAAACACACTGCACTGTTTAATGTTTCAGGGCATTTGCCTGACTTCTATGATGTTCCTGCTAAGCACCCACTCGGATTGTGAGTCAGTAGTTTTTAAATGGGAATATATCTCAGATGTGAAATCCAGCTCTCTATTCATTCAATTAAATAGTTTTCACAATTGCTGTAATACTTCATTAGTTTTGGATAGTAGAGTCCTTGGGTCAAAAGAAACTATTGCATGTCTCCAGATTGCATCGATGTTTGAAAAAATTCTCATGGAAAAGGCTACTGCACTATGAGAAGCTTCCTTTGTCATTTTCTTTGCGCAGAAGCAAGCTAGCAACATGATGTTTAATATGTAGTCTTCCAGACTATGTATGATCAAGGATATTGCAGGAATGTCAAATCAAGGAGGGCCTGCAAAAGGCAAATGACTGGGCGTCCATTATGATCCACTGGTGCTCATCCATCCTGGTGCTGAAACAAGCACTCCACTGGGCTGGCGCCAGGGTTGGAGAGATTTGCCAAAAGCCACGAAACAGCTGACCAGATCCTACTGCAGACAATTCAGAAAGCTTTACAGATGATAGGAGCATTGCATTTGCAGACCAGTGCAGAACATCTGACTGTTTTACTTTTCTTACTTTGCTAATGAAATAATCCTATGACAAAACACATGCTGTAGCTGTGTCTCCATGTGGCAATTCTGTGTAGGTGGCTGGTTTGCTCCTTGGCAATCTTTTTCTTCTATAAATGGAGATAATTTCAGTTTGAAAGTCTTTGTTTTACTTTAGCATACAACAACGTCAGTGACTAAGGAGGTGTAATCTCCATGGAAGTCCTGTATGCATTTTTTCAGAGTAGCAGCTCTCTTAAAATACAGAACCAGAAGCTTTTTATTTATTTATTTATTTTAAAGGTGGTATATATGGAAAAATTCAGAGTAGATTCATATCAAGGTATACAGACATACTTAATATCCTCACAAGGTATATAGACATAATGTCCTCATATCCTTACTTCACTGTATTGATATAAGTTGAGAAATAGCAGAACTCTAATCTTCACTAGTGTTATTACATGGTGTTTTCCTGGAGTAAATTGTCTGTTTACCATCAGTTCCTTCTTCTTTGTTCTGCAGTACTAGTTGTTTGGTTGTTTTTTTTTTTTTAATTTTATTTTATTTTTATTTTTTTGTTTGTTTGTTTGTTTGATTTGGGGTTGATTCAATGTTATTTTCTTAGGATTTGAGTATCAAATATTCTGCTGTAATGGAAAAATGAGGATATAATACATAGGTATAAGAAAGACTAAGTCTTCAATGCATTTTCTTCCATTTGACGTGAGGAAAATAGTGTAGTCCAAATTGTTTAACTTCTTCTCTATTTTTTCCCCAAGGTTAGAGTTATCCATTGTACAGGAGTTGAGGTTTACTTAAGTATTAAGTATCTGAAATTCAAAAGTACCCTAAAAGCAAATCCTCTAAAATATAAGCATTACTTCATGTTACCTAGAGTAATGAAAATGAGAGAAATAAGATGAGAAGTAGAATGTTAGAAGACTGGGATTTGTGTCTCCTGTGAGGTTTGAGAGAAAAGTTATTTTTGTCACTCTCCCTTGACTTGTTTTCCTGCTGCTTCTGAGTCAGAGGGGATTTGCACCTGTTATTGAAAGGTCGTATTTATAGCTTACAATCTTAGCTGACTACACAGGCTGTGACACTTTTGTCACCTACCTAATGGAGCAACCTCCTTTCCAGTTTGCATTCAGTTCTTGGTAGAGAGAGGTACTGTGTGATCTGTCCCCTCAATGCATATGGTGCTTTTTAACAGTCTCGCATTGCAGGCACAAATGTTCTCCTCACTGAGAACACAATGAGCATCATAGGAGGTGAGAAAGGCTTTATTTGTATTCTCTTCTTTACTGTCATTCATTTTTCTGTGACTCTAATGTTAAATCAGTGGCAGCTAAACCATTTTTCAACCAACATTTCTCCAAAATTTTATCAGGATATGCAATGTTAGGGACATGGTTTAGTGGGTAATATTGGTGGTAGGGGAACGGTTGGACCAGATGATCTTGGAGGTTTTTGCCAGCCTTAATGATTCTGTGAAGTTCTGTGATGTCTGCAGAGAAGATTAAAACTGAACTCAAGTCACTTCTTAATCCTTTTCTGTAAACTACTGATCCAGGTTCTTTTAAAAGGTTGTAACATGCTGGAGAAGCGATGGCTCAGGTAATGTGACATAGTTTCCTCATGGGGGAAACAATGATATTTTATTTGTTAATCTGTCTCAAAGTCATTAAAAAGTATTCCCTTAGAAGAAAGTTTGCTTCATTCTGACTTGTTATCCTGAAAAACTGAAAGTGTGGGGAGAGCCTTTTCCTTCACTCCTCCAAAAAAGGCACTATGAGATAGTGGTATGACTGCCTGTACAATCAAAACAAGGATGTCATCAAGGCTGCACCCCAGCCGTAAGCAGCAGGAGGAAACGGCACACAGGGGCACCGCTGGTGCTAGGGCAGCAGCTACCATCAGTCACGCACTCCTCATTGCTACCCCAGTGCCCAGCACACAGATGCTCTCGGGTGTGCTTGTTCTTTGCTGTGCTGAGGTGACCATTTAAGTGGAAATGGGGAATTCTGGTGGGTTGGGGCTGGGGGGAGCTGCGAGGTGGAATGATAAAGTTGTGGATTTTACTAGGACAGCTTTCTGTTGATGGAGGGACAATGCCTTGGAGCAGCAGAGGCAAATCTTTCCAGACTACCTCGGACTAAAATTTTCAATGTGACTTGTCCCCCTGTTGTTTCTGTTGTAGTTGTCCACAGGCCAGCAGCAGACTTGCACATTCAGTATAGGATGAGGTGTTCAGTGCTTTTAACTCACATAGTTTTAAGCCTTTCTGTGATTTATTAAAGATTTTGGATATCAGCTTAAGTGATTTCTGGTCAGGAATCTTCTTGCTGTAGGAGGTTGGGATGTGATTTTAGTTCATCCTTAAAGCTGTTACTCACACAGAGACTTGCCCTGTTTGTTGTCCTTTTGGCTGTTTTACCTGAGGGTCAGCTGTAGCAAACAGGCAATGCACTGGACATCCACACTACTCTGTTTTAGCAGTAACAGGAGATGAAGTAAACAGAAAACAGCTCTTGAGATGAAGTAAAGAGTAACTAGTCACACACATGCACTTACTTGATGTTTCTGCTTCTTAGTTCCTGGATGTTTGTCTGGCTTTTAAATTCCCCACAAAAAGAATAATCAATCTCTTCTATAGACAAAATTTTTGCTATTAATCATTTATTGGAATTTGGGGATGTTCACTCAGAATTTTAAATGCAATGTCTACTCAGAGTTATATAGCCAGGGGATGTAAAGCAGGCACACAATAACAAAGGCAGATCTAGGACCGATCTGATTTATTCTGGTTATTTTATTTTATTCTGTTAAAACCTGCTATGTGGGCTCTCTTAGCCTGCTGCATAGGTTTTCTCTATGTATATGTAATACCATATAAAATATATACATTTATGGCCAACTGCTAAAAATGATTAAAATGAGTGAGATGAAAAACTGTTTTATGTATCTTTATGGAGTTATCTTTGGAGTTTGATGCTCGCGACTGCTTCTTTATGTGTAGTTTTATATTGCTATGGTTCTGAATTTCAGTGTTTTATAGTGCATGAATGTTGAACATACAGATTTATTCTTTAAGAATGAATTGCAAGAATTTAAGAAGTTGTGTAAGTTACCATGTTCAGCAGCATCCTTCTCAGAGTGCAGAAGCTTTATGTCTCTAAAGTTATTCAAGAAAGCTGTCACTTTCCTCAGAAATAGTGTTGGCATTGTGGAGTCATATAAGGTACAAGCAAAACAAGCTTTTGTGGAGAAACAGTGTCTGTGTTATATATACACGGCTAGAAAAACAGGTGAGCTTTTTGGCACATTAAGCTTTTCCTCAGAACCAAAAATATTAACAAAATGTCTCACATGCAACAAACTCCCTGTTTTCCAAGGTCAGAGATTGTAATGTGTTCGCCTTTTCCATGATGGGAGTTTTCTTCTGTAAATAACTGAATTAAAACTTTTCTCCAGAGAATTTTGAACAATTATCATTTATTTTGGGAAGGAGTTCCAAAATTGCAAAGGCAATCCCAGGCTATCTCTAGGTTGGCTGGTAACACAAGAGGTCAAAATCACGTACTTTCTGCTACTTTCCTGACACTTTTAGAAGCTTCCACCTGTGAGCATCCCTCAGCCACTTCATTCGGGTATTATTTCCTATTTGTTTGTTTGTTTGCTTTGCCAGTGCCTGCCAGTACTTCAGCTGCCAGTGAATCATCAGTGGCCAACCTGGAATACTAGGTATGGTGGTGGGTTTTCTCTCTCTTGAATTCCTATCCGAGGGCTTCTTCTGGCAGCTCTCAATAGTGGATCTGTGACTGTACCCTGAAAGCACTTCCTCTGGATAAATGCAATAGACTTCATTAAAACATGCAGGCATCTCTCTCTCCCTCCCATCCCCACACACTAGAGGAGGCTTTACTGGTCACAGTGCACAAGACGCAAATTGGACAAGGTGGAAGGAAGGTCACTGGCTAAAAGAGTAACTGAAGAGTCCAGCATAAGTTGGCAGTCTCGGCTGAGGAAAAGCCAAAGGATGGAGGAGTAGAAATAATCATTTCTTAGTCATTTGCAGATTCACTACACAAACACTTTTCGTTTGTTTGGTTTTTTTTTTTGACCAAAGGAAATGATTTTGATCACAAGATTTAACTATTCTTTTCTGTATTATATTATTCATAGGCCTTGAATATGTAGAAATCAGTGAATCTAATAATGCATTTATGCTGTCAGTTGTGTTAGGTTATATGAAAGTGGGCAGCAAAAAGGCTAACAAAATTGCACTTAACTCTGTTGCAATAAGAACAAATGGGGCTTTATAGACATCTGGTGATATACCTAGTGTGTTTTGTTTGTTTGTTTGTTTGTTTAACCTAGACAGCCAGGGATACATTCAGATAACCCATTCACATAGTTTCAACTTTGTATCAATACATTTTAATGCTGTACTACTGTACTGACAGGTTCCTTCCTTGTGATATTTATCAGCCTTCGTGCACCTATAGAAAACATACCATTTTGCATTCCGATTAAATTACTTTTAGTTTTGAGTGTGCTGTGTCCATTAGAACGGAGGAGCTTAGAGGATATATAATACTGCAAGCAGTGTTTAGCTGTCAGCCGATGACAGTCTCTCATTTCCTACAGCTAGAAGGGACCCGTTAGTATGACAAAATTGTGTGCAGAACTGCTGCATTTTCCAATAGGCCTTAGTGAATACGTGTTTCAAAGAGAATCTTTGGGATGAGTCACTCCCAGACTGTGCTCTATTTATCCATTATTAACTCATCTGGAATACCACGGTGAGTAGCTGGGATTGCCAGTGGTTTATGATATTGATATTCTCCTCTGAATTACATTTCTGAATTCAGAGAATGCATATCCTCATGTCACTATATCTACAGAACTAAGTAACTGTAACAGTACCTTTTGATGTATCTTTTCAAACTTATGTTATTAAGCCTTTACTTTGTATAGTCAAATATGCTAGCAAAAAAATCAATGCAAACAGTGGAAAAACTATTCTGCCTACATAAAACTGTTGGACAACAGCTAAATAGTTTATAGATCTTGTAGGATCACTATCATAAAAAAAGCAGAAAATCAGGAGTTTTATTTCTAGCAAGGTAGCTCATGCATCAAAGGCAAACGCGAATCCTGAAGTTTTTGCAAAACACGACTGTATGTAAGGAAATGAAGCAGAAAGATCATTACACTGAGACTTGCTAAAGGTGGGAGAGAACATTAGCCTTCAAAGTGAAGTATTTTGCAAGTTAGCCAGCCAACAATAATATTAAATTACTTCACCAGGATTTTATGAAAGCATCCAGATGGGCCAGTCATGCACCAAAATGGAGGCAGAGCACAAGCAGGCTCCAGTTCTCAGTGGATGCCTAGAGGATGCTCATGAGAATATCTGTGTGTTGTAAGGTGTGCCTGGACAGGCGCTTATGGTGACTACTTCAAGCTATAACTCTTGGTTCAATTAGCTGCTCAGCTTTGCCTTTGTTCTGCTGCTCATTGTTACTGGGGCTGTGCTAAGCTGACAGCGTTGAACCTGCATTAGAGATGGGAACCCAGATATTTTCAGGGCACAAAATCTGAGGAAGGGGAGGCTGACCTTCCTGAGGTTTGTCTGGTTATATGTCCTCGTTTTCCTGGAAGGTGGCTTCCCAGGCTAGATCTCACTCCATTGCTATGTCTGGCCCTGGACACACAGGCATGCTCAGGTATTGGCCCATGGGACCATTTCAGGATGCTGCTACAGCACAAGTAAGCAAGGTGCTTATATCTCAAGGGGGAGAGAGCTTGAATGTGATTTTTTCTATCTTGATTTCTGTTCCTTTAATTTCTTCTTCCATCAGCCTTTTAAGAGGTTTCCCCTTTATAATTGAGAATTATCCATTTAAACACTGTTCTTAGAAACTGAGTTTCTGTTACAGAAAGAAGTATAATTGCTATCTGGTTTGAATCTAGCCATTGAGATAGAAAAATGTGTTACTAAATTATACTGAAAGCAGTTTCAAAAGGGAATACTAAGTCAGTCACCCTGTTCATACAACGTTGGAAAACTTCTTACTCCTTCAGTCGTGTCTGACAGTTGACTTACTATTTTAATACGTTTACACTTTCTTAAAGCTTGCTCAGATAATGTGAGGTGCTTCCAATTTTATTGGGATGTGAATGTTCCAGCACTGATATTTGGACTTTTTGGGTCAGGTCTGTTTTGATGACTGCATTTTGATGCTGTTCAAGAGTTGTGCAGATCTGAACAAAAATTCATTTTTCTTTCAGCACTTGACAGTCATTTAAGTTGAGCCCTTTCCCATGAATGAGGAAGTTAAGAAAACTGCTTTATTGCATTTGAAACTCCATTTTTAAGAAAATGTTAATTGGTCTGACAGCAATGGAATATATTTACTGGAATCAAACCAAATTCATTCCTCACAGAAAGGGAAAGTGAGGGTTGTTACCATGGGCATGGGCAGCGCACAGGAGACAAGACAGTTGTGTGCAGAACTGCTGGTAAGAGCATTCAGTCTCAGGCTCAGTATCAGGACATTGGGTGACTGAAACAGGAGGAAAACAAGAAAGAAGGAAACAGAACAAGTGCAGAAGAGGCATGAGGCTGCGCAGAGAAATTGGTTCAGCTAGAGGCTGGCTGGGTGAAGATGTTCATCTATCTGTGACACCCCACTGCTGGAGACACTGGCTCCCACAGCACAGCACTGTATCGTAATCCATTTTAAACAAAACTCTGTGTGTGTTAACTCAAGTGGGCTGATTACATTGTTTGCATTGTTTGCAAATTATAGTAATTTATACTATTATACTAATTGCTGCTGGCCACTTCCGTGAGAGCGCACAGCTGCTCATCTCACGGAACCTGGTGGCCTCTCTCTGGTGAGCAGGACAGAGAAGTGACAGGCAGCAATGTCAGCATCTCATGCCACGCTACTGCTTTAGACAACAGGGAAAAGGATGAACCACTGATCAGAAAATTATTAATCAGAGTTGTTATTGTAATGTCCGAGGGCCAGTCAGAAGGAGCTCCCCGCTCCCCCAGCCTCTGAGCACACCGGAGAAGTAGCCGATGCCTGCCCTAGCCTGGAAGTTGCTCAGAGAGCAGCCATGGAGGGATGGGCTCAACATGAGTGGGAGGAACAGCAAATAGGATATTTATCTCTGATCTTTTTTCAGAGAGGTGTAGGTGTCTGCAAAGAGCAATCTGAGTAATACACTTGGATAAGTGAGATAATGGACTAGTCTATTTTAAGAGGTTAGTTTTCCTTGTGTTGATTGTTGCACCTACACCTACTTGCATAAGGAGAACCGTGGCTTTACGGGAGGCCTAGAAGAGTTTATTTTAAGAAGAAAGCTACCATTTAGGGTGAAATGTTTGTAGTAGGGTCAGAGTGGAGATTTTACACTCCAGGTAACTTCCTTGGCACAGGCTTTTTTGTTCCAGGATATCCAGTGTATCCAGTAAATCCATATGTTTCAAAATGTCCATAAAAGTGTTATATGAACAGAAGGAAGAGCTCTGTGATACATTGGCATGGACAGTTCTGTGGTAGTTCCTTTTTCAGAGACTGGGGCAAGTGTCTACAATATTGCAGCCTTTACTTAGTGTTACTCTTAGTGTTGTTATTAATAGTGTTACTATTTTGTGTCTAAGTACTTAGAGAAAAGATCCTACAAAGAAAACAGTATAAATACAGTTTGTTGTATTTGCAAAACAAGAAGATTAATTATCATTTTGGATGAAGAGCATACCCTTTGAAAATAAAATTAATTGATAACAGAGAAGCAGAGAAGTGATAAAGGACACTATTTGATGTGATCTTGTCATGGGCAGTGCTAAGTGGTTAGCTCAATGGGCAGGAGTTGCTGGAGCATGAGATGTTTGTTGCTGAGCACTTTGGCAGCTGGGATGTTCTTTCACGACTTTGAATCGCTTCAGTTTCTCAACTTCAGAGTTGTGAGTGGCAAGGCTTCAGCAATGGCTTCATCAGGCATTTCTGTAGCTTTGAGAGATGGTGTCAGAAAATCTGTATTTTTCAGATGTCTTCATACAGTGCTGTTGTAATTACCCTAGAGAAGTGGCTTATATTGTAAATTCCACCAGGCCAGACAAAATAGCCTAAATTAATTTCTCTTATTCAAATAATCAAGTAAGCAAACTTCAGTTCCAGAGTTTATTGCTGCGTTTGAATGCTAAACAGCATGGTGACTTTGGGAAACCCCGTTGATGCAGGCTGTTGACACAAATTTCAGAAGGAGAACAGTTGCAGCTATCTTAGGCTTTTATCAGTGTCTGTGCAAAGGACTGTGAGGAAGATGGAATAAGTCATTAAAATATGATCAAATGATCTCTTCAGCACAGAATCTCAGCCCATCCCCATAGCCTTGAAGGGCACAAAGCTGGACAGGAAATTTGGGATTTCAGGTGAGTTACTCAAGCTACAAAGTGTCTCACAAAATCCCTGCTGCTGCAGACTCCCACTGAGCCTCACCCCAGAGCCAAGGGGACCTGCCGAGTCCTTCGTCTCTCCGCACAGCAAACAGAACAGCGTTTCTCTCCCAGGCTGCTTTGTGTGTGTTTGTGTGTGCTGGGGGGAGGACTTCACTTCATACGTCTTATTTCTGTCTCTGAAAACTACATTGCAGCCAGGTGGAAATGATATCTGACATTCTAAGAATCATCAGGAGAAAAACAGAAAGGAGAGAACAGTTTGTTTTGTAAGAAAATGAACAGAAACTATTCTGAGCCCCATTTGTTATGGACAGAAGTTGATGTAATATCGAATATCATCAACAGTAGTGCTGTGCATGCTCGTAAACTTCTGCTGATGATCAGTACCAAGAAAAGAGAAATAAAATTTGGCAAGGAAAGTAGCACAAGGAAAATAACTTCTATTTTAATGATACAAAAACAGTTTTGAAATTACATACGTTTTGTGGGAGAAGCTAAATCATTTCCAAAACAAATAGTAGACTTTTCTTCGAAAAACTGAGGAAATAAAGCTTTGTTTTTGTTTTTGTTTTTGAAATACCTTGGAACAGGCTCTATATTTTATCACATGATAAGATCACAGAAAAAGATCTCAGTTCATTTAGGTCACTAATTCCTGGCTGATTGAGTTAAAAGAAGCTTCAAAGCTCTAACAAGCATACCAAGGACAGAAATCCTCAGAAGGTGAGAGGAGTCTTACATCAGCTAGGATGAAAGATTTTTGAAAGCTCAGATGCTTTATTTATTCTTTATTCCTTTTGCTGTAAGCACCCAAACAACTGTGTCAGTATCCGTGCACTATGGGCTCTGTGTCAGCGTGTGGAAAAGCAGTGAAGGCCCACGTGGGTTGACATCTGTATTGGAAAATGGTATAGATGGCTTTGCAAAGTACTGTCTTGGCCACTTTGTATGCTTCTGTAGAAATCTACACAGGAGAAAGTAAGTCTTCAGGGAAAAAAAAAAAAAAAGCCCAATGCAATTCAGTTTCTAGCGTTTCTCTTCCTCTGTAGGAAAAGAGAGTTATGGGGTTGCAGAGAAGCTGTGGGATGGTTTTTCTGCCTAGAGATCTCCAGGATTTCCAGAAATAATCAGATTCACTCTCCACTGTCGCTGTTCCCCCAAAAGGTCCCATGTTCACTGCAACACGGTTCATATCATGTTTGCATGGCCGTAAGCTTCCTCGAGTTCTCCAAGGTCAGGCTGTGCGAAAATGAACTGGTGCTCCTGTGTGTGTAACATGAGATCGTTCGTTATTATAACCAAGCATGATTGTACAATGCTTTCATAGGCCTCCTGCTTCACTGAGTTGCAAAATCAGCAAAGCTATTAGTACTTTATCTCGTCACTGTTCACTTTGTGGCCCATTTACTAGTCATGACTCCGACCCTGCTGGGAAGGAAAAATTGCCAGTAATTAATGGCCTTTCTGCAGCACTGCTCCCTTCCCAGGTAGATTGCTTTCCTGAACATGCTGTATCAAGGACTGGATGAAGAAGTGTGTCATAATCTGCCCTTTACAAAGGCACAACTCACAAAGAGTGAGTAAAGGCACCGTGTGCCCACTGCCAAACGGTGATTTCTAGGGCCTAATTGTTCCTTGTGCTTGTAAACGTAAGTATCTGTAGGTACAAGCTGAAGGTCCCAGTGATACCACTCTCAGAAAAGAGTACTCAGGCTTCTGTAATCAGAAAATAATAATTTTTTAAAAAAGTGTTTCAAGTCAAGGCTCTCTGTCCCATAATGAGAAACACACAACTAATGACTAACTGGGATAAAGAACGTGTTTGAAATGGCTTGCCAGGTGGAATTAATCATGTGAGGAGAAATAGCAACAGCAGGACACCTTGGGAAAGAGGGCACGGGGAATCCTTAGTGGCTGTCATCTTCAGCGATGAACGTTACGAACAGGGTGTAAAAGGGTGGGAGCTGCAGAGGAGGAGCAGGGGTTTTGTGATCTGGGGGTGTCTGCGGACTGCTGCATCCCGTGGGACTGTCGGAGAGCAGGGAGGGAGGCAGCAAGGGGACACGCTTCGTGGTACAAGGCTCTCTGGCACAAAGCATGTAGAAAGTCTTGGAAAGAAAGTCAGTGCGTCTTTTTTAGGGCTTAATATCTGGAGATCACCAGAATCCTTTAATTATGAAAAGCAAGGATCAATCAGTAGGTCTCCTTGTCACAGCGTGTGACAGGAACAGTTCAGGTTGAGCGTAGAGGTTGGGGCTGCAGTTCCCTGGAAGGCAAGCAAGGCATTGGCAGAGCAATACCCACACAAGGGCTGCAGCACACACAACCAAACGTTTGTAGTTACACAGCATCTGGAATTTCAGGCAGTTCTGTGGCCAGATTGAAAGCAACAACTCAGGGCTAACTGTCGTGGACACAATATTTATAACCTGGCACTTTGGGGATTCTCTCTTAACTCTGTGTCTGAGCTGTAACTGCTTGACACAAGATCAGGCCATCGAACATAGAAATTTGAAGTAGCTCTTGTCTGAAAGGGGCAGGTCTCTCATCAAAGGTCTTCTAGTGATGGATGTCATTGACTCTTTATTCTCCTTTGTGTGAATTCAGCCAGAAGATAATTTTTTTATGGCTCCAAATATATTTTCCTTTTATTTGTAGTTGGGAGATGGGAGAGATGACCATCTGAAGTCATAGCATGTGAAAAGGCAGTGTAAAGGGAATTATGAAATCTGAAATTGTGCTGTGCCATGAATTTAAGGGAACAAAATATGAAAAACAAATTGTGGATTTTTGCCAAAAGAAATGATAATTTCCTTATGATTCTCCCTCTCATCCACCCACACTTTTCTGTTCAAGTGTAGCCAGTCTTTATTAATTCTAGATTGTTGTATTTACATGCATTCACGTAAAAATTGTTATATTACTTACATCTGTACCAATTTGCCATTAAATCTAACTATTTATCCATTGATAAATGATCTAGTGATTCCATTAGTTTTCTACAATGAGGATGTTAGATTATGAAATGGAAACTATTTATTTAGTCAAGGACATTAAATATGACAGCGTGGATGAAGACAGTACAGATTTCCACATTTTCCAAATACATCACAAATTAAATGTAAAAATGAGTAATCATGTCTGTGAAGAAAGAAGGACATGATAGAGCATAAGGCAGCAGCGAGAAACTGTGGAGCTCGAAAAGTCCATCTGAAAAACGAGACAGTAGCAGCAGGCACAAGACTTGCGTTTCCTACAGGTAGCAGGACGCAGCAGCCTCTGCTGGGCTGAAGCTTTCCAGGTGGAGGTAGCTCTGTCCTCCGCAGTGAAAATGCAGCCTTGGTCAGCAGCAGAGCCTGGTCTTGGTCCGTAACTGTGCCGTTCTTCCCCTGCTGGTGGCTGGAGCTTCTCCTGAATACGCCTCTGAACTGACCTGGTGGCAGTGCTGAGTTACCAGCAGCCTCCGCTTCGTGCACTTTGTGCCCATCTGTGTGTTTTGAATCGATGTGCTGTCATACACTGGAGTACCGAGCTCTCTTAGGGCAACTATATTTTAATAAGATTGTTAAAGTTCAGTTGCTGTTTCCTGGTCTTTAATGGCACAAATATTAGTAAAGCTATTACCTAGTTCTTGGCACCATCTTCCCTTATGATTAATGTATTACATGCGATGGCTGTGCCACAGGCACTGCACAGCTTTCCAAGCAGCAGCAGGGGGTTGAAGTGAGAAGCTAGAGAACATTTCTGCGTGCAGCATTTAGGGACTGTTTAAAAAAAACAAAATCTCATTTTTATTGCACAAAGTCCACTAAGGAAAAGGCCAGGAATTAAATGAAAGCAAGGATCCATCAATCATTTGTTGAGCTGGAGGACAATTATTCGTTACTCTGACAAGATCTCTCCTATGCATTTGCAGGACTGTGTTTTTAGCATAGTAGGCAATTAAGTGCATGCATTATACATGAAAAATATAACTACTTTTTGTAAAGCATACATCAAAGGAGAACACTAACTGCTATATATTTTAAAGAAAAGAGGGATGCTGCATCCAACGTGGGAGAGGGCTGGGAAGCAAGGTCCAGTGTACGGCCAGGTAGGCTGGGCAGCAAGTCCGGGCAGCACTCCCCAGCAAGAGGCAGGCCTGCATGCTTTAATAATCAAAACTGTAGAGCAGGTGGCTGGCTCTATAGTATAAAATGCATCCAGAGATAATTTTAACAGAAGCTTTAAATGTCACATTGCAAAGCAGTAAGGGTTTCCCCATTTTAAGGAAACACAAGCTAAGGGAATCCAAAACAAGAATAAACCTTCAAGCGCATGAGGCACAGGAAGCCTGCCATGAAGTCTGTAGGGCCAACAGATGATCCTGGAAAAACACAGCACTCAGAGATGATAAAGTCACTGCAGAGAAGCTAAATGAATCCACTGCTTTTGTTGGGTAACAAACCAGAATTTTCCCTTGGCGGAAACTTCAGGAATGAGATCTTCAGGCTGCAATAATTTAATAAAAACATCATCTCATTGCTTGGCAGTGCTCAAAATGAAACCAAATGTTGGGGCTCCTGAGACAGGACCAGAGAGCCTCTTTTGCCTTACCATATGAGTCCGAAGTTTGACTGCATCTTGAACTTTGCTTGCTCATCTCAAAAGGACAGAGCTGAAAAAGTCCAGAGCAAAACAGAAGATGATTAACCAAATTTATGAAATGGCTTCCATATGAGGAACAACTACGTAAGTCAGGACTTTTCATTGTGGAGAAAAAAATAATAATAAAGCAAGTGAGCAAGCAACCAAACCAACCAACCAAACAAACAAAAACCAACAACAAAGGGGATATGGTAGATGTCTGTACAATCAGGAATGGTCTGGAGATGGTGCAAAGGGTTATATCTCTGTCTTCTCAGAAAAATTTGGGAGCATGACATTGGTTATTGGTAGCCACCAGACTCTGAACAACCAGGAAGGGCTGAGTCTTCATGCACAGCTTAGAAGAGCTGTGAACTATTCCCCTAAAAAGTTACTTCACAGAAAAGGTAAGCACTATGGCTGCTAGATACATAGTGACTGCAGCGAGTGCAGAGCATCCCTCAGCAGAGAATACTTGAAGCCTGAGAGAGTATTAAGAGAAATGTGATATACATGCTGTTCTTGTACTCTGGGCTAGGCGTCTGCTCATGGCTACAACTGGACAAAAATTTCTGTTGTGAATAGCCCCATGTTCTGGCCCCATTTGACTGATCATAAAAGCTGTGTTAATACAAGCATTCTAAGTATACATATATCATCCTTCTGTGTGTGTGTGCCTGAGCTGGGTACAAACGCAATGAAAGGGTTTAACTTTCAAATACACAGAGACTGCTGTTTCCATTGCTTTTCACCTACGACCCCTCTTCTTTCGACTCGTCATTCTGTGGCCCTGTTTTCAGCCTGATGTACGATAAAAGCCTTCCCTGCCAGATGCATCGCTTACAGGCATGCAAGGTACACGAGGGACTCCAGACTGCTCTGCAGAAGCCTGCTAGCACTGCACACTGGCAGCTTCCTCTGTGCATGTTTCTTGCTTGCAGTGGAAGGCAGATAGAGCAAAAAGTGATGGCAAGGTTTTAGACTTTCTCTGTGACGAAAGAGGGACGTGGGGCTGCTTTTACCAGGAGCCACATCCCTGTCAGTGTGTTTGGATAGCTGTGCCTCCTGCCAGAGGTACCGCTTCAGGTGGGACTAGGGCTAGGGAAAAAGACAAAAGTGCTTCAAGCATGAGGAAAAACTCTGGCAGTAATTCTTGTTGCTGTTCTCTCTAGACAGCTTCTGCTTCAGGTCAAATATGCCCGAAGAGTTGAGCCAAGCTTCCTGTAACCCAGGAAGAGGGGATGGTTGGGGGCCCTACATGTTTTGGTTGGAGGCTGAGAGGTGAAGGTGGTTTCTGCCTACCTCCCCAGGAGCATGTCTTAACTAAATGAGGAGCTACCAAGCTATGAGCTTCCAGCATGCGTGTGGTACAAAATGACATCTTAAGGAGCTGTAAGGAAATTCCACATGAAAAGTGCTCTTGTTTATGCTTCCACTTGTTCATATTTCTTTTAAGATTGCCTTTGCCTGCAGAGCAGAAGGAAGCAGTGAGGGGCACGCTGGTGCTGCACAGTAGCTCGATGCTCTGCCTGGCAGCTGTCCTCTTCAGCAACTTGCTCTGTGCTTGAAAAGTCACCTGTAAAGCCCAAGATGCCTGTTACCAGAGAAGCAACTGATGCTGGTTGAAGGGCTTTGGCTTCTCTGAGCAGCAAATAGCAAGGAATGACAGAAATCTTCTAAGTGCTGGATAGAAGTGGCCAGAGGGAATTTCTAGAAGTTACTTATGTCTTACCAGGAAAAAAAAAAACAAAACCAAGTAACTGAAAATTCAGTGCAACTAATACTTGTCTGTAGGAGTTGTTGTTTTTTAAATAATGCTCCTAACCTGCATAAAATCAAACGTATTATAATGAAATCACATATTTCACTCTTCAAATTATAGTGCTTGACCTTGACAAGCATTTCATAAAAAGCACATTAAAAATAAGTATTTTCATGTAAATTGCTCTGCTCCTTCAGAATTAGTGAATTGAAAAATGACTTAATAGCAGATTTTAGTCATAAAAGATTCAGGTTTATAAAGACTTGATGAATAACAAATCTGTGGATTCCCTTTCTGTTATACTGCACTGTTTGAGAGCATTGGGTTAGAGTTAACAAATTCATTTCAAGTTGTAGATAAGCATTACCATACCCTTTCATGCCTGCTTAATGATTAATCTTGTTCAGTGTTATTAGAGGATTTCTCACTCATATGAGCATTTCTTGTATGTTAAGGTGGTGAACTGTTATGTCACTGCACCTTCAAAATGCATTTACCCTTCCTTTGCTTAATGATATGCACTTATTCAAGGCTATTTTAGTAGCAAAGGATCAGCTATTGATATATAGGTGTGAAGAAATGTGGAGTTGTTAATAGGAAGAAAAAAATATAGCATGAATTCAACAGTATTCAATATCGTTTTGTGGGTCCTCATGCAGACGTCAGCCTGGTCTGATAGTAGAACCAGACTCTACTTTGTACACCTAACCTAAACTCTTGCATAAACTTTTTATGGTATGGTCTTAAATACAACTGTAAATAGCAACTATGAGCACCTTCCTTGCTTTTCTTGTGTCCTGGTTCCAGTTAGGACAGAGTTAAGTAGCTCATAGTAGCTGGTAGGGTGCTATGTTTTGGATTAGGATGAGAAGAGCGCTGATAACATGCTGATGTTTTAATTGTTGCAGAGCAGTGTTTACACCAGGCCAAGGACTTTTCGGCTTCTCGCTCTGTCCTGCCAGCGAGCAGGCTGGGGGTGCAGCAGGAGCTGGGAGGGGACAGACCCAGGACAGCTGACCCAAACTGGCCAAAGGGGTATTCCATACCATCTGGCGTCATGCTAAACAATATATAGGGGTGGCTGGCCGGGGTGGGGGGGCCGGCTGCTCGGGAATAGGCTGGGCATCGGTCAGCGGGTGGTGAGCAATTGCGTTGTGCATCACTTGTTTTCTTACACATTATTATTGTTAATACTATTACCATTATCACTATTATTATTATTATTGTTATTATTATTTTCCTGTCTTAATAAACTGTCTTTATCTCAACTCACCGGCTTCACTTTCCCGTTTCTCTCCCCCATCCCAGAGAGGGAGGGGGGAGGGTGAGCGAACGGCTGTGTGGTGTTTAGCTGCCAGCCGGGTTAAACCACAACAGTCTTTTTGGCACCCAACGTGGGGCACGAAGGGTTGAGATATCGACAAATCTGACCAGAGTGTGTTAAACTAAAATTGGTATAAGTATTGGACCTGCTTAATAGTTGCTAGTCACGATGTTGATTGCCTTAATCTCCAGTCTGCTGTACCTGTATTCCAAATTGAGTTTTATGGTGCGTTACTTTCTGTATGTGCTCCCTGTTGCACTGTTTATCCTTTCCGGGCCCTGGTTTAAGATTGTTATGGTACTGTGCGGTGTAGCAATGGCTTATGAAATGATGAAATATCTGGTCACGACTTTAACCTGGTATTTGTACTCAGCACTGACGTCGACTCTATACTTTGGAACCCATATCTCGGAAACTATTAGCAATTACACCTATTGCCTGTTTTCGTTAGGGAGCCAATCTGTGAAGGGGACAGGGGAAGACATGTTTCCCTACCTGTTCACTCTCCCTTTCTCCTTCACCACCACCCTCTTATCCCCCGAGCTAGTTACGGTGGTTCTCCGAGATGTTGAATATCCTTGGGATACTCAGACCAGCCTGCTCTTGTTGTTATGTCTCCTGAATGCGCTTCAGGTTTTGTTGAGGGTTAAACAACTACTTAGGAATCTCATCCGGAGATCTGTCTTGAGGCGGGATAGTTGCGAGTGGCAGGGAGTGTGGGAGAATATGGGCAGGTTTCTAGAGCAGTGGTCACCTCCAGTGTTTTGGACATTCACCCCTGAACAACTGCAAAATCCTAAAAAGCTGGCAGAATGCTTGAAAAAAAGGTGTCATGACTCTGGCAGTTCCAAAGTGACACAAATCACTGTAGCGTGCTGGGGTCTGGCTTGTGCCTATCGAGCTGCAATTGATGCTACTAGCAACCTAGCTCCAGCTCCTGCAGCCGTTCCAGCTCCAGCTCCTGCAGCCGTTCCAGCTCCAGCTCCTGCAGCCGTTCCAGCTCCAGCTCCTGCAGCCGCTCCAGCTCCAGCTCCTGCAGCCGCTCCAGTTCCAGCTCCTGCAGCTACTCCAGCTCCAGCTCCTGCAGCCGCTCCAGCTCCTGCAGCCATTCTGGCTCCTGCAGCCGTTCCGGCTCCAGCTCCTGCAGCCGCTCCAGCTGCAGCCCCTGCAGCCGCTCCAGCTCCTGCAGCTGCCCCAGCTCGTGCAGCTGCTCCCACTCCTGTGGCTGGGTCAGAGAAACGAGCTGTAGCAGTGCAAGTTGACCCCGCAGAGGGTATTCCAACCCCTGTGGCAGACCCTGTGTCTGGGTCAGAGAAACGAGCTGTAGCAGTGCAAGTTGACCCCGCAGAGGGTATTCCAACCCCTGTGGCAGACCCTGTGTCTGGGTCAGAGAAACGAGCTGTAGCAGTGCAAGTTGCCCCTGTAGACAAGGTGAAAAAATGGTATAGAGGCTCAGGTCGTTTAAAACGCAGACAGTCTTCTGCTAAGTCTGGGCGTAGTGAAGACGAGGCTGGGCCATCAAAGGTGCAGGAGACTGAAGATGAGGATGAGGATGGCGAAAAATCAACAGTAACTACCCGGACTCCATACCAGCCATCAAAGGTGCAGGAGACTGAAGATGAGGATGAGGATGTCGGAAAATCAACAGTAACTACCCGGACTCTACACCGGCCATCAAAGGTGCAGAAGACTGAAGATGAGGATGAGGATGTCGAAAAAATCAACAGTAATTACCCGGACTCTATACCAGCGTGAGCTACGAGATGTGCGAAAAGATTTTGGTCGCTGTATAGGCGAGCAGCTTGTCACCTGGCTGCTCCGGTGCTGGGACACGGGAGCCAATTATGTGGAATTGGAGGGCAAGGAAGCCAGGCGGCTGGGATCCCTTGCTAGGGACGCATGCATTGACAAAGCAATTGGAGATGGAGCACAATCTCGCAGCCTCTGGAGGCGTCTCCTGTCAGCTGTGAAGGAAAGGTATCTCTTCAAGGAAGAACTTGTATGTTTACCAAGCAAATGGACCACCATGGAGAAGGGAATTCAGTACCTGAGGGAATTGGCCGTACGGGAAGTAATTTATAAGGACCTAGACGACGCACAAACATCCGCAGATCCAGATGCAGTCCGGTGTACACTACCCATGTGGCGGAAGTTTGTACAGAGTGCCCCATCATCATATGCCAACTCATTGGCAATACTAGCCTGGAAAACGGAGGAGAATCCCACAGTGAATGAAGTGACTAAAATACTCCGGCAGTACGAAGGAAATCTCTCCTCTTCCCTAAAGGCCTGTGTCTCAGCTGTGGAGAAACTCTCTGAAGAGGTCCACCAACTTAAAGAGAATTTATCTTCCCCTCCACCTGAACGAACCAGTGTCCACCAGCTAAAAGAGAATGCTTTAGAGAAACTTTCTGAAAAGATCCACCAACTTGAAGAAAGATTATCTTCCCCTTCACCTGAACGAACCAGTGTCCACCAGCTAAAAGAGAATGCTTTGGAGAAACTTTCTGAAAAGATCCACCAACTTGAAGAAAGATTATCTTCCCCTTCACCTGAACGAACTAGTGTCCACCAGCTAAAAGAGAATACCTTGGAGAAACTTTCTGAAAAGATCCACCAACTTGAAGAGAGATTATTTTCCTCCCCACCTGTACAAACCAGTGTCTCAGCTATTAGGGGTAAACGTTCATCTATGCAAGGAAGACAATATGGTGGGCACACACACCGCGCCACCCTGTGGTTTTACCTACGTGACCATGGAGAGGACATGAGAAAATGGGATGGAAAATCTACTGCGACCCTAGAGGCACGGGTACGTGAATTGCAAAGGAAAACAATTGGGAAAAAGGAGTTCTCTGAAAGGTTTGTTGCTCCAACTTCCAGCAGGCAGTCCTTTAAACACAGAAATGAAGATTCTGACCAGGACTAGAGGGGCCCTGCCTCCAGCCAGGGGGAGGAAAGGGACAATCGAGTTTATTGGACTGTGTGGATTCGATGGCCTGGCACGTCAGACGCACAGAAGTATAAGGCTTTGGTAGACACCGGTGCACAATGTACTCTAATGCCATCAAGCTATAAAGGGCCAGAGCCCATCTGTATTTATGGTGTGACGGGGGGATCCCAGCAGTTAACTGTATTGGAGGCTGAAGTGAGTCTAACCGGTAATGAGTGGCAAAAGCACCGTATTGTGACTGGCCCAGATGCTCCGTGCATCCTTGGCATAGACTATCTTAGAAGAGGATATTTCAAGGACCCAAAAGCGTTCCGCTGGGCTTTTGGCATAGCTGCTTTGGAGACAGAGGACATTAAACAGTTGTCTACCTTGCCTGGTCTCTCAGAGGACCCTTCTGTTGTGGGGTTGCTGAGGGTTGAAGAACAGCAAGCGCCGATCGCTACCACAACTGTGCACCGGCGGCAATATCGCACCAACCGAGACTCCCTGAGTCCCATCCATAAGCTAATTTGTCAACTGGAGAGCCAAGGAGTGATCAGCAAGACTCATTCACCTTTTAATAGTCCCATATGGCCAGTGCGAAAGTCTAATGGTGAGTGGAGACTAACAGTGGACTATCGTGGCCTGAACGAAGTCACGCCACCACTGAGTGCTGCAGTGCCGGACATGCTAGAACTCCAGTATGAACTGGAATCAAAGGCAGCCAAGTGGTATGCCACAATTGATATCGCTAATGCATTTTTCTCCATCCCTCTAGCAGCACAGTGCAGGCCACAGTTTGCTTTCACTTGGAGGGGAGTCCAATATACTTGGAATCGGCTACCCCAGGGGTGGAAACACAGCCCTACCATTTGCCATGGACTGATCCAGTCTGCGCTGGAGCAGGGGGAAGCTCCTGAACACCTGCAGTACATCGATGACATCATTGTGTGGGGTGACACTGCAGAAGAAGTTTTCGAGAAAGGGAAGAAAATAGTCCAAATCCTTCTGAAGGCCGGTTTTGCCATAAAACAGAATAAAGTTAAAGGACCTGCACGAGAGATCCAGTTTTTAGGAATTAAATGGCAAGATGGACGTCATCAAATCCCAATGGATGTGATCAACAAGATAACAGCTATGTCTCCACCAACTAGCAAAAAAGAAACACAAACTTTCCTAGGTGTCGTGGGGTTTTGGAGAATGCATATTCCAAATTACAGTCTGATTGTAAACCCGCTCTACCAAGTAACCCGTAAGAAGAATGCTTTTGAATGGGGACCTGAGCAACGACAAGCCTTTGAACAAATTAAGCAGGAAATAGTTCATGCAGTAGCCCTCGGGCCAGTCCGAACAGGACCAGATGTAAAGAATGTGCTCTACACCGCAGCCGGAGAGAATGGTCCCACCTGGAGCCTCTGGCAGAAAGAACCTGGGGAAACTCGAGGTCGACCCCTGGGGTTTTGGAGTCGGGGATACAGAGGATCTGAAGCCCGCTATACTCCAACTGAAAAGGAGATATTGGCAGCATATGAAGGAGTTCGATCTGCTTCGGAAGTGGTCGGTACTGAAGCGCAGCTCCTCCTGGCACCCCGACTGCCGGTACTAGGCTGGATGTTCAAAGGAAGGGTCCCCTCTACACATCATGCAACTGATGCTACATGGAGCAAGTGGGTTGCACTGATTACTCAGCGGGCTCGAATAGGAAACCCCAGTCGCCCAGGAATCTTGGAGGTGATTATGGACTGGCCAGAAGGCAAATACTTTGGGATATCACCAGAGGAGGAGGTGGTTCGTGCTGAAGAAGCCCCCCTGTACAACAAGCTACCGGAAAATGAGAAGAAATATGCCTTGTTCACTGACGGGTCCTGTCGTATTGTGGGAAAGCATCGGAGATGGAAAGCTGCTGTATGGAGTCCTACACGACGAGTTGCAGAAGCTGCTGAGGGAGAAGGTGAATCGAGTCAGTTTGCAGAAGTGAAAGCCATTCAGCTGGCTTTAGATATTGCTGAACGAGAAAAGTGGCCAGTTCTCTATCTCTATACTGATTCATGGATGGTAGCAAATGCCCTGTGGGGGTGGTTACAGCAATGGAAGCAGAACAACTGGCAGCGCAGGGGCAAGCCCATCTGGGCTGCGGCATTGTGGCAAGATATTGCTGCCCGGGTAGAGAACCTGGTTGTAAAGGTACGCCATGTAGATGCTCATGTGCCCAAGAATCGGGCTACTGAAGAACACCAAAACAACCAGCAGGTGGATCAGGCTGCTAAGATTGAAGTGGCTCAGCTGGACCTGGACTGGCAACATAAAGGTGAATTATTTATAGCCCGATGGGCCCATGACACCTCAGGCCATCAAGGTAGAGATGCAACCTACAGATGGGCTCGTGATCGAGGGGTGGACCTGACCATGGACACTATAGCACAGGTTATTCATGACTGTGAAACATGTGCTGCAATCAAGCAAGCCAAACGGTCAAAACCTCTTTGGTATGGAGGACGATGGCTGAAATATAAATATGGAGAGGCCTGGCAGATTGATTACATCACACTCCCTCAAACCCGCAACGGCAAGCGCCACGTACTTACAATGGTGGAAGCAACCACCGGATGGCTGGAAACATATCCTGTGCCCCATGCCACCGCCCGGAACACTATCCTGGGCCTTGAAAAGCAAGTCTTATGGCGACATGGCACCCCAGAGAGAATTGAGTCAGACAACGGGACTCATTTCCGAAACAACCTTATAGACACTTGGGCCAAAGAACATGGTATTGAGTGGGTGTATCACATCCCCTATCATGCACCAGCCTCTGGAAAAGTTGAACGATACAATGGACTGTTGAAGACTACACTGAAAGCAATGGGTGCTGGGACATTCAAAAATTGGGATACACATTTGGCAAAGGCCACCTGGTTAGTCAATACCAGGGGATCTGCCAACCGAGCTGGACCTGCCCAATCAAACCTGTTACGCACTGTAGAAGGGGATAAAGTTCCTGTAGTGCACGTAAGAAACATGCTGGGTAAAACAGTCTGGGCTACTCCTGCCTCAGGAAAAGGCAAACCCATTCGTGGAATTGCTTTTGCTCAGGGACCTGGATGCACTTGGTGGGTAATGCAAAAGAACGGGGAGGTCCGGTGTGTACCTCAAGGGGATTTGATACTGGGTGAGAATAGCCCATGAGTTGAATTGTAGTATGTTAATTATTATATAATAATGTATGTCATCACTACCATGATTGCTATATATCATAGATGAAAATGGTGATTAATTAGAATGTATTGGACAGAGTGTAACCTGAGCATGACATAAATGGTATGGAATAAGGGGTGGATATCTGTCCTGGTTCCAGTTAGGACAGAGTTAAGTAGCTCATAGTAGCTGGTAGGGTGCTATGTTTTGGATTAGGATGAGAAGAGCGCTGATAACATGCTGATGTTTTAATTGTTGCAGAGCAGTGTTTACACCAGGCCAAGGACTTTTCGGCTTCTTGCTCTGTCCTGCCAGCGAGCAGGCTGGGGGTGCAGCAGGAGCTGGGAGGGGACAGACCCAGGACAGCTGACCCAAACTGGCCAAAGGGGTATTCCATACCATCTGGCGTCATGCTAAACAATATATAGGGGTGGCTGGCCGGGGTGGGGGGGCCGGCTGCTCGGGAATAGGCTGGGCATCGGTCAGCGGGTGGTGAGCAATTGCATTGGGCATCACTTGTTTTCTTACACATTATTATTGTTAATACTATTACCATTATCACTATTATTATTATTATTGTTATTATTATTTTCCTGTCTTAATAAACTGTCTTTATCTCAACTCACAGGCTTCACTTTCCCGTTTCTCTCCCCCATCCCAGAGAGGGAGGGGGGAGGGTGAGCGAACGGCTGTGTGGTGTTTAGCTGCCAGCCGGGTTAAACCACAACACTTGTCAGACTGCTTCAAGAGAATGACACGGAGGAACTGAACAGCTATGCTATGGCTATAAATATATTCATATGATGGGGGACTTGGTTTGCTGTGCTGTCTGGAGATATTGTGACTGTGATTTAGATCATGACTTCAGCATTTTTTATTTAAAAAAAAAATGGCAGTATTTTAAAACTAGCTCAAAACTGACTCTTTAGAAAAAAACTTTTTCAAAGGTAACTGTTGAGGCTTTCTGATTTATTTTTTTTCCCGTGTTAGAGATGATTTAGAAGCTTCAGACAAGTGTAATGGATCATCAAGGTACTGTACAAGTGGAAGTTCCTGTTGTGGGGCCTCCATGATAAACACCTTGCCTTTATTCTTACACACTTGGATAACTCCAACATTTGGCTTTACTCACACTTTCAAAATGAGCTGAGCTGCTGAATTTTGTTGTGTTTTATTTTCAGCCTAAATTGTGATCTGCCAGTACTAAAGGGATTTCTACCTAAATGGGAAAAAAATTGCTTGATGTCGTCTGGATTTCTTGATATATTTAAGAACTTTTGCAAAATGAGTCAGTGATGAATCAACAGCTGTTGACTGATTTAATTGGTAAAATGCTCTCTGGTTCTAGCCATGAAACAGAAAGACAAAAGTTCCACATTAAAAACAAGCTATTGAAAATAAAGGTAATAAAGATTTAAAGAGCAGACTGAAAAGTACTTTCCACAAAAAAAAAAAAAAAAAGATACCATTATTTGTTTCCAGAAATGATTTCTAAATGCGGCCACTGAATTCTTGATAAAATTTTGTATTCTAAAAAAAATAATTGATTTCTCACAGTTTGTAATGGCTACACAAAGGATAAAGACATAGGACAAGCGTAGCGTTGGGATGTCATCCCCCCAGTCTGGGATGGCAACAGAGCTTTCCAGATCCATGCCACTTCAGCTATAGAAGTGCAAGGTCTACGTCCGAAGCAAGTTGGTGTGGAAGTAACTCTTATCATCAGAATACACACCCTTTCTCTAGCACAGCTGTCATATGGAAACATATTATTGCTCAAGGCTGTTTATTATTTCTTAATAAAACTGAAATGCCAGTACAGTCCAGAGGCTTTCTTGCAGAGTCATCCTGCTTTATCATCAGTCTTGTCAAAGTTTTTTGTTTGTGGTTGAAAATAATCTAAGCCTGGTCATTGATTCTCTTTTTCTGATGTTGGTTGACATCAGCAGTTTGGTAGACAAAACAATGCTGTAAATAAACTTGAATTATTTTCAGATGTGAAAAATAGCACTAGTTAGAGATCAGAGCAAATGAACCCAAGTTATTTTAATGCATACTGAAAATAGATACACAAGATGGAAATAAAGAGCTAGAGAGAGTGTTTTGACAAGAGCCATGCTCAGTAACATCTCTCATTTATATCTGAACTGTAAAGTACAAAGGAAAAATAAATGCAGCTTATCTGCATAATCACCGAGCCATTTCGCATCAGCCTGCCTCCCTCCTTAGCTAGTTATTTTGCTTTCTTGTTTCTCGGTTTGGGGGATTCTTCTTGTGCCTACTGTTCACTAAGAATAGTGCAAGACAACCAATATCTTTGGTCCCAAGACCTGGGAGCAGAATCACAATTGCTCTCCCCAGACAGGGAGCTCCCATGCTGCCGGAGGCCTACTCTTCTCGCGTCAGAATCAAAAAGAACTTTTTAATATATATATAAAGTCTCAAGTATATTTATTTCAATGGTTTCTACTGCATTTTGAGCTTTGGAGCAAGTAGAGGACAGGCAGCAATCACTTGGAGCTTCAGGCCAGGAGCTTTTTCACTCCCCGCAGCAGCTCATCAGCAGTTCAGCACGACAGCGAGGGCCTCTTCACCACATTGGCAGGGTCTGTCTCGTTTGTGGCAATAGGTAGGGATGTCAGTGACCTTTAATGTTGCAGCTACTATTTCCCTGCTGGTCATATTATTAGATACACCTTTAGCTAAGTGGCTCCTCATGTGTTAGAGCTGAAGAGGCAGATGGCTGGGAACCACTTGGTTTGTTCTCAGAGGAAGTAGGCTGGGAGTGCCTTTGGCCCCTACACGGATGGTGCAGGCAGCTCTGTGGTGGCTCTGGGGCTGCTTCGATCCAGGGCTGCAGAGCCACAGGAGCTCTGGTCTCGGCACAGCCCTGGGCCTAGCTCCACGGCAGAAGCTGCGTCCCGGGTTATAGATATCTTTTTGCATGAGCACTTTTCTAGTACTGCTGGAACAGTGTAGATTTTCCAGTAGTGGTTCTTCAGCATTATCATCTCATTTATTTCATTAAGCATAGGCTGTATGATATTAGTCTTTAAAATGTAACAAACCGGTTTACTTAGGATAGGCTGACAAGCAGCTCCGCTCACCCCAATGTCACTTGTGACAAAGCTTGTGGGGATGAAAAGTCTGTAAATGTGCATCAGTGTGCAGTTCTTCTCTTAAGGTGATGAAGTTTTTCCCCAGGAGACTGTTGGTCCAAGAGACTTAATAAGAATAGATGCTGAACCTGATGTCCTCATAGGAGCAGATTGGCAGAGGGTTTAGTTGTGACTCTGGAAAGACAGATAATGTGGAGGAAGGAAGAGAGAGTTTATTTTTTTGGTAGCTAAGGGAAGAATGTTCCTACAATATATATATATATATTTTTTTTTTTTTTTACAGGACATTGCATCTTTTTATCATGAGAACTGCTAAAATTAAGCCTCTGCTTTGCGAGTCTTCTGCTCTAATTCTAAATGGTTTGAAACTTCTTTTGTTTCTGTAGGAAATAAGTCTTTTCTCAGCAGCTTTAACTGTCAAGCCATGAAGAAAATTACTTTCTGCTTTTTACTCCTTTTTATTTTATTTATTATTTTATTTTTATTTTTAAATTACTTTTTAAATTATTACTTTTTTTTAAAATTATTACTTTTTAAATTATTTTTACAATATCTACCAGGCTCATGTTGTTTTCAGAACATTTTCAACAGAAATGCTAGAGAGCATTTTGTCACTAGGATTTTTGTTCTGGTTTCTTTTTACATTAGACAAACAAATAGGTATGTAAAATGGAGGAAGAAGTATTTTTTTTTTAACCTACTGAGAAATACACTTGCAACATCAGGAGCCATTGTGAATAGGAATTTCAATGTACTGCCATTCCTCCCAGTAGTTGTGGCAAATTGCACTTTTAGTTATCTTGGTCTAATCTTCCTTACTGGGGCAGCAGAACCTCAGCACTAGGCAATTTTTCTTATGTTTAAATGTCACATCAAGTTATTTATTTTCTACATATCGCTATTGAAGGAAAAGCAAAAACTAAATCAGCTATAAAACTTTGCAAGTTTTTAGAAGTCCTCCCACCCTGTCTCTGTCCACTTAATTCTGTGTGATTTATGTTTAGTAACATTTGGTATTTTATTTCATCCATGACCTAAAAATCTGAGAATTTTTTCAGTTATGATGTCCATTATGTGGAATGACAGTAAAACAAGATTATAAGAAGCAGGTAATAACAAAGAAATGTTAATTGGCATTGGTGTCAAGGCAAATGCATTGAACTAATATATTGCAGAGATTTCGCCAGCCTTCTTTGAAGGCAAATTGATAACGATAGGACAGGTGTAACCACCAGTGGGAAGGTAAAATCCCCAGAGCTTCTGTCTCTGCTGCTTTCCTTGTAAGGACTTCTCTTACAGTTACAATTTTAAATATTTTGTGTGGTGCCTTTAGCTATCTGTCTATTCTTCTGATTATCTAATACCTGTAAACCGTTGATCAGTTCCGCGACAGCATAGTTCTGTTCTTGTTTCAGAGAGTGGAGAACATTTTCCTCATGCTTAGCAGTTCAATCAGAGTAGATGTCTGGAATATAATCCATGTTCTGAAGATGGATGAGTCAGTACAGTCTCACTCAAGTCCCTCATGATATCAATTCCTCCTGCATAAAAATAGTTGTGTTTGAAAAAACAAATGGAGTGATCGCTGGCTGACTTTAGTGTGGGATGGATATGCGTCTGAACTGGAACTGATTAAGGATTTCTGTAAGACTCAAAACATAACAACTGGTCCTGCTCAGCGATGCTGTTCATAGAAGCAAACTGGTTTTGATGTATCTGTTTAATATGCTTTATGGTTGCAAGACATATTCAGCTGATGCTATTTAAAAAATGCCTATGCATGTGGAAGACTGGAGGATGAAGTGGCAGGCATGTCATATAAATAATCTTAAATTTCATGCTGGAGAAGAGAACATTGTTTGTGGTATACAAACTCAGTCCCAACTACTTGAGGCTTGAAATAAATGGACAGAACAAAGTGTCTCTCTTATTCTCACCCCAGCTTAGACCCCCAAGTACAACCTCGTGCCTTTCCCCAGGCACTCACTGAGATGAGACGTTTGGTGTTTGCTGTGTTCAGGGAGCAGCCTGAAACCACAGCCAACCTGGCAGGGATGAACCTTGCAGCTTACCTTGGGCTGGCTCCTTCCCTTTCTGCTTTCGAAGGTCTTCCCATCACCCTGTGGGCCAGACTGTTACTGAAATGTCATAAATACGTTTCTCCACGTAGGGCTCGATACAGAGCTTCCAAATGAGGAACTGTATAAATACAATTTTTTTTGAATAGATTGTTGCTCATCTAAAAATCTACCTGTTCATGTTCATTACTATGCTCAGTGAGCAGTAAATCAAGGAAAGGAATGTTTCATTAAAAGTTCACTGAAACTCATTCACTTAAATCCCTTGTTGAATATTTGTGAGTTAGCTATTGGTTTGATTTTCCTGACAAAATGATTCTGATCTTCAGTGAGATTTTGTAGATTATACTGAAATATTGGTAACGTAAACTGCCACTGCAAAATGTAATGCAAACTATCACAAATCAACACCACTATTTCCAAGAAAGCTCAAAATCCCAAACTCTTTATTCGAGAGCCTGCAATGAACATGAACCATATTTAAGAAACTAAAAGAGAAAAAAAATCTCTGCAGGTACATGTAATGATGTTATTGAATTTCAGTCTCGTTTTATTGTTTTGTTTTGACAAAGCACAGGCCTATAATTCTTTACTCCTATGAACATTAAGATAACCTTCTTCAAAGAGCTTAAAGTGAATGTGTGTAGACTTCAGTAAAGTCTAATGGCTTCCAAAATGTTTAAATTCATTATTAATTTTTGTTATTTAAAGGAAAGTACTTCATGCCTTTGTGCTGGCAGTAGGGATTTCGCGTTTGTGATTTGTCATCGCGTTGTGTTTGTGATTTCCAAGCTTGTTTTAGACCTTAATATGCTTAATAATTTTGGTCAATTCTTTCATTTCCTTGAAGCTAGCTTCTTACGTGAAGACCTTTTTTCCTGCTTCTTAACTTTTAGTTTACTGTGGTAAATAACAGTGGAAAGTTTGACTTCAGTCACTTTGACACAAGATAACTCCATTGGCAGGGCATTTTAGAACATTAAAAATTTTACTTAGGGGATTAAATTATTGCCTCCAGTAATTGCTGAGGATAACAATACTCTTTCAACCCAGCAGTTCCAAAAGCAAGTAATTGAGTCTCCTTGGGCACGGTGAAAGTGCTCAGTGCTGTCTTTTAATGGTATTTTTTTGAATAATTATAGTACTGAGTGATCATTCCGTGCAATTTTACTTGTCTACTAAGAATCTTTAAATCTTCCAAAGCTCCCCTTTCACATCCAGGAAGCCTTCCTTGTGGTATCATTACAGAAAGAAGGATAACAAGGAAAATTTAGCAAAGCAGTGTTTTGCTATTTTAATGTTGGAATCATTTAGTTTTAGCAAGATATTTTTATACTGCTGAATTAGTACCTGCCTTATTTATAGTACAGGCAAAACATATCATAGGTATGCCATAAAGAGAAAGTTGTTTTTTTTTGGATTTGTAATAGGCTTTAATCATGCTGACCTTGTTGGTAATCTTAGAGAATTTTACTGGTATCACCAGAGAATAGGATGTTGCTGAGTAAAAGTCAGCCAGAAGGCTCACTGCATTTGTTCTCACAGTGCTGTTAAACCTTTTGTCTACCCCAATCATCTTTTGTAAATTATTTTCAAATGCTTCTTCACTCAGCTCATTTGCAGTATGGAAGAGTAGAAGACAGGGGGCAATTCAGTGAAGAATGCTTGCTTCTGGCCTGATCAAAAATGTGAGATAATCATTTTTCCAACGCCAACTTGACATGATTAATTTAAAACTGAGAGATGTTTTGCACTACGTATGAAATAATTAAATATATTGAAAGCCAAGCTGTGGTTGTGGAAGTTTAGAGCTCTGAATTTTGACAGATGTAAAACATGACTATGTTAATGCTGGTGCAAGCATCTGTGGTTTACAGGTGAACCACTGAATTTGCTGCTGAGGCTGTGACTGTACTGCAGAGTGTTTGAATTCTTACCAGTGACAGCAGTTGTTTGTTTTTTTTTTCCAAAAGGAATTGGCATCATCCTTTCTTTTGTCTTTCTTTGCCTGCCTTTCTTTTGGCCACTCTCTCTCTGTGTCTCTCTAATAAATCTCTACCATTTACCAGTTGTTCATCATAGGAACACACAGCTATAATCAATGAAAGCAGAGGCCTTCAGTCCTACTTGCTGTTCCCAGAATAAAAGGAATTCATAGTGTCTTTCAGAAGAAAATTTGTTTTCTACTGCTGAAAGATATAATCTTTTCCCCTCTGTCAAAAGTTATTTGTCTTTAATCATTAGAGATTGGCTTAAGGCTGAGGCATATAATATAATATCCCTATCAAAATTGCTATCATTTGTTACTTTTTTTTTCATGTTCATCAAAACTGAGAGGTAATAAGGACACAGCATGGCAGTACTAAGTTGGAATGAGATCTTGCACTGAAAGCAGAAATTTCAAGGCAACAAAAGAATTTGTTAATATATATATATATATGTATCAGGCAAGAAGAAGGTGAGCTAGCGCAATTTAAAATTTCCTTTTTTTTTTTTTTGCATCAAACTTAGTCTTTGTTATAACCAATAAATTATAATTCACTGCTGTACTGTGCAAAATGAGAAGTGTATTTATTTCTATATCTTGATTCTGTTTACTTTACAAAAGCAAATAACAGAAATTCATGTGATGAATTCTGGTACTACTAAATGTTTAGATCAAATAAAAATATGACATATTAGCACCAACACAAAATACTAATTGAATATTATATTCTGTATTTCTAGTAAAAAAGGGATACTTTGCTCGTATCAAGGCATTCCCAAGGTGCTTTGTCATTTCCAAATGCTATCTGACTGCTTTGCTGGATTCCTTGCAGTCGTGTTTCTCTGCCCATGCCATCTTCTTGTTTAGACTGCAGCCTCCTATGATATATTTCAAACAGCTTTCTACTGTGCTCCATCATGGGGCAGAAATATTTACCGGTAATGTGAAGTCTAAATTAAGGAGGCATTCTCCTTTCAGTATGAATTCAGCAGAGTAAAAAATAAAAATAGTAACAAAATGACAGGCCGATATGATATTCCACTTCGAATTTGTATATTTATAAAGCTAGCACCTTTCCTCAGGAGGCTGTTGCACCTTCCAGACCCAGTCTTGCCTTTCTAATGTGCCGGTGTTGACAAGGCAAGGGGGGGGAAAGTTCTCCTGTCACCTTCGTGGCCAACTCGTCTCTTCTGCTTGTGTTTCGAGAGTCAGCATGGTGGCATTGCATACCGTGATTTTGCAACACTATTGTAAACATCCGTCCACAAAGTTCTCTTGCTTGAGATTGGGAAAAAAAATGTGAATTAGAAAAAAGTTCTTGCTCTTAAGTGATATAATTTTTGTAAAGGCGGGAAAATGGTCCAATGCTCCCGACTCATTGAAGCATCTCCAGTGATTGCTATTCATTCAGACATCTCCAGGGAGAATGCGTGTCTCTGGATGCCTGTCAGAAGTGTTTCTCAGAGGAGATTTTTGGCTTGCTTTTGCACTTTCTGTCTTTAATGACAAACTTCCATTTCACTTGGGTGGTATGAAATCAGTACTTCAGATTTCCTGCATCTTTACAGATTTATCTACTACAAACTTGTGTAGCAATCCCACAACAAGTAAACACTAACAAAAAGTTTAGGGTTGACAGTGCTGGGGATGAGACAGACAAAAAAATAGGTAATAACTACAGGTAAATTTTACAGTCTTTACCACATAGCATTCCTGTTGAGATAAACACAAATCCTTAATTCAAACCAGCAGAATTTGGCCCAGTGAAACAAACTGATTTCAGATTCTTCAGAGAGAGAAGTGAGAGAGCAGTGAAATGAGAAATCTAATTTGTATCCACTATATGGCTTTTTTCATCAATGTGGGGAGGACAAACCATTTTTTAAAGTGGACTGTAATTGCCCTTGGCTATATAGATTAGTTCTCCAAAGAAAAAATGTCGGTGTCCCACTTATAAATTGTTAGTGTGAAGTACTGGCAGAAATAGGTTCATAAAAGTATTTGATGAATACTGTTAATAACTGATATGAAGAAGCTCTTGTACTTACTTACTTGCAGTCTATTTAAACAGAGAGATGGCTTCAAAAGTTACAGTTATTTGCAGGGAACAACATCATGTGAGGAAATTTCAGAAATCATCTGAAACTTCATAGTTCTATAAGCATAATTATAACTCGATAACCTTGTGTATGTTTATGTGCTGTTTATCTCTCCCTCAGTAACTACTTTTTAGTTGGGGCTTTTCAAAAATAGGCATATAAAATACTTTTTAAAATCAGAAATGTCCTGCTATACTGAAGATGAAATTTAAATAAACCTTGTGCTATTTCTATCAATCATTTTTGTATTTATTCCCATGCTGATCTAAGGAGGAGGAAAGCTCTTTTTAGTATTCCTTGAATCTACTGCAGAAATTTCAGCATATCGAAGAAATAAATGTTATGACAGAACATTTGCAACTGAATGGTCAGCACAGACCATGGAGCCCTGCTAACACATTGTGTTCCCACTGCTAAAAATTTGAAAGAGTAAGCAACGCACAGCCATACAGACAAGTACAGGTCTGTGCCTTTCAGAGGAAGGAAAAGATGCTGGTTCCTGCTATTTCCACACTGCTGATTTATATCTGGAACAGACCATTAGCAAGTCTGCATTGAGCTAGAGGTTTCAGACTATTATTGACAAAAGAAAGAGACCAGTAACCCTGGTTAGTGCTGAGCACTGATATGGTGGTTTTCCCTATTCAGAAGAGCACCTAGAGACTAAATGAGCTTTTTAAAGCTACAAAAAGGAGGAAAAATGGAGGAACTTTCTCTGTTGCAGCTCACATGGTGCTGTGGTTTGGATTTGTAGCTAACATTGATAATGCACCAGTGTTTTGTGTATTTCTCAGCAGTGCTTGCACAGGGTCAAGTTTTTTTCTGTTTCCCACCCTACCCCTGCAGTGTGTAGTCTGGGGGTGAGCAAGAAGCTGAGAGTGGACAAAGCTGGGAAAACTGACCTGAATAGTTCAAAATGATATTCCATACTATGTAGCATCGTGCTGGGGTAGAGGAAGAAGTGAGTGAGGGTTTTGTCTTCTCAGATGGCCAGTGCTTGCAGACTGGCTGGGCATTAGTCTGCTTGTGGGAGGCAGTGAGTGGTTGCCTTTGCATCACTTCTCACCCACACACACATCCTCTTCCACTTGCCTCAGCCCATGATTTTTCTCACTTTCCCTTTTCTTCTTCACTTTCCCATCCCAATGAGGGAGGCTGGAAGTTAACCAGCAGCTGTGTAGGTACTTGTTAGAAGTTAGTAACAAGCTTCTGGCCAGGTCAGCCCACCAAGATGAGAACCCTGAATGAGCCCTGGGCAGGAAAGCAGTCTGCCATATAATAACAAACCTGTTGCCTGCTTGTATGTCCTTCCTGCTGAGGTTCTGATGTTGATGGTGTTGTGAGTGCATTGGTTGGGGTATTGCTGTAGAGATTTGCATAAGAAAAGATTACAGATCAAGCACTGGCACTACCCATGTGTCAGTAGTGTCAATACCTAGGGCAGAGCCCCTGGCAGTGGTAACCTCCACTCAGTGCAGTACTTCTGAATTATTTCATATCCAAGTTTTAGATTACAGCGGATAATCACTCTTCTGCACAGCAGAAGGGAAGAACGTGAGAATACATCTTGGGGTAGTTTGAAAGTGTCTGTAGCAGAGAAGGATCTTGCACTGTTGATTCCACCCAAAGAACGAATACTGTTACTAATCCACTAGAGCAACCATTTTGTGTAAGCCCCACACATCACCATTTATTAAACGACTAATTTGTTCTCCAGAGTCCAGAGAAGATGAAATGAGGGATGAGCAACAGGGCATCTAGGGTAAGCAGTAGAATTACTCTTTTCTGTGTGAGAGAGCAGAATCTCTCTTTTCTGTGTGAAAAAGATGAGAACAGCCTGTTTCAGGAGAGCATGCAGAGTTGTCGTGACACCTTCTTCTCTGAATTGTAATATGTACTCTTAGCAGTAGTGTTAAGACACAGAGCATCTGTACTGAAGGAAGGATGCAGATTTTCCAAATTTAGAAGTCTGCATAGAACATACTTGCCTCTAGATGCATTCCTGTGGCAGTCAGTTTAATTCCAGCTGACAGCAGGGAGAATTAATATGTGCTAAAATTTATACATATATATATATATATAAAATTTTAATTTGCAAAGTCTGCGTTTCTGAAAAAAAAAAAAAGAAAAAGCCCAAAAGAAATTTAAAATAAACTATACAATTCAAATGTTTTGTAAGATAAAATGTAATATGAAAACATTCACAGTGTTTCACATTATATAGAGAGGTAAAAAAGATTAGTTTTATTTTAGAGAATTATAGAATGGCTAACTGACTCCTCCTTGTGCTATGTTGCTTTTATTTTAGAACTCATTTTCTGCTATGAGGAGGACACATAGAAATCTACAGATGGTTTGTTTAACACTTTTAATGGATGCACAGTAATCCTCTCAGCTCTACCAGAATTGCCACTTCAATTCAAACATAAGACATATGTATGAAAGAAACAAAGAATAACGATGACAGTTTAGACTTAATTCCAAGTCATCTTGCTTGTCAAGTCAAAAGTGGATCAGTGTTTCCGTGTTTAAAATGTGTTAAAAATACAATAGGTTGCAAGTAAAAATAGCCCTCATCCTAAATCCAAAGTGTATTTGTTTCCTGTCAGCGTTTCCCTTAGCCTCAGGAAACACAAGGGAGAGAAGTGTAACTAGTTGTCTGCCTTTAAGCACACGAGCTGTCCAGTCACCATCCTTGGGAAAAAATAGCTGTACACCCACACAAGCCCATAAAAATAACAATACAGGCCAATGAGCCATCGAACTGAAGAGTGGCAAGGTATACACGATTAAGAACCTGAAAACTCTTCAAAAAATCAGAGCAGTTGTGAGCAAGTACATTTCTGGAGACCGTCAAGCAATCTGTAAAGAGAAGAACGGATCAAATTCACAATACATGTGAAGCTATGCTTCACATATGAAGCTATGCATGCTAAGCTGTCTTGATGGGGCCAGTCCTTAAGTGCTAACAAGACCTCTGCAAAACAAACTGCTGTAAAGTATGCAAAGCAACCTTGAAATATGTAAGTGAATGGAGGGTTAAAGCATATTCCTTGACCTTCTGCTAGCATATATTTCATGGTGTCATTGGTTTTTTGTTTGTTTTGTTTTGTTTTAAATCAGAAGGTTTCTTTCTATGGCAGTTATTTTATGACTATTCAAGAGGCTTGAGTGCTGAGGAGCACAAGGGCACACTAAAAACAGGCTATATTTTAGATAAGAACTTGAGAAGGATACACAACTTTTCAAATAATGTCCATACTTTTAAACTTTCAGCCAGAGGCTGTGCTGATAATTGTCATAATAAATTTACAAAAGCTTATGCAAGCTCTGGAGAGCTCAGGTCAAGGATAAGCACCTTGTTACCATATACATTAACTAGAATAGGAGACCAGTGAAGGGCCGAAAGGACCTGCTGGCACCACCATTTTCCTCTTTAATATATACTGTTGGCATGTGGATGCTAACAAACTGTTCTACAAAAACCTCTCACAGAGCTGACTGGCTTTAAATAAGGTCGGATTTGCAGTAGACCCATACATGCTTAACTATTCTTTGACCATAAATGTTCCCCTTTTCCTCAAAGCTGTTAAAGCTTCAGTCAAATCTTATTGCATCTAGAGAAAAAAGTGCAGTGCTTTTTATTTCAAAAGTATTCTTCATTACAGACATGGCTGCCAAACCATGGATGGGATTTATTTAACCAAAAGATGGGATTTATTTAACCAAAAGTGAATGTTGAACCCACTGTATCTCACACAGACTTTACTCATTAAGATTCAATATTGATCTTAGCAAAATCAGTGTCGCTTATGTTGTGGCTTACAGAATTATAGGGAATGGAGATGGATGGGATGTGTTTTTGTCTTTTTCACCACTTTTAAGATACCAAGATTTGATGTGCTGCTATAGGTCCATTTTCTCTGACTTCTGAGAAAAAAACTAATTTATCTCAACCAGAAATTGTCCATGTAAAATCAAAAAACAAACAAAACAACCAAAAAAATAAAAATGTTGTTCTTGGTACATCTACTGCAACAACAACAACAAAAAGACTACTGCAGGTATCCGAAATACCTATGGAGATATGAAACAGTGGTCATTTTCTTTGATAGTATGGATTTCTCTTTACTGCTATATTACCTTGAATAATGTTTCAGACCCTCCTAACATGAGGTCTTTCTTCCTTCTACACCCAAAAACGATTCATGTGAGAAGTAAAGTAGCATTTTTCATTTAAATTGTCTGCTACAGTGAAGGGTAGACATTTTATCAGCACCAACTGTCAGCTATTTCCATGACTAGCCAAAGAGACACCAGTCGAGTGTCTTTAATTCTCTATGTTCTACAGTTCCCCATCTACCATTCCTGTAAAGCAACAGACATTTTTTTTCCCCTCACAATTAAGGGGGAAAATATATAGAATAGCAATTTTGCTGCAGTGTAAAGAGAGATGTAGCACTTGAATTTTTGCAAGAGTTTTAAGTAGTTACCGTAAAAGCATTGACCTTTCTGTCACTTTACTACATGGCCTTTTACTGAAGTTAACCTGACTGGAGAGAAACAACCTGAGTATCCAGCTTTAGTTAACTGTGCAAAGAAGACAGGAGTGGAGAATGAAATTATGCCACTCCAAGGCCAGGCACAGCAAGAAAGTCTACCTCCCACTTTTTGAAGCACTGGGTTAGCAAAAGTGATATCCTCAGACCCTTAAACAGATACCAGCCTTCAGAAAAATATGTTAAAAAACATTGCTAATGACAAAGATTGCAAAAAGGGAAAGATTTGTTAGCTTAGACCTTTGCTGATGAAATACCATATTTTGTTAGCTATTGTTTACTAAAATTTAGTCAAAAGATGTTGATCGTATTTAATAGCTGAATTACATACTTAATACTTTGTACCTCTCTATACCATATGCATATATTTAATGTAGCCCAAAGATCTGTAGTAGTTTGCAGGCCTTATTCTGTAGTAATTTTTTTATTATTATTATTTAAGAAAATGAAACTCAATAAAAGACAGTATGCCTGCAAGCTTTGCCCGTCTTGAGTCGTAATACATAGATTTTTCTTCATAGTAATCTTCTAACACTAGTTTAAGCATTCATTTACTTTTTTCTACTATTCTAACCCTCTCTCAAATAAACAAATGGAATAGAAATGAGCTTAAAACAACCACGCCGTAGATAACAATAATGGAAACTGAAGCACATTTCCAGCTATCACTCCTCATGGATTTACAGCTCATCAGCCAGCTCTGTTGCACAGTTTTGATTATGACAAACCATAGTTCACTTACACAGGTATGGTTTTTTTTTGTGTGTGTGTGTGTTTTTTGTTTGTTTTTGTTTTTTGTTTTCCATACAGTACTGAATAATCACTGGTCTTTTTCTGCATTAATTCACGTAGAAACATTAATATTCCAACTGCAGATACGAGTAAGCCATATAGTACCTGAAGCTCCAAGGAAGAATTGAGGGTTTGGCTACAGGTTTTAAGATACAGGCTTCTGAATATTTGCCAATATATTGAGAATATTCTCTACTGCAAAGTGTCAGTAGGGAAGTATAGAGGAAAAACCATATTGAGCTATATATAGAAGAAATATCTAGTCATGTTTGTGTAATCTTCAGACACTGAATACAAATAATTTCTTTTGATGTTATAGACGTGGTCCCCTATTGGACCCCATATAGACATGGTCCCTTTACCAGGACTGTGTAAAGCAATGTGCTGAACTCATCTTGCTTCAATTCCTCCAGTGCTAAACAGTCCAAAGATTGATACTGCACACTGTATGTTACTGTCTGCTCCTGAGCCTTATTATCTTGGTCGGTACACTACCTGAGCAATGTCAGATTAATTTAGGGGTGAATAGTTTTCACTGCAATATCTGATAGAGACAGCACCTGGGAAAACAGTGACTTTACCAAAATATGCAGTATGTTTCATTTCAGGGCTTATGCTGGGGGAATATATTAATACCATCTTGCATGCACTGTAAAAATATCTTTAATGAGCACCTAGATGCTGTAACAAGGGCTCTTATTAGACATACGTAGAGACAGGATATATCTTTAGAGTGTGAAGGAAATATTCAATGAAAAGAAATACCTATCCCTACCCAACTCACAGAGACTACAAAAGAAAATTAAGATTATATATATATATATATCCAAAATAAACACCATTGATTTTCCCCTTACTCTTCCAAGAAAGAAGAAGAAAATCCTTCACACTACGATCAACTTAAATGAGGTTAGAAGCTGTGTTTAAGTGATAATCAGCCTCTCTGTTCTCTGTTGTTTCTTGTTGTTTAGGACAAATTGCTTTCATTTTGGCTTCCGCTCTTTAGGAACTTTTTCCATTGTAGCAGCCTAGAGGCCTCCAGTAAAGTGTTTGCATAGGTAGAAACAAAACAGAGACATCAGATAAGGATTTTGACTGTAAAGAGTTTCATTTAGAAAGATAATCTTGATTGTATTGAAACGAGGGAAGGGCCATATACTTCAAAAGATTCTGCTTGCCTGGGAGTTTGGCAGACTTCAGCAACTGCAGTCATGGGTAGTCTGACCTTTTAGTGGAACTAAAGAAATACCTGATTTGTTGTGGTATTGAATTTCCAAGACCACCTTCTCATTTGCAGCAATTGGGCTCCTCAGTTATGAGTATCTATTTTCCTTGGGTTTTCAATATCATTACTAGATTTTTGTTGCTTTAATTATTTAGAAAGTAAGTTTGAAATGGAATGTCCTTTTTGCAAACACGATCTTACATGGACCTGAGCTAGAAACTACTGCTATCTGAACCGTCACTTACTGCTACAGTGGAACTCTGCCTGCTGGGCTCCGTAACGCAGGAAACAGAAACTTTCCAAAGTTTGAGTTCTTAAGCAATGGCTCATAGAATTTTCGAGCTATATATTTTGCAATGTATAAGCGAATATTTCTATATAGAAAGAGAAAAGAAAACAAACCAACAAAAGTAAAACAGAATGAAAAAAATGAAGTGGAGCAGGAATAAACCATTTCAGTAAAAGCATTTTTTTTTAATCAGATTTTACTTGCTTGTGGCTATCTTCCAGCTGTGAATAAGAAAGGTATATCCAAACAATAGTGGAGTATAAAAAAAATGAGAAGTCTTAATACTTTGTTAATTGCTTTATACTGGTGGCACCCTCATCTAGAGGTCAACTGTAAAGGTCTTTACTCAGACACAGTAGTACTAAGTTTCATGCCTACATAAACAGAAAAAAACACTCCTTAATACATACAAATAAATTTTGCTCCTAACATATACAGAATAAAAGAGATTTAAGGCAGCCTCATAAAAAATACATAAACTTGGGGTCAAAAATTATCCCTTAGGAGTAATACTAGCAAAAACTTGAACGTTTCTGTTGGATGTCACTTCTATCTGTTTTGCCTTTACTTCTTCATCTGTCTTAAAGCTGCAAACTAAGCACTGCTTCTTTCGAAGTCATGAATGTTGGAATTAATTTCACTGTGTAGTGAGATGCTCTGGAGTTGTCACAGCAATGGCTGCTTTCCACGAGGTTTGCTTGGAAATAGGAGTAATGGCAGGTGTGGCTGGGCAAGGAGCACGTGTGGTGAGGAGCAGGGTTTCTGGAGAAAACACTTATTAGATAGGGACATAAGTAATCCCAGTGGTTTCTCATGAATGCTAATGTGGATTGTTAATCCTGTGAGAAAAACAAGGAGGCTTAAATTCTGCATGTGAAGATGTGGATATTCGGACCTGCTGCAGAAGGCAGGCAGCACGTCAGAGTTCTGGCATCCTAAAAGTTCGTTGAAGTCTTTAAAGGCAGAGTTTTCTGTTCAGCTGTGGGTTCCTCAAGGTTTCTGTTTTCTAGAGCAGTACGTTGGATTTGCTAAGCAGTAAGGCAGTTTTCTCTCTTCCCAACTTCTAAGTAATAATCTTTAAGGAAAGACAACTTTGATGCTGAGTAAGTTCTGCGCCCTATCAAAAAACTATTTGGTTTAGATTCCTTGTAATAATATTTTGAGAAATGGAGCATTTTTTCTTTATAAAATTTATTTGCCTTGATAAATGTTAAACTGTGCATTAAAATGACCTATAAACCATTCAGTATTTAATAGTAACTGCCATGCATGTATTCACTGTAAAATGAGGAATAGTAGTGCTGCAAAGAGAAACAAGTTATTTCCTCAGAAAATTACTATTCCTTTATTCTCTTGAATAAATGAAAAGACTCAAAAATATCATTACCAAATATCAGAATTCCCATTGAATGACTAGGAGTTACTGACCTGAACATGTTAGCTGTCATTTGGGGACTCCAGATGTGTCACACTCCAGGGGCTCTACTGGTCTCTTCTGTCTCTCTTTCATGGTTAGTGGATATTTCCTGAAAAACTTATCAAATATAATTTCTGAAAAATAATTGTCTGGAAATATCTCAACTGTCAGGTCAAATTCTACCATCTTCATAAAATACCACACACATACTTGGCAGCATGAGCCTTTCAGATAATTAATATCACACAAAAACAACTCTAGCGAGTTATTACAGCCAGTAATAAGAAATACAAGCACTTTCCTTGCAGCCGTGCCTTTTCTGATGATTCTCTCCAACTCCAGATCCCAGCTGTGCTTACCTCTAGGACACAATTATACCAGAGTCTTGACAGTCTGTCCATCAATTCAGGACAGAAATGTAGACCTAACCATCTTGAGCAAGTATTGCTGTGCTAGGAAATTGGCTTGTTAAGACCTTTCAATGGGAGGTCATCCACGTCCAACACTTACTAGCTTATTAATAAGTATCATTAACTTATTTTAGGATCCAAAACTCAGTGGTGATAGGAAGACTGTGACAGTGTTTCAAACAGGACTTTGGTGAACTCTGAATGCCTGTATAATTAACAGTAGGGAGAGTTTTGACAAGCCCAAGGAAATTCCTTTGATTTAGAATATTTTTTAAGCTTTTAAGTATTAATGGGAACTGAGTCTCCTCAGTTTTCTTCCCTGTAAAAATTGTTCCTCAGACTCTGAGTTTCTTATTAAAGGACTGAAATAAGTGAGACTATGTAAAGCTAAGTAAGCTAAGGCATAGCTTGTGGTTTCATGTTTTCTTCGGTCGGGGCTCTGCTGTAAACTGGAGCAATTCTTCTGAAAACAAAACTTTTCCACATTCAGATCAGATAGAAATTATTCTAGGACTTGTATGATTTTTTTTTTCACCCTGCCAAAAAAATGCACCTTTTCTATTCATGTATTACAAAAGGCCTTTTGAAAACATTTTAAGTTACCAATACCATTAAAATACAGTTCATTAAAATTCATTTTGTTCAGTGATGTGAAAAACTGTGAAACTATTAAAGCAGTTACTAATAGAAAATTTGCAGGAAAACCAGATGAAATAGACATCACACTTACATTGATTAATAATCTTTGAGACATGCATATTCCAGGATATTATCACATCTGCAGCTTAAATTAATTTCTGTTGCTACAGAAACACATCTTTGTGCCGTGCTGCATGAATCATGAAGCTCTGTCTTTTACACATGTATTAAGCTATGGGTTTCATTGACATTATCTTAACTCAAATATTGCCACAAGAGATAATTGTACAAGTCCTCAGAGTTCCCTAATGCAGAATGTAATTTGTTTAATATATGCAGATTAAGGGCCTGATTCATCCAGGGATACAAATTCAAAAGTAGTCTCATTTGGAGCTAGCAGGACTGTCTAAATTGTTAAAATAAAGCAAAGTACTTAACATCTGAAATTGGGGCTTTAAATAGGAATCTGGAAATAGATCTGTAACTGTAGTCCTTTAAACCCATCTTCTATACCATCAAAATTTTCCTTAATTGGAAAGGAAAATTGTTATTTGAAATATAACAAAGGAAATTGTTATTTGAAACTGAGAATTTCTAGTTGCCTCTTTTTTTTTTCCTTTCTTTTTTTTTTCCTTTCTTTTTTTTTTCTTTTTTTTTTCCTTCTCGTAATTGGTACAGTTTTTGTTATGCATATTCTAAAATGCAAATCAACATCAAAAATTTAGCTATAGGGACTAAATTGGAAATGCCAGGTCAGCACCTGCCTGCCAGTGCCAGCTGCACAGAGGGCAAGGGAAAGGATAAAATGAAGAGCCACTGGCCATGGAGAGGAATTCTAGCTGGGGAACATATGGTCTCATCTTTTTCTTCTACAAAATTGCAGATTACTTTCACAGGGTAAATGATCCAAATGTTACTGACTCTTGTCTCTCAGCACCCCTTGGATGGACAAGTTATCAAATCAAAAAGTATAACTAGTTAAAAAATTGAATATTTGTGGAATTAGCATAATATTAGAATAGACTAGTTATTTTTCTTGTTTTCCATTAAAAAAAAAAAAAGGCTCCATCAAGAATTGTATTTATTTATTTATTTGCTCATAAATCTGCCTGAAACACTGCTGAGAATTCAGACATTTTTAAGTTCTCATTTTTCCATAGCCCTGTTTGGAGCACACCTGCTTAGGGAAATTAGTGGAGAACTATGGTGTGAATCTCCAGTGTTTTCGCAGTGCAGTTTAAGCCCTTTAGAGAGGAACAAACGCAATTGCATGCTGGGGACCTTTCATGAAAGCTGGATGAAGCCACTCCAGAAATCTGGGTAGAATAGCTGATTCATACTTTTTATTCAAATCACAGTTTATTTACGTTAGTCATGCTATACCCCAGTGCCTGCATATGCACATCAACACTTCCCTTGATGATACAAGGCGTAAGTCCCTCTTAACATTGTTGAGAGAGAATACAGTAGACGCTAATGCAGTCTTCAGCGCAACGATGCCCTCACATCCCCAACGAATATATGCAGCTCTCAAAATCCTTAAAACACAGAAGCACGTTGTTCCATTCCAGACGAACGTTTTCTGTGACTCGGAAGTCTCAGCATGCCTTACATCTCCATCAAGTCTGGTTTTCCTTGGGCGATATCCTTCATTAGGACCCTTCCTTCCGTTCCCAAATCTATCAATATGCCTACATCTCATGAGAGGAGCTGACCTCACAGGTGGTGATTTTCTTAATCATTGTTAGTGGCCCTTGCAGGATGCAGCCATTGCTGCAGCTACATAGCTATTTGTTTTCTGAGGATTTCAGGTTTCATTGTCACTGATACAACACAGCAAACACCAAATTTATTTCATTGCAAAGTGCTTTATGAGTAAAGCTGTGTCAAGGCTTTCATCATTTCTTCTACACTCTTGCTATGCCTTCTAAGGCTCTCTTTTCATTTTACTACTTACTGTGTCTTGATCTACCTTGTGGCATCAATTCTAGAATTGTAGTTTACTCCATCAAGAAAGTTGTTTTTTTTCCAGGACATAAAATTACATCTAAGAACTATGGTCTTTCTTCTGATACAATCAAAATATGGAATACACATCAGGTAAACTTCAGAGAAAGACATATTTTTCCTTCATTAAACATTGAGCAACTAAATAGTTCAAATTCAAATATCACAGAGGAACTGAACAAACTTCAGAAGTACCCCAGGCATTCAGGAACCATCAAGTGAATACTCTGCTTCACTGAAACCTGTGAATTCCTTTCAGGTTTTTGTTTGTTTGTTTGCTTGATTTTGAGTATTTGTAAGCACACCAAGATACAGTAATCTCAGTCCCTATATGTTTTGAACAATTAAGACCATTTTATTCCTTACAATTGTTGGTGGTTTAAAAATTAGAAATTAAAAAACATCCAGGAAATGAAAATAGAAGTGAGGCCAATCAACAGGGCCACTGATTGTCTGTTTAGATACTGCAAGATATCCCTTTTTGTAATAATTTGTTAAGGAAGTCCAGAAGCAGTATTAAAGCATATGGTGGAACATATGACCATCAAGCTTCACCGTATGGCTGAGCACTAATTTTACCATATTAGCCATCTACCCAGAAGCTAGGTTAGGGGTTGAGTAACTTGCCATGCTAATTGTTGGAGGGTTTGCAATCCACACCAGATGTCTTCATGAAGTTCTGCAATTATTGAGTTGAAGTTTATCTCCTGGCCCAGCTGTGTTGCAATTATCAGCTGTTCTGGTAGGGAAAGCAGCTGGAAGAAGCAGAGCTATTCATAGCCTAAGGTCTAGAGGTTGTCAGGAAACAGAATTTTATTGTGAAGCCTATGCAAGAAACATAGTTTTGTTTTCTTGAGATTACTTAGGGAATATATTTGATGTTTTTCTGAAAGGAGTAAATGCAAATGGTGAGGGGGGGGGGGGGTGTTGAACTATCTTGGGGTTTAAAAAATTAGAAACTCCTAAGAGCATGAACATAGCTGATGGTTCTGGTTGATTTGCACAAGTTAAATATGCACAGTCTTCTCTTCCCCATACACAAGTACGTTGGAGCTAAGTGTTTTAAAGAACCCCCATTTAACTTCAGCTTAGCTATTCTATCCTTATTTGTGCGTAAATGAGAAATAATTGCTGGGCTACCTTTAAAAAACAGCATCTTCCCTCATCCCAAACTCATCAGATCAGTCCTAGATATTTTAGAGGAGAGTAATTGATCACAGCTGAGGAGTACAGACTCGTCTGCAGTTGTAAGCCTGCTGTATGTGCTCAGGATACCAATTTCTCTCTCTGGGTAAAGCACAAAATGCATCCCATTCAGTTATTAATGCTATTGTAATGAGAATTATATAAAGACCACCATTCTTACCTCAACTGAAAGTCTTCACGTCGGATTTCCTAAAAACCTTTTCTGTTCAAATGCAGATAAAACTGGATAGAAAAATATGTGGGGAAGTTTGTTTTGTGAATATATAACAAAACTAAAATAGGTAGTATAAGGCATAGAAAAAATAGAAGGAAGCACTCCTTGAGTTAAAGCTGTCAAAGCATCTTTTGTGGGCTTTTAAATGAAGGCTTATTCAGCTGTTTCTTCTCCAATTAAATATATGAAGTCTCCATAGCAACAGCCATTTTGTAAATGCATATATTTCATGATGTTCCAGATACTGAGCAGCTAACTAAAGGGGAAGGGGAAATGCCATAACCATAACACAGGACATTTTAGAACATTTTCTAGGGAAAGAAGCTGTGCCTACTGCCACAGATCAATAATTTTCAGTAACAGTAATTCTAGTTTTAATTTTTTTCTTTTTTAAAGAAAGTATGTTTTTCCTTCCAAGTTCTTGTTATGTGCTGTTGCGTGATGAGATGTGAATTTTAAAACAGCATTTAAATATATAATGAAACTAAATTTTATATTTTTCAATTTAAGCTGTTAGATCTAGATTTGCAGCAGGTTTAAGTCCTTTTTAAATCCCTGAAGTCACCGCAGAGATACTGGTTTATAGGAGGTGAGGCTCTGCAGTCAGTCTGTTACCAACACACTGGCAAAATCAATTGAAGAATGTTGTTTCTGTAGCACAGCTCTCATCACAGCTCAGTAGGTGCTACGCAAAAGAAAGAATAGGACAGCTACTCAGAAAAAGATTTTTTTTTATTATTTTGATAATATATTTGTCATCAATCATATGAGGACCAAATACCATGCTCCCTCTTCCCAGTGCCCACACCTGGCTGGCATGGCATGTAGCAGCTAGTGGTGAGAGGAAAGAATTGATCCAAGCCCTGCAACTAAGCAGAGAAGGCTTTTGACACATGTTGGTACTAGGTCTCTATTTGTAGTTTAATACCCCCAGCACTTTGATCCTGTAAACCTCATGGCAACATAAATCCTAATAGAAACCTGCAGCAGTGCAGAGAGGGAGCAATAGGGGTGACTTTTGGACGCTGTTTCTGAAGGCAATTTTCTCTGACAGCCTTTTATCCAGATGCTCCATAGCTTCAGGTTGATGTATGCTGAGATCAGCAGTTTACCTTCAGATTCCCCCAAATGGCTGAGCTTTATCTTTAAGCGTTTCTGAACGTGACATGGGGAAGGACACCCAGCGACGGGGAATTATTTGTGCTGCTGTCAAGGCCCTTTTGAAATACTGATGCTCGCCGTGTACTCCTGACTACCTGTGTTAGAGTGATGGGTATAAACTGAAACAGGTGAAGAAAAGTGTTTCTGAGACAATCAGGAAATGAAGATTGTTATAAGCTTTAGCTTGTGTAGCCTGTCAAAAAAGAGGCTAAGGTAGGGACAGGCATGCTTGCTATAACCAGTGGAGGTTGATGGTGGGCTAGGGGAATGTCTGCTTCAGGTTTTTTTTTTTCTCTTTTCCTTAAACTAATTTGAGGTTTCTTTTTCTTTGTCTCAGCATGACAGCTTGGTGCTAATCCTACCACCTGTGTCCATAAACTCCAAGCAAAGTCTATGAACATACCATGCCTGAAAATACCAAGTGACGATAAAGATATTTCTGTCGGAATTTGTGCCGAATGCAGCTAACCAGCTCACGCCTGGAACTGCAAGCAGAGAAGTGCAATGTCCTGCTTTTGGGAATTGCCACAGGCCCTTGTATTAAAGGGATTATTAATCTCTATAAAACTCCTAGTGGCTAGGTACAGTTTTCTGTATTTTCAGATATAGTATTCTCAAACATGCCTGTGTATCAGATTTCCCAGAAGGAACACAAAATCTCACCAGAGCATTTCCATTAAAGGGAAGACAGGACCCCTGGGGTGTTACCCAGCTCTCTGAGAGGCTGAAAATCTCAGGAGGTGAGCAGAGTGTTAGCCCCATCAAAACTTCTGAAAATTCATTTTCTTTTTTTCTCCCTTGCTGCCCAGTGGGGTTGTGGGGTGTGGGAAAGGCAGTGGTCTGGTCTCAAACAGCTCCAGTTGATGTCGGGGAACTTGTGCCTTCTCCTGGCTGGAGAAACACCTTTTTGTTCGTATCTCTTTCCTCCTGTGAGAGAGAATGGCAAGCCTGACCTCGGTGGTGGGATACACTGAGCTTGCATCCAGCTCTGAAAGCTTCTGGCTTGCTGAAATTCTAGTTTGCAGTAGTATTTTATAGAGACAGAGTTATTCTTTGTGGATTTTGCTAATATTTTATGCATCCTTCTTTTCTTCAGAAGTCCTGTGCTTTCAGATATTCTTGAGTGAATTTTCCTCAATAATTTTCCTGCTTTTGGTAACACCTAAAATCTTCAGTTCTAACCATTTTTTTTCCTTTCCTACCCTGTTTCCTCTACTGCTTGGAAATAAAAAACACCATTAAATTTCTCCCCATGTTTTAGGATATTTGGACATGAAACCTAGTTTATAATTTCTGCTTCATGGTAGTTATAGTCTGGTTTCATCTTCATTTCTAAGAACCAGTCTGTTCAACGTTTAGGCAAACGTTCACTGCTGAAGAGTGGAGGTGTCTTAAACTTCACTTGAGAGAATTATTGTTGTCTTAATTTGTTATTATACAGCAAGATTACTTTAGTTAAGGATCATTTAATTAAACAAGTTGTAAAGCAAACTGCTGGTCAGAAGTGGCAAATGAATTTAGACAACTAGAAACCATGACGGTTGTCTCTGGAGAAAATAATATTAGGCAACCCTCATCCTATTTCAGTTGCTAATGCTAAAATTCTTTAACATTAACTGTAACCATGGCGATTTTTATGGAGGTACAGGGTACTATTCTTGGGAGAAATCTACTGTTGTGATCACAAAAGAATGAAATTTAACTTGTTTAGATCACGTTATTCTCATGGTCACACAGGAGGAAGAGCCACTCCTTTGAAGTGCACAATTGTGCTGCTGTAATTCATAACGCGCCCAACTGCTCCGAGCCTGTCCCTGTGTACAATCAATCTAAGTGGTATGGGAAAAACAGTTGCTAGCTTCATAAAAGAATGACAGATCTGAGTATTTCTACTTCTGAAAACGGGCACGCATTTTTTTCTAGGCTCATAGCATAATATATTTCATACCACATTTCATTGAACATGCAATATTAGCAAAAATTATGGCTGTTGCAGTCTTTTTCCATGGTATCACTGCCCTTCAGCTTTGTCACTTATGACAGCTGGCTCAAAAGGGGATTCTAGTTAGCAGGCATTAACAGATGGGCCCTATTTTACCATCTTCATCTCTCTTAAGTAACACAAGTGAAACCAAAGGCATATTCCCAGTATACGTACGCATTGTCTTAATTGATAGCTTGATCTTTATGTGAGTTACACTACCATATACTGTGGCAAATCTATTAAGGGCAACAACTGTTCTTTATGATTATTACTTCAGTAGAGCTGTATTCCATAGTCTGTGCTGCAACTGAGAAAATAATACATCAAAGTTGTAACTTTTAACATGATCCAGTCAGTTCAAGTAAGGTAGTACCTGCCAGGTCAGGAATAGACCCTTCTTAAGACAGAGTTTGTGGACATTTTAAAAATAATAGTGTTTTTCAACTTAAACTCTGTAATGTTGGGTCTATGACTTGTGAAGACCATGAACAAAAAAGATAAGCAGTGGCATAGGTACATATATATCTAGTGTACTGAGAATTATCTATAGTTATGCTTGTGTTGATTTTTCTGACCTAGCTATTGATGACATGAATGCTGTTTTAGTGCTCATTTCCAACACAACAAAAACACCACTAATAACATTTGGGCTAGTCTTTACTATTTATGACTAGATTCTGCAACCCTTACTTTTAAAAGTGATTTACCTATTTCACATAAATACTTCCAGTGATTTTTGAGCTATCTTTAGATATTAGACAGCTGTATCTGTAGCTAAAATATAAAAATGAGTGGTGTTAGCTGTTGAACTTTCAACCAGATGACATATATGACTATAATTCTACTTTTAAAGTAAAATCCCTGCGATGCTCATGATCATGAAGTGGACTGCAGACTAAAGCTGCTTGACCTATCTTTTCCATGCTTCCTCAGCTGGATTTTCTTTACAGAATATGAATCCTCACCAGTTTGAAAGATTCACTTGAATGCATATTGTAGGATCTGGATACTTACCCATGGAAGCTGCCCTTACATCAAATAATTTATAGCAGTGTTGCTTCTTCAGATCATCAAAAGAGTTGTTACGATGACAAATATTCCCATTCCATAACAATTAACATTTAGCTTAAAGAAAGCAGGCTGCAAAACCACCTGTGCAGGAGCTGCTGATGCAGCCAGATATGCAGATTGGCAATACATTGCATACAGGTTGTGCCAGACTTAATATGTGCGTGATTTAGAGAGGTTTGCAGTGTGGTCAACATTTCAATAGGATTTCCGTGTATCCAGCAACCTCTTTCCAATAATCTCAGAGCGCCTTTAAAAGCAGATGGCTGAAAGGAACTAACAGTAAAGTCACTTGTGCAGGAGATCAAAGTTCACAAAGTCACAATAACAGCACCTTCATTTATAACTGAAGTATAATAAACTGGAAGATCTACCCTTATTTTTACTTTATCAAGAATAGTTTTTGAGCAAATACGTAATCCTCCATCTCTGTAATTGTGTTCTGCTGAGACACTACAGGAAAGTACAAGGAAATGTTATCAAGCTGTACTTCCAAAGCTCTCAGCCACCTGGTGAGGAGCAGCCTGCAACCAAATCCATTAAGGTTTGCTCAGGAGGAGAACTGGTGCTCTAAATAGGAAAAAAAAATCACATCAGAAATAGGCAAAGAAAGCACAGCAGTGGGGTTGTACTGGTGTATAAAGATGCTTTGCATGACCAAGGGCAGGTCATGCAAGGTAATTGAGAGTATGACTGGACACTGAACAGCTTAGAGTCAAATTAGATTAGTGCAAATGCTGTCAATAAACAAGACCTAAGGACAGGAAAAGGAGGAGAATTAACTAGAGGAAACAAAGTATTCAAAAAAAAAAAGTAAAAAATAGTATGGTATTGTAAGCAACATGAAACTGTAATCAAATCAATGCTTTTGGAAAAGTTCTGGTGGTTTTAAACTGTGCAGCATAGATCGTATATGACAGCAGTCATGCTGTCCCTGACCTTCTGGACCCTGCAACCTCTTCTATAATTTCTCATTATCATTTTTGTTTATTTACTTTTCTAGTAATGTTATTAGAAATTATAATAAAAATAATAATATTCAGCCTCAGAGTTGGTGCAGGCTTTAGTCCTTTGAAGATTACTCTCACAGTACTCATGCTCCCCTCAGCTGAGCAAAGTTATGCAGAGTATTGCTTTTTCCTCTCTAGCTATGGTTTTGTCACCTTCTGAGAGATATTCAGCTTCTTGTAGGCAGTGGCAAGAAGGCTTGAGCACTCCAAATCCTCCAATCCTGATTTTCTGGATAAAAACTCCAAGCACTGAATGCACTAAAAGAGGCATGTCTCTGCCTACATGTAACCTCCTTTCCTTTTTTTTTTTAATAAAAAAGAAAAACACTTCCCTTGATTCCAAGTTATCAGCCACAACTCAATTTTTTCAGTAGAAATTCATTCAGTCAGCTCCACGTATGCAACTAGATTCACAGCAAAGTTGATAAGGTGTTGTACATAAGGACAGGTCTAGGCAAATCCTATAGCAGGATTTTAATCCACTAACTTGAGGGGATCAACCTCCAGGACTCCGGCTTAGTTATGGAAAATAAAACCAAAGGTTGTAAGTTGTTGCACTGCTTTGAGTCGATGTAAGATGAACTTCATGAATAGCTGCTAGTTACTGGCTGACATACAGCTGTCAGTCCCACCCAGGCCATCTCACTGAGCTAAGTGCCGTCAGGAGCAGGAAATCAGAAGTGGTTCAGGCTGTTGTATTTGTCCTTAACACTTTTGTGACTGCACTGCTATGTTTTGTTACTTTATTCTGTTATTGCATTAGCATTTCTTTTGTGCATCCTGGCCTCACAACACTGGGATCTTTGCAATCAGGTAGCAAAGATGCCCTGCTTTCTTCAAACCGCCTACTGGTGAAACTCCTGGTGGTAGTTGCCCATACAGTAAACAGGCAAGCAGAGTGCTAAGTAACAGGGAGATTGTCCTTCATGTCACAAGCAACACTCACAGCTTTGTTACAGGGCTTTATTAAAAGAAGAGAAACAGTGCTTTGCAACAATTATATCTTTGTATTACAAAATCCAGCTGCTTCTCTGTGCCAGCAGGGCCCATTTACTCCTCACAAGGAGCCTGGCGACAGAAGCTGAATGACATGCGAGCAGCCAGATATATGGTATAAGCCATGGTCTTAATCTTTTTTTTTTTTTTTCCTTACCCATTTCTTACCTAGATTGATTTTAATCTTCAGTCTTGGTGTTGTGCTTCAGTTTTCTATTCAATGCTAAGGAAGGGTTTGACCTGTTAGCTTCTCCTTTGACTAGATGTTTACGTAAAAACTTCAAAACATTAGCTGCACAGCAGTCTGAGATAAAACACCCCCTCCATGAAAAATGAGATTGTAAATACATCCTCCTGATAAGCTATAATCAGTTCCAATACCAGCAACATCAGCTGTGGTATGCATCCTGTTCTCTGGGAAGCCATCTACTTATCTATATCTTGTTATCTCTTGTTGTTATTCAGCTGGCTGCAGACTGACCTGATTTTGGTTTTAAAGTAGAAAGAAGGAAAGGGAATAAAGTGACTATGCTGGTGACAATTTGCAATCCATGCTTGCTTATCCAGGTCCTTGGAGTTGTTATGGTTGTTGTAGATAAGGGAGAATGTAGTAGGTAGCGGAGCAGTGGGTTCTGCTGCTCTGGATTTTTGGTTCATTTTGGTGCAACTTGAACATTGGCCCCTTCTTCACGCCTTGAGTCCATCTACAGCTAGAGAGCAGTGACAGGGCAAAGATCTGTTGTTAACATCTTTTTCTTAATTCATTAAAAGTGAGAAATGGAGCCTCTATGAATTAAATCATTCTGATGCTGAATGCTCTCCAAGAGTTTATAGATCTGTCCCTCAGGGTTTGAACATTAGCCAGGAAAGGACATGCATTTGTTTTTATGTTCATTTTCTAGATTCTCAGGGGAAAAATATATATATATATATATATATATACATATATATACTTTCTATTGCACCAATGAACAGAAAATGATCTGATTTTCTAATGAAGTGGGATGATATTTAGAAATTGCCCATGTCTCCATGCTGCTGGTCATGCTTCAGATCATCTTTCCTTAATGATGGGTGGTGTAAAGGCCTGAGAAAGAAATCATGGTGCTACACCTCATTTTTTTTATAAATAAATAACAGACAGTGGACTAATGATAGTATTTCTTACAGTAATTACATCAATTAAAATAATGAAATACAGTGGGAACTTCATCTCTAAAGTTCTTCTTCTTTTAGATCCTGAAGAAATTCACTCTACATCTAGGGCTTTTTCCAGGTGGTTTACATGGGAAAGCTGAAACACAGTAAGGTTTCAAAGCAGTTATGCAATAGTAACTAGGTATTTAATTATGCTTATCTTTAGGTCCTGTCATTAAATGCACCTTAAAAGGGGAGCATTCTTCATAACTGATACACATGATGGTATTAAAATAAAACAACATATTAAAAATAAATAAATGCAAAGAGATCCATTAACCATCCTTTCTAATTTGTTCACCAGAATCTCATTACTTTTTGAGGAAGCACAAGGATCTCAGCTGTATTTAACATCAGAATAATTATAGTTCTCTCCATATTATTAAAAAAAAAAAAAAAAAGGCACCTTACAAAATTAAACATAACTGGAGATACTGGCTAGATGCTTAATACAGAGTAGTACCCTTACTCTGTGTGCAGGACTTGAATCAAAATCTTAGGGCATTTCAAAGCTATTGTCATGCTGTCCATGCGATGTTAAAACCTTACAACCACAACCTTATCCTATGATTCTATGATCCTAACCCAAGTATTAACCAAAGGCAAATGAGCATTTAGGTGCCGAAAAGTAAATGCTCTTTCCTGGACCTCAACCCAAGCCAGATCAAGCAACTTGCTTAGCAGCAGAGTTCATTAAGTATAACAATGACTCCCTGCATTATATACATACACGTGATATATATACTACAGTAATGGTCTCCTAAGAAAAGGCTGGGGAGGAGGAGCGGGGAGTGCTCTGCAGCCCTAAAAGCAAGGCCAGCTCCATGGGGCAGTGCATCTTATCAGTTCTTGCATACATTTTTATTTCATGACAGTCAGAAAGCTATCAGTCAGCACTACCAGGCTCCCAGAAGGGTCTGCGGAGATGGAGTATGCTACTTCTCATAAATATAACTTCTGACTTCTGAGAGCCCATACAAAACACATCACCTTTATTGCAGCGGGATCAAATCCTGGCCGACAGCCAAACTCTAACCTAGTTTTTCAACTAAGGCCACTAACAATGTGACTTTTAAAAGTTAATATATTGACCTGAACTACAAACTACATTTTTAACTGAATATTAACTGGAAATTGAAAGCTAAGTTCAACAAATAGAATTTGTATTGAATAAAGTGGCTTACATGGAAATAGCATGAGTTTCTTCATGAGTTTACTTTAAATGTGCCTTAGGATCTCAGTAACGTAAATCACAGTACCTCCGTTTTTAAATTTTTAATCTCAGCTCTTAACAGCCTCATAATTCACTGTTGCTTTTAATTACTGTTCATAGCTCCAACAACACAGATATAGGCTCAAATAAAAAAAAAAAAATCAGGCATCAGAACCTGGTTTTGATTTAGAAACATTCATATTATTAAAATAGAAATGTTGCTCCTAGCTCTACTGTTTGAATTATACATTAACTCATTTCATCTTGTTTCTGTGGTGCTGTTTTGGATTATTTTTTCAACCATTGATTTACAGTTCATGTGCAAGCTGAAATTCCACTTTTAATATTCAAAGATATTAGGTCAGCTGTATAATTCATGAATTCATCAAAGTAAACATCATATTCTACCCAAAGTGTCTCGTGTTGTATTGGCTGCTCACCGCCTAGCAAGTGCCACAGGGACAGTGAATCAGAACATTTCCAAGGGGGTTGCCGACATTTAAGATGCAGAAAAATAAATGTAAACCCCAGTGTGGTATGGTGACAATCATCCAGAGGGCACGTCAAATTCCAAATGGCATCCTAAGGCAAATATGCACCCTGTTAACTATGCCACTTCAGTTTATTCCAAGTAGTAAACTAATAATAATAATGCTTTGTCAGTAATTCATTTTTCCTAAACTAAAGTGCAGTCAATGTACTTTGCATTGTTAAACAATCTGGAATGCATTAGATAAATTCCTGATCTACTTCAGTGTGGGTACAGCCAAGACAAACTGCGCACTATCGAGAAACAACTTATGTTTCCTCGAGCCTGGCAGTGATGCACCTGCTTTCAGTTCACCTTTCATGTTTACAAGTAGCAAGTGGCAAGGAGGAGCATTCCTTTAATTTGTTGTCACAACTCAATTTCCCTTCAGCCTGCTTCCATGCCCTGCTGCTCTGGAGCTGGCTAGATACTAGCACCAAGAATGGCTCAATCAAAATGTACCATAAGACAAATCTGACTTTTTGAAGCTGTTTGACCAAGATGATGTTTGTCTCAAATCTTTTACCCTGTTTCACCAGCTCTGCCTGCTCTTATAGACAGAGCTCAGCTCTCCCTGTCCGTGAGTCTGTATACCAATGCTGTCTTCATTCCTAGAGAAAGATTTAGAAGCTTATTTTTAATTAAAACAAAGCTGAAATAGGCATTTCTAAAGAACATCATCATGGTTAGAGCTGGAAAGCAGTTGTGAATTATGGCTAATGTTGGGTGCAGAAGCAGCTCTTTGGCAATACTTAGCACAGGTATTGTCTGACAGAGGTTTAGTTCTGAGGATAAAAACAGCAATTTGTTTTGATCTTAAAGTTGGCAATGAAACAGCATGTCCATGGAAATTAATTTAGGAACAGCAATAAGATATTCTTAGATTCAGATCCAAATTTAAGTTAGATGGATATGTATTTTTTCTTTACCTTAAAGCAAAGACAAAGTTTTGGGTTTGGGGTTAGCAGGGCTGATGCACGGCAGACTGAAGCAGATTCAGTAGAGATGTGGAAGTCGATGCCTTGTATAAAGTGCTGCAGCTGACGGGGGGTGGGCCTTGCTTAGCCTAAGAAATACGCGCAATTCTGAAGTTTTGGAAACTAATACATTTGGGTTAAGTTCAGATCTAGAAGGCTTAGTCAGACTGCTTTTATAACTGGCAATAGACATATAAACCTTCATTCCCGTGCTTGGCTCTTAATTAAATACTCATATAACCTGGATAGAAGTGGATGTAATTCTGCTCTGCATATGATTTTCCTTACAAGTCAGACAGAGCAGTTAGAGGAACCTTAGAGTTTGCATTCAGGAAAGAAATGAATGCTATTAGCCTGGGTTTAACTGCTTTTTTAATCTTAATCCATTTCATAAGTGTGCAGGATAAACAGATTTTGTGCTTCCTCAAACATCTTGAGACTTCTGTTCTGCTCAGGGTCCTTTGTCTTCTCTGTAGGTCTTTCCCATGACTCACCTCTTTCTGAAACCTCTTTGTCTCATCTCTGCTCAAAAGAAGGACCTCGTCCTCCCATTGGTTGATGTGGCCCTGTGTTGAGGATGAAATTATATGCTTCACTCATAGGAGAGAAGCAGCAATACATTTATTGATATAAAGTACTGACCTAACAAAGCTTGACTGTAGATAACACAGACACTTAAAACAATCCAAGATGGCAAGGTACACTTGATTATTTACTGCATAGAGGACAGGGAAAGTAAAACATGTTGGGGAGATCCTCCAGTTGAGTCATGAGGTTCAGAGTGGACCCCCTTGCTTCCTAAACTTGCACCTCTTGGTAAGGAGCCTAGGTGTAGCTGAATCCACTCCTAGTCCCAGACTTGGTCAATGGTTTGTGTCTGAGGATTATATGTGCACATTCAATCTAAGATATAATCTTACAAAGCTTAAGTTTCCAAAGTTTAGCAAGCTGTTAATCACTTACCAAGGATCTTTGGGGCAAGGAATCTCTCACAAGGAGTAAGACATCTCTACAGCATTGGCGACTTTGAGAGGCGTCCCAACTCAAGGGGAGATCCTGTCATGCAGCCAGCTACCATGCAGAAAAGCTCAAAGGGCTCTTGGCCTGCTCACTATTTATGGGGTGGGATGATGGACTAATAGTCATATTGTTCTTTTGGCGCATGTTCGACTGGCTCTCAGCTGCTGAGTGAGATGGCCATCTGTCAGGCTCTCCAGCACCCAGTCTGAGCCAATATTGCGGTCACTACCAGCATGAGCAAGGCCTTGGGTGTAACCAGTACTGTAGACACTATCTGCCTGAGCAAGGCCTTGGGTGCAAAGACCAGTGTTTGAACAAGGCAAAGGCCAGACTGAAAGCAGGAGAGAGCACATCATCACATCCTGCATCCGGCCACTTGCAGCCACCCTGGGCACCCAGGGAGTCTCCATTGCAAAAAATCTTGAGCCCCCTCTTCACCAAATCCAAATCAGTCCTCCCCTGAGACACAGACTGTGGTGGTCTTTGGATTAGACACTCAACTGAGAATAAACACAATGGTTTCAACGTCAGGAATTAATCGTGACAGATCAATTAATTTGAAATTAAACTGCTGCCATCACTGTCCTTTCCTTCCCATCACAGGGCATCTTCTTTCTATATTTTTTAAAGGACTCCTGCCTGGGCGGAGCAGAGCAGAATGCCGACGTGTAGCTTGCATGACTACAGTGAGACGTAGGTGTGCGTATCTATGTATATATATAAAGACATATGTTTTTAAGTATATGTATATACATAGATATATATACACTGAATAGTTGTCACTATAAATAAATACTGCAAGGAAATGCAATGTTTACATACAAATTTTAAATTACAAGCTCTTGCTGTCCAGAACCTAAAACATCAGCTTTTCTTTCAAATTCAGAGGGAATGTGGAAAAATATGGATGTATCGCCATCTGGAGGATAAGTGTATTCTGCGCTTGCCTTCTGCAGGCATCGTCCCAAGTTCCACAGTGTAGGGTGTGTGTGTTGTACCCAAAGAGAGGGGTTTAATCATAGAAGCATGAATAAGTGTCTGGTGTTACGGTGATCATTAGTGTAATTTGAACTAGGTAATTGTGTGGCTGTGCTTTTTATGTCTTTGGAACAGAATAAACAACAACTTGCAGAGTAAACAACAGCAAAGGAGGAGGAGATAGGAGCAGTGGTGTTGGCAATGAAAGGGGTGAGAATTCAATGCATTTTTAGCTTTTTTCCTTTAAATTTGGTTTGAGATTTTAGGACTCTCCTAGGACTTGAAGTTAGGAAGATGGGAGGGGAAGTTCAATTTCAAAACAAAAATTTAATTCTAAAATTGGACCCGTTTCATTCACCCTGAGGAAATATGCAAGCCTGAAATAATATTCAGCCAAAGCCATTATGTATCCCGCTCAGATTGACAGCTCTTTCCCTTCTCCCTGCTGCCAGGGAATGCCTGAGGGAGGAAATGGTTCCTGGCAGAGGAACTGATCTGAGTGTGAGGTGAAATATTCCTTGGAGTACAACAACATTGGCTACACCTGATGGGCTCATAACTATATGTATTTACATGGACCTCAGCAGTGATGCCCTGTGAGTGCCCCAGGAGGTTGAGCCATGGTATTTCCGTGGTCTCCAGAGTGTCTATAAGGGACACAGCCCTGTCACACTGTCCTCCCCACCTGACTAAAACAGCTTTTCCCATTCCCCTGATACCTGAGGAAGATCAGCCCTGAGGCTGGTATCACTGAGCACCAATGACCGCCAGAAAGGTGTTGGTCTGAAATAGGTATGTGGAGTTCAGGAGCCTGGTTAGTAGAGCAAGTACAAGAAAAGCTTGTAAATCTACTGCATGGTACACTCTGATCCATTCCCAGTCAAAGAAAGAAATTACAGCCATTTTCCACAGTGGGCATTAGGCCTTGTAGGCCTGCCAGAACTGTCAGGGTATACCACTAAACCAGCAAGAAACATGTCAGCAGAAGCACTCGCTCCTGCAAGGCAGACAGGCATGCCTGCAGAAGTTGCTTTGTTGCCACGGGCTCAGTGCCAGCAGCTGGGTGCAGATTATTCATATAGGAGCCACAGAGAAGTCATACCATACACATGCTGCCTCTCAGCTGCATACAGATGAGGAGAAAGTGAGAGAGAGGTGAAGGGCAGCAGCTTCAGTGGCCTCGCTCCCCTTTGTCCATCTCCTGGAGAGGACTGGGCACCTCGCTGGTGGCCTGGCTGGAACCAGGCTGCTGTGGTGGGTCAGAGCCTCTGGGTCCGTTGGCTGGTGGCGAGAACTTTCCTGAGGCGTCTCAGGGCGTTGTCATGATATGCATCAGTCCTAGCATTAAAGTACGTGGTCATTCACCGTCAGCCCCGAGCAAAGTCCCGCCTCGCACAACGTCCAAGTGAGCAGTGCAGTACCACAGTGATTCCTGGTCTCCTGTGCCACAGCATGGCCACGTGAAGAAGTGCAGGACTGAGGAGTAACAATGTCCTTTGTGCTCGTGCCTGGGATAAAGAAATATAGTGAAGTAGGCTGTGGTAGTGACAGATAGTCCTAACAAAGTAATGCACGGGCACAATTTAAATGAAAATATCTTCATTATAAAAAAATTCTAAACACCCACGTGCTCAAGTGTATGTGCTGGTCCTACTGCTTTAATCTTTTGGTATTGTGTTATGCTCTGGCTTAGGGAAAATGAGACTTGTAATAACCTAAATCTCTTTCTTAAGGAGTAGTACCTTTGCTTCTTTATTGTTAATGAAACCTTTATTTTTCTGATTGTTAATGGAACCTTTATGGTTGGACAGATAGCAGTAATTTCTAAATATGTATTTACAATACTAAATGCTTTAAAAATAACATTAGCTGCAGGTGATGGTAGGTAAAGCAATATTACATATTATTGCTTTTTAATTCCCCATAAAAAGATGCCATCAACTGTAGAACAATAATTAAAGCCTGACATTTTTTCCTTGTGCCTAACCTATACATTGCAAGGGGGCACTCAGCCGCCAAAGATGCTTCTCTGCAATTATTGTACTTATCTAGGAAATAATCTAAAAAGCCTCACATGACAGGCAGGATGTCATCTTTCTATTCCTAAGCAACCCCTGACATCTTTTTTCAGGACAACTCATCAGCTTCCTGAAGAGCAGACAGCTGAATTTAAAGAAGCCTTTTCTTCTTCTCTGTTAACTACAGGACACAGCTAATGATGGCCCTGTAATGACAAAAACTGGGAAGAGCTCAGTAGGAAAAAGCTCAGCAAGGGCCAAGTTGCAAGCTGCAGTCAGTAAGGCAATGCTGATAATTATGGTGTGAATGACCTTCCAATGTAGCTAAAAATAATAGTAATGAAAATGAAATACAACACTTTATACAGAAAATTCAGACTGGAGAGAAAAAGTGAGAGAAAAGAAGGAAGACTATATTGTCTTGACGTTATGCCTTCGTATTCCTATTATTCCATTTGGATATATTTTCTCTCTTTCTTCCAGCTCTTGATTGGCATCAGTTCAACTGCATATATGTAGTGGTTCAACATGTTGGTTATCTCATTGAATTCAGAGGGTCTCTTCTGGCACCTGCTTTAGTTGCTTGCTGAGATAAGGCTGCTCGTGCTGCCTTTCTCCTGGTTCCCTGTTTTGCTTACTCATTTTTTCTAGGGACAGAGCTTTCCTCCATTGACTGCTGCTTCCAACAGTTCTCACTTAACTGAGCAAGTCTACTTAAATGAACAGTGTGTCTATATTGGTGTCCTGAGACTCTCAGTTACGCAGTTGTATTCCACGTTTTGAGAAAAGTACCTCCTGTTGTCTGTCTCACCTTGGCTGCCCTTCACTTTCTCTGGATTCCTCTTTGAATCTTTTTGTTGTGCAATGAAGAAAATAGAGGTTTCTTGTGGTTTACAAGGTTACTTTTTCTTTTTTTCTCTAACCAGAGGCACATGAGCAAGGAAAGGGTCTTCACTCTGCTTGCCATAGGTAGTACCCACCCTCATCTCTTCAGTTGATACAGATTGCTAAGATCTCAGTCAAAATTTTCAATAAAAACATCCACATCTTAGATCAAGTTCTCCCATCAGTGATTGCACAAGATTCTGTCTATTCCTGCCCATCGATTGCCTTCTCTGTCTGGATACTACCAGGCCAATACCTAATCAAGAAGCTCAGTTTAACCTCTTGAACTCAGTGGCTACTTAGCAGACATCATGCTGTAAGTAAGAATATTAATTCCGTTCCTCTCAGTTCAAAGCAGATACTTAGGATACAATCTAGCTCAAACATACTAGTGTTTAATCAAATTAATTGTCTCACATCTATTAAAATCAATACAGAGTTTTTCAGAGGTTGTGTAGAAACAATTTCAATAAACAAGTCCATAGCTGGAAGGAAAAAGTGCCCACAAAGGATATATTCACAGATATCTTCCCACTTCCAGTGAGTATCTGGAGTAAGTAAGGCTTGAGTTTCACTGCCCTTTCTCTTTGGGTTTGTGATAGTAGCAAAAGCACTGGTCAATACAGGAGTGTGGTGGGCAAAGCAGCTGCTGAAACCAGGGTCTGTTTGTGGACAATTTGAAAGTATGTAACTGAGATAAATTCAGCAGGTAAATTAGGCAAAGAAATAATTAACACATCAGAGAATAGTGCAAGGGGAAATTCCTGGCAGGGAAGAATCTCTAAAGAACCAGAGGGCCTCACTGTACAGGGTCTCCCCTGTAGATACTTGCTTTTATGGAACCAAGGGTCTCCCACAGGGGAAAAAAAAAATCTTCCTATTGTAGCAGACCTCAAAATAATTCAAACTGTCTGCCAGTAATTAAATCCATTACATTAGCAACAGGTGGTGAAGCTGTAATTTTTTCACATCTGTTATCATTTTCATAAGCCAATATGTATTCATTGCAAGTGCTGTGTAAACCGCAGAGCAGAGAGGGCTGGGGTGATGGCTGTCGTCCAGGCAGCCGCTGTGCTCACTCCTGTAGTCTTCTGAAAGCAGAGCAGAGGGGATATGAGGATACATGCTGGGCAGGAAAGGGTTTGGGCAGGATCCAAAAGGGTGGGAAGGCAGGGGTTTTGATAAGAGGGAAGAGATTTCATAGGTTCTTATTTGGCTGAAATAGGAAAGGAAGAATAAGAAAGAAAAAGGAAAGCAGGTTTGTGTTTGGAGCATTACCCTAACACTTGTTTTGGTTCCCTGCTGTACCATAGACTTCCTGTCCTGGGCTGGAGCATATTTCTTGGTCCTGAATCTCAGCTCAGTCCCCTTAACCTTCAGGAGACGGGATGGTCTTGCCCACCTATCCAGATGTACCTACTTTATTTGGCTTCAATAATTAAAGAGAAAAAGAAAAAGCAATTGATCCTGATTTGCTCTGTTACCAGGTCCTTCAGGACATCAGCCAGTACCTATCAGATGTTTGCCATAACTGAGGCCTTCTCACCAAAATTTGGGGGTTTGATGCAACCAGTACTTTACAATGAAAAAGTGTTTAATGAAGAATGTCATATAGTACTTGCAAGTTGTACAGGTTCAGAAACTGGGAGTTCTAATTGCAGAATGATATACAGATGAGAGGTTGTTCAGAGGTCTTTTGGATCCCTGAATCAGCAACAAATATAATGAACCCGACATTGTCCCATGTTTCAGTCTGAAGCTTGACAAGACCTGAAGCATCTCTCTAAAACACAGTAGTAGTTGATGCCTAATTTGGATATATCTGCACATTCTCTAGTAAACCTATAGTCACTCTTTCTGCTCACGCTGTCTATACAAAATATCATCATTAACCAGACTGCTGAATGTGTAGTATAGAACAGCCAAAGTTGATGTTTAATAAATAATAAAACAGTGTGGTATGCAATTCAAAGACGTGCATTATTATATTGAGCGCAAGACTGGGAATATCAATTTCTCAGTGTGTACAGCTAATTCAGATTTATATTCTGAGTGTGAAGAGAGACATACAAAAGCTTATGTGAAGTACCTACTTCATCCTATTGCAATACTAAGGATACTAACTATTGCATCGGGCTACTGTTTTGTAGTCAGTAAATTACTGTTCACTTAGAGAATCAATCCTTAAAACAGTAGTTTAAACAAAAAGCATATAACAGAAAGTTATTTTTAGAGGAATTTCTTTAGTGGTATACTTGGTCCATGATAATAAATAGATTGCTCTAATTCTTTCAAAGAATCGTCATTTAACTCTATTAAACTTTGAACTAACAAACTGGTGCAGGTTTTTTAATGGTAAGGACTGTCAGTAAGCTCATGTTTCTTTTCTGAGGCCCATTGTGAAGGGCAGAGTTTACCCCACAGCCTCTGGGTGAAGGCAGAGTTCTGGGTGGTAATAGAAATGGGTGCAGACCCAGTCAATCCAGGCATTCTTTCTGTCTTCCTCCTCCTCCACTTCACGTCCTCCATTTTGCTTTCTCTTGAAGGTGGGCTTTGGAGGAGCGTTATACTTGTGGAGGATTGTGAAGACACTACCAGGTCCCCTCTTCTGGATGTGAGAGGCCCCACTGCGTGCAGGCCTCGTTCTCAAAAAATCCCTGTACCTGCTCTGCTCCCCTCCTGCCCAGCTCCTTCAGATACACCAACAGCCTAGTTAACCCCTGCCAGTAGTGCAATCACTAATTCAGCCCAGCCATTCTTGCTCAAAGGCATCTGAGATCTATCCAAGGTCCCCCTGGACACCACCCCAGCTCCTGGTGGGAAGGAGGTATCCAGCAGTGGCTCACATTAATTCATCCGTCAGGGCAGCAGCAGGGCCCCCAGGCAGCCCCCTGCTGTTATTCCAAACAGAAAATGAGCAGGAGAAAGGAAAAACTCTCTGATGTCCCATTCCCTCTATCCCAAAAGCTGGATTACTAGACATTAATTTGTGGGATGATCTTTGCCCACGTGAGGCCAATGTCATGATTCTCAAGTACTGTTCTTCACTGAAATCACTAACTTCAGAGTTGCCTGTGATGACACAGGGAGTCTCCAGCCTTGCAAGGGAATGAGCCAAAGTAGATTCAGTGGTCTTTGGGGAACCATAGCTTATTTGTGAGCCTTAGCAGTGTTATTTGATTATTTGTCTTCAAGGGTTGTGTGGTGAAGGCAGGCTTCCTGGGAAATTATTACATGCTGCTCAGTGATTCACTGACTGTTGGCCACAACACTGTTAGTAACCAATTTATCAGAATCCCTTTGAAATCCTTCCCTCTATTAACATTTCAGCAGTTCCGTTCCTTTGTAAATCCACGGTAGTTGTGTTACTCAGGATGATTGTATGAAAATGGTTTCAAACACAATGATTACATATTGAGCAGATGAGCTGTCTCGGCTTTATGTCACAGCCCCATCTGCCTGTTTTAAATAGGCTTCCTGCATTGTGCCATTTCCCTTCATCGGGTAGGCAGTAAAAATGACTGCTTGCACATAGCATCCTCATTCCATCTGACCTTTCCAGAGTGTTATTCCACTCAGTATACTTCAAAGTTTGTATTTCCTTCTGCAAATATCATTTGAGTCTGATTCCGTTTTGGCAGCAGGTGCCGTTACAACAAAAGCTGTCCCTTCTTTGTCTCCCTACGTTTAGTGTGGAGGCTGAAGTGCGACACATCAGCCAGAGCTGCTGGAGGCTGAGGTAAGCCCAGGGAACAAATTTCAAAGCTGGATCCCACAGGGATCTGAATTATAGTTAAGATGGAAATGTATAGGTCTTGACTGTATGTTCAGCACTGGATGACATATATACTTGAATTTGGACTAGGATCAGATGAAAGGTTAAATTGAATTTGATTTAGACAGTCCTTTTCAGGCATCCATCTGCTGTCAGTTCTTAAAAGGCAAATATTTTCCTTACAGGTTTTATAATTCCTACTATTTACACTAGTTTGGATGAACACTTTGCATTGTAATAGAGCAGCCACAAGGTGTCAATGTAGCGTAGCAGATTTGTAGTAAGGATTTGCTAATACAGCATCATTTGACTGTTAACACAATTAAAACTTGCCTTCTGGTGGGTTACTTGGATAGCTAATTGCAAAAAAATCAGGTCAGGTCGCAACTTTTGTACCTGATTTATTTCATCAAAGTCCTCTTCAGGACACAATCTACAGACTACAAATACTGTAGCACTGTGTTTTAGAAGGAATGGCTGACCAAATGGGATGTTAGACTGGTGGGAGTGAATTAATTTTTGGTAAAGTATGAGAAGTGACCGTAAGCAAAGAATACAACATGCAAATAAATTAACTCCTCACAGCAAGGAGTCAATATATCTAGATGGACTGGTGCATGTGTCCAATTAGAGGAGGCGTAATGACTGGTAAGACAAGAAAAAGATGGAAAAGCAATATTAATGAGTTCCATTTTGTCTCGTTTAGACGCAGATCTTTGTGTGTCATTAAATATAAAGGGAAAAGCTTAAAAAAAAAAAAAAGTCAAAGCAAAAACTGAGTTCTGAATTACAAAGGATGTGGAAGCAATTCAGTTTTGTACCCCAACAGGGGGTTAGGATCTAGGGAAGGAGGGTCTGTTAGAAATGAGAATGAAAGCCTGTTAGGAAAATGACTCCTAGAACTGTGAATCTCTCTCTCTTTGAAGTATGCATTAATGGCTTTGGGCTAAGAATTTTCAAAGGGGTTAAGGACTTAGCTCCTACTGAATGTCAGTGGCATTTGGACACTTCAGTGCCATAGTCTGCTTTGAAAATCTCAGCTTAGAATATTAATTTTAATGTATCTTTTCCACTGTAGTAGGTGGGAGAGGATTCATGACAGAGATGAACAGAGAAGCTGCAAAAGAAAAGTTTCTTTGTACGAGTCTTTCTTTATAAATTATTGTACTTTACTTAATCTACTCAGTCAAGTACAAAAGTATATAATAATAGGTGGCCGAGCAGAGGATATTACATTATGTGACATCCTTCCCTTGTGTTAACTCTGCATTGTGCTTTGCACTAAGTGGAGGGCACTGGCTAGCAGATAATACAGTAAAGAAATCATTGGATATGTTTCTTAAAAGGACAGATGGAAGATGTTTATGCAAAGAACTGATCCTCTCAGATTCTAAACCAGCTGTGACACCAGGCTGTCCTTTGAGAGAGATTTTATTGGGCAACAGATCAGTGTTGGAGGTCAAGAGAGCAACAGCAACAGATGCATCATGTTCTTTGGGTACTCTCTGGAGGCAGGTTGGGACAATAGCTAGAAAAACTGCAAAGTCTGTGGGAATAAAACTCACGTTGTTCTTGTGCTTCTCTTTTGCATTTCGTTTTCTTATCATACATCTTAACAAGAGGAAAGGCACATCAGCAGTACTGGTGTGAGCATGATTAAAATGCTACAGACACTTTTAAGCTCTTCAGAATGAGAGGATTTTGAAAAGATGGGTTTGCAAATTGATAGTGGCAACTCAAAGTGATGGAAAAACCAGCAGAGAAACACCACTGCTGGTCACTTGTCAAATATGTTGGGATCACCTTGCTGTCAGAGACTTGGTCTCATGTTGGTCTTCAAGTGGAGAAGAGAAAATATTCTTGCTCCCCTTTAGTGGTCTAGTGACACTGTGGGTTTTAAATACTCTTTTTCTTTTACCTCTCCTCAAAGGAAAACAATGCTGAGCATTTTCACAGTATCATAGTATCACATATTTCTAGGTTGGAAGAGACCTCAAGATCATCGAGTCCAACCTCCGACCTAACACTAAGTACTCCACTAAACCATATCGCTAAGCTCTACATCTAAACGTCTTTTAAAGACCTCCAGGGATGGTGACTCCACCACCTCCCTGGGCAGCCCGTTCCAATGCTTAATAACCCTTTCGGTAAAGAAGTACTTCCTAACATCCAACCTAAACCTCCCCTGTCGCAACTTTCGCCCATTCCCCCTCGTCCTGTCACCAGGCACGTGGGAGAACAGACCAACCCCACCTCTTTACAGCCTCCTTTAAGGTAACTGTAGAGAGCGATAAGGTCGCCCCTGAGCCTCCTCTTCTCCAGGCTGAACAAGCCCAGCTCCCTCAGCCGCTCCTCGTAAGACTTGTTCTCCAGACCCCTCACCAGCTTGGTCGCCCTTCTCTGGACTCTCTCGAGCACGTCCATGTCCTTCCTGTAGCGAGGGGCCCAAAACTGAACACAGTACTCGAGGTGCGGCCTCACCAGAGCCGAGTACAGGGGCACAATCACTTCCCTAGACCTGCTGGCCACACTGCTTCTTATACAGGCCAGGATGCCGTTGGCCTTCTTGGCCACCTGGGCACACTGCTGGCTCATATTCAGCCGACTATCAACCAGTACTCCCAGGTCCTTCTCGGCCAGGGAGTTTTCCAACCACTCATCTCCCAGCCTGTAGCTCTGCTTGGGGTTGTTGCGCCCCAGGTGCAGGACCCGACACTTGGCCTTGTTGAACTTCATACAGTTGACCTCAGCCCATCGCTCCAGCCTATCCAGATTTTCTTTCTTGGAACAAACTGAACAAAAACTAAGGGGTTTTGTTTTTTGCCTTTTTTTTTTTGTAGATTGTTTTTTGTGTTTATTTTAATTACTGTTGTGCTGAAGACAACATAAAACATAAAAAGGTGTGTTGTAGGAGGATTTGAGGAAAGAAGTGAAATTGACTGGAAGCTCATTTTAGGGCTGGGAGAATGAATGCTGAAAAAACACATGTACCAGAGCTGGGATGTAAAATGTCCCAGTGAGCAAGTCACTTGATTTCTAACAGAAGTTGCTACTTCCACGTTTTTGTCACTACCGTTGGTGTAAAAAGCAAGAGTTTTTTTTTGTTTGTTTGTTTTTTTGTAGAAAATCTCAGGCCCACAGTAACTTATAAAATTGGTTACTGCTACTGAAGTACTTATTCCTAGACAAGAGCCCAAATCAAAGGGTTAGATATGTGCAAATCCAAAATGAGCGTCTTTACAAAACAACAAAATGCCTCTCCTGACAAATGCCCAGGTTTCACCATGTATATTCCAGTCAACCTGTCACCAACCCCAGCTGTGGTATCTGCCTCTGAAAAATGAACACTGCTTTGCAGCAGAGAAAGCACAGAACATATGGCACCACTTGTCTGTGTTTATCCTGGTTTTATCCAGCCTGGACTAGGGAAAACGTTTTGTGAGATGATGAGACTGAAGTTCCTTCTTTTATGCTAAAACTGTCACATGCCCAAACACACAAACTGTGTTACCTCAGCAAGAATCTAGTGGTGTTTCTTAATCATCTATTGTATCCAACCTCATATTTTCCTACCAGCTTGAAGCACGGATAAATTTTTCTCATGTTTATCTACAATAAATATTTATCTTGAAGGATGCTGATCGGTATCCTCCCAGGTCTTCCAGGCCTTCTCAGTATGGTCTTAACGACCCTGTGTGAGCATGTGAGCATTAGTAGGTTTATTACGTCTGTGTCTGGGAGCCATTTCCTGGATAATGATTTGATTTTCTTGGATCTGAACAGAAAGGGAGTTCTCGTCCCACTGTATTTACAGTCTCAGAGATAACACATGGGTCCATACAGCTCTGGCATCACATGGAAGCCTTGAGCCAATATATGATCAGCACAAATGGCAATGATCCTAGTGCATTAGCAAGCCTAACTGCCACCAAATCTCCAGTAGGGAAAGCAAAGCGTTGAGGAAAGATGAGAAGGAAGACATTGTTACAGCTGTGTAGTTTCACTGAGCCCCAATGACTGCATGGAAGGAAAGGGAAAGGACACCTGTGAGAAAACCTAACAGCTAAGTAATCAGAAAGCATACATCCATCAGGTGCTTTAGTGCCTTGATGGATCAGGACCCAGGTCTGTTGCATTGTGGAAGAATGGATTTGCTGTTGAAACAATAGATTGTGAAGTGGGAAACTTCCCAACTTGTGTGTTTCTACTGATACAGATTCTAGTTTTGTGCACTTGGAGATGTACCCTTTAATTATATGACCCTTTAAGGAGGAGTCAGCAATGAGGAAACGATTTCACTTCCACCACAACCAGCCACTCCAGACTTCGAGTCATCCTAGGTTTTCCCTAGCATGGAGTGTTTGTCCTAAGAAAGTGCTCTTTCAAAGCAAGGCACCCACTTTAAATTCAGTAGGCTGCTTTCTTCACAGATTGCAACGTTTTGGAAGTTCAGGCAAACACAGATTAGATGTGGGTGGCGTTATTCACTATATGAATCATATAAGGTGGTTTAGAAGTGCGTTGTCTTCTGCTTCATGTTACCCAAATGGGGACCTTAAGATCAATTCTCAGACTGTCAGCGGCTTTCTTGCAGCACAGCCACTTGTCTGGCTCTGTGTCTGTCCACATCCACAGACAAATTTCCCCAAGAAAGAAGCTGTATATGATTTCTTTCTGTTCATACCCTTCACAGATATTTTTCGACAATACCCAAGTTCCAGCACTGTTTATAGTTTCTTTGTGGAGTTGTCCTTAGAGAGACATGTGAATCTTTGCTGTGGCCAGTGTTGTAAAGCTAACTAAATATACAGCTAGTACTAGGGAGTGGGCATTTACTTTTGTTTGGATCTCAGCACTGCTTTTGACACCAGTGGGTATAGCATGAATTGGCAAGAGCACTGTGAAGGTAACTCAAAGACTTCTTTAATTAGGCTATATTAGGTATAGTTAGCTCGGTTGCTTTCTTCCTGTTGGACTGTGGTTCCTCCAAGGTGTATTCTGAGTACCTACAACGGACCATTCTTTAATCTCCTTGATTAGAAGTGCCATTTTTTCTTCTTTTTATTTCATCTTCCTGCTAAAAACGTATTTATTTTGAGAAACCTGAATCCCCAGCGCCTTGCTGCTGGTATGGTCATTGCTGCCTGCACAGTATGGACCTGAAGCATTAGTATTTGCCCAGTCTCGCAGTTCCTGCCAGTCACACAGCACTGAAGCAGGCAGGGATATAGGCTGAGAGGCTGCTGCAGAAGGGTGTGAGAGCAATGCAACCCACTGGATTCCTTTCTGCCTCCTCTCTGTCCCTATTTACACAGAGAAGTAAAAGAGAGACATGGATTATAACTGCTTTTTTAAGCAATAAGTATATAATATAACACATGCAATACTTTCAAGGAATCTCATTTTGAAATTCTTGCTACGGTTCGGGACAGCTGGTGAAAGCTAGGAAGAAGGTCTCTTTGCAAGTGCTTGTGAAACACAGCACATCCATTGCAATACACTGGTTGTCCCGTAATAACACAGCACTGTGAGCTGAGTGCGTACCACCTTGACCGCATAACCCTAAGGAAAATGACCCAAATTGTTCTTTCTGAAGGCATCATTCAGAACACTGCCAGACCTGGTGTCATCAACCATGAGTCACAAATATGATAATACAATATAAGGTATTGAATAATATTCTCAACTTGTGATTCACTGTGCCATTTAAATGCCACCACTAGCATTCTGAACTCCATTCCAATATATATAAGTTTAGATATCCTTCCAAAATAAGCAAGTGACTTACAGCCGTAAATTCAGTTCACCCGAGCTACTAATAGTGCCCAGAAAGATTATGTTTTACCTCTTCTGGCAAGGACAAGGTAATAAATATTCCAGTATATACTTCCCCCCTCAGATCTCCTCTCTCTTTCACTCTGAGGATGCCAAAAAGAAATTTTTAGCATTTCCAAGGGGGTTAATTCTGTTTCAGGTAAAGAGAGGTAAAGTGACCTTCCAGCTTTAGTTAACCGGTGTGACAGGACTCCATGTCTCGAGGCACAATTTAGGGGTATCATGTTTGTGACAAAGCATATGGGAGATGGCAAGTGATCTCCCTCACATCTGCTCTGAAAGGAAGAAACATCTCCTGAAGAAAAGACAACTCTGGAGGGGATCTGACAGAGCACACTGCACGTGTACATGATCAAAGTGCTACCTTCAACTCCAGGCAGTAAAATACTGTTTGCTGGAAAACAACCTTTGCCCATCAGACACAATGTCTCTTTCAGAGCAATATTTCTAAGTTTTCTGTATTGGTGCACACCAACACACTCTGTCTCCCACTAGGAAAAGTCATTAATGGTTTGGCATTGAATGGATGATCTCTGAGTAAAGTTCAACACCGTTTGGGTCTGTGTTCAATGATAGATAAACTAAAAGTCATGGCTTGTTGCCTCTGCCACTGTCACCAGATGCCATCTGCTGGATAAGCTGCATTTGTATCTATTCTGCGCAGTTCCTGTGAGTTGTGTTGGTTTTATTTAAACTTATTTATTTTCAGTAGACTCTCAGAGCACTGTATGTCCTCAGGACATAGATTTCCACATTGCTATTTCCTCTTTTAAGCAGTCCCAGTAATGATTCCCCATTCCTCAACCTTGTATAAAGATGTGGAGTCTAAGCATTCCACTAATTTGGGCAAGACATTTTGACAGAGGACCCATTTATCAAACAGCAAATAAGCAGTGGGTCCAAATGCTAACTGTGGACACTTGCATCAGAAATGAGGCCACTTGTACATACCAAAATGTAAAAAAAATGAAGATCACTCATACGCCAGAGGAAAAGACACTACAGAGGATCTGAAACTCACATATCTTCAAACGCAATACTCCAGATATGATAGTTGCAGAATTATAAGCATCCTCAACCCTGTTACATTATAGCAATGGTATATTTTTTAGACTTTAAAATAATCTTGAAGGTGTTCTAATATTTACATATAAACTCAGAGTTTTGTTAGCAGAAATCTGAGCAAAACCATGTGGGAGACTGAATGTGAAGTAAAGAAATATTCTTGCTACAGGAGGATTTATTTTTAATTCTGCAACTACTGTTTGTAATCTGTTCTGTGCACCTGCTTACATCACTGCGTTACATTATAAATATCTGCCAGTGAAGTGCACTAGTTGATATAAAAAGCCAAATCCACTGGACGCAAATGTGATTAAAGACTCAAGCTCAAAGCTGCAGTTCCCTTTCTTACAACTGGATCTAAGGTATAATTTCCTTGGCTTTGCAGCAGTTATTCTGAATTTACACATGTGGATGTGAATGGAGAATCAAACACAGCACATATTATGCACAACTTAGGTAAATATAACTAAACAAACCAAACAGACATCTCTAAACACAGTATGAAGATTAATAGAGAGAAATGCTTGAATCAAAGCAAATTTCATTTCAGCCCAGCTGGCACATTTCATGTTATCAAAATACATTAGGCTTCTAATCATTTTAAAACAGGAAGTAAAGATAGAGTGAGATTTTATAGTGCATAATAACAGGGAGAAAACAAATTCATAGATGTCATCATCAAAGCAGCTTAGAAAAAGACACACACTTGGATACATCTGCTTTTGAGCTACTGCAGACACAACTGTCTGTCAGCCCAGGGCTGAAGGGCCGTGGTTGCAGTGTGTCAGCGCAGTAGGTATTGGGCTCATCTCGGATGTTTTGTGAAAAAATGAAGAGAAAATGGAATTGCCAGAAGATCTGTGTAACAGGCGATTTCAGCACGAGACGGATGACTGATCACCACGTCCTGTGCAAGACCTAAATGGAAAGGATCACAGTACACTTTCAAAAAGTTAGCATCAGTACTGAGAGGAATTTGAGGAATACAAAAAGTATCGATAATGAGCTCACCTCAACTGAGTGTAGCTCTGGGAAGCACACCGATGTCAAGCAAAAATGTCATTCAAAATACAGGGTTTGACTGGCATAAAATAGGTGAACCTTAGCAGGATACCCTATTTCACAGGAAAACTCAGTGAAAAGGAAGGGAGATGAAGGCATTTCTTTTTCTGAATAGTGTTCTGAAAAGATACCGTGAGGACAGTAACCTCACAACTGATTTAACAAGAGATGGTGACGTGCGCGAAGGCCCTGGCAAAGCAGACCTCCCCTGGAGCCAAGAGCGGTGCCGCTGCCTGCAGGACCAGGTCGGAAATTGTCCCCACGGCTGGGCAGGGCCGAGAGGAGAGCGTCAGAGAGCTGTGGTAATTAACATAATTACGTTTCCTCACAGGGTGAGTGGGAACTGTCTAGTTGCCTTTCCAGGCATGTTACCTGCAATTAGCTCGCTGGAATGCTGGACTATAAATTACTGTCAGAAGAAGCTTTCTAACGAGCAGCCTCAAAGCGCTGAACCACTGGGGAACAGAGGCTGATTCAGAGTGTCCTTCCGCAGTGCTGACAGATGATATATGTCATCAGAAGAAAAAGAAATTAACACAGGGAAATGTGGGATTACCAACAGGCTTAAACTGAAGTTACACCCATTTTTCAAGTTAGTTATACAACGTTATTCTGTGCTTAAAGTACAGAGTTCCCATTCAATACAAAGACTGTGTACAACTAAAGTCAAGAGGTGAGAGCTGGCAGCGCTGCGTGCTGGTGGCCCATCTCCCCCTGCTGCCCCCTTCTCCATGAAGTACCTGGGCCAGCCCTAATGCAGCCAGCTCCCTTTTCATTAATGGCAGCCTGCACATGCAGGGCTTCATTTCCCACGAGTTAATTAACATCATTTTTTGGAGAAGAAAGTCTAGGGAAAATGTCTTGTGTCGGATTTACATTGTGCATTTTCTTAAATATCATCCTAAATTTATATCTGCATAGCAAGGATAGTTCTTTTTCCTTGTGACTCTCATTTTGAGTGAATGTAACAGGACTTTGGTCAACTTGCATTTAATCTGGAAATTATGCTGTGCCTTCACAAAAGTATTGGGAATATGGCACAATCCCCCAGATCACTATTTTCAATATTTGCAATGTGTGCTGGTGTAAAGTATGCATGTGAAATCCTCAGCTAAACTCTGCTCTCTGGCATCCACCCAATTTTAAGCAGAGGATTAAGCTCAGACTATCAAGACTGAGTTAAGCAAATGCTAACTTGGCTCAGGTGGTGCCCAAGCACAGGCTGTGCAGCAATAAAAACCGTACAAAAAGAAATATAAAATTGCACAGTTTCATGTACAAGTCTGATCCATGCTGTTATGGCTTTTGAAGTTAGAAGCTAGACAGGCAGAATTTCACTTGTCTCTTGTACTTTTAAACATTTCAGTTTTCTTTCTTTTAGATCAGCTACTTCATTGCAAAGAATACATGGATTCAATTACAAATCAGATTTTTTTTTGTACCTCTAACTTGACAGAGCAATTCTCAGTTTCAGCATTGACAAGCTCTTCTGCCTAACAAAATAATTCACTGCAAATGATTTAATATGACCTGAGAGAATATTTTAAGGCTGTAAAAATGGCTTTAAAAATACAGTGTAGCATTCTGTCTCCCAAAAGATTACAACAGGATGTGTTTGACAGCCCTGGCTTATAAAATCATTTTGGTAACAGTTATATGTACAAGAATTGTCAAACATGGTGTTACTAGAGGTCAATTCTCATGTTCTCACTTAATACAAGTGTAAAATATAGGTGACAAATTTCATTGTAGCCTGACAGTTTTAGATGTGCAGTAGATGTAATATCAAAAGTATGTCTTAAGCTAGAAGTGGCATTTTTATCATTTCTCAGCTGAATACACATCCTTCACAATGTTTTGATCTTCTTGTAGCAGAACATGAAAAATGTACACCAGAAAGCTGCCTCACGTTCTAACAAGCTATTTCCTATGAGCCAAACATTTTAAATGCTGCATTCTTTCTTATTTTGAATCACTGCAATGACAGGAACAAGACTCGAGAGAGTTCTGGCAGATTCTAGGACAAAGTTTCAAGAAACTATCAAAGTTCATAGTTTTCCATAGTAGTAGTTTCATTTTATTTTTTCCTTTCTTTCCCTCTTGCATTATATTCTATCCTGTTAAATGCTCATGTGGTTCCAATTTCGTATTCTGATCTAAGCAGCTGGCAGTGATGGGCCCAGTTCTACCTGTACTCATCTTCACGGTGGTACTCCAGTTACCTACAGACCCATGACATCTGCGCAATTCTCAGATAAAACCAATCTGAATAATTGCCCATGTAGTCTTTGAATGCCATTTCTCTGTAAGCTCCCCAGCAACTGTGAAAATATTAGTGCTGAATAGATACCTTCCCTCTGATCCCTTTCCCTTAGCGATCGTGTGACACTAAGGAACACCCCATAGCTGGGAGCGGTGACTGTTGGGCATCCTGCCTGGAAGCTTCAGTAATTCATCCCTACTGCACGTATGATACACGTATATGTACGTGCACACATATTTAAAGATTCCAGAATTCTTGACATAATGAATTATCAACTGTATTCTGAGCAATTATGACTTGGACAATGATGCCTTTTTTGTAGAAGTTTAAAATGGGAGTCAAGGATATAGTATTTATGGGGGCCAGTTAAAGAGAGTTGATATTTACCTTCATAGTTAGATGGAAATAATGTTGGTGCCCAAATTCCATAATCTTTTTGAAAGTTCTGAGGAGACAGAAATGTAAAATCAGTTATGTAGTAATGGTACTCTTTCTTTTATATATATATATATTTTTTTATATTACAGCTATCAGACTGTGAAGAATCCATTATTTTTCTTTTTATGGTGTTTTTGCATCTTTTTTTTTCCCTATAAATGCATTCTTTTGGAACACAAAAGGGAAAGTGTTGATTTTATTAAAATAAAATTATATACCTGCATTTGTACTGAGGGGAAATTATATCAGAAACAGGTTATAATACTGGCTGGTCAGTCAGACCTTTATGGTCCATAAGTGTTTGTGATGGCTCACGGCAGCCCTGAGAAAGGTTACTTTGTACCAGTGATCATTAGGGAGGATTTGAAAACACAGGCTACTAAGTACATTTTTCTCACCTGCCCTGCTGGTGTGGACACTGCAGTTGGGTCAAATTAAAATTCAGTTGCTTTGGAGACAGAGAGACTGAAATGTTGTTATCCACACAGGGAACAGAAAGGACCAAGGATCTATACGTCATATGCCCCGAACAGTCCAAGCTACCTTCCATCTGGCTAATGGAAGTGACACAGGAAAGGACAAGGAAAGGTGTTTCTCTTTAGAAAGAAAAGGTGAATACAGTGAGCATCTTCCAAAGAAACATGGGACTTGATGAAAGCTTTAGTGTGGCAGTGGCAGAGGATTACTGCAGCCTTAATGAAGGTAGTGACTGGAGGCAGCCGCACCTGCACAAGTTTGTGCTGCAAGACACCAGTTATAAATAAATTTACTATCTTCTCTATATTATTGCTAGAGATCATTAAAAATATTCTAGCAATTATTTCAGTCTAAAATCTGGAAAGGATTTTTAAAATTACCTTTATTATCTGTAGTGTCAAGTTGTCCATTAAATTTTTTTTGCTATGTTATTAATTAATTTTAAAATTACTGTCATTTCCACATCCCATTTTCATGTTTAAAAAAAAAAAAAAAAAGTGAATCATAGAAACTTGTCTTTTGTACCATTTAAATGGGGAATTAATACTTACAAGACTGTTTTTCTATTTCCTGGGAAAATATTTACATTCGTTATCTGTTTTTCTCAAAAAAAGTTCCTTGGCCGTTCACCAAGAAATGATGTCACTAAGGTGCGACACCAAGGAGAGTCTTTTTGCCAGCAACCTTCTCCCACATTAGTCACTGCAGCAGCTAAAAACTGTGCTCCTTCCCAGCAACCCCTCTTAGCCATTACTATTAGCTGAAGATTGCTATGTGCACTAGACTAAAAAGTTCATTGTATTTTTCAATGCAAGCATTTCTTTCCTGGTGCTGTGTGGTTGCCAACCTCTCTGCTCTCCCAGGCACTACGGGACTCTGACAATTTCTAATGATGACAAAGTAATTCAGTACTGTCTGTGTTTATTCTTCCAGGAATAAGCTGCTTTAGCAGAAGCACATTTCCAATGTGTGTGACCTTTGCTCTCCTTAATAATTCTTTCTGACAAAATGAAGAGACTGCAGCATTTCTTAATGGGAGCTCTATTAACTGTTGCATCTTCCTGATTATTAAGGAATTGGAAAAAAAAAAATCGTATTTATTTAAACCAGCCTAAAATGCGTTCATTACATAAAATTGCCAAGCAAATCAGAGAAGCCCAACAAGTCTAATCCATTCAAGAGGCAATAGCTAAAAGCTAGAGCTGATTTCACGTGGAGTTGTGGGTGTGAGCTTCTCTTGGCAGAGACACAATCACTAGTACAAGGCTGATACCTCTAGAAGTATTGGCTCCAATCTGTAGGACCACCATGCCTACACAAGGAGGGGAAAAGGTTTTCTTAACATTATGTTTCTATTTCTGAACCTCCAGGGCTGAGCAGTTCATTACTGATGTGGTATAGAATAGCCCCAGGACAGTTCTGCCTTGCTATGGTCTTCTAGAAGTTAAGAGCATCCAAGAACAACTGAAGAACCAAGTATTAACTACTATTAACTGCACAATAAAGCTGGATGAAAATGTAGACCAAAAATGTTATACTACTGCGTGATACATGTTAGCGAATAATGACTTTTTAGGAAAGACCACCCATCCCTTGTTAAGACACACGCTGGTTAGGCTTTCACATGTCCACCTTTGCCACAGTAGGACAAGAATACAGACGCTGTCACCACTACTTAGGGCAGCTTCCCTGATCTGCAGAGTGGAGGTTCAGTCCCATTCCCCAAAGGCTTCTGTCATCATTCTGAAAGGTTTTGTTTTAAATCTCTATACTAAAAACTGAAATACTGAAAAAATATATTAGTTTTCTTATTTCTACATTTTCTAATTCAGTGAGTGTGTCCTTCCACTATTTTTAATGGAGCATAGGCTGAAATGACTGACTCTCATCTGTTTATTCACCCAAGCAGCAGCAGCATTCATTCTTTGGGCATGAATACAGCCTCCTGCACTAAAGCAATGGATTTCTTTTGCTCTGCATCAAAGAGGAGGTTCATATGTATTCAGATTCATGTTTATTTATTTATTCAGGCAAATGACTGGTACAATTAACTGACATGATCAAATGAAGAGCTGGAGCTTGCAAAGCACTCCTTAGCTAAGAAGAGCCCACATTTGTGTTTAAACTGCAGGTTATAAATAGTTCTTCAAGCAATAGTTTTTAAACAGTGCTACTGAAAATATTGACCTGAGCACATTTCTGACTTTTAGGGAAGCCTTGGCTGAGAGCCCAAAATTCTTTAGCCTGCCTGTTTCGTAAAACATTATGAAAAGACTTCAATGGAAAAGCAGCTTTAAGTTTGAAGGCATATGTATTGAGTTGCGAGCGGAACTTTCTTGTGTAGATTTATCACTAATTACTATCCGAGTATTAGGTTATGGAACAAAAAGAGGGAGAAAAAAACATACAAATCCTGTTTAAAGAAACATGGGTTAATAGTAAAAATAATGTCTACGCTTTGGTTACACAAGCAAGCTATTTTAATTGTTGCTATTGGAAGAGAAGCATCAGCATACTGCATCTTAAATCATCTAGAAAAATGTATTCCTTGGCTTTTTGTCATTGAATGAAATGTTTTACAAAACAGAGAAAACAGTTCTACTTCCTTATATGTTTTTAGTATGTCTTCAAGGCATTGCTATTTATTTTGCAAGGTCACAATAACTGTGTGTAATTCATTTCACTGCATATTTGAAATATGGGCCAGCAGCTATCAATTAAAGTGACTGATTGAGTAAAGTGCATAGTACTTTTGCCTGTTGTAGGCTACAGTCACTGGTATTTCAAAACCATTTCCTTTTACATCAGTTCTCTGCTTGGCTAGTTTGCCTAACTTTAGCTTTAGAGGCGGTAGACTTGGAACAAATTCAAAAATGTTTAAAAAAAAAATGTCCAGATTAAAAAGTAACAGTTGAGTAAGAATGATTATAGAACAAATAATGAAAACAACTGAAAGCTAAAATTTCACACTGTGATTTTCTCTAATTGCCAACTAGCATGGGCTAAGAGGATTTTTCAGCAATCTCAGTGATCTCCAGGCTCTTAATATCTGAGTATTGTCTTGATGGCTGCATATTGAAAAATGGGTTTAGTTCTTTGGCCAGGTTGTGTGTACACTGGAGAACTACTGAGCTGATTTTTAATGGAAGAAGACAGGGAAGATCACGTAGTCTTCATTCTGCAAGTTTTGTACATTTTGTCTTGCTGTGATTGCCATCACAGATTTATTCAGATTGCTACCCCGTTATATTTTTCCATCCAAAGCTGCATGCTGGTTACTCTGTTCAGGTTCATTAGCTCAGAATTATAACTAACAGAGGATAAGGAGTTGCTCTGGAGACACTGACTTGTTTGGGCTTTTCCAGAAAAGCAGTCTCAGCACAATTTTATAGTGCACATTTGGCAGATGTGGTCATTGCCTACACTGTAGCAAGTTCCCCTTTCACATCCTCTAATGAAGATGGTATGAATCATCCTTAGAAGACCTGTTTCCGTGTCTCTTCCCCATCTCTGCCAGCAGCCTCCCCCACTCCTTATAGTATCTGGCAAGGTCATAAAATTCTGTGGAGTATGTATATGTGTTTAGATGTATAGGGAATGCATCATGGTCATGTGTTAATGCTACCATCCTGTATTTTGACTGGGATAACAGCAGCCCACATCTGCCCTAGAGCCACCAACAGGTGCGTGAAGCTGGTCCTGGACTTGATGTCCTAAGAGACGTTGCCTATATTAATGACCAATCATTGTGTTGCTGCAGATTGTTAAACCTTAGGGACCGTATGTCCTATTCATGCTGATAGGACTGGATTGTATATCACACTCAAACTAGCTGCTTGAGCTAGCATTGTCCTGATCACAGATGCAATAGGCCTGTTCCAGAGTCACAGTCTCCTTGTATGCATCTGTTCAGACACTGTATTTTAATGCACATGCCCTGTGAATAGATAAAACAATAGACCACATTTGAAATATATATATATTTTTATTTTTGTGTGTGTGAGTGTGATAAAATAGGCTTACATTACTAGCTACACCAGGCTATAGTCAATACCTGGCAACTCCTTTTCTGTCACTGTAGTGGGGAACCAGCACGGGGACTGAGCTGGATGAACTGAGAAGCTGTACTGATGTAGATCCATTAGCTTCTTGAATAACAGCCTCGCACCAGTCCTGCCTTCTCCTGAGAAATTCAGCCCAGCGAGGATGTTTGAAAAGTGCATCCAGTGTAAAGCTAATTTTAGAACTTCTGTGGTTTAACCTCTGCTAGCCAGTGTAATAACTAACTGTGCTATCATTTATGCTGAACATTTAATTAAAAGCAATTTCATTATTTACTCGAGTGGTTTGGACCATGAAGGAGGTGATGTGCCAGCATTCCTGCAGTGATACTTCAAGCTGCTTGGAAGCTGCTGGCCCCATCCTCCAGTTCCACAAAGCAGGCTGATCAGCAAGGTGTTAGAGGAAAATCCCCCCATCTGGCTTGTGCAGTTCGTGGGTAAAAGATTGCCAAACATCCTGAATATGTAAAGAAACAGAAGAGATGGCAGGAAACATCCAGGAACAGCCAGATGCTGCAAATTCCATATTTTAGTGTGAGTATAATACACAAAGAAAGAAGCCAACTGACAGGAATAGAGAGATGGAAGGGAGATGAAAGGGAGCCAGCAAAAAGTACAGGGCAATAAAACCATACCAAAAGCAGGACTAGCTTGTTCCAAAAGATAAACAGTCTGCTCAAAAGCAGAGCTACACAAATGCCAGAAGGTATAGAAAGTATCTGTGTGTAGCTAGAGGTATTAATCCCTGCATCATAGAGTCAAAAGGGATTTTGAAGTTTGCATCAGTTTTGTGTAGAGGCTTGTAGCATCTGCTCAGTACATGGCTAAATAAGTATTCACATGTCATTTAAAAATAATTTTACTCTCTTTGGGAGTCTCTGCCCTGTATTATTATATGAATGTACAACAGCTGACACTGTGATCTTTTGGAAGAGTGTTTCTTTGACAGTTCCTAATGGCATGTTTATTGTGCATTTAGATATTTTCATGATTCAAAAAGATTTTCTCTATGATGTTGGATTTATAGATTGGCAAAAAAAGTATGTAGCAAAAGAAGTCTGAAAAAAAAGTCCAGAATAACCTGCAGACTTTAAGGTAATGCAACTTATCAAACAAAAATATTTATTTTAAATGTGTCACAAAAGAAAGCTGCTGAGAATTTATTTTTCAGATTTTGTTCTTCTATTAACTCAAAGAGAACTGAATTTCTCTGGAAAATCTGTACACCTTTCACAGGCTACATGATTTTCTGGAATGTGGGCCTACTGTTTATTTTCAAAAAAAAATAAATAATAATGTTGAGCACTCACAGCTGATTTCAGTGAGAGAGAGGAATACCCTACACCTCTGAAACTCAAGCTAAAGCTGATGACAACTCTATTAGCACCTGTGGGAAGCAATAGCTATGGCTATGAAGACCAAAGCAATTAGTGGTGAGGACCTAACACCATGGTTTACACATCTCAGGGGTCTTCAAGTTAACTTCAGCCTAGTCCCATGGGCTGTGTGCTGATTAGCTCCTAGAGCATGTGAGGTGTCCTCCTGGAGCTGCCTGCTGTGTTATCCGTTTGTAAAAGGAACCCAGGCTGGGCACTGCGAGACCAGTGAACAGGGAGAACCAGCACACGGTAGGCCGTGGGTTCAGAAAACCAGCTTCAAAAGCACAGTTTTTCTCAACTGACTTATTCTTGTTGATGCATCTAATACTGCTGAGAAGTTGTCTTGAAGGTAAAACTGAGATTTTTCAAACTTTTCAGAACTTGAAATGAGCTTGCCTTGGACCTTCTGGTTTGTGTTTAGATGTGTCAACCTGGCCTCTCATCTTCACTCCTCAATCTCTTGTGTCCCAGTGGCTCCAGCAAGAATTGATACTCAGTACCTTGCAAAACCTGTCGCTGTGCTTGGGGAGAAGATGATGCAGTACCGTAATACCCTTAACGTTTCATAAATGGTAACAGCAGACTGTGCTAGGGAATCAGCACATGTTTATAATGCTTTTCCTTAGTATAACATTTAAACTGAGAGTTGCTACAGAAAGCACTGCAGGACTGGTGATTGTGCAGTATTCTGGTGAATTTGTGTAGAGGGATCAAATGAGGGAAAGATACCCATGTTTTTCTGTAAACTGCTTGCTGAGCAGAACAACATTCCAGAGACACAGCTGTAAGAAGAAAAGCAAAGGCTGCATTCTTCCCCTCACTAGAAGCACCGTTAGTGTGGGATTAGAGCAGGGGAAAATCTACACAATCAGATACTTGAATATTCCCATATAAAGCCAAAAAAATAGTCTTTTTACAACACGGAGGAAGATTTCCTGACAAGCATGATTCCGTCATCTCAAACTTGTTTGAAGTGATAAGATTCATGCCATAAAGATGAAAAAGGGTGATAAAAGCAGTTGCTCACTAAGACAGCCAGTAGTGGAATTGTGAACCGAGGCAGAGAATGACTTCTGCCATAGTCCCTCACTGCTCCCTGTGGCCTTTAGTCAAGCATGGCCCAGCCAGGCCAGAGTATCTGCAAGAGACAGCAGTGAGAACCAGACCCAGCCCAAGCTGAGGAGCCTTGTGGGTTATAGCGTAGTGTCGGCCGTCTTAGCACGTAGCTGTTGTTCCTTGTTGGCCTGGGAACGGTAAATCACTACTCAGCTCCACATTTGTTCCTCAACACTTTCCAAGGCTAGCCTGAAAAAACATCTATCAGCAGTTTCCAGAAAGCCTCCTAAATGAGGCTCCTAGCCTCTGCCCCGGCTGAGACGAACACAAGCTGGAGTTCTTCTAAGAACAGCAGAGGTGTTCGAACAGCAATGCAGAGGAGACTTATGAACAATAAAACGCCCTTTATTTCACCCCTGTATCAAGGCACCCCAGTCTCTGATCTGCAGCAGTTCTTCTTTGCAGCAAGACTCACAGAAGAGCAGCTTTTGGTCCATGCAGACTTGCAGTCCTATACAGTTTTGTTCCCTGGTTGCACCCAGAAATAATGGCCAAGATGAAAAGTACCCCTGCAGTGGTGTAACCTCCATAACTCAACAACTGAGAAGCTAACAATGAACAGAAAAGCAGAGAAATAAATTGTGTAGCTAAACAGCTTCCTTACACAAGCAGTTGGGTGAAGGATCAACTTCCCCCATCTGCAGTGGATCCTGCATTTTCACTGGGTTAATTGGGAAGAGGCTTGCTGGCACACATGCCATGCCATACACTGGCAACATGTGGACATCCAAGCTATTAAAGGGAATTCTCAAGCAGAGAAATCAACCGCTTCAGGCTGTTGGGACTGGTCACATTTTGAGTACATACTGCTTTAAAATGTGAACAGTACAAGAGAGATTTATTGTCACAGGAAACTCAGACTCCACATTTCTTTCATTAAGTAACTTATTTTGTCATTATTTGTAGCTAACAAAACAAGTGAGCATCAAGTTAAGTGACTTCTGAGCCAAAAAATTGCACTTTGGTACTTTTTCTCTTTCTTTCCTTTTTTTTTTTTTTTTTTTTTTTTTTTTTTAATAGTCTGGAAACATCCAGTGAAAAACAACTATTTGTCAGTCCAGCATCTTCTGAAGAAGACCCCTTTCCTGAGTACGCCGAGTACGCCAAATAGTCTAACACAGTGAGGGTCTGATGAGTCCTAAAAGAACAGAATGTCTTGTTCATTTACATACAGTAAACACATGTTTCATCCAAACGCAATTGTGAAATAGTTTTGAAATTTTTCTTTCATTGCAGTTTTGAGACTGCTGGCTAGCAAGAGTCCCAGAAGGTTGTATTGTCTCTTGTTTACATGGGAGAATAAAAAAAAAAAAAAAAAAAAAGAGTTCCAGAAAGATCTTTTGTCTTTTGTTTCCTGAGCATTTTATTTCTGTTGAAGTACTATTTCTAATATTAAGCCTCAGACACCTTCTGGATCCATCCAATATAAACTCACGCTTTGAAGGAAGACAGCTAGTTTGGCATACATACTGATTGTCTTTATCACCACAGTCTAGATAAAATTTAGAAGCTGGAAACAGTTCTGTCTAGCAGTCATAATTCTGTCTGCATTTATCTGGCACCATGTTCCCTTGCTCTTTCTTTTGATTCATTCTGCATTTTCTTCTCCAAATATTTTCTTTGACTGAGTACCTATAGTACGAATGCCTGGCATGCTGAGTAATTCTAATTCTGGTCACTCATGGGAGTAGGTGTTGAGGCTGTCCAATACTTTTCAGCATCAAGTCCAAAAGACAGAACTGGTACAGATTGTAAAACCATCATAGCAACAGCAATCCAATCCTCTATGAAAAGCTGTCTCGAAGAAAACTCCCTGCTAAAATCTGTGTATGGCAGGGAGAAAGGCTCAAAGTTTTCCTTGGACAGATACTGCAGAGCAGTCCAGATAAAGCAAGCCCAAAAGGGAAAAAATAATAATAATATCAGAGCTGAATGGACTCAGTATTAGGCTTTTACTTTGAAACCAGAGTTTAATTCTGAAATAGCTATAAGTGTAACAAGCTTGGTGGTCTCTCCTCGGTCCCTGGCGGTTAGGGGAATCCACAGCACAAAACCACCACACAGCATCTGACACAATTGGCAGTCATGGTGTAAGAGAGGCCCCGGACTGATCCTTCACAGCTGCAGCGCATCTTCACCGTGACAGAATAGCAAAGAAAGATGTGTGCTCTGATCAAACGGACTTGGCGTGTGGAAAACCAGCTCGGTCCACACCAAGTAAATGTAATGGCTGACCCAGCATCAGCTCAAACAGCTCTCACAGTCTTTAACATTACCATTCCTCAATGAACTGCCTTGGTGAGCATCTGTATGTTTTCAGAAATTCCATAATAACCTATGGAGAGTGATAAATACAGCAAGTGTACTGGCCTCACACAGGAACTGCTCGGACAGAGGCTGAGTCTCGTGCACCCTTCAAACTGTATTACAGCATGAGTAGAGCTAAACTGGGACGGAGGCAGGAAAGGACAACAGCAGAAGGAGATGCAGCCAGGAGCTGCATTCTTCATCTTCACGACTGATACTTTGCAATTTTTGTAATGGGTTTCAGTGATGAGCTTAAAGAGATCTGTTAATGAATTACTTGAGTCACAAAATGTTCTTGTGGCATAGAAGGATTAAACTGATCTACAAGCGAGTAAACTTGGAGGCTGGGAGAAAGCCCACGAGCCAGCCAAATGTGCAGCCCATCAGGGAGCAGTGGGGACACCTGGAGGTGTGGGATAGCTCCCAGCCCGCGATGCCCACTGCAGGGCACACACACTGCAGGGCCACCAGGAGAAGGCTTCCCTCTTCCCTTCCACACCTCTTCTGCTCATCTGTTCCCCTCAGGTCATGTGAAGTTCCAGCTTTTTGTTTTGATTAGTTGTAAAACAGAATAAGTTAAGCTTACTACCACTGAGTGTAGTGAAAGTGGCACAAAACCTTAAGTTGTCCATCAATGACCCCTTAAATATGTGGATGGTATAAGAGAAAATCTAACCCAGTCTAGCTCAATGGCCACACCAGACAGTTATCAAAGTCAGCAATCATCAAAATCTAATAGTGGAATACTGGTTATCAGGAAAAATAAACCATTTTATGATTTGCCTTTATCACAAGAATATGTCTTATAAAATAGGCACCAAACGTCATTTGTTTCTACTTAAATTGTACGCTGTGTGCTTCCTTTTTCTGAATAAAATGTCCATTAAATATTTATGGAATGGCATGAGTCAGAGGAAGTTTACACAAGATTCATGTGCAGTGTGCAGTAAAGCACTATTGTTTTAAAGTCACCAGCTTGGGAAGGCTATCAGCCCTTTAAGAATGACGTGGAAAGCCACGAAGAAAAAAAAAAAAAAAAGAAAAAAAGATTTTAGCCATGACTTGCCCTCTGTATCTGCTCAGAGTAATTGCACAACTGAAGTTTTTTATTCTGTGAGCAATCAGGAACCACAGAAATGTGGGTGAAAGCAATAGCTTAATGCTATTCAATTATGGTGTATGCACAGTCATTGAAGGATCAGCTCTGAAAATTCTTCTAATCGTTCAAGGCAACTGGGAGCCAAGGAACTGGGAGCCAAGGGAACGAAAGAGGAACAGACAGAATTTTTCAGCACTTAATCTGAATGCGCAGGTCCTCACAGAAGAAGAGCAATTTAAACATCTGTTACTCTGTGCTACAGTTTCCATCTTAAGAGATCAGCGTCATAAATTTCTTCAGGAATGGAGTCTGTGTTGTCACTCAGTAGTTGGTTTGAGCCATAGATAATCAGTCTAAATCAGTGCTGTAAGCATCACTTAGTTCTAATTCAGATAGAAATAATGCAGCTCAAGTATAATTTGATTTACAGCTGACAGTCACCTTGGGAAGTGCCTTCTAGAAGAAGGCATTTCAGAAAGTCCTTGAGGGAGTACTGGGGATAAACATATGCTGAGAGTATTGCAAGGGAATTCCTATTGGTAAGAGGTAGTAAGGTCAAAGCAAAAAATGGTGGGGTTTTGTTGGTTGGTTGTTTTTTGGGTTGTTTGTTTTGTTTAGTTTTGTAGAAAGACTCTCAATTCAGAGGCTGCACATGGAGAAACTAGTATGACCACGTAGTAACTCCCTAGCAGTTTAGTTGTATGAAACTGACCCTATTACTGATAAAAATGTAGTTTGAAGACAATGGCTACTATTTACATCTTCTCCATAGCCAAGAAGCCACGTGGCCAGAGGGACAGCTGCTTCACTGTCACCCCCCTGGGGGCCGATGGAGCTGCTGTCTGCGCACTTTTTTTTAAGTCTGTGTTAAATATCTAACTTCACTTGAAATGACCTTTCACAGATGACCTTTAGGCCCTAAATTTGAAAAGATTATCAAAGGAAAAAAAATTCTAAGGAAAAAAATGCTGAGAATTGTTTAAAACGTCTCTTGCTTTATCTTTCAGACAATACCCCTGCGCTAACATTGTTTATCTGCTTTGCTGAACCACGGACTCACCAGCAATGCGGCAATTCAGCAGCAAGTTCATTTCTGCCTTCCTTAAAGATGGGGTTTTTTGAGCTTAGCAGGGCAGAAATAGAGCCTCATTCTACTTCAGGAGCAAACCAGAAAAGGCCGCTCATTTCACATGCATCAGATGCAGGCTGGTTTTGACTGACACTATTAATATTGTGCAGATCTAGGCATTTTGTCTCCCCTGTTGGGAGTATTACAGATGTACCACTGGATGATTTCTAACAGCTACTTTAGCTTAGCTCTCTGGTTAATTGTAGCACATGATCAAAAAGTGGGGGGGGGGGGGGGAGTTAAAACTAAATCAAGAGCACACCACAATATGACAGCAAATCTTGGACATACCTTACCTTCTCTGTACCATGTGGGAATACCTTAACCATAAAGGGTATCTGACACAAGTTTTGTATGTTGAAGCCAAAGATGGGTGACCTAGGAGGTACTGAAATGAAGGATGCATTATATCGATTCTGATTGCTCATGTCCACCCAACAAAATATCTGCTTATGCCTTAATTTTAACACTTTTAATTTCTTATCATATGCAAAAGAAAGCACTGAGCAGGCAGTCCTTGCAAGTCCCATTCCATAGAGCTATCCCAGCCAGGAACCAGCATTATCATGCTCACATTCGCCCAAGCCCAAATCTCCCCAAGTGACCCCTGGGACAAACTTACACTACCCTGTTATATATAGAAATGTTAGTTCCTTCCCTTTTAAGCTTATTTATTTATGTATTTATTTTTAAATAACCAACCCTGTCCAGTCCCCATGGGGATGTAACTCAGGGGCAGCTACATCTCACTGCTGAGAGCCATGTAGTATTTTGGGTGCTGGAACCAGGGGGAGAGCAGCCAGGATGGGGGCTGATTGCTCCATGTGCTCTGCCTCAGGTCATGGGAGGTGATCAGGGAGCAGAGGGAAGGAGGCAGCTTTGGCCTGATCTAGTAGCTTGCCTGTGTTAGAGAATCAATCAAAACTCTTTATATAAAGGAGCTGAGGAGATGGAGGATTGTGTTTCTTGATTCTTGATGCTTGTGTTTCTGGGGTTCAATACCTACAAATACTCTGGTGATTTATTACAGAAGCCTCCAAATTCTCAAGTTGTTTAAGGTTTTGCGTGTTTTCCTCTTACTCATGTTGCCTTTTCTGTCTGACGTTCTGTTTTTCAGTATTTCTGTTACAGCGTTCCAGACATCGCCCAGAAATTGTAGTGTCTCACTCAGGAGTTATGTAAGAGTTGCACTAGATATTCCTGATATTTCCCACTGTTTACGAAGCAGACTTGTTTTCTCTTAATGTTTTCCAGTATACAACTGTCAGTTTACAAATGAGCACTGGCTGAGTCATTCGTGCCGAGCCATCTTCTTTCCACTCATTGTTTCCTTGTCCCAGATGACAGGGAGCACACGGCAAGAACAATAAATAATACCAGAAAGGGTGGATAATCTCCTCTTGTAAAAGGATGTTGTTTTGACTTGATGGAAAAGGTTATGAGGGTTTTGCAACGCTAATGATGAGTCTTATAATCTAGAAGTGTTGATGCTGGATTTTTTTTCCCTTTTGCTGTTTATTTTTCTTGAAATTTCCAATGCTTTATTACTAGGAGTTAAATCTTTCACCACAGTAAACTAACATGGGCTTCCCTAACTTTATACTGAATTACATGTGCTGAGGCTCTGTATCTGCAGCTTTGTATTTCAAAGGGGTGCCAGGACTTAGCAAAGTTTAAAACTGGCAAAAAGCTATTTTGGTTTTGCTTCCTGCTTCCTAACCTCAAGGTGTGATAAAGCCTACTCATACATTAGAACGTTATTTTTCTAAATCTCATGGTTTTAGTTGGATAAGCAGGCAATCAATCTGACTGGATACTGACTAGTGAAGTCCCATCATTGCAGCATCAATGTCGATGGCAAGAATGGTAACCCGTAAGGGTTAGTAGAAATCTGGACTTGATAAACATTTTTATATGAGACTTGTAAGGCTTAAAAATCTGTGTGAGCTCCTCAGCAGTGCTAGATGAAAGCCCTCCATGCAAAACACCTCCTGTATTAGCAGGAAAGATTTTGAAACATAGCAGTATTACCCCTCCCATGGCCTGTGGTACTATCCAGAGGCTCCTGGACAGGTGTGAGCCCCATGTCCACCCATAACATCTCACAGGGCTGATGGGAGGCTGCTCAGTGAGACACAAATCCGTGTTTTGCAGCAGCAGGGGCACGGTGTGCAGGAAGGGCAGCTGGGAGGAACGAGGCAAGGGGCTGAGAAGGGGCTGGCAGAGGGTGGGTGCTGCTGGGCAGGTGGATGTGGCTGCGGTCACCCCGGGTGAGGATGGCTCCCACAGGGTTACATCCCTCAGCACACCCCTTGCCAGTCCTGGCACAGCCCCTTTATAATGCATGTGCTTGGAAAAGGGGCCAGGTGACACACAGGGGAAGAAATGCAGGTTATGTGGAGTATTCTCTTTGTGTCAGTATTTCCTAGCACATGCTATTAAGGCAAGTGGATCTGTTTCTCACATATCACAGCTCTCCCTCTAAAAGTTTGAAGTGATGAACAATAATATTCTTATGCAATGCTTTTACAGGCTGTGAAAGAAGCTTCAGTCCAAAAAGTCAGCGTGTTAATCTGCTTTCAGGGAGCTCTCCTCTCAATTCTTGTGCATCTCTAATAGGCATAGTGATGATGCAGTACCAAAAACACTACTCTGCCCTTTTGGCGATGGATGTTAACAGTCATAAATAATCACTGACTCCATGCTAAGTAAGAGGAGCTTATTCCTTTGCAGTCCCGATAATATGTCACACCATGATCCATCACTGTGTCTCATGAAAATGAATTGGTCTTTTATCTTTTCATTCCTGCACATTAACAGCCATTTGCATTTTCCTCCGATGAATTTTATAAAATGTTCAGTGACAGATTCTTTACAGAAATGGCTTCAGATTTTCCAGGGCACAATGGAGGAGGACAGATGTCACACAGAGGGCTTCACTCGCTCTGTGATGCCTTCTGGCTTGCAGAGAACTGAAAATGTTTTTATTCTAAAGGCTCTGCTTTGAAAGGGCTGTTTCACCTCCTGAGTTGCTAGTGAAATAACTACACTTATGCCAAATTGAGACACACTAAAAAGTGACATGGAACAGCTGTGTTTGACATTATGGCTTCCACTTACAAAAGGGTTTCCTTCTCAATGCCTAGGAATTTGCATAGAATAAACAAAGTTGTGATTTCGCATGTTTGAGAGCTCCAGCATCCTTGCCTGATACACATTTTCTCACAGTCTGCTCAGAGCCTGCACCTAAATCCTAGATAGAAATATATATAGCAATTAATGTTATTCTCTCAATATTTGTTTCTAAGCTGGTGGCCAAACATTTGAACATAAATGAAAACAGTCCAGGCTCACTGAACATTCACTCCACCTGACTGCTCTGTTTAGTTAGCATTTGGTTTTGTTTTGGTTCATTTTCAAGAACCTTTGGATGACTTAATATGATTTTTTTATTATTATTATTTAATCAGAAGAAATAAACTAGCTCCAGATTAGATTTGCACAAATGTAACAGTATTAATGAAGTGTTTCCTTCTACTGTGACAAAAGTGAGCTCGGCGTCATGCTCAGCACTTTCCAAGTCATACAGAACTGCCGTAGGGAGGGAAAGGAACCTGCACTCTGAGCCCTGTGCCATTAACAGCATTGCATAAGGAGCCCTTTGCATAACCAAACAGTGCTTTGGGTCACTTCAGTGTCATATCCAGTTGACTAACTTCACTTTTCCTTACACAGACACTTCATTCTCTTCTCTTTTGTATCTAAGCGGGACTGTTAAATGGGACATTTTATCGCAGAAATGATTTGAAAAAGACCTTTAGTGTTTTGTTATCTATTTTACATATCCCTCACATCATTACTGACCATTTTTATGCTGCTTCAAATTATTTCCCCTCACACATGTCCAGAACTTCCTGTGAACTTTTGGTTTCTGAGCCCATCAGTGACACACACGACTGAAACACCCTGGACACTTCCATCCCATAGAATCAGCCTTAGTCTGCTGCACGCAGTTTCTGGAAGGTGAGTAAATTGCACTACCTAGTCTTTTCTCACAATTCATGTTGTAGTTTTCATTGAGGCCCAGCCTTCACTCCAGCACTGCCACCTTGTAACGATCCGTTTTTCCATTATTCCCAAACAGAAGCAACAGCAACGTTTGAGTGTAGTGTTAGGTAGTATATCAGGCGATGAAAAATCGGGCCTGTGCTGATCACTTCTGTCTCAGTGTTAGCAGTATGTCTACACTTTTATGGCTTCACCTAACACCAGATTGTTTGTACTGAGATGTGGTCAGAGTGTCTGTTAGAGATCCACTAGGACTTCAGCTGAAATGATGCCAGCTCTGCCCTGTTCTCAGGTATTTTGGCCTCCACAGTTGTAGAAGAGGAGACAGGAATTGCTTTCATGTTTTCTGACCTGCGTTCCAGCTGTTGGGAAGATGGGAGCTGTGAGCCAGCATTGGGCACCGGTTGCTTAGGAGTAGTCAGGATCTCTAATTCACTTGGATTAAATGGGGGCTTGGATTACGTGACTGTCGTGTGGGCACTCACTGCAGTTTATCATCCATAACTGAATTTGTGATTTCATGTTGAATGGCTTTCAACTTAGTTTTCTCGTTAACACCTATGAACTCATTCACTGATGATTACCAGTGTTTCCTGGCTCCTTGCTAGCTTTGGAGAATATGAAGTAGTTCAGTCTAATGAAGCAGAGACTTTTAGCTGGAAAAATTATGCTACTCTTTTTGCATTGGGTTATTCTTCCCTTTAACTGCTTTCTTAAAGATGGTCTGCAGAGTGAGAAGCGTTAACCCGAGATCTGGCAGAGAAGGCAGCACATATAACCTATGTCTTCCTTAGAAAAAGTCTCATTGGGGGTTAGAAATCAAAGCTGAACATCTAGTCAGCGTAGTGGGCAGACCCCACCTCCACACTATTCCGTGTATTAAGCCCATGTGGAGTGCTCTATTTGATATATAAAAAATGGAAGCCTTTTTCAAGTTCTGAACCTGATCTGTAAATCTGTGGCCAAGCATCTTTCTTTTACAAATGGGTGAAATTTTGCCTGAAAGTTGTTGGATTCACTTCATAATCAAGTTGTTTTCATTTAAGATATCTTTGTGTGTTGAAAACCTTGTCTGAAGGTTATTTCATTGTGTTCTCCCTGATCAAATACTATTCACAATAGAGCAGATGTCATGACCCAGTAATTCTATTTAATGAAATTCAGTGTCTTTTGACTAGTTAGCAAAGGGAGGTACCATTCAAACTATTATCAGACCTTAGGATTCAACTTGTGACTAATATTAAATCAGAAATGACTCTTGCTGTTTTCCTTCTCTTCACCCTGAGTGAACGTTAAATTAATTAATAGCTCTAGACATCATCAAAGTCCTGAGAATCTGCACACACACTATAATAGAAGCAAAAAAAAACACATTTCTGATGGGTACATTTAATTCACCTCATAAGACATTCTGCTAATTTCCTTATCTCTTGAACTATCTCAGGCTGATAGTGTTGCACATTTATCACCCCAAAATAATTAATTCTTATCAAAACCCACCATGCTTCTTTTTCTCGACCATAACAAGCTGTTGCTTAGGACACACAGTTTGTCTTTGATATCAGAAACATGAAAATATCAGAAAAGGAGGCTCTAGCTCCATACATGTAATTTAAGCAACACCCAAATCTTGGTATCTGGCTACCTACAGGAATCTATGATCTTGAGTTTCCAGACATGGGAACAGTAATGTGCCTCACAACATGATCCACAAAAAGCAGTACCCTATATCAGCCTGTTTGGAGTAACAAAGGAAGCATCTGGATAGGACCTACATCCAGTCCAGAGAGAAACATGGACTTTGTGCAGGACCCGCAGCTACCAAACCACGCCAAGATATGCGAGATGAGTCAGGCGTTTCCCAGGGGAATAACTTCAGCTTGTGCATTTGTCAAAGAGCTGGGATGGCAAAGCTGCTTGCTGTGGTTTGTGCAGGGCAAGCCTGACAATACTGGGAAAAGGGGAGCAGCTTCAACAGAATAAGGGGTACTGCAGAATAACTTGTACGGAGCCAGTCTTCTCTTGAGGTTTCTCCCCTTTTCCCAACGTTAAATATTCATTAATCTCTGGAGAAAAATACACCCAACAGATGAGCAGTTGTGCCCTCCGCATGGTGGGAGATGGGAGAAGGTGCCTCCTCAGCAGGGTATTCACAGGACTTGAGTAATCCTATGCCCAGTCAACAGGAGAGATTAAGATGCCCAGACATTTTTTTTGATGGAAATTTAGACATCCCAACAGGGGTTTCTTTGGATGTCAGTTTCGTATTTGTACAATTATGATCTGCTATGGGCAAGCCACCTAATCATTGCTGGGGTGATAACTCTTTAGCATCAGTAGAGCAATATAGCAAAAAAGGTTATGAAGTCGCAAATGTTGCAGTGAACAAAATGAATGAAGGCCATTGGCTTTATTGTCAGAAAAGTCTCCAAGCATTTTCGGACAGGGAAGATTATTAACCTCTGTGTACTGACAGCAGAACAAAACGGGTACTTCAATGCAGCCTGCCTTGAACACACTGAAAAGTCAAAAGAAAAGGCATCCTTCACTTCCCTTTCTAAAGGATCATCTACAGTTTCTGTGTGTTTCCAAACAGCTGCAACATTTGTCCAAGGAAGATCCAGTAATCTGTTTAGTGTCTGCATATTTGTCTGAAGAGTGTTTAACAGCCTTTTGAGATGATCAGCACTTTTTAAAAGCAGCTTGCTATGGGCCGATTCCATTTCCATGTCTGACACTGCAGAGACCTCAAACACACCTCTAGTGTATTTTAAGCATAAATAAACAGTGAGGATATATACAGATATTCATGAATACCCCGAAATCTTTTATCACCACTGTGATAAAAGGCCAGAGATGCTTCTCAGTAGTGGCTGGAGGAAAAGGAGAGGGAAAGTGTATTTAGCGCTGACCTGACTTTTCACTGAAATAAGCAATAAAGCTTCTTTGAGTTTCAGTGCACAGAGGGCACAGGTTAGCAATCTTGAAAATTTTCTTCTGCGAAGTCTATAAATATCTGGAAATGCCACTGAACTGTTTTTTGCTGGCTTATGATGCCATATAACAGCCTTTTGCGTTTACATGGAGAATTTCAGTACAAAATTCACGGCTGTTTGCTGCTTCAGAGCTGAGTCCCTCTGAGGAGAGGCCAACCATCAGGTCTGTGTAGCTGTGGCTCCCTGACAAAGCTGAACGTGATCCACTGCTCCTGGTGTCACACACAGTCCGGATCACACCCCTCGCACAAGCATGGGGGAGAGGCTGGGAGAGCCAAGTGACAGCACAGGTGAACCAGAGGGTTGAGGGAAGGGCAGACCTTCATTTACAGCGTGGGGCTGGAGCGGCACAACTGTGGCACGTGGCTCTGCGAAATTCCTGGGGATTTCGGTATATATCAAGGTGAAACAGCAAGCCTTATAGCAAATACGGATTCTTAGCTTCCTGGAATTAGTTGTTTTTTTTCTTGAATGCCCCACAGAAATACCATGAGAAGCAATGACGTGTGAAACCACAAAAGGTAGCTGCAATGACTGAGCTCTGTGGTAATTAATTGTAGGGGTAAGAGCAGGGAAGAAAAATCTCAGTGCAGTGAAATGTTCTTTTAAGGGCTAAATAAATCCAAATGTGAATGAACTAAACATTTAAAGGAGGCCTTCAGACAAATTAGTGTCTTGTGCCCTATGGGTTATGTAAATGCCATCTAGATTTTACAGCTGTGACCGACTTTACCATTTTGTGCTACTGCATGAATACAGCACATGTTGAAACTGATGAAATAATTGTTTGTGTACATAAGTAAACCACCCTGGAACAGCTAAAGCTTGCAATTAATGAAGATATTAAAGGCAGACACAGCAACATTCAAAACAAACCAAGAAATAATTTATATTTTTAATTACTATAGTTATTTATAATTATAGTTATTTATGGTTATCAAGTATTAGTAATGGTTTGCTACAAGCTCCAAACCACTTACTATTAAGCCAGTCTGTAACTCTGTTTTAACTGCTTTAAGCAAAGGCAGCCCCACAGGCAGAGGAAAGTATCTCAACTATGTGACCAGCTGGCAAACATTTTTTTTCCTTCTTTTGAGGAGAAAAGTAGAATATCATTAATTAAAAATATTTAAAATACCATTCAGCATTTGTTTGGGTCGGTTGTTATAACAGCACAGTGTGGCTTATGGATCTCTGGAGTAAATAAACAGTTTGCTTCTGTAGAGATGTATTTCTGCACTGGTCTTCTCCTCTTCCTACTCTCTGGACTGCACTGACAGATCTAATCAGGTATTTAATTGTGTTCTTTCAAAAGTGAACAGAAAGGGTATGCAACAATCAGTGAAGACAATTCCAAAGGAAAATACTTACTTTCTCCTGAAGAAAATGATTAGCTCTCTTTGGGACTGTGTTATTAAGAACGAATGGCTGTATATGTGGATTGCACAAGATTTACGTTATATCCTGGGATTTTGGGGGTGAGTCATATTACTGTACCAGACAATGGCTGGACAAATAAAAAAATTTGCTTCTGTTATTAGGAGAAAAAAATGTATAGTGGAATAAAAGCATTCTTCGGTACACTGATAAAAGCAAATGCATATTCAAAAGAATTGTAGAAATGTGTGTGTTTATATCACTAAAGCAGAAAAAGCTTTCATGTCTAGGACTTTCATATTTATGTAGCAACTATATAATGTATGTATCCATTATGTTTGCATTTTATATATATTTATATGTACTTAAAAATGTATATTTTGAAAAACTAAGTCCTAACATATCGTCTGGAATATCCTCTATCCCTGGATCTCTTCTGGACAGAAAGAAGGCAAACTCTAGAAATCCACTCACTTTGGATCTGGCTTCTGACAGTCCTTGATGGATAACAGATAACAGTGTCATTTTTAAGAGGCCTTCAGCAGAGATAAAAACTTGTGCGTTAACTGCCATGTTTCTGTGCTATATCAAAGAATGTAAGAGACAGGTTTGGGCTGAAAATAATGACCCTCTTGCCATGTGCTGATATCAAGGAATATTAAGTACCTTCTTCCAGCTCACTGAGCCCTCCCAGATTTAAGGCAGAACAGTATAGCTGTCTACAGCAGGGTAATACACAGGACAGCCTGTTGCTGGAGGAAGACTAGGAGAAAGCCAGGCTGAGGAAAAATGCTGAGCTACACTCAACACAATATCATTGCTCATTTCTCTGCTCATTAAAACAGATTTTAGGACAGGAAAGTAAACTTAAGTCTACAGTGTGTGAAGTATATATTTGAGAAGAGGCCGAAACAGGTGAGTATTTATTAGAAAGTGCAGCAGATGAGGGAGTAGCATCATCTAGCCTGAGACAATTCTCAGCTGGAATGACCAAAGCAAGCAGCCACAAAAAAACAAAACCTAAGAACTGCATTTTGAATAGGAAATTGGAGGGGGGGGGGGAAAAAAAAGATTCTTTTGTAAATGAATTACAAATTCTTTGTAAAAATCCTTCTTAGCATGATACTACTAGAATGAGTTTTCAGAATGAGTCTGAAAAGTGCCATGCCATTAGAAGTAATATAGATTTATGGTCAATTGACAACCATACTTTGCTCAGGATAAAGAAAAGCAGTGTCGAACTGTACTGCATCATCCACCAGGCTGTTTAAACTCCTTTTACTGAAGTGGAAGCCCATCATAATGTTACTGAATACTTTTTAAATGTTCTGTAATTAGTTTCCAGAAATAAATTAGCTAACAGTGGATGAATCACAGACTTTTTTCTGCACATCCCAGTGTGAGCAACCCTCAGAGATACTTGAACCTGGAAAAGTCACAATTCAGTGCAGTTATAGCCTTGCCAGCCCTGTACAACTTTCTCATAATCAGGTCCTGGCTTCCATTCCTTCTTCATGCTGTCTCCAAAGAAATCTACTCCCCTTGGCACGATACCTTGTCTTGCTTTTTTAGGCGTGATGTGGAAGTATAGCAGGGTGCACAGCTGAACTCTGCTTTCACCTCCCTTTGAAGTCAACAGAACGGCAGAATGTGCATGTTAGAGTATTTCTCTTATTTCATTCCCCAAAACAGTGCTTCCTGGGAGCTTTCCAAAGCCAATCAGTTGCTACTTTGGAATGCAGGACAGCAGCTGGACACAGGCCAGTTCTTCTATTAAATATCAACAGCATCGCCACCTGAAGCTACCACGAACAGAACAGAACCAAGTGGAAAATGCCACTAACTCATCTATGGATTTTTGCCCTGCGCTGCTTTTGGCAGGCTGCAGTAATCACATAATCATCCATTCAAATCAGGATTGGCAAGAAAGAAACCCCAAGTAAAATGCAGCTAGGAGTAGAGAGGAATGCAAAGTTCCAAGTGACTGTCCTCCTTTTGAGGTTTGTTGCTGGTTTTCTATTTTACTCCTGAAATAACTTTACTGTTGCTTTGAAACCTCTGATGCTGTTACAGCTGAGGTATTAATCAGCAGTTTACTTGTTAATGTCCTGGTTTGGGCCAACAGCGGAAACACTGGCTGGCTTGTTTCATACAAAGGTTCTAAAGAAAGGGCTCTGGGCTGGTGAGCACAGAGCACTTTATTTTGCTTTTGGAGAGCAGTGAAGATTTCCTTTTGATGTACAACTGTTTCCATCACAGCTTTGATACAGTGCCTCCAGCATACAAAACTGCATCCATGATTATGGAAATAAAGGCATAGGATGGGAATAAGGCTCCTGCAACACATTTGAATGAGTTAATTACAATCCTTCCACCACCATCATTGTCCAGTAGCAAAACCCTGCGTTTGCTGTTTAGCTGGACACAGATTTAGGGCAATAAATATTGAGTTGTCGTAGGAGATTCTGCAAGATTTGCAGAAAATAGTTTTATTCTTTCCTTCCCTTTTCTTCACACCACCTACAGTAAAGAAGTAATGGAACAATTACTTTCATTCCTCTACCGTTTTGTCACATCTTGCAAAACAAAGCAAAGCGAATGGAAGATGTCAAGCTAGAGCACATTTCCTGCTGCCTTTCGTCAATGTTATCAGACATTGTCCTCCACACACTGCTCACCACCATTTTTCAGGGTGAGAACTCCAGCCTTTCCATCCAAAGTTGGTGCTTCATATATATACTCTAAGGACTTAAGGCATTCAGCTGTTTCTCCTCCCTGCGAGCAGGCAAGGAGGCACTGCTGCCAGAGGAGAGGCAGGGACTGCCTGCACAGCACAGCCCTCGCCAGTTCCCAAGGGTCTTCACAAGACCTCTATAACAGCAGCCACTTCCAAAATGAGAGCAAGCAGTTGTTTGCAGCAGCGGGGGTTTCACACCACAAGGACTTGCCGTAAAAAGACACCTGAAGTCTGACAGCCAGGCAGAGCCTCCCAAGCCTGCACCCCGCAGTGTGCAGCCAGCCTTCTCTGGAGGAAGCACAGGGCTGCCTGGGGGACATCAGAGCCTGCTGAGAGCTGCTGGCATGCCTAGGATATTTCTCAGACAGACCAGGCTCTAGGGAAAAAACTCTGCCTGCTGTAGTGTTTTGCTGAATTTTCTGCTTCTCATGTTAGGAAATATCTGAGACTATGGGGTCTCCATCCAGATAAACACTGGGAGCAAAATACCCAAACATAGCTGACAAAAGTCAAGCCCAAGCATTTAAACAGGAGCACCTCCTACAGCACCAGTGGCTGCCCTTGCGCTACTGCAGCTGCATATTCAGAAATCAGACATTTCAGATGTAGGTGATAAACAAAGGGCTCGAACGCTTAAGGGTCACTGGGGGAGGGAGACAGGCCGAGAGATATCTGAAAGCACTCACACGTCAAAGTTAAAGATGGAAAAATGCTACTCATCCAGGACACGAGTCTTGGAAAAACTCAGACTTACTATCTTACTTTTACAGTGTCTGCAGATGTTATTCTGACTACGTGTTTTTGTTTGTTTGTTTTTAAGAAATCAGATCACATCTTCTGTAAGAATTTAAATTATCTATGTGCCTAATTTGTATTGTTTGTATGTGTTTTGCTGTGAAAAATGGATTACGCATTCAAGATTCACCAGAGTGGCTGCAGAGTTTAATGAAGGCACAACTGATATGCTGGCTGCAAATGCCAGCTGGTTTCCACACTAAAAGATGAGCTGAGATGAAAAAAATACTTTTCCTGAGCTCATACCTATCTTGAAGTGGTTACGAAACGGCAGCTCCAACATGGTCTTAGGAAAGTGGACAGATGAGTATCAAAGACATTCTCCTGTCCTGATTAATGCCTGTTAGTAAAGGACAACTAAAAATATGAAATATAACCTAAATAATATTTGCACACAAAAATTATTTCAGACTTGTGGACAGACAATGGGATGCAATAGGTTTTGTATGTGGATGTCATGAAGGTACAACAGAAATGCTCTGAAAGGGGGGTGACCCTTATGGTAAGTAGGTCATTCATTGAATGGGATTAAAAGCTGAACTGGAGTCAAAGATGAAATAGGGAAAAAATGGGCAAGAGAGGGCAGAAATCCAACAGGAGCAAACCGTTGACACATTATGTATCACTGACAGCAGTGGAGGAGCTGCTAAACTCCTAACCTGGGGCTTAATGGTTCCTATTTATCACGCAAGACACAGGTGGTCTGAGCGAGGAAGAGGTGCATTAATAATTCTGACCACGTTCAAGAGAGCACACAATCGCTGAAAGTTTGCAAAGAAACGGCCCCTGAAAAGGTGATATGCAGGGATGGGGGCTGTGACTATGCACCCACCCTCATCCAGCTCCTGGGGATGCTCAGGTCCTGGCTGGAGACAGAGCAGGACTGGGAGCCCCAGGCACAGCCCTGGGGTGCAAGGACACCTGGCTGGCCCAGCCGGCTCCCTCACGCTGCTCTGGCCTTTGTGGGGCAGCTAACCCATGAGGAAGAAGGAAACCGCGTGCTTGCGTCCTGTCCTCGAGCATTTACCATCCCCCTCTAGGTCATTTCAGCCCCAAATGTCAAACTAATTAGGGGAAAACAAAATCTGATTTGAATCCCCAAGCTGAGATGGCAGCTTCATCAAATGTCTGGTGATTCTTTTTCTGTCAGTAATTTGTTTTTTTTTTTGTTGTTGTTGTTTTTCCTCTATTTGGTTTGAGCTGTCTTCAGGAGGGAAAACAAGCCCTCTCTGAGGATGTTTCTGAGGTATTACCTTTAATGGGCCAGTATTCACGTTTGTGTGTTTGTTTACATTAAAAGGAACCTGATCTTGTTAGAAAAGCTAATGTATGCTGGAGATAAAATCCTAACTAAACCTCTTAACTCCTTGGATATTTATCTACCGTTGTGTTGAATTCAGTATGTAATTTCTGCAGTGTGCCACCAGTGATGCATCCAGGTTGTAATCTCTGCAGGAGAAGCTTCTGTATGCAAATCACTGATGATATTAAAGGCCATCAGAAAATAACAGATAATCCTACTAATAATGCCAGCACCAGTTTCTTGTTTGTGCCATGATCCATTCCTAGGAAATTCTTAGATAACTACATGTAACTTTTTTTTTTTTCACTTATGTAGAAATATTCATCTTGCAGGCTTTAATCCAGTTAAATGTTTTGGTGGTGGTGGTGGTGGTGGTGGTTTTTCCCCATTCATGGAGGCATCCAAAGGATAAGACGGTCTATCCAGAAATGTATGTACGTTATAAGCACTGCACATTCACATGTCTTTGTTCCTAACTTTTTCAGAACGATGTTTTTTGAGTAAGAATTTAAGGCAGCAGCAATCTAATTTACACATATAGCTAAGCTGCAGAAATAATGGCCGTGTGGTCAGCTATGCAGCATGATAGTTTCCTGTCTCACAAAATTCACCCATCTCCCCTGCTGTAAATGCTTAAATCCCCGTCTCTCACAAACCCTCCTGACTTGGTGTCACTGATCTGTTGTATACAAAGGCTCACTGTCTGCCTTCATGGCCCACCAAATGTGAAGGTACATTACCAATACAACTGAAAAGAAAACATACAAACAAACAAACAAAAAAAGCACCATACCAATGCTGCTTAATCCTGCTCTAGGAGGTTCCTCAATGGGACGGGTGTGAAACGACCATGGAACTGGAGGCTATAGGCACCGAGAGCATTCAGCTAAATGAATAAAATCATCATCTCTCATTAAGTCAGCAGTATTTGCAATAAATAATACTGACAGAGAACAAAATGTCAGGGATTTGCTATATTTTACTATATTTTCTATGCAATGTTTGAAAACAAAATTGACTGTTTCAATTCAATAATGGTTCACTGAGGAACATATTGGAAATGTTGAGCTTTGTGACAATAGATTGAGCTGCAGTCATCTGATTTCTTTGTGCACATTTCAGCAGTGCTTCAACAGCTGAAGGATATATGGAATTTGTAGGTGACTGCCTTGGTACCAGCAGTAATGGGGGATATATCGTCTGCTGTCATTCATTAAGCCACACATATTTGAACAATAGAAAGTAACTGAAGACAATTAGTGGAATAAATTACATAAAGAGATATTAAAATAGTTTTGAGGCAGAACTGCAGTATGTCAATGTTAGTGAGAAGACTGCTAGGAAAACAGAGCAAATATAATTAAACATCACTTCGCTGTCAAGAGTTCAAGCTCAGCTAGCAGAAGGAATTGTTATGACAAATTGTGATAGCAGTGAATGAGGACACATCTGGGAATGGTGCTGGAAAACAGGACCTAGCGCCAATTACAGTCTGTGCCATGAGGTAATGTCAGACATCACTGCAGTTTCTTGTGGTGGTCTCCGTGACGTTTAGCAAAATGCCCTCTGTGAGCCCCGCAGCATTGTTCAGCATCAGTGCAGGCTGGCAAGCGGGGCCTTTGTCTGTTCAAGCACCTCAAAATATTTTAAAAATCTGTCTTCCCCTTGTCTTGGAAGAAAACACTCCATCAAATAATTTTTGGATACACACCTATAAAATGTGCATTACATCTTTCCAGTCGTGACCTTGCTTTTGTCGTGAGAAAATGAGTTATATGAACCCTGACCCATCAATTGTTTTAATCATGCCCTCCATTTTCCACATTATCATCTATAAGGGATCAGGTTCCTAGGATACCATACAGATATTCATTTAATCATTAAACTGTCACAGAAAACCTAATGCTGGCTGTGCTGTGCAGCCACATTACTGGGTGTGGAATGACATTAAAAGACATGCAGGGGTATAACTGCATGCTGTTCTATTTACAGCAGTTAGAATCATTGAGTTTTATTGGTAAAGATAAAAAAGATCTGTTCATAAATGATCCTGCTAAATCAGGTAATGAGCAGCAGAGTCAAAGTGAAGCGTCTGTTTGCTAAAGTCAGCTGAAGTCCCGCAAGTGGGCACCACGGGCACTGACATGAGCAGCAGGCAGGGCTTGTCACCCCTGAGATGCCTCTTCGTGGCTGCCAGGGGCTCTTCAACTGCATTGGTACATCTGGGGCTTTTGTCTCACATCTGTCCCTGCACTGGCAGAATGATTTTGCAAGGTTTGGAAGCCTCCATGTAACCTTATCCGCAAAATGGGCTACCAGCTTCCTCAAATCCATATATTATACCCCTTGATATTTAGGAGTAGTCAACTGGAGGCACTTTTGTTAAGCAGAGAGCTTGACATGCCCAGTACCACACAGCTCCTTGACACAGCCCTACGTGGTAGTACAAAACCATGGGTTATGCTTGGAAAACATTAATCCAAAGAGAAACGACACACCTCTGAGCACCGCACGAGTACAGCAATCCTGTCTCCCTGTTCTCACACCCTGCCTCTCGGCTGTCCCAGCTCTGTGGCTGCAGCTGAGGAAGAGCAGGCTAAGGCAGCTGTAAAGCTTCAGAAAGCACACAAGTTGCCAGTGCTCCTTTCCCCTTCTGTTTAACTGCAGGACACATAGTTGCTCGGTGAGAAAGTGGGATGTTAATCTAGCTACTTTCGCAGAAGAATGAATGCAGTTTTCCAACAAACATTTTAACATCCAAATGTTTGCAGCCACCACATGACCACTTCTCAGGCATGAGTCTCAGAAATATTATTTCACTAATGTTTAAGAGCAAAGCCAGAGGGACCACAGACACTGTGTTTTTCAGGAGTGCACACAGCATAAAGAAACACGCAGCTCTGATGCAGAAGACAACTCCACTGTGCTTCTGGGCAGGGCTTAAGAATGCAAGGGCTCTGCGGAGTTACACGTAACAGTTGTTGCCATTAGATCTACTTCAGGTAAGCCCCAGGGGAGATCAAGAGCCAGCACACCAGAGAGAGTGCTAACCAAGGGCTAATTCCTACCCTGAAATGCTTTTAGCTTAGATGGTGGAAGCAGGCAGCACATCCTGAAGCATCGCTGTCCTTGGCAATTGGTGAGGAACTGTGACAAAGGAGAGATGATGGTGACCTCTTCTTTGCAACATGGGAAGGCCAAACAGTGAGTTACTGGGGCTCGTGGGGGAGAAATTCTGTGACAAAGCTGGAAGTCACACTTGCACCTCTCAAATGTCACCCTGCAGACTGAAGCAGCCAACCTCACTGTCGGATTTCCACAAGCAAGGGAAGCCACAGCCCCATGGTAGGGCTGCTGATGGTTTTGATGCTCACACTTCTCCATTTATTTTCAAAAACTGAAATTGCCATCAGGAAGAAATTAGCATTGAGCAGAGAAAAAGGATGATGTGCCCTCCAGCACCTTCTGGAACCTGAATAATACTTTTTTTCCTTTTTAAACTACCCTGTCATTATTGTTCCCTGTAGACTTACTGCTAAATGTTTATTAAATTCAGTGATCAGGACCTCGTCCTTAAACCAGACACAAACACCCCTTTTATTTATACAAGACCTTGAATAACATTAGCCAAATTCCCTGTTTTCTGATATAATTCAGCTGACTTAGTAGGAGTTGGTCACCCTTTATAGCAACATCAATGAGAGGAGAGCCAGGTTCAGCGCTTCATTTTCCATCCACACCAGAAGTTAACTCACAGCTTTATTCCCTGAGTCTGCTGAAAATGTTGTTGATGGCGGTACATGAACAAAGGCTCCTTCACTTGCTGTGTTGTGTACATTGTTGTTCTTAAACGAACATGCCCATGTTAACTTCAGCCTCATGGCAAATACAAGAAAAACATTCATCCTGGGATCTGGAATACCAGGCAGATACTCGTTAAAAAAGGACATGTTTTAACCATAAATAAATAAATAAATAAATAAATAATAATAATAAACACCACTCCAAAACCAACAAGAAACAAACAAACAAACAAACACACCAACACCACTGGAAACCCAGGGTAGATAAATACCCACGATTATAAACCTTAAAAAAGGAAAATACACTTAATATGTCCTGCCTGGTATGTCTTGAGTCATGGATAAGAGGATTTAACATTCTTTCTACTCTATCCACTTTTAATAGGAAAATCCAGGTGCAGATGTGGGCTTGATTCCAGTGCCAAGCTGCCTGCTCTGTTTAATAAAGAGTTTAATGCAATTTAATCCAAAGAAGCAAAGAGCCCTAAGACACCAGCACTAGAGTCAGAATCCTAATTAATTTTCTGTTGGTCACAGTTGTCACAGAGATTCCCCTGCTTTTGCTTCTGCTAATATGGTTTAAAAAAAAAATCCAGTAAACTCTATGTTTGCACTCAGTCGCAACTCCTAGGGAAATGATTAATATTTATACAAGAAAATAGAATATTACCAACCAGAATTATTCAGTTATCTCCCCTTCCCCTTGCTCCATCCTGCCCCATGAGATTTTCCTGTCATTAGTGATGGGATAAGCAGAAATGCATGGAAATACCTCTGACGGAGCCTGCCTCGTCTGATGTTGGTGCTTTGGAAAGGGAAGCAGAAGCAGCTCTTCTCCACTCTGCCAGCAAGGCTGCGGGGAGGCAGGCACGGGACCCTCTCCACCATACAAAGAGGAATGATTTCTGGCCTGTGAAGATGACCAGGTCCTTTGATTTTAGTGGGCTTGTGACACCATTTTGCAGGAAGCAAATGGTGTGCCCTCACCAACGCGCCAGGGGAAGGCATTGACAGAAAAGCCATTAATTACTGCACCTTCAACCCCCTGCAACCACCGTGTGTTTGTACAGACAAATGTACACCATAAAGAGCTGTCTGCTCAAAAGGCAGGCTGACAGAGACCCAAACAATGCATCCAAATTCAATACACTCAATGCAAATGAAGAAAGAAAAAACCCAAATTTTTTGACCTGTAGCCATAGTATTCCTTTTGTAACATGATGACACCATACTGGGTTGGTTTATTTCCTCCTGATTCAGAAGCCAAATGGTATTTGCTGAAAGCCAATTCATTTTTTTCTGAACTTAATAAAATTTCCTTCTGATTATAGAAATAAAGCTTTTCTTCTGAGATGAAATAATAAAAATTTGAAATTTAAGCAAACTGAGCCCTGTTGAGATGCTTTGAGGTTAATATAGATTGCTTTTTTTTTTTTTTTTCCCCACAAATCACAGATTGTAACAAATGTCAGAAGTACAGCATGTTATATGAGGGATTTGTCATTAAGCAGCCTGGGATAAATACAACATGTCCAGTGTCTGCCTGTTCACTGGAAACAGTTTCATTGCATTGCTTGGTCTCACCTTCATCATTTTCACCTCTATTTAAAGCTACCCGAAACAAAGTGAGTTCCAATGAGAACACAAGCACTGATCAAGTACATCTGTTCCTGTCCGGGGAAATGGATTTTATGGCATTCCAGACCATGCACAAAGCATGAGGAAGACAGCATATGTAATGGCTGCTGTAGGAGCTGGAGAAAGAAGCTACAGCAGTGGCAGTCCTGCTGCCCATGCCTGTGGCTCTTCTGTGCCACAGGGCTGTGGAGGCTCAGCATTGATTTGCGTTTGGAAACTTTCAGCTCTTGACTTTGCTCCATCCTCTGCCCTCTGCCTTCCCAGAAAGCAGAACAGAAAGCTCCTGCACAGGCCGAGGGACTCTTACTAGTGCCTCCTGTCCTGAGGAATCTGGCAAGAAAATTAAGAGTATTGCAACTTGTTTTCAGAAGAAGCCATTTTCCATGTGAAGGCAGAACCTCTAACCAAGCACAAAACTGTCACTATTCCAACTGGGTTCCACTGCAGCAGCAAGGGAGGGTATCAAAGTTTTCTCTTTCCTCACTTTTCCCTTGTTATTTATGTATAGTAAATTACACAGTCAAAAAATAAAATTAAATACATAAAAAAATAGCATAATAAATTTCACAAATGTTGCTGGTATTTTATTTGAATAATGCAGGGTGAGAGAAGCCCATCACAACAGAAAGCTGAAGGCAAAAAAGACCAAGCTCTCATGGTGCTAAGCTGTTTCCAGGTTGCAGTTCCTGTATATACTGATTTTTCTCAGCAGGAAAAAGAATTTTCCCCATATTTCCACTGTAGCGAAAAAGTGACTCTCTTCATCAGCGATAATGTACATGTCAGAGTTGAAAAAGTCAAGTCAATAGTTATTAGCTTCTTGAAACATTATGTCTTGAAATACAAGGGCTTTGGTTTCAGTACACGTACACCGGCTGCCGCTGGGGAATGCCGGAGTTCAGACTGGGCCCTCCAGGCCTGGCCCACCCCAGGAACTGCCGAAAGATGGGGTGAGGGAAGGGCTGCAGTCTCTGGGGCAAGATGTGGTCCCCATGTTTTTTCAGGACAGAATACAGTGCATTCTTACAAAATTATTTGTAACAATTTTGTCTCTGCCCCAGAAACTTGCTTTCACACATTCACTTGTAGCCCAGTCATCCCTTCATCACATTTACCATTAAGACTTGTGTAAAGGGTGCTGCAGGAAGCTAAAAGAAAGGAAAAATAAATAACATGGAAAGGAGTTTAAAAAAAAAAAAAAAGCTATTGTTTCTTTGCTACAGGGAATCCATACTAGTGCTTCCTACCAAGAACAGCTTACAGGCTTATCACGGGTCAGAGATGGTTTCATCGACATGCTGCTGCTCCCTCTGCCAATCTCTGACCTTGGGCAGGTAATTTATCTGGTCGGTGCACCAGTTTTCCCTTCTGCCGAATGGGGGAATTGAATTTTACCTTATAGGGGCATGCTGCAAAGCTGCAGACTTTTAAGGCTGACAGGAGCAGACCTAATAAAAGGAGAAGGTACAGGGCCCTCAGGCAGCCAGCTCTGGGTGCGTGTCACTGGTCTCTGCCCTCACAACGCGTTTTATAAACACGAGCAGAAGGCATTCAGAAAAGAGAAAGACAACTCAGTAAAAATTAAACGCGAGATTGGCTACTATTCAAAGTCATAAAATTAAATTTAAGAGTTCTAAATTAGGAGAGCTTTCAAATTGAAATGCTGCACAATTAGCTCAAACAGAGCAGAAATAAAAAAGCATTTATAGCCAGCTCCCTCCTGCTTCCAGTTGGCAGCCGCAGTCGCCGTGATGATTGTCCAAGCTTCAGCAAGCTCCGCTCGGGAGCTTTGCAGCACCTCAGCAGGTCCCTGCGGGATTGTACCCACAACGTGGCCATGCCACTGTTCCGCCATGCCACTGTGCCACCACGTCACTCTGCCATCAAGCCACTGTGCCACCAGACATGGCACTCCCCTGCCCCAGCAGCAGCAGCCCCTGCCCTGTGCCTTTGCTTCCCCCAGTTCACCCACATCCTCCAAGTGGATTTTTTGGGAGGAAGGTGAGGTGGCGATTAGGGGGTTCGGTTGGTTGGGTGTTTTTACTATTAAAGGGTAAAATGGATAAATATTGCAATCTTTTTCTCTCTGTTATTTTTTTTCTCTATACACTAATTCACAAAATCTGGACTTTTGGCATCCCAGAGGGGTGAAGTGCGTGGCCTGATGAGGGGGAGAGCAGCAAAGGGAGGCTGCAGGCTGCCAAACAGCATACAGAGCAGGTACAGGGCAGTTACTGAGCCCCTGCCACTTTCACACTGTAGTTCATGTGGCACAGGCCCCCAGGGGGTTGCTGGTCGTGGCCATTTTGGCTGTGCAGATTCACCAGTCCTTGCTGCTTTCTGCTCTCCTGGTCATCCCGTTCCTCCGGGATCGCTGGTGACCAAATAATCTCCCTGAAACTCTGTGTCCCAGACATTAATTTGTGGCAGTTCCTTGAGCAGCTTTGCTTGCCAGATGCTCTTTGTGTCAGTTAGGCCTTTGGCTGCCTCATATGCTGGAAAATTCACATTTTTCTACTCCTTTTCTCTTGCTTTTGAATTGTTGTATTTATTCAAGATGAAAGCCAGATGTTATATTAATGAGAACTGCCTTTCCTAAAGGGAAACATTCATCAGTGCAGCAGCAGACATTGTAGCTTTGCTGTGAATTACTTAAATTCCTCCTTTTTTCTTTTGAACAGGAAATCCAAGAAGATGTATCTGAAAGCAGTAGTATTGTGGCTGCAGAATAAAAGCCATTTGCCCTAATCCCTTTAAAAGCTGCTAATAGGGATTTAAATGTACCGAAGTTTAAATATGTTTAAATTTGAAGGCAAGACAAATATAAACCTAAAATATATTGGGGGGGGGGGGGAACAAAAAAAAGGATGCTTGGATATTTTACATAGCAAATACATTTCAGATACAACAGAGATGATTATTATCAAACCAGACGTCCTTTTTTTTACTCCTGGTGTCCATTGATTTTCCTACCGAGCCTCTCCTCCTAAAGGCAGGGCCATGGCACAGATGACTCTAAATGCTTTTTACTTCATGCTGAAATAAAACCATTCTACAAAACGGCTCCTCCAGTGTTTTTGTGGCCAGGCGTGCAGGGTGGGATGGTGCAGGGTGGTTCAGCACTGTATTGTCCATGTGAAGCAGGGCTCACCCTGTCAGGACCCCATCTGGGTCTGGCAGCTGTGGACGCACTGCCCACAGCCTGGTCTGCACCTTCCTCATGGCAGCCAGTGGTGAGAAGCTTCCCTTCAGGAGTGTAATTGCCTTAAGCACAGACCAGAATGCCCAAGCTTCTCCCGCACCCAGGTTAACACCTTAGAAATATCCTTCCCATGTATAAATTGTAACCCTTAATATTAAATAAGTAAGGTATATATCAAAGATTGCTAATATCACATATTCTTAAAAACGATCATAATCATAATACGTCCTCAGGCTTTGGAAAAAAAACTGTTGTAGATCTAATGCAATTCTCTGTTTGTACAGAATTTTATATCCTTATTATTAAATATTTCCATTATGCTATTGCTGGAATATTTTAAGAAGTAATATAATCTGTTGTAATATAAAGAAGAGTAATAGCATAGCTATTTTGCAAAATAAGTTCCAGCTGAACGAGCTAATTAGCTTTTAATAATGAGACCCAGCCAATGGATTTACAAAGCAAGCTACTGGGGCTTAATGATTTCAAAAGCTATCACATTTACAAGTTAATGTACCGTAAATTATTTATGAGCATCTTATAAATAAGTGCAATAAGTTATTTCCAAGGCTAGTGTTGCCTTAAAATAAGGTTCTTCTGAAAAGTGCCCACAGAAATAGAGCTTTGTGTGATCCCATATTTACTGTCTCTGATGCTGTTTTCAGATGAAATTTTGTAAGTTTGGAAGCAGAAGATCATTTACCAGCCCAGATTTCCTTCAGTCCACATCTCTGCTAAGCCCTGACAATCCCCAGAGTTTGGGAGAAAGCAGAGGCATCCAAGGCACTCAGTGTGATGCTTAACATTTCTGATTTCCTCTTGTAATGGCATGTAGCTCAGGCTACTGAAGCCAGAGAAGCCTCCTCTCTACAAGCAGCAATGTTATCTTTGGCGAAGCAGCCTTTCATGGCATGCAGAAATGAAACAAAAGCCATCTGCAGCAGCATGCTGCCGACTCACGCTGTGAAAACCCTTGCCCTTGCACCTTCCCAAGCCTTCGTCAACACAGAAATTACTTCCAGGGAAACTTCCCAACACTGAGCTTGGTGGAGCGGCACCAGGGTGCCAGCAATGCTCTTCCCTGGCCCCTTCTTTCAGGGCCAGGTTCTGGTTTGCCCAGCAGGCTGAACCACCCTCACCTGGACACAAGGCAACCGTGAAAAACCCGTACGTTATAAGAACTGAACAAGGTCCTTCCAACCAATGCAGCGTCCTTCTCTCCCTGGTACATCAGCAGAGTTTTGCTAATAAAAGGCGAATCAAGCTTAGAAAATGTTGCCATTTGGAGTCAGAGATGGCTCAGGGGAAACACCACAGGTAATGGAGAGCTTTGAACCTGAAGGGAGAATACTACTTTAGGGGAAAGGGTCTTGTAAGGACAGGAGAGAGGAAGGGCTGGCTGCTTTTTAAGGTCCTTATATTTCTAGATAGCTTTGCTAACATTGCCATGCTAGTCCTGGTTCAAGGGACTGCAGCTGACAACAGAAAGCAGACACTGACTGCGGATATTGGGGCTAGGGCTTCTGTTTGTATCTCTTGTGGATGCTTTTCTTCAGTGATCGGAATAGTTTCATTGGTGCATCACGAAATCACTTTAATTTATGAGAATATTTGAATGTCACATCTTCTATGATAGCATCACCACTGTCAAATGTAACTTTTTATGCAAAAAGAAGTGTCGCAGCAGAAATTTTTTATTTTATATACAGCATGCGAGCCTGCTAGTTGTAATTCCAACTGAAAGCCAACAAATAAACATCAAGATACAGCCAGATAAGGAAAGACAGGAATGCTTTCCTTATTTAATTGCCTGTCTGAGCCACGTCTTAGCGTGTTCCTGATGATGTTCCTGGTATTTGTTGTCTTAAGGATATTTTCTCCACTTTGTTATTTCTGTTACCAGTGTTGTATCTTAGATAACTGAAACCCATCAGTGCCTGTAGAAGTGCAGCCTTTCAGAAGAAGAACAAACACACACACACACACCGCCATGCCCCTTTCCATTCAGCTGTCATTATTTAGGGTTGTTTTCATTTCTCTAGGTTTGCTGGGGTTTTGCGGTTACAGCAAGATCTCTTCAGGCCTCGTGAACAACTATGTAACTATGTGGTCCTCCTCGTATTTCTGATTTGAATAATTAGATACAAATGGTATTTTTAAATAGAGGAAACAGTTGATTTCACAATTGCTCATTGAGAGCCAGATAGTATTGCATTTTCTCTTAAAAAAGTAATTTGGTGAGATGCATTTACATCATCAGAAATAGGATCGGGGGGAAACACTTGAACCATGTTCCTCTCATTCACTTGTTGCACAGAGATGCTGCTGAGTACAAATTTGAATCAGCAAAGGTTCATTAGATTCATTAATCCCAATATTAAAAATGACAACAGCTTCCCTTACACAACAAAAGGCGACAAGCTTGAATCAGTGGATGTCCACCCAAACATGTGCCACTTACAGTAGAGCTTTCTTCCTTGGGGGCAGCTCAGGAACACGGAGTGGCTCCCCAGGAGACACTAATTACCACCAGCAGGCCCTCCTGCCTCCTGTGTCAGTTCAAGCTGCTTTGCAACCCTGCTTTCCCAGCTGTGTGCGCCAACCACTGCAGGCTGTGACTAGCGGTAGGCAGATACATAGGCAGAAGTGCCCATGTGTGCATGACTTACATGACCACCAGCACATGCCACACACACAGAGACACCATATTGTAACAGCCCAACATATGTCCCCACAGGGAAAGGCAATAAGAGCGAACATCACCCCACCGTTAATAAGGAAATTAACTTTATGTTTTTAAAAGTGGCCAAAAAGGCCTTTATGAGGTGAATCCACCACTTGGGCATCTTCCTGTGCTGACCTCAAGGTTTCTTAGCCACAAAGTTAAAATCCTGTTTAGCAGCAATAGCAGGCAATGCAGAAGGGTCAGTTAGGCTGCCAGAGGCTAGGAAGGCTGCCAGCATTCACATACTTCTGCACATTTGCTTTAGAGGTTAAAAAAAAAAAAAAAAGAAGAAGAAGAATATTCAACACATTAAAAATTCAAAGCATAAAAAATATTCAATGAATTCAATGCATACAATGCATCCAGAAGCCATTGTGGATATTTAGTGTTTCATGGTCGTTGTATCTCCTATTAGCTGCACACCCCCATGTGCTGGATAGTGAAACTCTGGTGCTAAAAACGATCTGGTGTGATTTACTTACAAGGTTCGTATAAATCATATCTTCACAAACTACATCAAGGTCCTTGAGAAAACAAAGAAAAAGAAAAAAAAAAAAGTTTAGAGGTTTAGAGATCAGAATTTAACGTATTCAGCGTACAAGATGTTGAAGGGGGGAGGGAGGGGCATTTTTACAGATTTTATTGAGCTCTGTTTTTCTTCCTCCTTTAATTTCTTAAACATTTTTAAACTTAAAGTTTACCAAGCATTTCCATCAAGCCTCATCCAGGCAATGAGTCCATGAGTTTTCAGTCAAGTGAAGAATGACAGAGCAATGTCAGCAAGGCATTCAGCTAACAGGAACCAGGTGGTGCTTGACACAATATCTCCAAGCCATGCGTCATCCTGTTGCATTCTTGATCCCAGTGTGACTTCCTAGGAGCAGTGCCAAGGCCAGGCAAATCCTTATGTACAATTGATGACATGATGAAGATTGTATACTCTTGAATTTCTCTTCTTGTTGTTTCCTTTGAACTCGTCTTTGTCTTCTTTAGGTTTTGACTGTATGCTCTCTGAAACAAGGATCATATCTTCAGTGTTTGGAAAAAGGCCAGACTCTCCACAGACCAGCCTTCACGCCCACTCTCACCAGAAGAATGAGTGTTGGCTTGCAGACATCTGAAATGGTGCTGCTTCTCCCCAGGGAGCAGTTTGTTCTTCCCTAGCTGTCACCCACCACAAGGCCCCTCGTTCCCTCCTACAGCACGAGCCGACTCCTAGCTGCCTTTCTGCTCTTGCTGAGTTGTCGCATTCCCATCCAAACTAAACTCTCAGCAGTTCCTGGTGCCTTCTCCTCACTGCAGGAACGGCCCTGCCAAGCAGAGCCTAAGTCTATCTCCCACCCACCTCCCAGACCTTTTCTCCTACCTGCCTCAGTCACCACTGCAGCCCGCGTGGTCGCCTCTGACAGCCAGACCTGGGGCCTGAGCAGGATCTCCATCTCCCTGCTCCAGGTTTGGGACGCGGTTTGATCGTGCAGATTCTTCCTTAAAAATATCTGTAAGATGTAATTTTCTTACACATTCAGCCATAAAAATCCTCAGCAGCAACATGTCCCATCGAATACAGCCTTGACTCACAAATTCCATCCTGTTGCTCGTTTCCTTTCAGCTAACGTTCCCATGGACCACCCACCCACCACTTACAAACGCGGCGGTTCTCCTTGTCAGAGCCGCCTGTCCCTGACGGCTTCATTGCTCACTGATTCCCAGCTCCAGGCAGACATGATGCAGGTTCACAGATGGACACCTCGGTGCTTTTTTCCATTGATGCCTCCAGGTTGGTTTAACTTCTTATAATAGATATTTTAAAACAGCCTTTTGGGCAGAAAGGCTCCTTGGCTACCTGCACTGTTATCCATCCCAAAACATCAACAGAGAAATCAGACTCTTTTCCTGGAAGCGGAGAAATGAGCTTTACTATAAGAAAAAAATAAAATAAAAATAAAAATAAAAATAAAAATAAAAATAAAAATAAAAATAAAAATAAAAATAAAAATAAAAATAAAAATAAAAATAAAAATAAATAAAAATAAAAGATGAGAGTCTCTTGCCGGAGCACAGTTTAAGGAACACGCAGAGCAAGCGCACGTGCTTGAGTATAATTTCCCTCAGGTGTCTGATTTAAGATGGGTGGTGGCTGTGCATTTACCCTGTAACAAACATTACTTGGAAAACATTTTCCTCCTTTTCCATCTTCCTAAATGTCTTCAGCAGTTTTTTGCCATTTTTCTCAGAGGTTTGTAATTTATTATTTTATTTTTTACCTCCTCCATTTGCAGTACATTAAATCTCTCATTAGTTGCTTATCCACTAGGAATTGGAGATGATTATCACTTTGTGGCTTTCATTTTTTTTTACTCTGATATAATTTACTGCCCAGATTTTATCAATAGGAGTGCAAGGTGGCAGCCTGAGCACCCTGGCTGTAATTGAGGGGAGATTTGTGGCTCTCCCTGTCAGTTCCTCAGCCATCCACCTGCGACACCGGAGCACCCAGCCCTGCATGAAGAGCGCCGCGCAGCCCTCATTCGGGGCTGGCAGCTGCAAACCTGCTCTGCCACCCCATCCCCTCCTGCCCTGTGCTCCTGCCCAGTCAAAGTCCCTCATCAGCTGTGTCCATGTAGCGTCACCGTCACCAGCTCCAAACCCCAATTCCCACAGCTTTATGGCCCCCTGAGCAGCCGCTAGCCACACCGCAGGCAGCGCTTCCACAACCCTCTGCCAACATTTGCTAAATAAATTCAGAATCCAGATGAAGACAAACATGAAAACTGGAAGCAAGTATAAAATTCTGCCTGTTTGTGTTTTGAAGACAATTCCTGCTTGTCGAAGTTCCCGGTTTCTGGGCTCCTCAGGTCACCAGCTGCTTGCTTGGTTGCGTAGCAACTTCTGTCTCTGCCCGCCAGCACCGAAGGCCACATGTTGCACGAAATAATTGAAGGGTTTCTTGCTTCAGAAGGACTGAAATCCAAGCTGTCCGTTTTGCACTTTGTTCCCTGCACTGTTCTCTGATCCCAACCTCCCATGTGGACAAAAAGAGATATTTTTAGCACTGAAATCACAGGTCTATAATTTGTTCCCCCCCCCCCTTCACAGGACACAGTATGATCCTTCCTGCCCCGGACATCTCCTGCTACAGACCCAGAGGGGAACCAGGCTCCACGCTGGCAAAGCTTCTGAATGGGCAGTGGAAACCCAGCAGGATGAGGTGTACCCTTGGGCACTGACACAGCTTTTGTCGATTGGGTTGGATTCAGGAGGAAAGCAGTTGTATTTCAGTGCACGGCTGAAGCGCAGTGAGCCCTCAGGATGCCCCGCTGGTGTGGATACTTTGTCCGTAAAATTGGTAATGGTAGGTAATCCCCCCGGGTTCTCCTCAGCTGCCCTAAGCATGGCCATCTTGTCGGAGCAGCCCAGCTTCCTACAGAAAAACTAAAAGAATACCACTTTAAGAATAAATCGTTTTAAAGGATCTTTAGGGCAAAATTCTCCACATGCACAAAACAGCAAACGACTGCCTTTGATAGAAGTACGCAGTGCAAAGCTCTGGCCCTGCAGGTGTCCCTAAGAGCTCACATCAGGCACAGTCAATCCTCATGGCCCTGCGTGAGGTCAGCTGCAAGTCCACCTTCCTGTGCCGCGGACACGAGCAGCAAACAAAACCCCAGAGGTTCAGGGAAAGCTTCGCAGCAGATTAGCCAAAGTGCCCACTGTTTACCTTGCTGAAAATAAACCGAAATCCCAGATTAAAACACCTGGTAACTTCAGAAGATGAGTCTGTCCGTGCTGGATCTCATCTGAAATGTGCAATGAAGAAAAGACCAAGTGCAAGAGCTCAAATCTTTCTTCCTAATCTCTATTTAGATACACCAATAAGCTACACATTTTTAAGACTGTTTTCATTAGTTCTACCCTAATTTTGCTGCTTTTTTAACATAGAAGTGGTGTAAAATCCTTATAAAAACACAATGCTCAAGAACTGTGCTTAAAAACTGATTGCTCACTGTTTTTCTTTATTGATGACTGAGCAGAAAAAAGCACAGAGAGCACTACCAAACTAAATTGCTGGTTGTAAATATGTCTACTTATACTGAGTGAAAGTGCAAAGGACTCTTAGATTTTTATAGTAAAAAAATAAAATCACTAATTCTTTATCTTCTTTGCATTGAATTCTAAAGTGAGTATAATAATTTTTAACAAGAACATTTTATCATAATGAATTCAGATACATATTGCTCAGAAATATACTGAGATTTTTATACAGGTAGATAAATATTTTTCAGCAGTAGAAGAATGACAATTATTCGGCACTGGTTCTGCAGCAGGGACAGGTGCCTGGCTGGTGGCCAAACACCCTGTGACAACCTCCCTTCCTGCTGCTAGCACATGAGTTTATCTCCTTGTCAGTGCCCTGAGCTCCTAATGTAAAGCACCTGCTGGGAAGAGAAAAGAATGTAACAGAAAGAGCCAATATAGAGCCAACAGACTTTGCCAATATAGTCCTGCTTTTGGTGCCCACATTTGATGTCCCAGGTTTCCTTCTCTGGCATCGCAGTTCACTGGCTTTGAGGGCTCATCGGTGTTGCTTGAAAAATGAGCGGCTGCAGTACAGCAGCAGAAATCTGACAGCCAACGTAGTTGGTGCCAATGAGTAGTATGCATGGATTATTTATTAAAAAAAAAAAAAAAAAGGAAAGAAAGAGAGAGAGTAAACATGCATCTTGTGTATTTGGTCAGCAAAGCTGGATTAAAATAGGTAACATTAAGCATATGACTATTTACTGCCCAGCCCAGGAATGAGGAAGAGCCATATGCCATCGCACACCTTCCAAGCATCTCTCCAGCCTCGTTTCGCTCCCAGACGCAGTGCTGTGGCTGGAAAGCAAAGCCCAGGAAAGGAGGAGGGCCTGGGGCTAGTGCGGGGAGGGGGCCTGGGACCGTCCAGCTGGGCACAGGGAGAGGGCTGCTCACCTAAGGCCAAGCAGGGGGCTCAGCACCCTGAGCTCAGGCTCCTGCCTCTGAGCCCCTCCCTGGGTCTCTCACACTCATGCTTCAACGGGAATCACGTCTTTCGGCATTTTGCTTATTGTGAATTCTTTCTTTTCCACTCTGCAGTACTATGAGCAATCGTCATCTGCTTTCAGGCTTTTTTCAGTTTAGCACATAATTCAAGGCTTTATCGGTCAATGGTTAGCAAGGCCCATCTCTTTTTAGCTGAGGATGGGGGCAGGGGGGCTTCCTCCCCTGTTTCTCCCTGCCTTTGGAAAGGGAAAAGCTGTGTGATGTCAGGCTGATTGCCTCGTCCCTTGGAAAAAGCCAGGGGCTGAGCGGACACATGAAAAGGCAATTGTTGTCTTGGCCGTTTCTACTACCTCAAACATCACCAAAAAAAAAAAAAAATCGAGGGAAAAATGTATTCTCAGGCTCCCCAATCCCATAAACATGTCCTCAGCCCTGAAAAGGTTAAAGTGGAGGAGGGAAAGGGCACAGGTTGGTGACCTGCCTGCTGACAGTGCCAACCTCCACCTGGAACAGCCGGGCTGTGCCTGCACCTCCAGCACCAGCACCCCCAGGCAGGAATGTGGGACCCAGGTCAGCCTGCAGGTAGTTTTCCAGCTCGTCTCATCTATCTTTGTCAATAACAGCCGGAGACCAAGGAATATATTTGTGTAGCCTATCAGTAATATGCAATTTTTATGTTTCTGGGTGAAGATAAATACATGTGCTAATTAGTAAGTATTGATTTTAGAGGGAATTAGGTAACTAAACGTTTTTTAAAATCATCCTTCGGCTGCAGGGTGTAGCAATCCCATGCGCGGAATATTTAGCAGTGCAAAAAATGGCCGGTTCCTGATCACCCTGAGGACACAGAGGCGACTAAAATTATCTCAGAAACAGTTTGTTTCGTTAAAAGCCAACATGCTCCAGAAGATTCATTCCACCCACATCCTTCCCAGCTGTCAAACACCCCTAGAGCACACATAGACACCCGCTGTGGGCAGGAGGCTGGCTGGAGTGTCTTGGGAGCTTGGCATTTAGAGGAAGCAGTTGTAAAATTCTCTGGTCATCTTTCCAGCTTTAATATACATGCATATAATGCATACATATATCTTTCCTCTCCCTCTAGAGCAAGGAAGCTCTCGGTGCCCAAATGCTTCATGCAGAGCAACCCGCCATCCTCAGGTGCCCCTGGGCTGCCCATGAGCTCCGGGGATGCATTTCCTCCACGCACTGTGCATTACTTCAGCAGTTACGTGCCATCTGAGAGGGATTTCTATCAGCTAGGAGGTTTCATTCCTGTTGTGAATTTGCCTCAAATCCTCGTGTTACTTCACACAAATGCCAGCGTGCTCTGGTATCAAAGATGTGCTGCAGCCTCTGCTGGCCAGAGCAGCTGTGCCCAGCCAAGGGCAGATGGCGATGGGGAAGCGCTGAGGCTAAGGATAGACTCCCCGCCTTTGGCTCTGCACCTGGGACAAAACTGCCACCGAGCAACTTGTGCTGGCCCAATGCGCACAGGTGAGCAACGCCTCTGCACACACAGCCCCTCTGAGGAAGACAAGGGGCTGTTACTCTGAGAAAACACTGTGTATTTTGCCTGCCAGGCTCACCCCAGACAGGCATGACCTTCCTGTGGCAGAGGAGCAGCAGTGCCAGGCTCTGGGCAGCGAGCTGAGCCCCGTGGCCACTGCCACATCCAGCCAGAGCCCACAGAAACCCCATCGGGAGCAGCACGGAGCCAGCACGGGTCTTTGCTTATCAAGCACGTGTGTGGTGGCTGGGCAGAGCATCACCCTCCTGCAGCTGAGGACGGCGAGCACGATGGGGAGCTCAGAGGCCTTCCTGCATATGCCTGATCCACACTCAGCACAGGACCACTCCTCACAAACCAAGCACTGAGTGGGCCACATAACTTGCCTCTTAGTTTCTCCTTTAATGAATGCAGCAGTATTGGCACCATTATGATTGCCTTTGGCCAAAGAACCACAGGATGCGGAAACGATAAACCCTCTGTCTGCTCAGACCTGTAGATTTGCTTTTCCTGTTCAGGCATTTTTATTTTATTTTGAATTCTACTCCAAAATACATAAATTTGGGCCAAAGGATTTGGAAGTTAATTTATTGATCTTGAGCTGGATTTGGTCCTGTGAACTGATCACAGCAACTCCTCCTGCCTCATATGTGTAAAAAAGCCCTTGCTCCTGTCATCCCTACAGGGGCAAGGCACAGGCCTGCTCTTTTTTTCTTTTTTTTTCTTTTTTTTTTTTTTTGGATTGTCTATTCACAACAAGCATCATTTTTAGGCCTTCCATTTCCTACTGAACAGTGCATCAGCGACCCTGGACCACACACGGCCAGAAAAGCTTGGCAGGCTCATGTCGTACAAGAATTGAATTTGGAGGAACATCAACAGCCAGCATGCAAACCGCGGAGGGATCTCCGCTGTGGCTCTCAGAAGGCAGAGACGAACAGCATGGCAAGCTGTGGGGAGAGGCAGGGCTCTGCGCTGGGCCAGCCCATATGTGCCTCTGGTTTCTGCCTGTTCAGGGGAAGGGTGCCTAGTTCTAGCACTATGCTTCCAATATTTCAGGAAAAAACAAACTAACCCAAATAGTTTGCAAGCCTCTTGCTTCAGCAGAACGTGAGAATCAGTCCTGAAACACAACGTTACGCTGAAGGCTGCCTGATACACAACTCTGTTTGGACAGTGAAAGGAAACCTCTCTGATTTTTAGAGCACTAAAATAAATAAATAAATAAATAAATAAATAAATAAAGGCTATTGAAAGCTGTGGGAGATCAGCACTTCTGAAAAACAGTTGTTTTATTGGAGCTAGGATCATTACATTAATACGCAGCCCCAAGGCCTGCACTTTGGCAGCCTGTAAATGAAGCCGGCGCACTCCCGGTCCTCCCGCCCGGCGGCGGTGCTCCGCACCAGGCCGGTGATGTGGTGCCCAGCACAACCCAGGCAAAAAGGCCACGTGATTTTCAAACAGCTCCTCGCTCGTAAGCCTACGGCTTGATCATCCATCCCAACTGCAGACAGGTAGCAGGGGGAATGTCTCCCACCCACCCAAGAGGTACAAGCACCCATCAGTGCCTGCCAGGCTCTTTTACTGCTCAGAGAGCAGCCAGTGCCTCCGTGAGCACCACTCCTTGCCCCACCCACGTTCCCAAAAGCATGATTAAAAGTAGGGTTAAATGCTAGCGGCCGAATCCTGCCACTCAGGGAAATGGCTGGCAGCAGCAAGATGGCAACATAGTGCTCAGCTTTCAGAGAAATTAATATCAAGGCAATCCAACTTCTCTGATAATATAAAGGTTTGGTAATTTTGCATTCGGCTTTTGCTTCTTTCAGTTGCACTAAATTAGACTGTACAATTGAATTACAAGATGCTGATTACTATTTGATAAAATATTTATCAAAGAAAGGCAGTGAAACAGCAGAGCTTCAGTAGCATTTTCCTTGAAAAGCCCTGAAAACAAAGAAAGGCAAACCAGAATTATTAATTAACAATAACAGAGCTCTCAGGAGAATAGAAGCCAGACTTTTTTCTGAAACTCTATTTGTTCTGTGTCCTATAAACTCAAATTTTAAGAAGAATATTTTTACAGCAAGCTTAAAGTGAATTGTGGTTTACATTTATGAGGCATAAAAATTAATAGACTTTTTTTTTTTTTATGAGCATCTTTGCATGCTTTGCATCGCAAGAATTTTTATATCATCTCATTGTAGAAATGGAAACAATTAAGTGCGACGGGGCCACATCTGCGCACTTACCTTCGCGCACCAAGGGCAGGGCTGTGCCGGGGCAGCGCCCGCCGCTCCGACCCCACGCTTGGAGCCAGGCGCAGGGACCGCTGCGGGCACAGACCTGGCACCAGCCAAGCAAACAACGCAGTTCTCCAAGGGTGAGATCTGGGTTTCCAGCAGTATGGGTGGTATGAAGGACTGCAGAGACAGGGCAGGGAGGCAGTGGAAACTGTCAGGATGTGCCACAGCTTTTGGGATGGCAGGTAACAGCTTATGGGCAGGACACAAGCTCTAGTAATATAAATGATAATAATCGTGTCTTTAGGTCCCCACGAGGCTGCTGTTGCCAAGATCTGTTGGTAACAGGGCCTGATACCAACATCGTACCCAGCTGGCAGAGAATGAAGGTCAGCAGTCGAACAAATCAAGGAGATTTGCAGCCAAGAAGGCTGGGAGGTCTACATTTGAAACAGGAAAATGAACTGGTCACACTAGTGCTTGCTGAGTGTCTTCAGTAAAGCCAAAACTTTATGGAAAAGGCCTGAAGATCAATCTCTGTTCTTATCATTTTTCCCTACAGCAGTACCATTCCTGTAAGAGGGCATGGGGTTATCTGTCGGTTATTGTTTGTTTGTTTAGTCAGTCAGTGCTGTATGAGGGCCTAGCAGCCCCCACCTGGAAGCATAACAAAGCCACCTGTTACTTTGTCCAACCATGCTGCTTCTTCACTTCCATAAGGTCACGTTGTTTCTAAGAGCAGTGAGCTATTTCTTGCACGTTCCGATAAAACGTATTTACTGAAGTTGAAAACTAAAGTACCAGAGTTTCAGAACAACGTGTTAATATCCCATTGCAGTGAGCATTGTTTGCTTTGTGTTTGTTTGCTTTTTAATGAACATTTCTGAAGGAAAAATGCCTTTTGATTATCTAATCCTCTGAAATGAAACATATAGTCACCCTGAGCTGGCTGGGCTGAGCTGTGATGCACAGGGAGAAACAGGCAAAAAGGAGGCCAAGGGAAAGATCCCCACATAAGTAACTGCGTTAGTATTGTTCAACTTGGTGCAAGTCCTAATAAAAGATAATCAAAGACAGCTTTATAGAGGTGAAGTAATATCAGTGCACAACACATATAAAACGAAGTCACCAGGTGTTTAACGGTAACAGGCCACAACCTCTCCCGACATTGCTTCCAGGAATGATACTTATAAATTGGCCCTGTTCTGTCTCCAGGAAGAGGTGAGAAGGGAGTGCTGTGATGTGACTGCTACCTCTGCTGCTTTGCAGAAGGGGGAGCAGAAAGGCAACAGGCACTGCAGCAGTTCAGCTTCCCTTCTGCAACAAAACCCAGCCATTTCTAGCATTTCAACTCTGCTTTTCGGAGCAATAATTTAAAAGCTCATCATTTTTTCTGCTAATTTTAAAATATTGCTTCACCAAAACAGTAGAAGTCTCCATTCATCAGTCCCTATTTGCAGAAGTGTCTCTGGACTCTTTCAGTGTGTTTATTTTCTTCCCAAACAGAATATAAGTCTGTTTTCATCATTAATTATGCAGCCCTGTGTTTTGTTTTCCTTTTTCTGGCCTGCAAAAAGTTTTCCACATTTTTTGCTGTCTTCCCGGTAGTCTTTCTAATCCCAAGAGAGGTTTCTTTTTAATTGTTTTCGGTGTATGGACACTGATACCCTTCTTGCAAACTCTGATTTGAATTACTCCTGCTTCTGCCCCTCATGTTAAGCGACAGAAGTCAGATACCTGTGAGTCATCCCAAGCACAATTCGTCCAGTTCCAGCTCTGATTATAAAAAAGCAACCTCAATCCCTTTCAACACTGTCCCAGATGCACATGAATGAGAGGAATATTTAGCCACGGGCAGAACTAAAGGCATGCTGGATCTGCCTTGCTTCAAGCTCAGGGCCACACAAAACTTACCCAAGATTACGCTGATATCTAGGATGGCAGCTGAAACAGTCTGCCTTAACGTTCACTGAGACAAGCCATGCTACTGCAAGCTGCGTCCCTCTGAATTACTTGAACTGATATTTGCCCGTAAAAATTTAAGCCCATACGCTAAGTGCCCCAACACCGACCACCTGCCAAATGGGAGCAGAAGCGTTCTGCTCCCCATCCTCGGCAGCCCTGGGTGTGCTCCGTGAACAATGCCTGCCCTACAACGGCCGCGTTGCATGGGACTTGCTTTTCTTCTTTCCTAGTTCAATGTTTAGCTTAACAGGTCATAAAGAGAGGCATCAAACAGAGAGAAGTTTACGTTGTTTGAAACTTCACCCTGCTATATCTTAACTTGGGTTGCACTGAACGCTTCCTAAATGCATAGTAAGTTTATATAAGGCAGGCAAGTGCTGCAAGTGCTCTAACTCTCATATAGGGCCCCTCATGAAACAGAGAGCAATGCCAGCCGTCATACTGCAGCTGCTCCTCATTGAAAACACAAACTAAAGCCTGAAGATCTCCCTTGAGAAGCTGATTTTGTCAGCTATAATCAATAGATGCCATTTGTACATACACCCTGCCCCGCGAAATGTCTGCTGCTGCCAGGTCCTGCTCTGCTGATGCAGCTTTTATGTAACTGGCTGTGGGGCTCCGGGGCCAGGGACACACACGGGGATGTGGGGACATGGGGACACGCAGAGGGACAGAGCTGTGCCTGCAGCCAGCACAGCCCCACTGCTGTGCCAGGCTGGAGGTTGAACCAGGAGGCTCTCAAGGATGCCCAGGGCCTGGGAGCTGAGCCCCTGCTGGATCTCTTGCCCTGTAACTGAGGACAAATCCTTGCTCTGTGGTTCACGAAGGAAATAAACTCCACAGGGAAAAAGTGATTCATGGCAGAAACATTTTCAGGTGGCTCACCATTAGCCTTGTGAGCTCTGTGGCTGTGAGCAGACAGTCACTTGGAGCCAGGGGATGCGATGCAAGCCCCTCCAGCCACGGCTCGAGGCCAGGGCTGGCAACCGCTGCCGGCAGGACGCATCCTGCACCGCGCCACAGCTCCTCCAGACACTCCCGGCCAGGGCTGGCGGACAGAGTACGTGTCCAGCCGGCGCTGGTGTCTGTTCCAGGACTGCAAAAGGTACACGTTTGTTTCAGTAACAGCAATCTTGGCAGGCGAGGGAGGCAGCTCCAGCAGGCTTTTTTATACGTACATATTTCGGACTCCCACTGAGAGTTATTAGTTATTAAAAAGCGATCAAATGAGGCTGGTTTTGGAGTACATTTGTTAGCCATATGATATCAATTAAGCCCCAGTCTCCTGCCTGCAAGGAATTGACATTACCTCATACACGCGCAGAATTAAATTCCTCCTCTCCCTCTCTCCCCCCTTTGAAGCTGGTAATGCCAAATATCTCCTGCATTCCAGAGGAAAGTGTTGCAGTTATTCTGAATATGCAGATGCCTTCAATTTTTAATTAATAAAGCTACACAGCAAATGCTTTTGCTAGAAGAGACAGCATCAGTGAGGATTCACTTTGCCGTGCAGCACCGAGCACCTTGTGCATGCACTGAGCAAAGTGGGGCTGACCAGCAGAGCAGCTGCCCCTCGAGCTGCAGGAAGATGCACCAGGGAGATGTTAGGTTGCCTGTTAATTACTGGGGAAAGTGGGCATTTTCTTTACTCACAAGGACTGAGTAAAGGCCAGCTTTCCTTTCCGCACTGAAGGCCAACCTTCCTTCTCATCGCTTTGCAAGCCATAACTCTGAGAACGCTCGCTGTCATTCGGTGGTGTTCCTCTCACTGATTTGGGACAAATAGCACCCATTTAGACTGCAGCACAGACCCGTGTGCTTGATTAACAGGCCTGGAGATGTTTCTCTGAAGCTTCACATCAGGACTTTTCCTTCTGGCACATCTCTGTGGCTGTCAAAACTGTCCACCTGCCCCATACACACTCAGCACCCCATCCTGCAAAGCGATACAAGAATCTACGTAGAATATTCTGTAGACAAAGGATGTGCTTAACTAAATGTCCTATTTCCTTTTCAATGCAATATTATTTCCTCGAAGATATTTTATTTTTTTAATCAAGTTTATTCATTTAATGCCAGTACTGTAACTGAAGACTAAAACAGGGAGAATACTTTTGTTAGATAAGCTGGCAGAGGTTTAGTATCTATAGTGCTTTCTAAAGTATGTATATTCAACTGTTTTACCAGAGTTCAAACTCACAAACAGTTGCCAAATCAATTAATATATCCCAGATTAACGACCCTCTTGCCAATTAGTGAAAAAATATCCATTATCAACTACAACTGATGAAAACATTTTTCATCATTATGCCAAACATACTGATATTTTTTATGAGTGAGAAGACTACCACTTGCTATAAAGCATTCCAGTTCAAAACATGGATATTCAAGGTTATGAACAGCAGTTTTAAAAGCAGGCTTGTTAAGAACAACAAAGCACTGCGGAACATTTTTGTAGTTATGTAAAAAAAGCTGTATTCTGCACATAAACCTTTACATCTGACATGTCCTTTCATGAGGTTTTATTCATATTTTAAATGTATTTATATATAAGTATATATACATAAACAGGAGACCTGTAAGAAGGAAATAAAAATCAGTGGTGATGTGCTATTTTTTTTTTAGTTTGGAACAGACACAAACACATCAAATATTTGATTTCATAAATTACGGCAGAATGGCATTAACTTTACCCCTTCTCACTGTATCAGAGCAAGGAATTGTGCATGGGAGAGCGAACAGATTTTCAACAGCTTTAATGATTTACTACTGATAAAAAAAATGCACAGCATGTGCACAACCTATTAACTCATTGCCACATGTTGTCATTGCATTCAATTGCTTAACGGGGTTCACATACAGATTAGATATTTCCATAGAAAATGAGAATATCAGATGGTTGGATGAGGTAAATAGGTTTACAAAGATGTAAACACACATATTTCAGGGCAGACTCCTGAGACTGGAGAAAAAATTCTTCCAGTGGGCAGGTTCTAGCATTGCAGGGACAGCATCTGAAGCCTTAAGCACAAGCCATTATCAAAGGCCTGATAATGCACAAAACGGAGAACTGCTCTGCCTGCTATGATAATTCCTGGGTTACAGGAGGGACTCGTATTACATTTTACCATGTCTTCTTACATTTATGTCTGAGAAAAAAAATAGTATTTGCAATGCTTGAAGTACATGCAAGTATTTTGGCTTCCTACCCACATAAATGTAAAATTGCCTTGGGTTTTCCACTGGCACTATCCTGCCCATGCACAGTGCCTCTGAGCTGCTTCCAGACAAAAATTCCTGATGTTCTGGAGTGAGCTGATGGTAAAGCAGAGCACTCTGAGCCTCGATGCTGTGCTTAACCGATAAACAATTTAGCAAATTGCTACCACTATCTCAACATTTCTAAAGGCACTGGTCTGCAGCCAAGCTTTATTGTTATTACATCATCTTTTAATAACATCCAAAATACAATGCCTCCAAGCCCACCTATTCACACACTTTCAGTGGGCCCCCATGGGCTATCAACCCCAGTGCTAAAAGTCACAGGTGGGACTAATCTAATGCCACCTTTCTTCTGACCTTTTCCGCAAACATCCTTTGATACTGGCACTGCCATCAGCCCGTCCAAAGGAATTCGGAGAAAGAAACAGGGAGAGGGAGATGCAATGAGCCTTTAACCCAGTCCATCCCCAGTCCCACCGGCACATCCGACAGCAACTTCAGCCAGGCCATCTCCTCTCCACCATCTCCTTCCTCTCTGCCACTGGCAGCACCCAACCTGTCCCCAGCAAGTGGTGGGATGGAGGCTTGCTGACTGCTGCCTGTCCAGGGAGAGCAGCGTTGGTGGGACAAGGGATGCCAGCTGGATACCACTTTGCCTTTGGCTGTTGCAAATGCTGCTGGAATGTGCCCAGACACCAGGTTCACCACCTAAGGAAGCACCAAGCAAACTAAGGGTGGGAAGTAGAGAGCGAGGAGGGGAAGTAATATCTGGCTTTGCGCATTTTTTAAAAGAAGAATCACCACTTTTGGCAAGGAAAAGTACCTGATTTGAGGTTTTCAGGAGAGCAATTATATTTTTAAATCTTGCACGAAGCTTGCCCATTCACCCACTGGACCTAATCCAATACCAGCTGAAGTCACTTGCCAACGGCTTGCACTCAGGCTTTGATGTAAGTCAATACTTTACATAAAAACTCACAGTGCAAAATTACCCAATAGATCTATTTGTAATGAGCACCTTTCTACATAAAATGTTGAGCAAATAAGCACTTATATTTTCAGGAGCATTTTAAATGTTTACTATAAAATTTTATTATGTATTAAACTTAATTACCCAAATTAAATTCTCAATTATTGTACCTGTGCATGCTGTTTTATTTTTTGCCTCACTAATGCCAGATGGCACAGCCATTCAATTTTATTTTGAAAATTTGATTGAATTTATTCAGTTACTTTGTGTTGGTGTTGAATTAACTGTAGGACCTGGGTAACCTTCGTTATTACAGATAGAGACTGTACAGGCTATGTACTGCCAATCACGGTTGCCAACATGCACTGGGACTTTTTTTTTTGAAAAAAGGCTGCAGCAATAAAACAAATAGCACTGAAAAGTACTGTCTGCTAGGACCTAACGTTGAATCAAAAGCAGATTTCCATTTTGGAGCCAAATCTTTCTTGAAACCAGGTTTTCAGAGATGAAAACATTACATCACCTTGAAGGGAAAAGGAAGGATACAGTAAGAATTTTTCAGGCAATAAAACTTACAGTTTGCCAAGTGTATGACTGCTGACAATTAGTTTTAGTTATGCATTTATGAAACATCATCTACATTTTTATATCAAGCATAACAACTCCCTCCCCCCAAGCTCTGAGCCTCCACATGTTAAACTACTGAAATAGGATGTTACACTTTCATTCTTACTCTTTTGGTTTGAAAACTGAGTTTCTTATGTCTCTAAATGTTGTAACAGGCATCTATTTTCTGGTAAGCCTAATGATGGACTCTACTAGCCATGCAAACAATACAAACACAATTCAGTGCAGAGATGCCCTTTTCAGGGACCACTTTATTTATTCTTTGTATTAGAAAGGAGCTGAAAAATCCAGGCATGAAATCATGTTTTCCAGCTATGCGTTTTGTTATATTTATGGTCTCTTTGGTAAAATCAAAGGAATGCACTTCTGTCTAATGGGGCATAGTTTGAATGGCACAGTAACCATCATACCATAAAATTTAGAGTTGGGCTGCTTGATTACAAAAGCATGTCCTCACTCGAGCCTGTGCACAGTGCAGCTGTTTAAATCACTGAAAGTTTAAAATTGGAGTCACTTGAGAACTAAAATTGCATGTGATGGCAAAATGGTAGAAAATATTAAGTCTAGGCTGCCAATTTCAGAGCAATTTCTAGAAGTCTGAGAGCTTATGGATAAAATTATGGGACGTAGAACATGCAGTATTCATTAAACTTATTTTCTGTTGCTTGCATCATGAGATTTCATATCTTGACACTTCACTGTGGGACTCCTTGAAGTTAGAAACAGGTACCAACAAACAAGAAGGGGGTAGCAATGCTCCAAAGAATGAAGCTTATCACCTCCACTGTTTCTCTCCTCGGATATGCTCCCTGCTACCCCAGGCTGCCAGAATCAGGCCCCTGGTGTCCCAGCCACAAGCCTTGACATCTTACGTTTCCAGGGGGGATCTCTAATAACCCTGCGGAAATACTTGTTTTCCAGGAAGCTGGAGAATTGCGTTGCCAAGCTGGTCACTGCTGCAATTCCCAATGAAGAGATTTTGACTGCCATCAGTTACCTCCCATGCAGGGAGGTTTACGCAGAGCAAAAACTTGCACAGAATCAGTCCTTCATCATTCCTCAAACCAACACACACAGCTTCCACAGCAGAGGCAGGCACCATCACAAGTCTGTTTCTTCTACTTTTTTCTCTGCTATTCAACACTCATCCCTGTTGCCAGCAAAATTTCAGTACATTCAATAGCCTCCAAAAGCCTGCGATAGCAGCAGGACACCTGCAACAGCACAAGGAGGTGGAGCTGGGCTTGCAGGGCTGATGTCTTTCCCCACAACCTCAAAACTGCTTAATTAGGAAATGAGGGGAAAGCCACTGTAGAACTGAAGCATTGTGGGGAAATAGAAGTACACCACTCTTTCCTTTTAGATGTTAAATGGTCTTTTGAGCTGTAGTATTTTTTTCCACATTTACAGTTATTGTTTTTCTAATTTTTATTAAATCTCAGTTTACCAGCTTGGACCCTTTTGATTTCCACCTGCAAGAAAGATACTAACGTCTTGCATTGTCTGACATCACTTAATCTACAAGATTAGAGTTAATTCTCTGTTTTACCTAATTAATTCCGCTGGACTGATCAAACTTATTTTTCTCTTCAGTGAAGATGCATTCAGCTGCTCATCTAAAGCGTACAAATTATCTCATAGCCTAGTTATGCTGCTGACACGGGGTCATGAAAAATGTGCCAACAAAACAGAATCCCCAGTGCTCCAGCAGACAACAACGAACCTCGTATTTCACTATAACTTGGCAATTAAGTCGGAAGAAATGCCCCGGGAGAGGAGCCGTTCTCTAGGATTTCAAGCAGAACGAACCACTGCTGATGAATTAGCTGAGACCCACTGCAGTGCTCAAGCAAAATATAAACCATGCTCAAGCTCTTTGTTCTTACCATTTCTAATAGCATAAATTAGGATTTCTGTAAGCAAGGCACAGGGAACGTGGTGACCTGCTCTACTGGAGCATGCTGGCCTAGGAAAGCTCAGCACAACTCAGCATCAGCTCATCCTGCAAGCAGAGGAAGCACTGTAGCTCCTGTGTGGCCATCACAGTGCTGGAGGAGCAGAGAGGTGCCAGCCAGGCAAACAAAACGACAGGAACAGAAATGAGCCAACCTGACACGCATCCCCCAGCTATTGCAATACGCCACGCTATAAACGCCTGTGTGAGATGGGCGCTAAATACCTCTGCCCGAGGCACCCCACCATGCACCAGGAGAAAGGCCCACCATGAGGTGCTGCCTGGCAGCGGTGCGCCATCCTGGGGAGTTATTGGTCAGGGTTTTATTTATTTATTCGTTTATTTATTTTCTGTAAGGATTTTTGTTGCTTCTCACCCCCTGAAATCACCAGGCACAGGAGGGAGACCAACAGCACTGAGTGAAGCAGAGCAAATTGCTGCGGACGACCACAGCAAGGGATGCCAGCCCAACCCAACCCAACCCTAATGCTGGGCACCCCGGCCTGTGGCTCGGCCAAGCTCAGAGCACCCCACAGCCAGTGATGCCAGGACTGTCCCAGCCCCATGCCCTTCCCTGCGAGCCACCCACCACATACACCAGCTGGGCCCTGTCCCACGCCACCATCCTGACATCCATACTTCTAATCAGCTGAGGCCTTACAGACATGTTCACCCTACTGTGAGCACACCAGCTGAGACCTCTAATGAGTCAATTAGTGACTGCTGGGCAATTACTGTCGGTCACCCTGCTGCAAACAGCAGGAAGGAGGCTCTGGCCTTTCCCCCTCAGCTCTGCACAGACTAATACGTTACCACATAAACACTGCCACAGCACTGGTAGGAAAAGATGTATTTTTCTGACATGTCACACAAATGCTACCAGGGCATGCTACCTGCAGAAGACACCGTGGTGGTCCAGGGAGCAGAGCAAAGTTCACTGGAAGTGACAGTGACCTCCTGGGGATGTCGAGGATGGGTAAAATGGGCCATGGTAGAAAGGTGGGGACCACATGGCTCCTCTTGTGGTAGGCCTGGCTCAAGCTCCTCACAGACATTCCTTTGCTGTTCAATAGCAAAAGTGAAGGGAGACGAAATGCCTTTTCTTTGTGTGGTCAGAGCGGACTCGAGAAAAAAGCACACAAAAAAAATCACCGGAAACCCTGGAGAGAATTGGGTGCAAACTCTCTAGGAGTGTCCAGATGAGCATGAAGCACGGTTTGTTTGTTAGTCTCGGGCACCCCCATGATGTAGCACAGTTTCAGATTTCACCTGCTTCTGCATTTGGATAGGCCTGACATCTTTTATGGATATAAAAATATCCCACCGGTGACTATGTCATCATTTAACCTTGTTTTTCCTTTCTAGAGGAGTTTCCTTTGAAGTTCCTGTGCATATTTCATCATTCTCCTGGGATCTGGAATATCTGCTGTTACTTGAAACCACCAGGTCTGGAATCTATTAAAGATGAGACTGAGCCAGGGAGCAGCAGCATGCACACTCAGGAGGAAGGCCACAAGAATTCAACCCAATTGTGCAAGAAAACCTTGATTAATTATATCCTCAGTAATTACGTCTAAAACTATTTCTGCTCTCTCTAAACTAGAGGTAACTACTTAGACATAGCAATAACTTATTTTTTTTCCATGTGCATATGACTGATGTCAACTTTCCCAGAATTAAATCTGTAAGGTGATGCCAGCAATCCACTCCTGTCCGTCATTCTCAGAAAATCTATGCTGCTCACAAAGAAGAAAAAAATAAAATCATCCACATTATGAATTATTCATAGGATTATAATGTTTCCTCTCTTTCTGGCAGCAATGTGATTTACAGGAAAATAACAGAGAATGTAATGCAGAATGCAATTCAAAGCATAATAGACAACTTTAATCTAGTAATATCTTCCCCATTCCCACTCTTGCAATGGTGAAAGTTGGGATAGAAATGAGGCACCCCTATCTGCATAGTAATATTCCCACTTGTGAAGGCATGGCTGGATTTTGGGTCACGACATGCACAATAATTAAAAAACACTTTTTTTCCATGAGAGCTGGGCTGCTTTAGGGGCATTTTTTCATTAGGCATTCTCACCTTGCCCGTGTAAGTGCACCAAGTCCTTGTGTTAATACATGAGCACTTTCCTCCTGATGAGAAAACATCAACAGCCTTTTCACACGTCTTCCACCACAGACATTAAAAAAATAAAAAATCAAAAAAAAATCAAAACAAGCACCCCCCAGATATTCCCCTTCCATCTAACAATAACTGGAAATCATGCCTATGCCTACATGACCTGCTGCCACAAGTATTTGTAATGCTTTCTCAGCTGTACATTACAAATACTCCTCCTTTGGTGCGGTAAGTCAGGTTTGTAACTCTTTGAAATCATCCAGTTGATGGAAAAGGAAAACAGACAGAGACAGTGCTGCTGAGGAGCCCCGGAGCCCCCAGCCCCAGGACACGTCCTGCAGCTTGCAGCTTTGATCCTGCTTGCAGCACATGGTCACCACATGCACCAGGTCTCTGCTGCCAACATATTTCAAAATTCTTTTCAGAGAAGGCTCTGCAGAAGACAGGATAGCATCTCTCCAAACATAAAAGCTTTTTCAATAAATAATTGTTTCTGCTTTAAAATCTCCAATCAAAATTAATTACAGTCCTAACTGTCCTAACTACGGGGAGTCCCTGTGGCTGCAGTGGCACAGACAGCAGCCTCTGAAGCAGGTCCAGCCAGGTCCCTGCTGAGGGGGGTGATCCCTGGCTTGCCCTCAGCCTGGCCCCAGGGCAGCACGGAGGGAAGTCATGTCCTGGAGATGAAAGACCCTTGCACCCACTGTTGGGGCAATGGGTAAGAGCAGCCAACGATGATAAATTGCACAACAAAAGGAAGGAAACCCTCTGCTTGACTTTAACAAAAGAGGAACCTTTAAAAATACCCTCTATCTGTTTAAAATTACATTAGAAAAAAAGTTATAATGAATGTCCCTATTTTCCAGAAAGGATGTATTCTCTTGGCAGACTTAACACTCTAGTCAACAGGATAACAACCATACGTTTTAGCTATCACTTCCCAATTACACACAAATTAATAATTCAAGAAATCTCGATTCAGAGCTCCACCGCCACAGGGAAAAATGAGTCCAATCATACATCATTCTTACAGCAGCTAATTGGGCATGGAATGGGCCAGCTCTGGTGGTAAATGGTAAATAATGTATATAGTATATCAAATGTTGTATGTAGATAGACAAGTTAATTTGCTTCCCACTAGAGAAAAAGGCCTTTAAGAAATCATCCATCTATCTGACCACTATTATGCAGGACTCTGTTCACAAATGCACCTCCCATTACATGTATTGAGCATGCACAAAATACTTAACAAGCATCAACTTTCAAGATGTGTGTGTGGACATGTGTATATACATATATATGTATATATACATACACATGTGTATACAGACACAGAGGACCTAGTGATGCTGCATATTGATGTTGAGGTCTAATGACCTAAATGCTCTCTGCTTTTTTTTGCATTCTTGATAAGACACTTAGATATCTGACCCTTCTCTACACTCCCCTACACACAGAAAAGGGAAAGAAATCCCTTACGCATTCTCCTGGCTGATGCCGAAGGAACTCGTCAACCCACAATGGGATACAGCAAGATCCAGAACTGTGCTCTTTGTAGTTGAAAATAAAAGTCTTTGGCCAATTGGAAGTGACTTCTGATGGAAATTTTATGATTTTTTTTTTTTTCCAGCAGATTAATTTAAGGAAAAGTTTAACTTGATGTTTCGTTCTGGTATCTACTGGCAACGGACATTCAGTGATAACTGATACTCTCACTATTTTGGAGTCAAAGCTTTTCTCCTTCATGCAAATGGCATCACACATTTGGAGTTGATAATGAAGAGGGATTTGGCCTGAATGCAAAATGATCTAAGGATCCAAACTCATGATACTGATTATTTTTCAAATCTCAAGTTTTCTAAGATAATCTGGAGTTCACATTCCCTCACATTCCCCTGCATGTCTGAAGCCTTAGAAAATAGCAGGTTCATATTTCAAATGGTCTGATTTTCTAATCACAAGAACTAGAATTTTCTCCTTTACCTTTCATTTTTATTCTCCCATGATCCAGAGCCTCCAAATGCTGAGGAATATTGCAGACCCCACAACATCAAATACTGCAGGAATTCCCTGAGCTGCAGCCCAGCAGCACAAGGCCGGCGACAGCTGCACACGCGGCAGGCAGTGCGCCCTGTGCAGCAGTCCCTCCAGGGCCCTAACCAGCACCCAGGAACACATTTCCAAACTCACACAGGTACCTAGCAAACAGGCAGGCCCTGAGCTCCCAAAAGCATTGATTTCCCAAAAGCCACGAAGCACGACAGTCCACAGCCACCACCAAGTGACCCCTCGTGGCTTCTGTACCCCCCATCGCTGAGCACGTGCACAGCACTGCTGCTAACATCAACCTGTGACAACACACACAACAAGCATCATCACAGGCAAAACAGGTTAAAATAACATTCCCGGATTCCTCCACGTGAGCCCTCCCCAAAACCAGATCATCTGACCTAGCCCTCCTCTGTAGGCCAGGCAGGAGATCGGAGCAACATTTACGCCACCTGGTCAGCAAGGCTGCGCTAGGTCCCCTGCAGCCAGCTGAGAGGGTGAGGACAGGCTTGGCCTTCAGAAAGGTCCCAAACCTGGGCCACGTGCAGCACCAACACGTGTGCCACATTAGTGAGCCGGGTGGCAAGGGCCCAGCAGGGTGCACAGCAGGGGGCTCAGCTCCTGTGCATGAGGAGAGCTGGTGTCTCCCACCTGCCCCTCTGCCACGCTCGAGGGGCCTTTGGTGCAGGGTTGAGACTCACGGTCAAAGCTCTCCCTTCAGCAGGGTCATCTGGCTGAGGCAGGGGAACACAGGCTTCCACATGCTGGTTCACAGCAGCTCTGGTGGCAGAACATTCAAACAAGTACAGAAACTAAAACACGATTACGTCTCTGCAAAAAAAAAATAATAATAATTTGTGAGAAGCTGAAGGAAGTTTTGCCTAATTTTGCCTTTGGTCAAACTGATAGCTACACGTGACAGGCCTCAGGTTTTTTATTTTGACCAACACATAGCCCATACACGACCCTGGATGGGAGACATTGCTCCTCTTCAGCACAACTCATCTAAACTGGCCAGATGTCTGTGTGGGGGGAGATCTCTACCACCTCCTGCAATGCAGATATTATAAACCATGTCCACACAGAGCAAAGGTAAAAAAAATAAAATAAAATCAAACTTCAACACCTCAATAGCAATAATTTACCTCAAAAATTTAAAAGAAAATAATTTTAAATTATTGAAGGCAATTCTCATGGAGACTGATGTAATGCTAAATGGAATTAAATGAACATTTTCATTCCAATACAGCTACTGAACACAGAACCCACACACATGAAACAAAACCACAGAGTTTGCATTGGAAAGACAGCTTAAAACTCCCAAGCTTTAACTCAAACATTTTTTTTTATTATTAAAGTATGAATGCATTTACGCTCGAGAATAGTTTACATACATTGTAAAGCAACAAGCATATTTCCAAGAGGTGTGGGCCCTCCTCAATATGTCTCCATGCTCAATCTACATGCTTTAACACTGGGAACTCACACATACACGCTCACATACAAACATATATACCCACAAAACACAGACACAGAGCTAGCCGCTTCAATTAGCTTTCTTTTAAGGCTTCTGTAAGGTGCCCTAGTGCCCCTAACATTACCATAATTACGAACAAAATTGTATAAAGGAGCAGCATTACTTGCGAACTATTGATCTGCTCTTGGCCTTAAAAAATATCAAGTGAAACAAGTTTTTCCTTTTATTTGAGTTTTATTAAACATTTGCATTTAAGAAAGGCATGACTCTTTATATCTCTGCACAAGGAAAGGTATGAGAATCTTAACATGGGCTTCTCAACCAGAACAAATGTTCAGACCTGACTCCTACGGGGCCGTTTCCTTTGATCTTTATAGTAATGCAGCCCTGGCTTCCTGGCCAGGCAGAGCCAGCTCCATCAAACCAGGCCCAACAGACCGGTAACACGGAGACCAGTGACACGGAGTCGAGGTTACCATATTCATACCGCTTCAGACCTGAGGTTGGTGAGGAGTCACAGTTCAAACACTGACAGACCCAAGTGTCCCTCAACTCTTACCCGTGGGCTGCCCTCCGACTGAGCAAACAAGAGCTTGAACGTGAGCAGAAAGGGGTGCTGGCTCACTGTACTCCTTGCCACCGTGGGGGTTCGGCCCACCCGTTTTTGGTATCCTGCAGTCTGTAGTCTGAAACTGCACCTACTGGTGCTGGGTGAAAGATGTGACAGCAGGTATATTAAGAAAATAGGTACAATGAATAAAATAAAGGATAGCATATGATATAATGTGTACATACAAGAATCTTTTTTCATTTTTCAATCTGTGAAATGTGAATTAACAGTAGAATGCCAGGCCATTAGTCTAAAAGGCTATGTACGGCTGTCTTAGCCTACGTATGGTCAAAGGATTTTTGTGATGCATCTTGGAGAAAGATTCTTCAGGAGCCATTAGGGCTCTGTAGGTCTACTTGCTCTTGTGCATCAGCATCAGCCTCCAGCAAGGAACGCCAAAGGAGCAACTAATAAAATTCCCTGACCAGTCTTGTAAGACAAACAGGAATGAATCTACTTTGCAGTATTCACCTGAACTACAGAGATGAGAAAGGGACAGCGATGGGCGGGTGAGAAAGATTTGGAGGGAAAGAGAGGGAAGCTTTTTTCTCATGTTTACAACAGCAGCAGATTTCAATGTAACATAATTACTTTAATGATGCATATCTTTAGGTACCAAATTGCTCTTTTGATTTCAAAAGCTGGTCAGCCAAGTGTTTGGCAGTCTTTCCATTCCCCAATTTCAATTGTTGCTTATTCATCTATCAGCTCGCATTCCCTAGGCCATTTCTGCCTTTGCTGAACCATGAATGAGTTCAGTCAGCCATCGTCAGATTCAAATTCATGAGACACTTCCTCTGATGAGCTATTCCTGTGGATCCGGCCATCACTTTTCATGCTGTGAAAAGTCTTCTTAAAGGCCTCCATCATAGCATGAGCCAGCTTCTTGGCCTCCAGCTTGCTCTCACACTCTACAGCATGGCAGTCCATCTGGTAGGACAAGTCATCGTTGATCTCCCTGTAGACCCAAGCAAAGACGTTTGGGCTGATGTTGTGGTCAGCAGTGCAGTAGGCTATACGTGCTACCTGAAAGGTATCCATATGGACTGTTGCCTCGCCTTTGAGGTCCAGATGATGCAGCCAGACTTGGAAAGGGCGAATTTCCAGAAGGGCATTAGCTGGGTAAATATCCTCCCTGGCGAGCGTGTGCTTCTTCCATAATTCAATGACTGGTTTCTCTGTGCAGCCTGACAAAAATTGCATCCCTGTTGTGGAAACCTTACCCAAATATGTAACCTGCAAAATAGAGGAAAGATAGGTGAAACACAGACACTAGACTCCAGCGTTGCTTTCTGCCATCCCAGGGAATTTTCCTATACCTGAAAAATACAAGCAATCACCTCACCCAAATTTCCCTATTTCCCTATCACCTTCAGGGGAAAAAACAAACAAACAAACAAAAAAAACAGAGAGAGACTGGTTCCCAGGTATTTGTTTCTTCAAACGTTGCTTTCACCACTCAAACCCAAATGTAAAAAATGTTCAGTCTCCAAATTTCAAGGGATTGCACTCTCTTCAGCTCACCTGGAAAAGTCAGGTTGAAAACCCATGCCTGTATCTCTAAGCTCATGATAGCAAGTCTAAGTGCCAGTGAAGCACGTCCCAGGTAGCTGGGATGCCACCCAGCCACCATCTTTATTTAGTTATTTAACTATATTCAGATTATTATTAACGGTTGAGATATGATACAAATACTAAGGAAACTGAGATATTCTTAGTTTGATAACACAAGGCCGCAGGGGGGTCAGAAGACCATGATCACAGCAGAGGATTTTCAACTGTTTAGAAGTTTGGGGTTTTGTTTTCTAAAACAGTCCTGTCTTTCCAGCACTTTTGCTGTTCCTACTCCAGTAGTAAGCCAGGAACAGCTCAAAACTATTCAATACTCTGTCTTCAAAAAGGACTGAGCTACAGATCTGAGACATCTCTGACTTAAGAAAATAAGCTGCTAAAAAAAATCTAGTAATAAATCTAGCTTAGTTTAATCAAATCATCTCTTTTCCTTTCTGTCTCACTATTTTGAGCGTATATCCTGTTATCCAATCTGCACAGGAAAGCAATAAGTCTTTTGTGCTCTTACTGTATTTTGTTCACTAAAAATCAAATTCACTGAGTAGTCCCTATCAAAATTCCGTATTAAGTGCGTGCAGAAACATTCCCCTAAATCTGTACAGCTGCTAAAGAGGCATTCTTCCATTTACAGCTGAATGGAAGACTATTTAATCTGGGAAAAGAGATTTTCTCTAGAAAAGATAGAGTAACACTACATAAATACAATTATGCAGATAATTCCATTTATTGCTGTTGTCAGAATACTGCATTTAGGAACAAGTATATGAAAGCAAAATGACTTCTAATTTGTCTCTTGCAGCAGTTTGAGACAGAATCTGGCGCCTCTCGCTTCATGTCTTATAACCTCATGTGTATTTTACTCAAGGCATTTGGAGAAAAAGTAATTACATGCACTTTCCAAACTAATTTCTTCAAAATGCTGTATTAAATACACAGTATCAGCTATTTTTTTTTATACACTTTAAAAAATGCAAAGAAAAAATACAGGATCACCATGTTTAAAAACATCAAAAATCCACAAGGAATACAGATTTTGTATTCCGTGCAAACAAAATTTTCCACAAGAAAAATATTTTGCTGCTAGTTTCATAGGTTTTCTTAAGCTCAGAGACTTAAATTAAGCCATAATTAAAAAATAAGCTTACAAAATATTATTGGAAGTCTATGTGGCTTAATCATGCTTGCCAAAAAAGCAATTTCATAGCACTGACATTTCAAAATAAGAAGTCTTATTCTTTGTCTATAAATATTCATGCTTTGCACTGGGAATATTTTAAATCTTATAAGGCTTTATAATTTTTGGAACAGTGGGAACCACACCAGCTAGAACAGTTAACAAGGCAAGACCTACCAGAGTTTTGTTTTGTTTTATTTTATTAGCGATGAGAGATGAGTTCCCTAAAGTACTGTAGAACAGCATAAAAGAAAACCTCAGAGCTTATAATGCCAACTGAACACATATAAAAAGCACATAAAAGACCAAAGAGGAATGTGGCTGCAACATACTGTGGGATAGTTCAACATACATTTGCAGTCACACTACTTTGAAAAGATCAAGATCAGTGTGCAACTTTGCATGTTCACAACTACTCTGTGTATCCTGCGAAGGTTCGCTCAGTACCGTTTCATATTCACAAGCCAGCTAGCAAAAGACTAACGCAGACTGTAAATTAGTTGTGCATATGGGGTCAGATTCAAAGCCCACTGCAGCAAGAGAAGTCCTTCACTGACTTCAAGGAGATTTGTACAAAGCCCCTAAACCCTGAGGAAAAGAGAATTAGCGTCTTGCTCATGCACTCCGCCACTGCCCAAACACTGCGTTTAATCCCCAGCCACCAGAGAGATCATGCCATAGCTGCAACATTTGTGCCCCAGTCGCTGCTCAGAGAAGACCGGTATCGCATGGAGCAAGCAGAGAAGAGTGCCTCTCATGAGTGCACAGCCCAAGTCCACAGTGCCTGCAGAGCATGGCTGCACTGCGGGCTTCTCTGCGGGAGGCAGCCGTCTGCAGCTGCGTCGTGGGGACGGCTCCCAGGTAATGCGCAGGGCACCTCCGGCAGCTGAGGCTGTCCCAGGGGAGCACACACTGAGTTCATTTTCTCTCTGTTCCTTGCATGGGCTGCCTAGGTCTGGGATTTAAAAAAAATAATAATAAATCCCTTAATAAAGTTACTAGATGAAGAAAAGAGGTGAATTGCTCTGAAAGTGGCCAAGGCAAAGTAGCTAGTAAGAAGGATGGGATGGGATGATGGCTTGTTTACCAAAATGGGACTTAAAGGTCTGATTTTCTGTCCCATTTGTGTCACGCTATAACTGTGTAGCAACCTTTGGAAAGTTGCTTCCTTAAACACCACTTTGGATCATCATTATATACATTCATTTTCCTTTGAGGATGCATTCATAAATATTTATAAGATGCTTAGACAATACAACAAGGAGTCCACAGAAGAGAGAAAAAATAAAACCTTTGTTTCAGAAACCTTTGTTTTTGAAACCTTTGTTTTAGAAAGAAACCTCAATGACTAGTAATGTTTTAGGTTTTGTTTTAAAAAAAATAAAATCATTTTTTCCTAGTCGAGATGCAAGCATTGCACAAGAACAGCATTACCAAAGCTCTTAGTTAAGACCAATGTTCAACATTTCATTACTTAATCCCTGTTCTGTATCTAGCAGGGGACAATGCAGAGGGACTGGCGAGACACGCTGAGTATTTGACAAACAGAAATTAAAAAAAAAAAAGAGCAGCTTTCTTTTCAGAACAAAGATTTCTTTATGATTAAATATCATTCAAATATTATGTGTTACATACTAATCTACTTGGAGCTGGCCAATTTAGCAACTCAGATATTAACATCTGCATAATTGCAGGGATGGTACCAATATGAATTAAAACCGACAAGCGATGGATTTACGGGGCAGCTCTCCCTGACTCTCAGTCACGAGATTATTCCACAAGCAGTGATCCTGGCACTTTGGCTCCAAGCACATCACGTCTCCCAGCAGACACACCTTTTAAAGGAAACATCTTATTTAAATGCCCAGAAATCACTGACCACAAACATTATTGGAGGAAAGCTATCACAGCACAACCATTTTCCTTTCCAATTTCTACATTCGCCAACTGAAGATCAAAGAACAGATTATTCTGTCCATTATCAGATGGAGAAGAAAATTATTTTGAGGCACAAATTCCCACTGGTTGTCTCTTCCATTAAAATCAATGGTGTCTCATCAGTGTAAAGGTAATAGGGAGTCCAAAAAAAAAAAAAAAGAAAAAGAAAAGAATTTCATCTTTAATAATCATAAGAGCCAGATGTGAGGGCACAGAAAGACATATTATTATTATTTTTGCATATGTAAAACACACTGAAGAAGTATCTGAAGAGCAGCATCAACTGTATAGCTTTATTATCTTGGGCACAAGGACTGGCCATAGTCACACTTCAGGCTTAAAGCAGCACCTGTGATACTACAGCACTGAACACCAGCGAATGTTCACTAAATAATGCTTTTTCTTTCTCTGAAACACTGGACGGAGGTCAATGGAAGATGCCCAGGAAGACAATCGATTTGTAACAGCACGACACATCCTTACAGAAGTGTCATCCCACACGTGCTGAGGTCAACAGCGCCATTCCCCCTCTCCAGCCTCAGTGCAACATGGAATAGCCTCAGGTTCTTTGGCATGTGTAAATTATGATCAAGCTGTTGCAGCATTTATTTGATTTGGACACTGTATTTTAAGTTAAAAAAAAAAAAAAAAAGAAAAGGAATGGAAAAGCCAGTTCATTGCCACTGTGTTAACCTTAAGGAACACAGGCATCTCATATCACATCTTCTTCCGGGACAGGAATGTATTTCTGTATGGTTCTTGAAGCACTTTGGTTTGTACATTCCATTTTTCCAATGAATTCCCAAAAGATCCAACTCACAACAATGTCCTGTGCATGTCTAAAGTTATCTACATTCTTTCCATCCTCTCTGTGGCAAACTGGCAGTTTCCATCTGATCCTTCTCTCACTGGCAAGCTGCTGCCACCCGAAATGACACCAAATACTTGTGGTTTCAGCACTTCTGAGCTTGCAAACATTCAAACTTTTAGCAAAAGCCAAGATGCTCTGTAGAGCTCCTTATTTTGCTCTAGAGACTTGCCAACACCAATGTTAGTATCCAACAAAATTGTCCTCAACGGAAAAACACTGTACCTTGGCCTTGCATGACATACCTACAGCTATCTGACACTTAGGTGCTTCATGTCAACACACACAAGATTAATCAATGTCATTTTCATGCACTGTGCCAGACATACAAAACCACCTGAGTATTTTGACATTGTTGTTTTAAATCCCTTCAGTCCAGTAAGGTATAGTGAAAATATGTTTTAATAACTAGGCTCAAAAGCTTACAAACTCTTAAAAGACTGATACAACAGCTGACAGAAACCTTCACTCTAGCACAGCCCAGTTTGTCAGATGTAATATGGAGGTTTCACTTTCCATAGGCAATTCCTTTCTTTATAATTGAGCACACATCAATTACCTTTAGCTCATCTGAGCAAAGAACAGCTCAGCTCCTGCATGTGCCAAGCACAGCTCCATGACCCAGCCCTGCAGTGCCCTTTGCTGCTGACTGCTCACTGGGCACAATGCCTCCTTCATTACCAGTATGGACTGCAAGTCCATACTGCCACTGTAAGTCCATACTGCCCCTAAATCATGAGCCTCAACTGGGTTCCTGAAGACAGGATGTCCAATTTCTTTTTCTCTTTCTGTTCCCCATCCCCAGTCTGTCAAATAATACTGCTCCAGGAAAGCAGATCCAAGCTGTAAAGAGGTGTAATTATCGCATTATGCGGGGGCAGATGCTCTCTTGGCACAGGAACCTGGCACAGGAACATGTATGCACACAGGACTCCTGCCTCCCTTACTATTCAAGGATATGAACAAACGGCCATATGGAAAATGAACTACTCAGTTATTTCTTTAATATATTTATTTCTTCCACGCAAGACAATGAGGGTCAACGTCAACAAAATTAACAAATAAACAAGGTTAACAAAGAAAATTAAAAAATTGAAACAAAGCACTATACTTGAGCCATTGGCTATTTACCCTGCATATTTGCAGTCACTGAAGTCCAGGCCCTGATATAAAATAAGGTATTTGTCACCCAAACAGCACCACCACAAAGTGTAAGAACAGCAGAACAAGGTCAAAGCTCCTGCATGGCTGGTCCCAGAGAGGCAATTCAGGTTAGTGGCTGGCCATGGGAGAGAAAGGGGAAAGCCAGCAGGATGCTAGGACTACTCTATAGGAACTGGAGTCTTATGCACATCTTAGCACTGGTGACTGTCTTCCCTCTGTTGTATGACTCTCTTCAGCTTTCCTAATATCATCACTGGATGCTTGGATGTCTCTGGATTCTCTGTATTCCTCCCTAGTTATCTGAACTTGCTTCCACTCCCTGAATTAGATGTGGTGCTGGTGGATCCCAAGCATCACCTCTTTTTGCTTCAGAGACAAAACAACTACGTAAATAAAAAGGGCACATACCACCACAGCCACTGCCACCTGCACACCTCCCCTTCATGCAGCATGCCACCCTGCCATCCCTGAGCACACAACCCTGGGCAGCCTGGCAGGACCGTCTGGGAAATCTGTCAGCACCGCAGGGCATGGGGACACAGTGCAGCGGTCAGAAAGCCAGCCAGGACACAGGTATCGCTGCAATGGGAGCACGCACAACTTCCCCTGCTCACAACCTCCCCTGCTCCCCAGCCAGGAAGTCCCAGGGTTCACTGGGGTTTGCATGGCTCTGAGCTCTGCAGTGGGATTTTTCATCCCCAGCAGAACTGGGATGCAGGCAGGCCTGCAGCAGGCTTCCTGGTACATTTATTTCAATAAAAGCAGATCCAGCTGCAGTGCCGTTTACAGCACCTTCCCCGTCCACAGCCAGCCCCGCGCAGGAGAGCTCCCTGCCAGCCGGCTGCCCGCAGCCCAGCCCGGCCTAGCCCGGCCCTCCTTGCCTGTAGGCCAGCGGCGCTGGGAGGCAGAGCCAAGGAGCACTTTTGGCTCTGGAGGAAAAACAAAAATATCCCAGACATTCCACTGGGTCACTAAGCAAATATTGTGAATTGCGTTCAAGCAACGTTTGCTCAAGACCCAACAAACTAACTTGGTTAAGAAAAGAGAAAAAAGGCCGCACAGTTTCCCTCCGCCTGTCAGGGCTGCTTTGCCCACACCGAGGCCATCCAGCCAAAGCCTTCGCAGCACAAACACGGGGGCTTTGTGGGAACTGCTGGGCTCCTCTGCACACAGAAATACTCAGTGAGTGCAGTAATGCGGCTTGCAGAAATATGTAAAGAAGTGTTTTATTTTGGAGAAGCAATTCAGAGGGAGAACAGTCTGAGCTGGGCAACTGTCTAACGGAAAATAACCATCGAGTCTGAGGGCTGCCCTCCAGTTTAGGAGGGAGGGAAAAAAACACCCCTCGTTAACATCTGATTCATGCCGAGGAACCAACACACAGCTGCAGAAAAAGCAGGGAGCATCAGCAGGGGCTGGTGGCCAGGCCTCCCGCTGGTGGCACTTTGGGAGGGCAGCAGGGGACACTGAGCTCCGCCGGGGCTGAGTACAGCCCTCCTTCCTGCCTAGCCAGCTGCCACGGCATGGGGCGAGGGGGGAAACGCTGATGTTTGGCAAGTTTAATATTTGGTAAATAAATGTGCTGGAAAAGAAAAGATTTACTCTTTGCAGCTTAATCGGTAGACACTGAGAGGAATAAAAGCAAACAAGAATAAGCCCACTGGTTCCACAAGCCAAACAGCCACTACAGGATAAATAAGGCAGCAAGCAGAGCTCTCACTTGGAAACTCATGCCTAAGAAATGCAGCGGTCTGAGCTTTTCACCTTGTATTACATCAGGTTGCTGCTCAACAAGCTTCTTTATAAACCACCCAGGGTATTAAACTACTGTCCTCAGTCAGACCTAAGAGCAACTTGCATCCAGCAACCAGGAGGCTCTGTCTTACTAGTAAAGCCCAGTTAACCAAGCCCAAAGTCAACCTCAGGCAGAGCCAGCTTTTCATCCCTCACAGCACCGCTCCTCACAGCCTCCCATTAACAACAAAGGGATATTCTTTTGCATTTAATTTTTCACTGGACAAGAAACTCTTTCTGTGGTTTGGCTTGCGGGGATGAGTCTGAAAAGAAATCAAGTGGAACTGGCAAACTGAAATTAGCTTGTACTCAGAGACACTTGGGTCCTGATGTGAGTGAAGATTTACGCTGCGCTATTTAAAACCCAAGGAATCACATTAGTTCTAACAGCGATTTAAAAAGGTTGCAAAGCAAGACATAACTGAATGAACAAAGATCATACGCAACCTCAGCAGGGCTGCTGGACACCCTACTGTACAAACTGGTGATTACTTATATTCCTAAATATTTTCTTTATCTTACTATTTAGATCATTTTCCTCTTCCGTCTCATTTCTTTGCCTCAAATAATTTCCTTTCTCTATACCCGGTAACCATTGGGTTGAAATGCTTTCCTGGATACCCCTAAGCCATTTCTCGTTGTCTTTCAGGAGGCTTCCCAAGTCGAGGAGAGGAGATGGGGAGGCAGCCAGGGAAGTGAGAAGAAAACCAGCTCATACTCCAGTTACTACTTGTAATTATTTAGACTTCCCTTCAGACAAAATCCTTTCAAAACTTCTCCTCTACCATCTCAAAACCTTCATTTTGAGAAGATCCTTCTGCCAGGAGAAAGTGGCGTAAGTGTGTATGAGCGTGATCTACCCCCAAACAGACGTCTATCTTTACTTTCATGCTCAAATTACATTATTTTTTTCCTACACTTTCTTTATGACATTTACATCAGGTTGAAACTGAGCATGGAAATCTGATTAAGTAACTCATCATGCTCAAGAAAGCTTTTCGGCCCCAGGTTCCTCACAGCTGCTGTCTCGTAACAGATGGAGGAAAGGAGCACATGGGTGGAGGGGGGGAATGGGCTGGTTGCGTTTATTTTGTTCCCCTTCCTTTCCAACCCACAGAAAGCTCATTTTGGCACCAGTCCTACAAAAACTTCTCCAATTGTACTTAATGGAGCATGCAAAGGGTGAGTGCAGGAATGGCTGTATAACATGGGCCACTGTTTCCACCGAAACGTGTACTTTATATACTCTCCAGCACTTTGGACACTGACGTACTCCCAGAAAACCATGGAGAGTGCATGTTTTTCAGGATCTTTTATGGTTAAGAGATTTGTCCCAAGGGTTCCTTTCTTTGAGCATTCCCCATGAGATCCTTGTATTTCCCTTTAGTTCTTCCTTTCAAAAGAAGATGCCAAGTAATAAAAATGAACAAAGCCTGTGTTACTAAGATATTGAGTTCTGGAGACCAAATATCTCAACTCCACTTGCTTCCTGGCACAGCTTGACAACACCTGAAATTAAGAGCCAAATGGAAAGAATCCAACATCAGTGATGGTTGAAGATGACTATAAATTATTTCTGTATTTCAAGAAACAAGAAACATTAGGCCTACGTTACATGAGGAACAGGGATAAAAACTTAAAAAGCAGTAAACTAAACCATTTCAGCTCTTCCCCCCACTGACTGCTGCAAGAGCAGTAAAATTAAAAAAAAAAAACCAGTAATTACGAAACAAACCACAAAGACACGAGAGAGTCCCAGAAATGGCAGCACTTATTCCTTCCGCTATCCTCCACATACTGCAAATGAAATGCATTCCCCAAAGAGAAAGGCAGACCACAGAAATATCACCCCCCATATAAATGTAACTATACCCATATCTGCAAAGTCTCCTGTTAAGGTACTCGATCATTAGTTTTACATCTCCTTCATGCATCACTATGTGAAATGAGTTGCATGACTTAGCAAAACCCTTAGAGATTTTTTTCCAGCTCTCACAATTTATAGCATATCCAGGAAAAGTCTTATTCCAATGCTGCAGAAGAAGAAATACTCTGCCTACAACTGGGCTGCAACTCCTACACTGCAGCAAAGAGAAACAGACCTTGCGTATTTCAACATAGTAAAAGGCACTAAATACATTATTAAAAAGAAAATATAGTTGAACAACTCTTTTTATTGCTAAATGAGTCCTTAGGTAAAAATATGAATGATCAATCAGATGTATGTTTATCAAATTGCAGATTGGGGGCATAGCAAACCAGGCTCTGTACAGGCAGCAAGAATTCATCGCTGCCTCTAAGGCTCGTGACACCATTTTACCATTCAGCCAGAAGTTTCCCACTCAACCACGCAACAGTATGTTAGCAGACTAAACAAAAGATTTTTTTAAAAACAAACACGTCCCGTAGAGTAGGTATAAGGCTAGAAGATGATGATGCCATACAGATACTAACTCATCGCAAAAGCCATGGTTGACAGTGCCTCCAAGGTCCTGTTTTCACAATGGATTTAGTGTTGGCCTGTGCCTTCAACAGTCACTTTCCATTTGGCTAGGATGGGTAATCTTTTTCCAGCCAGCACGGAAATAGCCAAAAGTGATTCTCAGCCCCACATGAGCACCCAGAGCAGTGATGCAGGGCACTGATGCGGGGTACCTGGGCACCAGAGAGGTTCATCTCCTCCAGGCAACACATCTTTTACAGCCACTTGAAACAGGAGCCTCCCTTCCATCTGGCTAATTTAATCCCAACATCACCTGTATGCCTCCCCCAGAAAAGCTGTTACCCCCAGCCCACTCTCTTGGCATATATTTCAGCTCTAAGGCCGTGTAAACCTACACAGCAGCCAGAAAGCACTGCCCAGAACTGCCTGGAGCAAAAACCAAGAAGTGGAGACTTCTCTGGTACCCATTTCAGCCAAGATGAAATAAAGATGAAGCCATGGTTTGGAGAGGCTAGAAGGCAGCACTCCAAAGTGGAAGACTCTCTGAAGGAGAGAAGGGGAGAAGGGCAAAGGTCCTTTTCTCTGGGGGCAGCTTTAGTTATCACTGCTGCAATTTAGATATCTGTTATAGCAGCTTTCCCGCAGTGTAATTCGGAAGGCTGCAGGTCAGACCAACCACTATTCACACCAGTTGTACAGCGAAGTCCTAAGAGCTCCCTTCATTCTCACAGTTCATCTCTCTGGTCTTACAGAGGTCACTGCTTTTACAAAGGGCAGAAAACTCATTTTCATGGTTTCCACTGGCCCTGAAGTTGACTTTGCAAAGATTTAGTGACAAAATCTATAGTAAATAAACTTGCTGCTGCTCATTTTGACAGAGTACAACCTCGTGCAAATTTTAGGGATCTAAGGAAAAAAAGAAACTACTTCTGATGAAAATGAATAAGACTTTCAGTGTTTTTCTTGACGCTTACTGTCCTCACGCAACAATAAATACCTGGAGTTAAAAATACAATAATCAATAACACTATATAGGGGCCCATATCTTGCAGTTCTCAGCCAAAAAAACCTGCTATCTGGATTTAAAAAAAAAAAAAAAAAAGATTGCTCTAATTTGTATTTGCAGAGGATCTCTGTATTTTTATGAAGAGTAAGAAAGAAGGGATATAAAGATACAGTGCCAAAACACAACGGTAGGATCAAAACTGATTCAGAACAACCACTGAGCATCACACTCATCTGTTCTCTATATCCCACATTGCTTTAGGAGAAGTTAGGGTAAAAGAAATACAGCAGCAGCTCCACTCATTCCCATTTTTTATCTTCCTCTTGGCAGCCTGACAGTCGCTGGGACTACGCAGCAAAGCTGTGGGCAGCAGGGAGCCCAGCGGGTGCTCTGCCACTGAAGCTCAGGCACCTTCGCTCCAGTTGCTGCTTGGCCTAAGCAGGGGTGAGAGGATCAGCACTGGATAAAGCAACACTACTCTGAAATCATTCTTCGGCATGACAACAAAAGACAAATTCCTAAAGCAACGAGTGTTACAGGCTGTCTGTGATGCTGTCTCTAAGCAAAATGCATCCCTCCTATGAAGCACAGGCAATTCTGCAGCATGGTAAACTCAGTGAGGTCTCACCACCCAAATGTGAATTAACATTGCTAGCTATGACCGCAATATTTATCCTGTAAAAATCTTAGAAGTCTGATGATTGTTTTCCAGATAAACAATTAATTCAATGCTTTCCATCAACAAGGTGTTTTACAGCTCCCTAATAAATGCTTAACTTCAGCAGTTTATCTTCAACATACACTGACAATTTTCCACATATTTTTTGAAAATATTTAATAGAACAGACATATCTTTTTAAGATCTTAATTGTTCTTCACCATACCGAACTAAGAGTCCAACCAGCGCATAATGCTTTCCGTGGTATCAGACAGATGGGGAAGAACAAAGCAGCAGGGCCTGAACTGACAAAGCAATGGCCACGATTGGAATAAACAGCCCACAGGGGAAGGTTTTTCTTCCCCACACAGCAGGAACCAAATTTTTCAAGGCATTTCAATAAAGCCCATGGGGTTAGAGTGCTCTCCGTTTGTTTTGAGATACTGACAGAGAGATTTTCAACAAAGCAGACAGCAACATGTGTCAAATGCGCTAAGAGAAACCGACCCCTCTTTCAATAACTAGAAATACAGATAGAAATTTGGCAAGAGAAATGGGAGTTTGCATTAAAAATATGAGGATTACTCATCTTCTAAAATTTTGTAGCTTTCCCCACCTAAGCTTAAGTGAGCAAAGTCAAAGCATCCCAGCTCTTAGGGAGCCTGATGCAATTCTGTTATACACAAGTGTACTTCCAGCCACAGATCTGTAGTCCTCAATACATCTCTCCTAACAGTCTGTTTTCCTACCAAAGCTGTTATTACTTTGGTTAAATTCTTTTAAATAGAAAACAACATATATTTTAGTTTTAATTATGCTTGAACTTATGAGAGACAGCATAATAGACAGAAGACAGCATTTTGGGTAACACTGAATTTACTGTATGCTGAACATCTAGGTATTTACAGTAAAAGCACACACTATACTATTTGTCCCCTATCATCTGTCTCTATCTTTCTACTCCTCTCCTCTGCTGCCTCTTCAAAACAAGCCAGTATCTCTTGTTGGGCTGAAATCAGGTAGAAGATTCTTTAATGACAGGGCTAAGCCAAGAACAGCATTAAAGTTCAAACCACGTATGCAAAAATCAAATCTGAACAGACCAACCTAGCTGTTCTTGTGGGGGGATTTTATTTACAAGAAAATTCCTGCTTCTATAAGAAACTCACACACACACAAAAATACTAAGAATTTTAAAGAAAAAAGAGAGAAGAAAAAGTGTTTATCACTGCAGACAAGGGCAGCCAGCACATGATGCTTCTTTGGAGAATCTTGTTTACCTTTCTTTCCCAAGGAGAAAAAGCTGAGATACAAGTTAGTCCCTACCTGAAAAAACAAGACACACAGCAGACAGTATAGATTCTAATTTGTCTTCTTGTTTTGTCATTAGCAAGATAAGATTTTAATTAAAGAATGTAGACACAAAACAACTGCATTTCCCTTCTCACAAAAGTACTAAAGAGAGATTATAAAAATCTCCACATTTAAAACGTGGCCACAGAAAGAACAACACAGCCCTGCCATGGCAGTGTACAGGCAGCAAGATCAAGCAGCATGCACCACTGAACTGGGACGTGGCCCTTTGGTGGATGAACTCGTTAACAGCAAGAAGTGGCATTAATGCACCATATTGTAATGCCTGTCACAGCCTTAGGTTTCTCAGACCCAAGAAATTGCTTAGCTTAGCACAGCAACAACTGCCTGTGTGCATACACAAAGTGACACCACACTATTCTAACAGGATCTGATAAACATGCACATACTACAAAATAATTCCATTGAATTATTTATAACACCTTTATCTCAAAGAAGCATTTAGCAAGCTATATCATCTAAATATAAAGAGCAGCTGCTTAATGTCCCAGAATACACCAGCTCCAGAGTTTAGAAGAGGAGATGATGAATAGTATTACCAAGAGAAACTGCAAGGGCAGTTTATGAGGGAGCAGTGTAATTAACCAAATGGAAATTTGGCTCTAGCAGCTATGCTCAGAGTACTACCCTTGCAAAAAAAAAAAAAAAAAAAGAGACACAGAGGTTTAAAATGATTACAGTGCTCAGGATACTGTGTGTCTCATTCCCAGTACAGCATCATTAGGAGCAGTGCCTACTAACAACATATGGCAGTACTGCCTTGACACCAGTACGTCTGCTACTCTCCCACTCACTTTGCAGAGCAGGTCTTGGCTATTATAATCACCCAGGAATTAGCAAATGCAAAGGAGAGGCAGTCATGAAGCAAGGTAACTTCACTGCTTTCTTGCATCTGACTTCTTTCCTCCCTTCCACTCACTCTACTTCCTTCCTTCCTGCCCAGGAAAGCAGGGCTGGCAGTGGGCAAGTGGCCACAACAGCACTGCTGCACAGGCTGCCTGATGGAAATAGGTGTGAGCAGCATTTGCTCAGGACAGAGTCAAGACACGGAGTGTGGAAGCCATGAAAACCACAGCAAGTGGGAAGAGTGGAAGTGTGGAACAGGGAAAGAGGCATGACAGGACCCCGAAAAAGCTCTTGCTGAAGATGCTGCTGTTCCCAAGGTGGACAGCAAACCTGAGGACACATGATAGTCTGTGGAAGTCCCTGAATGATCCATAAGAATACCTCTAGGCTTCTTATAGCACCTCAAACAGAGATAATCTGATCATAAATTGATGATTAGAATGAACATTGAATGGTTTACCCAGACATTTTTAATTTAAGATATTGGGATGAAATTCTAGAAGGTGAACAGAAGAAATTCCATGAAGTGGTCCAAAGGAAGTACATCTCACGGGTGGGTCATTACCGTAGAGGATACCAGCCAGAAAAGGCTAATAAAAACAGAGAAGCTGTGAGATCCCAGCAGAACTGCCACCTGTGCTCTCCTGGAGGTGGTCCAAGAGGATGACGGCACAGTACCACACAGTGAAATCTACTCTCTATTATATAAGGCTGCTGTACTTTGGAAAAAATACATAACTAGCATGATTAGATTTAGCAAGCGAGAAGTTAAGGCAAAAATCATTTTGGCTACTACTTACAGATTGGGTTTGGACTTGTGTTACAAACTGCCTGGAAGAAATCAGGAAACCAAACATTTCTCTTTGATGTGCAGCAAACTGTTCTAGAGAGCTTCTTTATAAATGGCAAATGGACTTTTCATTTTACACTTTAGGCAAAGGAGACGATGTCCTTCACACTTTCCAACTAACTATCAGACTTACCCAATGCAAAATCAGGCATAAACAAGATCTTGTATTTAAACTTATTAAATTGAAGATGCAATGGCAAAAGACAAGTTTAATCTTGCTTGTATTCTTCCCCAATTCCAGCAACCAAGCTACTACATGTAGACACTTTTTTTGAAATGGAAAAAAAGTAAATACACACAATGCACATCACACACAAAACAACAAAACAGAAAGTTGTATCCAAGGGTTTCCTACAAGTGTGGAAAAGGACATAAAGCTCAGGACTTGTCAGCTGGCATAATCATTATCTTAGGCCTTGAAGAATTCTCTAAGATTCAACAGCAGAGGAACACAAATCCTTCCACACAGATGGATAAAGCCATACACAGCAGCCTTCATAACACTCAGGGAAGACTGAGTTAGGTTAAGTGTACAATCACTCTCCTTGATCACTCTAAAACCTATTACTGAGCACGTACTCTCCTAATCCAAGTTTCTTCCGCTTCTTATAAAGTCCAAAGCAGATGATGTTCACATGAAGAAAATCCTAACTACACCTGAAGGACATCATCACATACATAGTACTGCTGGAAAAAACAAACACCTCCTATTCTGAAGATCCACTGAATTCCTGATTAAGAGGAGCTATTGCTGATCTTTTTTCCAACAGGTATCAGCTTGAAGTTACTAAGAAATGACTGTGTGTGGGTATATATATGTATGTGTGTGTGTTTATATATATATATGTATATATATATGTCACAGAATGGTTTGTATTGGAAGGGACCTTAAAGACCACCTAGTTCCAACACCCCTGCCATGGCAGCGACACCTTTCATTAGAACAAGTTGCCCAAAGCCCCATTCAACTTGGGGCCTTTTTTTTTTTTTTAAATAAAAAGATATACTGGTGTCTAACTCTTTGATAGCAAAGTAACAGACATCAGGAACTCACCAAGGTCATGAAGCAAAAATTACCTAAAATTAATTAAATTACCTACAAAAATATTTTCCAGTCCTCAGTATCAGCCCACGTGGATTTATTTTGTGTTTTGGAAGCAGAGAGCACAGCAATGCTCTTCAGAGTTCCTACTCTCCTCATAGCGACTTCATGAAGAAGAGCAACAGCTGAAATAAAATGTGATTTTGACATTCCTGAACAAGAAAAGGCAAAAAAAGCTGGTCGGGATACCCAAACAGGGAGAAAACTGAGTGCAGAACTGGAGGCCCTATTAACAGTCATAGTCAATCCTGCAAGCTAACACCACAGAGGAAAAACAAATGCTCCTCTCCTTGGCAACAGCATTATTCATACTTTTCCCAAAACTTTATGAGTCCTATGATATGGCCTTGTTTGATCTGTCATAACCAAGATAAACTGGCCACTAAAACAGCGTGAAGCAATGCAAAGCCCTGGCTCTGGTTCATGGCACGAATACCACGTTGTCAGACAGACGACTATCTACAGTATTTCTGCTGCCCCTGAGTTAGTCCAAGCCATTGCCTAAGAGGAAGGTTGCCTGGGGTTTGACCTGCTCTTCACAGGGTCACCGGCATTTGTGAAGTGAAAGAAACAAATACAACCTTAACCTCCAGCACAGAAAGCAGAAACATAGTGGCCAGCCCAGCCTCTTGTGCAATGACATCTGTCATTTGGCACAAACCCCTTGTTTTTAATGTCTTTTTGGTGTCTGTTCCTTCACCTCTTCTTCAGTCACACGTTCCATGGCTACTTGCATTAAAGGGCTTGAACTGATACACAAATCCAGAAACCTCACAGAGATCTGACAAGAAAATACGAAAGACTTCCTAAACTGTTTTCAGTGTGGAAATCTGTACATAAAATTAGCTGCCTGACACATCGGGATTAGGGAGCCGGGGTTGTTCAGCCTGGAGAAGAGGAGGCTCAGGGGCTACCTTATCGCTCTCTATAAGTACCTTAAAGGAGGCTGTAGAGAGGTGGGGGTTGGTCTGTTCTCCTACGTGCCTGGTGACAGGACGAGGGGGAATGGGCTGAAGTTGCGCCAGGGGAGGTTTAGGTTGGATATTAGGAAGAACTTCTTTACTGAAAGGGTTGTTAGGCATTGCAATGGGCTGCCCAGGGAGGTGGTAGAGTCACCATCCCTGGAGGTCTTTAAAAGACGTTTAGATGTGATATGGTTTAGTGGAGGACTTGTTAGTGTTAGGGCAGAGGTTGGACTGGGTTATCTTGGAGGTCTCTTCCAACCTAGATGATTCTGTGGTTCAGTAGTACATCAGTGTCACATAGGGAAATGTGGGACTACTGAAGCTTCTCATAACAGATGAGAGTGAAGCCGTGGTGCCATATGGTGAATGAGAACCAGGAGCCAAGATAAATAACTCTGCTTGTCCCTAACGTAGCCGAGGCACCATTGTAACAGCTGTGTTGCACCAAAACTAAAACAGAAAAGGATCAAAAGCCCATTCTGCTGGCTTACAAAGTCTTCTGGCGTGATCAAACCTATCAGGAAGGAAATCTTGTGGTCATACAGAGATGACACATTTGCTTGGATGAGTCAGATTAGTGAGTAAAGTGCAGAAAAGATATTGTGCAAGGTATGCGTGATCTCTTTAAGCTGACAGCGGACAAGAAGAATTCCAAAAGGACATAATATACTAAAATGGAGCCACTGACAAAGCCTGGAAATCCCAGAAGATCAGATAAAGAGCTTGTCATCACCATAGCATGAGCACAGCTGTAGCACAAGCATAACCTCCTTCTCTGTTTCTAAACATACCCTGCAAAGCATTCCTACCAAAATGGGCTGTCTGCCGGGGAGGACGGCACAGGTGGGGAGTGCTGCCCTGGGCAGAGGCAGCAGTGGGAATCCAGCCCGACCACCCACACCCTCTCTAGCACCCTATGATGTGGCATCTTCACCCAAAGCACACTGGAATAAGAGTGGCCCTGTACCCAACTGGTCTCCCCGGCAGTGAGCAGGGTGCTCACCTTGAGAGCAAGAGACGGGGTTCATGCGTTGGTGCCCCATCTCCCAGCTCCAGCCAGCAGAGCTCCGCTCCAGCTGGCCACACCGGAGCAGCACCCACTCCTTCAGAGGTGCTGCTGGGCTCTGAGCACTTCCACCAGGTCAGGGCTGAGCAGTCAGACCTTCTTATTTCTTCCTTTTTTCCCTTTTTAAACAAATTCTGAGTGAGTGTTCAAGGTATCTACATACTCAGCATTTTATGGCCATCATATGCTAAATGCTAAAACTTTAGTACATGCTAAAATGTAGATGTTTATTTCTGTTGCATAACTATCCGACATTACCAATGGAAACCTGTATGATAAAGAAGTGGAGTAGTACACCGGGTTACATGAATGCAGTAAAAAATGTTTGGCTTAACTTCCTAAATACCTCTTTCAAGGTTGAAGAACGGAAAGTCATGAGACAAACATTTGCCTATGACAGGTCACTGCTACTTAGGAGGAAAATAGAAAAAGTGTTCTACTTACTTGTTAAGATAAAAATGAAGAATGACTTCTCATTTTAGGCCTTTAAAGGATAAACTATTTCTGTTACACTGCTATTAAACCTGTTTATAGTTCTACGACCATAAAAAAGAAACATCACACTTCCAAAATGATTGCAATTATCAGTCACTAAGGATGCCACTCATAATGCAATACAAATGCTGTACAAGAATATTATAACTTCAGCCAATAATGTTTGATTTTATCTCAATTAAGCAAAAGCCTGGAAAGTAACAGCCTTCTTTGCAAGTTGAGTACAAACCAGAAAGCATACAAAGATTTTGTCCTTGAAGCATCTGCATACTGATCTCTAGAGCACTTAATATCACAAAAAGACATCCCACATGGGTACCCATATTCACTGCACAGACATTTATGAGATGAAGTTATATAATTTGAGAAAAGGATTTCTGAAAATATCGTGTTTGATTGGCATTTGCAGTTAAAGGCTAAAAGGCAGCATTTTAAAATTCTGAAATTTCAATCCTGGTCTGATATGGCCTCCCACCACAGGATGCTGACATTTAAAGGGCTGTTTGGAGAATGCTGGATATCATCTGTGCCCAGTGTAAATCAGAAAGACACACAGACGTCAGTGAAGCTACAATCATTTACCCCAGCCAGGGCTATGTGATTACCACCAGGCACGATCTGAAACAAGGAACCAACCTGCAGTGGATAGGACCAACTTTTCCCTCTTTTGTGAAAATAGTCATTAAACTTAACAGTGCTCTGTGACAGATTGACTCGAGGAAGAACGATAATTATTTCTTATCTGATGAGATATCCCATCTTCATTAGGAACTAGAGCTCTACCAGGTGCGTTTATTCTGAAATACTGCTAAAGTTCTCTTCCAACAGCTGCCTTCACAGTTACACATGTACACCAGGAGACTGGAGTTACCCACTGATCTCACAAAAGAGAATTAGATTGATGTCACACAGTCTGAATAGTAATGATACTATAAGCTAGAAACTGTTCACTGTAATAAAAGCAGTTATAAACAATTCTAGATCCACAAAGTATGATGGATGACTTGTTACGGCATTGAATAATGTTTTAAATATTGCATTGCCTAAATTCCAGCACACCCTAAATTGGAATATGGTCATGTAACTCAAATTTGATTCACACCAGAGCTTTGCTTGACCTATAATATCTTAATTTAAAGCTATGGATTACAGCTAGTTGCTCACAATTAACTTTGCCAACGAGGTCAATTAAATGTGATGCTTTATTTGATTTTTTTCTTGATTAAAAAAAAAAAAACGGGCAAGCTACTGGGAGGTTTGGTTCTGTAAGCACAATGCAACCTCAAAGTGTCAAAACAAAACTTGGAAGCAACGCTAAGGCTGGATGAAAAAACTAGCACTGCCCAAAGAGCAACAGGTTGTATCTAGCAACAGATGCAGCAGCTTGAACATCTGCCTCTAACATCAATGCCACGGCACCTTCCAGGAAACAAACATTCTAGCAAACAAAACAAAGACCATTTTCAATGGGTATTTTGAAACTTTGATCCACCTTCAGCAACAAAAAGTTTTTGTTTTCTTTTTTCCCCTCATAATTCCTCCTACTATATTTCTGGAGGGAAATGTTTGGAAAGATGATGGCTCATTTTTGTTGCTCCCTGACAGCTAATCATATTTGATATTTATATTGTACTGGGATAAAGAAATGTCAAATCAGATACTATAGTACATTTCTGAAGATAGTAATTTAACCTTCAGCAATTCCATTTGATTCAATGCTGTCTACACACTTGTGACTAGTTGCACTTTAGATCCTTGCAACCTGGTTACAGATATATGCCCTTCCCCTGTTAGATTGCTGGGTCTGGAGTGCCACTCGGTGGCCAAATACAGCACTCCTGTGGCAGCAGACATCTATCTAAAGCCAGCTGAGTGGATATGCAACCCACCAAAGTAGTCTTGTTGAGTCTACAGTTTGGGACACACTGGATTTGGAAATAATCATTCTGCAGTTGCTTATATGACAGCCTATGACAACATAAAAACATTTTACTTCCTCATATGAACTCTGTCCATGGGATATTGGTGATGGCCAACACTTCCTTGGTGAACCAGGGGACCTCCAACTCTAGAGGCTGAATATCTCACCTCAGGTAAAAAAGGAGATCCACAGCTGTAATAAGCTGTAACCGTCACATCCTCTTGTGCACCAAGCACAGAGATTGACCTGTAATGCACCTTCACCAGGGGCTAACTTGGCATCTGGTAGCTCTGAGGGGCTCGTATTTATTTCTTTATCTCAACCTAAACCACCAGTTCATTCACAGAAGCTGATACAGCTATTGCAAACAGGGGAGGAATCAGAAACTAAGATGGAACATGCCACCAGCAGCTTGAAAAGCTGGGAACATCTCCTTATGGCACCACTTGTACACTGCCATCATGGAAGAATAAGTTACCATTTATTTGCTTGCAGTACCTCATAAGTCCAAGCCAGAGCTGACCTTGCATCACTCTGATCCAGCCAGTCTCAAGGGCAAAGCACTCCCTGTACCATCAGAAAACCTCAACTTCCTCTTACTCAGCTGTCTCTGAGAAACTGAGATGCAACAGGGATTTCCGTATTCCTACTCGCTTCTTCACAAAACAGCAGCCACCAGCAGCAGCATGAATGTTCAGCACAGGTACCATGGGGCAGGCAGATGGTAAAGGAAAATATGGAGAAAATTAGTTTACACATGACCTACATCTTTGAGAGATCTTAAGAGAATACAAAAATCTCAAGTAACACTAAAAAATCTGAGAACTTCCTTCCGAACAATCATCTGAGTTAGCTGCACTGTTCCTTTTTCCCTGAGGTAGTATGATATATGTGAATGGAGAGCAGACGTGAGTATCCTGGATGAAAAACCTTAACTACAGAAATAAGATCATATCAAACAATGTCAAACATCCATTATTAATCATATTTTTATTATGAACTTTCCAATTGCTGGCCAGCCTCCCAGAACGTTTTTACCTCTTGTTTTCTCTCCAGGGTAAATGGCTCATAGTAACATTTAATAAATCTAATCAGAGTGCACTTTTACGATAAACATTATCTGAATAAATCCTAATCAGATCAAATTAGCTGAATATTCAGCCTTCTTCAATAACTCACCAGCATCAGTTTAAAGAGATTAAACAACACTACCTTATAATAACTTGGTATCAGATCATAAACAACTGTCAAATACAACACAAGGCAGGGAAAGATTCATTCTTAATTCAACAAGACATTAACTCATCCTACATCACTCCACACTAGGAAACAAGACTCCTGCCCTGACACGACTAATCCAGGGGCACCACTCTAAAGGAACAAGAAACTGCCTGCAAAGCCAGAAGATGCTGCATGGGAGACCTGGACCCATGCAGAAAAACCTCAGAGGCTCAGGACACTCTGAAAGTCATGTTTATCCTGCTCACCTCAGCTGCAGCCTGGGATGCTGGAAGCATTTATGGTGATACAAGGTACAGACACTATAGCTGGGCCTGCACTGTGGCAGCACAAATGTATCTCTGGAACAACAACAACAAAAAGACAGAAGAAAGAGAAAAAGGAACAAGATTAAAACACATTTTTATCTCTAACAAATCTGGAAGCTCACTGTTCCCTACAAGTTCAGCGCATGAGGAACCATAAAAAGCTGCTCTGGAGTGCAGGAGGCTCTTGGTAGCACCATTTTCATAAAGCAGAAGTTAGAAATAAATGGTGACAGTGTGCTAAAACCACATCTTTCCCCCAGAGAGGAGGTGCCAGCAGAGCCCTGAAAGATGTCAGCATTTGCAGCAAGTCAGCTACAAAGCCATCAGCTGTTTGGCCCTCAGAGATATCAAAAGCAGTATGTTCCAAATACCTTTATACCTTCCAAATACCTGTGTCCTCATAAAAAAACAGGGTCTGATCAGTGAATTTCTGCAGGGAGCTGCATCCTATGTTATTCAGTACTTGGGGAAAAAAAAGATCCCAGCTTGCTGAGAGCAGGAGAGCTGTACACCTAAGACGTGACGTGCCACAGCTGCATCTCAGGGTGGCTGAATTCTGCCCGGTTTTCTGCTGGATGAAGGCAGCGTTGGGCTGCGACCAGTGGCACCAGCACCGTGTGCCGCACGGAGCCCATCGCTGCGGGGCAGAAAGCTGTGCCCGGCCAGTGGAGCGTGCACAAAGCGGCAGCAAGCCCAGCTCGCCAGCTCCGTGTGCTCCTCGTCCTACGTTAGCCAAGTGCTTAAGCACAGGAACCTACCACATGCTCTTTGTATAATAGGAAACAGTTACTTTTGTGAGTGATTATAAACAGAAGGCTCTTGAAAGAGCTTACCCTCCAACAGGACCCCTTAAATATTTACATTTTGCGGGCTGACGTGTAGGAAGGGGTGTTTATTGCTGAGGCTGCTCTGACCACACTCGATAGGGAGCCTGCACACAGCACGTGGCTGTACGGCACCTCTCGCTACAGAGCCTGAACTCTGGATAACAGATTGCATGGTCCAGCTTCTGCCTGCACTGTTCCTCAAGGTCACTTGCAAATAAGCCACCTGCATTTCTTCCTCTCGGGACATGGCTCCAGCCACCATCTCAAATGCCCCTGAGTACCCCAAACAGGGGCTGGGGGCCGAATACAACTCTGCTCTCATGTGGCCTTCTCAACTCCACAGAAATGCTTTGCTGCAACAGATAGCTCTTAATTTTTTTTTTCACTTTGGGTCATTATGTTTTTCTTGGTTTTGGTGTCTTACGGTGTTTTTTTTCAGTTTGTTGGCTGGTTTTGGATTTTCCCTCTTGGAACTGAAGCTGGCTGTCAAGAAAAGGTGCTGTTACAGCCCAAACTCCCCTCAAAAACATGATTAATACCTTGGTAAGTGAGAAACCAAAGATGAGTGAAAAATGGGGAAGGAATGAAATAGGGACTTTTGACTCACTTCTGTGCCATGACTGAAGCTTCTAATTGTGAAACTGCAAAAAGCACATTCACCTGTTCATCTTTCAGTTTGGAATTTAGAGAGAAGCAGGCATTTACCAAAAGCAAACAAAACTCCTGAAAATTCACAATAGGTGGTTCCTGTTCTGAGACAGCTCCGGTTTATAATTTGCTTTCTTTATTGCTATTTAATGACTCATATCATGCTACTCTTTCCCCATTCCTAATGTCTGCTGCTGAAATCTCCTCTAGAGAGATAGTACTTGGATGCCTCAGCCTCAGGGAAAGTCAGAGAGAAAGATAACTTGAAAAATAAAAATAAAATAAAAAGGCACAGGAGTCATCATTTTCTAAGGCTGCACAGAAAGAGATAAAACTTCCATTGCCAAGATTAGCTCACGGTACAATATATGAGGAGATGGACAGATCTCTTTACATGGGACGATAGGCTGAATCTTTCCATCAGATATATATGCAGACATATATGAAATAGCTTCTTTGAAATTGGCTGAATTACTTTGGATTCACAGCCAGAAATCCAAGGTCTGAAATAAGCTTACTCTGTGACTTGGCAGCTGGAAAATCCAGCCGACTGTCAAAGAGAAGGCGCATCTTCCCGTGGGATAAAGCCAAGAGCTGGAGGTAGAAAAAACAAAACCAGATGCTATCACAGCATTAAGCCCTATTGCTTATTAACTGATTTCACATGTGATAAGCTGTTAAACTACATCTGTAACTGTCACAAGTTAGTCCTATCCCTATTTCATCATTACAGGTTAGTTGATTCACAATGGCTTAATACGAGCCAAACTAATTATCGTACAAAGTTGCTATGAAGTGCAGCTCTTTACTTCCATACATTCTCTAAGGAACACACAGCAGTCCTAAAAAAATTTGGTATGGACTGGTTTATATCGTAGCAATTAGTACAGTTGTCTCCTACTCTTCAGCTCGAAGCAATAAATCTGTTTCCACAAATGTATTATCTCACTGTTGGCCAGCATCCCTGACAGCACAGGTAAGTGAAGATGTTTTATACAGTACATAAAATGGGAGATCAGAGATCTATCCTGCGGAAATCAATAAAACCCACATAATTTCACAGCTAGGCTTGCAGAGACTCCTCAGGGATTTTCCTGGAAAGTTATGGCTGAGAATTTAAAAACCAAAGATAATTGTAAAACCAACACTAGGGCATTTTCCAAGTGGGCAGATGACTGAATTTAGATCGTAACTTTGCTATGTCTCAATAAAACATACGTTATAGCCAAGTAACAGTAGAAACTCTTCTTGAAATAAGCCTGGCTCACCCTCTTTGACCAAATCTGCTCAGCTTTTGACACCCGGCCAAGAAAGCTGCCACAAGCACATTGCATCCTCCTGTCCTGTGCTGGGTGCCCTGCAATGCATGCCCTGCAGCACGGCGTCCCTGCGCTGCCCGGGTGTCCAAAAAACCCCCAGCAAGGTAAGGACAGGGCACCCCACAAAGGATCACATCCCCGTACTGTCCCTGCTACGTGCAGTGAGGCAGGGGGGGAATTTCGCAGGAGGCAAACAGCAGTAAAACTGGAAGGAGAGCTGCACGCCAGCATTTGCATGCGTAAAGAAGTTCTGCAGAAAGTGCTGGAAAATACTCCACCTTGCGAGAGGGCAGAAGTTGCACCAAAAGCCTTTGGTTCCCAGTGACAGCAACTATCTGCGGCCCGTAGATAATGCCTTTGCAAGGCCTTGCACAGGCATGGAAATTTGCACTGCCACGGGTTCTGGCTTAACCAGTGGGCTGCCAGCCTGTCCGGTTGCAGGCCTGATGAGCTGCTGGAGAAACGCAGCACAGAGCGAAGCCCCAGGCTCCCCACTCTCCTCCGGGGCAGGGAAGAGCTGGCGATGAGTGGGCAGCCAGGGACCGCGGGTGCTGCAGTCCTGACGGTCCCTTCACTTCCACTCCCTATGCACTGCTGAAGGCAGGTTTGACATAGAAATGTTTTGAGATTAAGAATTTTCCTTTACTACCCACCACTTTGAAGTCTGGCTTGGTTGGACGGCAGTGACCTGCTTCCCACCACCGGCGTGACTCCCAGCCTGGGGCACGGAGGCAGATAGGGACAGAGAAGGCACAGCACTGCCTCCTCCCATGCCGCCCAGCCCAAGCAGCCAGACAAAGCTCTGCCCACACAAAGCCTCCAAGATTATAAAAGGACTCCCCAGCTAAGCAAGAAAATAATTTACCCTTGCAATTATCAGAAAGCATCACAAATTTTCCAAACGCCCTTCAAATGGCACTAGATTTGCACTGATGGAAAGAGTAATTGATTTCACTCTGGCAAACGCAGAAAATCCAGGGATGTGTTAGACTGCAGTTAACACGACAGAGATGGGGTACCCTCAGGAACACCCTCTGTCCTCTCTGGCTCCAGGGGCAAAACCATCAATGCTTCGCTGGGGAAGAACTCCTTGAAGCACAGGTCTTTCATCAGATGCCCATTTGATAACCTTCAGTCCCTAATGTAAATAATAGATTTCCATTTCAATTGATAAGCATCACTTAGTGTGCATCAAAAGGACCTCTACTGGTAGAAGGGATTAGAGGACCGAGGGTTTGCTCAAGAATGCTTTGAAACATTTCCCTGATGAATTTCACATCCCAAATCTCCATCATTCACTTGCTTCCATCTCCATAAACAACACTGTTTCATCCACCAGCTCTGGCAAACTCAGGTAACGTAAGTAGTAACTCTCCTTAGGTGCGGAACCCAGGCCCAGCATTAAACGGTGTTTTGCGAGTTTTGTAATGTAATTAAAAACAAGCAAAACATTTGTTTTTGCCATGACTTTGATGTAAAATGCATTTAAATGAAGAAGTTTAGGCTGAGTTTGGTCTAAAATTAAAAACCCCACTTGGAATACAACCACATAGCAAAGCAAATTCAATGAGCTTTGCAGAAATCATTATAGCTATCCAAGGGAAAAAAAAAAAAGCATTGTTAAATTGATGTAAGAATGGCTAAATTACAAAGACAACAACGAAACATTACAGTCGAAACACGTAATGATGAGAGAATTTAGGATTTTTCCTTGAGGCTGCTGCAGTGCAGGCCCCCAGCAGGTTTATGCACAGAATTTCTGTTGTTTTCAGCAGGAGCCCTTTGTATGGCAGAATTCCTAACTAAAGGACTACCCTGACGAGGGCAGCCCTTTAATCAAAAATTATTTATTATTTTATGTACTAGTCCTAAAGTGCAAGGACATTTTCTTAACAGATTTGACACTATGTTAATTTGGAGGGGAAAAGGTGGAGGGAGACCAAACAAACCCAGAATAGACTTCGTGACGGAAAATGGAAAGGGCTCCATAAAAGGGTTTTTTCACCATTGAAACACGTTTAAAATGTTTATATACAAGTCCACGTATGCATATATATATTCTCCCACAATCTGCAAAACCAAGCATTAAAACAATCTTTCTCAATCATAAGTGTAAGAAAGGGGACCTAAAATTTTTACCTGATGAGAAATCAAGTTTTCTAGAAATGCAAAATAGTAAGTAAATTAGAATTATAACAATAATTTTTAAAAAGACATCAAAACTTCCTCCAGAATTCGGAGCATTTTGTTAAATACTCCCATTTCTACTATTTTTCTTTCCTGATTCTGGTACAATAAAAGTTGCCTACCTCCTGTCTAATACTGTGAGCAAGAAAGCCACCTGGCCACATGTGACAATACCTATTCCAATATCAGAAACCGTATTCCTCTTCATTTTGAAATGCAACGTGAAAGACAGAAAATTGCCATACACTTCCCGTGCATGGCAGGAAACCTCAGCCCAGCAGTCCCTCCTCCCGGGCAGCTGCCTCCACTTGTCACCCCAGCAAAAGAGCGACCCCAAGAAGGGACCCACCTGCCCCACTGCTGCTAACATCCCAGGTAGAGGCATTCACCTCAACCTGCACTGAGAGCGAAGAGATTTGTGGCACTCTAGTTGTGGTAGTTTTGAATCTGTGGATGTTTTTTGATACTTTCTTAGGCCAAGAGAATGATAAAATTAAATATGAATTACTCACAGTATTTTGCGTAGGAACTGCTCCTTAAATAAGGCAAAGTTACAATCAAACCAACCAGGGTTTATTCCTTTGGACAGCCCTGTAACATCATCCCAGCGCCTTGGGATGAAGCAAGACTACCATTTCATCCACAGCCACACTTAAGCCACATCTTCAAAAAATAAAAAGAAAGGGAAAAAAATAGAGGCTTCTCAATGTGGTTGCAATCAGGTAGCTACCATGACCCAAACTTCATGTTAAAGAACACAAAGAACTCACAGCTCCTGTTTGCAACTTGCATTGCCCAGCAGCCAGAACATGGCAGGGGAAAATAGAAAAATCCAGCAAATACAATTCCCTAAAAAGAAGATATTCTGCAGGTTTGTAGCACTGTACGTTCATGCAGCCCACAAATACAGCTCCTTCTTGGTATGTGATGGCCATTTATCCTGCGAAGCAAAAATCCTCAGCAAGCAAAGCTGGAAGACAAGCACAAGGATGGGCATGGATGTACTGTCACAAAGGACAGCCACTTCTGCCACCAGCTCTCCCCATGCCCACAGCGCTGTGGACATGCGCCTGGCCTTGGACATACACGGGAATAGCGTGGAGAGAGCAAGCACACATGCAACACAGAGCCAGATGTAAAAATAGTTATAATTTTTCTAAAAACAGACTCACTGTAACAACAATCTGTTCTATTCTTAGCACTGTTAAAAACAATAGAAAACAAGATAAAGCAAGTTAGAAAGAAATCATGGAAAGTTTAGTATCTAGAAATAGCAGCGCAATTCTCTGCCAGAGTTTGATTCAGTTACTGCCCTGGAATGACTCCAGGTTTACACCAGCCTGTCAGACTAGAATTTGCCCCCTTATATGTGAAATCCTTCTCTGAGTCAGCGCAAAGGAACCCCACAAAAAGCCTGAAGAACTCAGAGAATCTCTGTACAACAACAGCATCGTGAGGGGAGTCCAAGAATCCCAAGCAAAAATATTTTGCTTTGTCCAAGTATTCACATGTGGAAAAAAAAAGTGCCTCTGAAGTAACTGCAGTTCACACAACATCAGCCTCCAGAAGTGCTGAAATTACCTCTCTGCCTGAAAGAGAAGTGTTTGCAGCTGCTGCCATACCCTGCTCTAGTCAGCTGGAAATCTGCGTGCTGTGCTCCCTCCTGCTGCCCCCCAAACCTGGAGAGAAGGGAGCTGACAGAGACATGCCCTGATGGCCACGACCTTTCCATTTGCTTTTGGCTTTTACAAGGCCAGTATACCAAACCACAGACTTTCTGAAAAACAAAACTGCATGTCAGGAACGAAAAACTCTTGTTCTTGCAAATGATTGCTTCCAGTCTGTGCCACGGAGACTGCCTCCTACTTAGTGAGCAGCTCCATGAAGCTAGCTCTGTCTTGATCAGCATTTGCTGCCCAGATGATACTTTTCACTGAGCATTTTTCCCTAGGAGACTATCCTACAGAAGTCACCAAATATTAAGTGTTTAAAAACTAGAGATTTTCACAACTTTGGGGAAAGACCGTGAGATTTGATCTTCAAAACCTGTTGCCTCTGGATCTGCAGTCTCAGAATCACGGAATGGCCAAGGTGGGACAGGACCTCTGAAGATCATCTGGTCCAACCCCTGCCAAGCAGGATCACCTAGAGCACATTGCAGAGGAGGGCATCCAGGCGGGTTTTAAATATCTCCAGAGAAGGAGACCCCACAACCTCTCTGGGCAGCGTGTCCCAGTGCTCTGTCACCTCACAGTAAAGAAGTGCCCCCTCGTATTCAGCCGGAACCTCCTGTGCTTCAGTTTGTGCCTGTTGCCTCTCGTCCTCTCACTGGGCACAACTGAAAAGAGACCGGCTCCATCCTCTCAACACCCTCCCCTCAGATATTTACACACATTGATGAGGTCTCCCCTCAGTCTCCTTTTTGCCAGGCTAAACAGGCCCAGCTCTCCCAGCCTGTCCTCATATGACAGTTACTCCAGTCCTCTCATAACCTTAGTGGCCCTCCTCTGGACTCGCTCCAGTAGCCCCATGTCCCTCTTGTCTTGGGGAGCCCAGCACTGGACACAATACTCCAGGTGTGGCCTCACCAGGGCTGAGCAGAGGGGCAGGCTCACCTCCCTCGACCTGCTGGCAACACTTCCAAATGCAGCCCAGGACACCACTGGCCTTCTTGGCCCCAAGGGCACATTGCTGGCTCCTGGTCAGCCGCTGCCCACCAGGGCTCTCAGGTCCCTCTCTGCAGATCTGCACTCCAGCAGGTCAGCCCCCAGCCCGTACTGGTGCTTGGGGTTATTCCTCCCTAGCTTCAGGACCCTGCACTTGCCTTTGTTGAACTTCATGAGGTTCCTCTCAGCCCAACCCTCCAGCCTCTTGAGGTCCCTCTGAATGGCAGCACAGCCCTCTGGGGTACCAGCCACTCCTCCCAGCTTTGTGTCATCAGCAAAATCATCATCTTTGTGTCATCAGCTTTGTGTCGTCTGTTTATGTGGCAGCCTTAGTAACCGTAGGATTTGACAGAGCACAGGGACAGATGTACAGGCAGAGAGCTCAGCCCTTCTCCCCAGTAGGTGCTGGGGAGGAACGTGTCAGTGCACCGTTTGTGCTCCCATCTCGGCAAATCCTGAGCAGCAGCAGGCCTGGGCCATGGCCTCACCTCTCTGAGCTGCGCCACAGCAGGATGCTCTCAGCCCTGGTATCGCAGGGCTGCGTTTCTGCAGCGAATGGGTGCTCTCTCCTACAAATGTGGAAGGCCATGGTGTTTCCCTCACTCCCCTCACATCCAGGAATGCTCTGCCCAGGGCACTTTCACACCTCTGCTGCCAGTGATGTCTCAACCTGAAAGCAGCACAATGCAGAGGAGGCAAGCCCCAAGGGAGAGGGCCAAGCAATATCTTTGGTGGACTAGCAACTGCTTTAATCCCCTATGCAGTGTATAAGAGCATGGTGAGCAACCCAAACCCAGCAAGCATGTCAGGTACAAAGGGCACATTCTGCTCTCATTCAGCTCAGCCCAGCCCTTCCTGCCTCATCCCAGCCCATTCCCACAAAAACCGACTCAGAAAAATTGAAGCCCCATGACAGCATGGGTGACCTTGCTGACCACCTCTTGTTACTCTGATCGTGGAAGGTGTCACAATTCAGCACGCCCGGATGACAGCAAATCAAGAAACATTGCACAAAAGAAAAGCAAAGGACATTTTCTCAAATAAGACAGATGTGTGTAATAACAGCAATAACAAGAGCAGACTGTGTACAAGCACTCCAGGTTAACAGAATTATCTGTGAACTCCTTCCTGTTGCTATTCATATTTCTGTAAGATGGGAACACAAAATTATCCTGGAGGAACAAAATTATCCCCAAATGATGACATCCTGTTGGTCGTCACGTAGCTGCACAGCCCTTCCCCTCTGTGTGAGCATTCAAAAACTTCTCTCGTCCTATTTTGCACCATGTCTAATGCACACGCACGATAGGCTCATAGTTATGTGGAAAGAATTGCTTTTTTTGGCACAGTCTCCTGACTTGCTCCTATGACATCCTACATGTTCTGCAGTTCCCCTTGTTCTTTCCCCCTTCAGATCACCATCACCACCCTGCTCTTTGCTGTGCTGCACTCAGCTAAGGGAAGGGAAGAGGGTGGAGGAGGAGGAGGAGGAGGAGACGGGCCTGTTTTTGGCTCCAATGCCTCCTTCCCAGGGCAAGGAGTCCAAAGACAGTGTGGGTCCCGCTGCAACATGTGCTGTGGAGTTGATGCTGCAGAAGTCCCTGGGAAACAGGAAAAACTCAGCAGTAACACGCATCATTAAAATCCCCGCATCTTTCTGCTTCATCAGTACAGATACCCCCACCTGTACAAACACCGTCTGGGGTCTCATGTTAGGAAGTTTCAGATCAGATTATTGTCTGAATGGTTAGGAGCAGAAAAGGTGTTTTCAGATGGATGACTTACTTTAAAACTCCCGTAACTATTCCTGCTGCAACATACTCAAAAATTATGCTTCATAGTGACTGCAAAACAGAATGAATAAACACACCGACATCCTTGGCTCACAAGCCTTGCAGAGAAAGCAGTTGCTGAAGTCTGTGGCCCACACTCATGAAGGACCTCCTTCCCTTGCCTACCTCCCACTGACCTCCTGAAGCTGTACTACCAAACCTGTGCCTGCACACGTGAAGTAAATCTTAGGCCCTCGGTCACACACAGCCTTAGGACAGGGCAGACCAACGTAACTAAGGCGTTTGTAGCTGATTCATAATTGGATGCTGATGTGAGCCAAAGATGTTACGCTTCGGGTCAATCCCGGACAGATGCTTTCTTCCAAGCACAATAAAGGGGCAACCGCAGCGCTGAACACGGCCCCACGGCGTCCTGCTCGACGCGTCGAGCCGGTCCCCACCTGCCCCTGCTCGGCTGGGTTGCGAGGGGTGGCTTTGGTGACAGGGGCTGGGGACAAAGCCACGAGGACCATTTTTAAATGTAGTTGTTCATTCGTGGTCAGCCTATCTTTATGTCTGTCGTCTGCACAGAATTATTGCTGCTTTCAAATTTGAAACTTGGTACATTTTTATTTCAAGATGACTTTACAAGTCTTTATATGTGATATTCATTTCAACAGCACTCTAATATTGCACAACAGTCATATGATCCAGTGTGTGTGTTTTATGAGACAGACATGACACATGAAAATTAAAAACAGGTTCTTTGTCTGGAATACAGAGAGGAACCGCAGGGGGAAAAAGAAAAAACAATGAGAGCACACGTCCAAAGATCAGGGTGGAGGAAAAACGGGGAGGAAAAAACAGGATGAGACATCAGAGTCATTTCATCCTGCTCGGAGTGAAAACAGCTCCCATTAGTAGGGAAGACAATTCATTTGCATAAATTTACTGCAGAATGCAATTGAACTATGCTGCTGCATTTCAGGAGTGGCGCTGGCAATGAGGATAGCTGTGCCCATGGTCCACTCATTTATTAATAATTTGCAATATTCCCTTCTATGAGAACAATTTTTTAATTGCCCTTGCACTTCAAAATTATTTCCAGTAGTTATTACATCCAATGAAAAATACAGACAATTGGGTTTTAGATGCACAGGATTATTTTTTAACCTGTGATTTAAACACTGGGCAGGAATACTAGGGTCAGCATTAACCCCTCAGCTGTCTTGCTTAACCAGGAAAATTCACAGGTATTTCAGATATCTCAGCCTGATCTGCATAGACCTCTCAGACTCAGCCCCAGCCTGCAAGGCTGAATCATTTGCAAGACCACCAGCAGGTGCGGTCATTTTGGTGTGCTTAACTTAGAGTATATCTGTATCACCATGCCTGTATCAAGTATTACATTGGGCACAGCATGGGCAGAGCAGGACACCTCCACCTGAGAAACGGATTGCTGCAGCTGTAAGCTACGAGCTTTTGCAGAGGTCACAGCTGGAAAATCACTTTTACATTGTTTGGCCTTATGCTACTGGCTGAGACAAAGAGGCTCTCTTTTAACCAAGTGTACTTCCCTAGTTAAAGGGTTATAAAATTAGGTAATTTTACAGAGTTAGGTAACTTAGCAGGTGTTGTATTCACAGCTATATGAGCATGAACAAAAAGACCCAAGGTAATCAAATCTCATGCTTGAAGGGTAAGAGGATCCATATGATGATCACCAGCTGAGATCAGGCACAAACTACTTCATCCCACACCCTTTTAAACACTGAGCAATTGGCCAGGTGCAGGCAATGTTTTTTTGTTTACTTTTCAGTTTCTATTTCTTCAAGGCATCCACTGCTGGAGGGCAAATACAGAACAAGATGATGACGCATTTGTTTCACCCCATACAGACAGAGTCAGGAAAACACACAGCTACCTCAGCACATGCAGACAGAGGGGAGGCAAAATAGTTGTACTAGCCAAAATACTTTTACTTCTGCATGAAACTCAAACACTTGCCATAGGATTACCGCAAAGTAAAAACATTCCTCCAAACATGTGAATGATCCTTCGTTTTTGTTGCTTCTCTCATTGGTAATATCCCTGGAGGTGACAGTAACATTCTTTAGGTAAACATACGTTGTGATGTATGGAAACAGACTGTTTCTCAAATGAGTTCACCTCTGTGGGGTTTTGGAACAGACAGTTTTAAATGAATACCATCACATCCATATGCATTTTATGACAGCTTGCCTTTAAAAAAATATATTTTTAAACATAGATGTTGATTTTACAGGGAACTCAATGCCAAGAAGCAAATAAGTATAAAAATACATAACAAAAGAACAGCATTTCCCTATAACGGAAAAACAAACAAACAAACAAAAAACATTGGAAATAAAATCCTAAGTCATTTTTATAACTTCTATTCCATAGACTACTCAGGAGACACAATATGCAGGATAGACAGCAAAGGGCCTTGCACGCATACACAGCTACGCCAACTGCAGTAGCAAATGAGCATTTCTACCAGTAAATGACTTCTACAGTGCCTATTGGGCTTCTTTGCATATGCAAAAAAATCAGAAAATAAGGAGGCACCAAGAGAATTATATGACCACTGTGAATTTTCAAATTGTCTTTCACAACTTCTTAACTTTAATAAGAATGTATTTCTTCAAGTATCTGTGTATCTACCAAGTACCAACTTCAGCGCATGCTTAGCAAGGGTATGCTGTTTAATGGATAGAAAAGACAAGAAAACAAACAGGAGACATAAAATGCAACAGTACCCTTCAGACAAATCTATCTACTACCAGTATCAAAGGAAGATTCACCATGAACTTCAAAACAAGAATAAGAACTGTATCTAAAACTATGATGAAAAAACAGCTTCCAGACAGTGAGAGAGCAGGGGAGCTGCCAGTACGAACAGGATCTACTATATAAGTAAATTGACTTAATTGAACCTACGTTCACTGACACTCGAGTTCAACACTAAGCTGCTTGCTTCATGCTCTCCACCGATGCTAGCACAGAATATCACAGAAAGACACAGCCTGTTTTTTCTCATCCCAGAAGAGCAATCAATCTCTATTCAATCTACAGAAAATGACAGAGAAAAAAAAATAACCAATTTTCTTCATGGCTCTCTGCAAAGAGGAACAAAAGGGCCCCAAGATACTAATATTTCCGTGGGCTTCAAAAGAGAAAAGGAAGATGATCCTTATAATGTTCATAATTTATTTTCTTTGTTTTTGAAAAACAAAATAAATTGGAAAATTGTTTGTTTGAACTAATCTTTTGGAGATTTTGTTAAAGGACTTTCACAGTCATAAATGTGAAACTACCATCTCCAGCCAATGCTACTTGTCTGAGACAAAACCGTATTGTATCTGCTTCTTTCATCCCTCCCCCATGTTGAAGTAAACCAGGTAAATTCATTTTGATTTATAGAAACCATGAGGATTTAGTCATGGTATCAAAGCCAGAGTACATTGCTATATACCCAGCATAACCACAGTCCTAGTTTGTCTGTATGACCTCCACAAAAAAATTCAGAGATATACAGCATTATAAGGCCAACGTCTGTATCCTCAGTGCAAAATCTGAAATCTAAATTGAAGGTGACTCTCAGACCCGTCGCCTGCCTGAATCTTTTCATTAGGTGTGCAAGGCAGCTGGACCCAGGAACAAGTCAGGGAACGGGGTATTATTCACACCTTGTAAGGGAACCAGGACAAAAGGAGTCAATACTATCTTATCCTTCTTTTATGTTTAGGACAGGGAGAGAATGAAACTGTGGATTAAGTTAATAGCAACATATATACTATTTGTGAGGAATGCATGGTGTTTCTTTGGTTTCATTGTCTACTAAAGAGCCCCAAATTTTACACTTGGGAACAGCAGCCTGAGCCATGGCTTTTTGAGACACCAAATACGCACCTTAAATACCTTAGACGTGTGTTGATTACGTCAAGCTGTTCCAGACATGAAACGCTTGTGGCTTGCTTCGTGCTATACAGAGATGGCCATAATCATTTATATCATCTGGGCACTCAGAAGAAGAAATACAAACCAGATTTCACTTCATAGAATATGTATAGTATATCTCCTATGTAACAAAACATTTAGGGTTTGTGTGTGTGGATTTTTGTTTTGTTCTTTGTTGTTGTTGTTTGTTTTTTAAACACTCCTCTCACCTTGGTGGAACTTAAAAAGAGTGCTTTATGTTACAGTGCTGGAATATCAGAGTTAATTCCACAAGTTTAGTGCAGTTGATGTGGAATTGTACTGCTATAAAATGAATAAAATATACTTCCAAATATACAGCACTATTAAAAATATCTTCATAACTGTATAATCAGGCAGCACTTTCCGTCTTTCACCATCACCTGACACCTTAATGTGTTTCATGTTATTCTGCCATCAGCTTTGGGAGAATTAATTGGAAAGATAGCCCCGAGACCTGAACCAACACACCAGCTTAACCAAATCCCAGTGTAAAACGACAAGGCCTTTCTAGCTCATTTACAATGATGAACCTCATTTTACCATCAGCCATACCACCTGTCAGCTGGAAATAAAGAAATGCCATTCATATCTTGAGGCAACAGTCAAGCACAACTGCAGGATGATTTGTATATATACTGTCTGATTTCAATGGGAGCACTAGGTAACAGGGAACTAGGTAGCTTTTTCTACAAATGCCCTTCCCCCTTATAACAACCCTCAAAAAAAAAAAAAAAACGTAGAACTTATTTCTCACACTGGAATCTTTATAAGAAAAGACCCTGTACTTAAGGGTGACATTTCAGACACCTCCCTCACAACTAAAGCCTGCAGTCTCTCCCACTTCCTCCACCTTGCACGTGTGACAGGGACAGAAAACACAAACACCATAAAGTAACAATGCAAGGTACTGAGCTTTCATCCAAGGATCAGGTCATGCCACTCGGTAACTACCAAGTTTGCCACATATTTGGGTGTTTTGACTGCACCTTCTTGGCCCAAAGAGACAACATGGAAATAAGACTGCAGACCTTTTTAAGTGGTTGCAAACTTCAGAGAATGCAATGAAGGCCATTTGCTCATTTCACACACAGGACTGAATTTGGCATGCCTGCATTTTTGCATTGTCATGCACTCAGAAGAACAAAGCTTTTTTTTTTTTTTTTAAAGGCAGTCTTTTTTTTTTTTCTTGAGAAAAAGGCAAGGCTTTCTTTCATGTACCGGGAAATGTCACTCTTTGCATATGAAATTATCTAAGTATATCAAGAATGCACTTAAAGTTGAAAAGTCAATTAATGTACATATTACTTACTTTTTTATAGCTGTCCTTCATGTAATAAAACTTATTTCTATCCCATACACTGTTTAAAGGCATTGCTTCATGAAAGATGTTCTAAAACATACCACATAATCGCTGCTGTAATTTCTCTGTTGAATTTATGCTGTATTTTATTTTCTGAGTGAAGGCAGTGCTGCCTTGCAAAGACACATAGGACAGGATGGAACTGAACTACCTTTGATTCTCTGTGCAGCTACAGATTAGTCACTTGACCTCCCTGATCTCTACTCTGCCCATGTGTATAATGGTGCAACTCTGCACAGGATTGTTATGAGAAGTAATTAACTGACACTAAAAGGCTTTGAGACATGCTCAGTAAAAATTATTTCTATAAAAGTGCATATGCATAAAGTGCTAATTGATGCCAGCTGGCCTTTCATCCTGGGCAGTAAAAACAGCTTTTTACCACACACATTTTGTTTTGTGGGCACCAGCAGCATGCTTTTCATTTCTAATGCCTGGGTTTTGCCTTAAAACACACCAACCATTTGATTTTCAGGAATACTGCTATTTGGAGAACGATGCAGCAATGTATTTCAAAGATTACCTTTAACTCTGCATAGGCAAGAAGTAACACCCTTCAAACCAAGAAATGAATCCTATTTGCAATGTACAGTCCTAGATTCGGGACTTTGCATCTTGAAGGGTCTAGAGTGCCCTCTTCATTTCCTGTATGAACCAGACAATCAAGTTACAATAGCCCTTGAAACAAAGCTGCTGTTCCTAGACTGGCTTTACATGACAAGGCATATCTTAATTTGATAAGTAACTATTTTTCTTTTGATTTTCCCTCTATGCTGTAAAAAACACTGTTTTCTGGAGCCCCTCCCCTGCTGCAAAAACTTGGATGTGCTCCACCTGCTTATGTTTGCTGATAGAAGCCAGAGGAATTTTTACTTCATCTGTTTCACAGATGCTCAGACTCTTTTCTCAAGACATGTCACACAAAAATGTCTCCAAAATAATTAGCAGGATTTCAGCCGGCTTGACTGTGATGGCTGCATGTAAGGTAAAGCTCAGACAGCTCTTAAGAAATGGCAACTCTGAAATGAGCGTCTGGGACTTTAGCAGCACTCATTTAAATCTTCCCGTGTGACACATTGATAGTTTTCCATGTAGTCAAAAGGGCAAAAGGGTTGGTATGCAGAAAGCTGCTACAATGTGAGAAACATCGTGCACTTCTGTAACCTCTTGCACTCATAGTGACATAAAAGTAATTGATAACGGAAAGCAATGATGGAATCTAAGTCAAAGAGGGGAGAGAATTACAGATATCTGCAATCAAAATCTCTATGTCTCACTCCAAAGTAAAATTCACCATTTATTGAGGAGCATACTGGAATAAAAACAAACTTATGAAATGTATTGCGAAGTAACATTTTAATATTTAATTGGAAGATGTGCTTCCCTTAGCTGTTTGCCTTGCAGTACAACTGTCAAGTGGGGCTCTTGACCATCCATCATGAGCCTGCCCCTGCCTTGCTGCTCTTCACCATCCCCAGTGTGCCACCAGCCTTGCCATGGCGAATCAAATAATGACTCCATTGCAAAATGAGGGCACACTGACAAATGTAAAGAGACAGCAAGAGTGCCTCACAATTGTTCACAAGGCTCCTGCTACAAAGTCTAGAGGCTAAATTACTTCTCTCCTCTGGTTTCATAATAGACTTTCACAATATGAGTCCTCAGGTTTCACAATGTAGGACTCATAAGCTGAAAGTCTTTTGACTGAAATGATAGGAATTTAATTCCCATTGCATAATCTCTGGATGAGAGTACTTCAGATGGCCACGAGTCACCAATAGCCAACTTCGCCTTACAGTGATATGCAAGCCCCCTCCAAAAGGACCAGCAAGATGGACCTACAGGAACGGTGGGCTGCTGTGGCCTGCCCTCCACACCAGGACACCTTGAGCATTCTCCTTTGGTACTTTCTTGGGGGGACAGCAAGGCATTTTTTAGTGTTGACTTATTTAACTTCTCGTGAACACAAAAGCTACTAGAAAGATGAGAAAAACATATCTGAATTAAGTTTCAAGACTTAATCAGGAGGCAAGAAACATCGAGACAGGCTCCAAGGAGCTTTCTCTTGTCAGCTCGGGCATTGCTGTTTTGCAGCCACTGCACAGAGACAGCCATTCCTGTGGCAAGGCCTGGGTGCTGCAGGCCCGCAGCAAGGCCTGGGCGCTGCAGGCCCACACAGCTCCTTCCCCTGCACTACTGTGGCCGTTACATCCAGGAGGCTGCAACACAGCCCCGCCATAGCCATGAGGCAGGCCTAGGCCATCTCTGACCTGCAGGCCCGATGGGCTCAGGCAGGCCCACCTGCAGCTGCCATATGGCCTGGGGCAGCCCCATCCTGGCCAGGCAGCCTGGGGAGGCACGCAGGAGTCCCAAATCTGGGTCTCTTTGCTCACCTCCTACTTCATTTATTTATTTAAAGCCAAGCTCAGTCACCAGTAATGCCTACCACGTTCACAACCTGGAAAGCTGACACAACTTCAGCTGCTGAGCAAGACAAGGCCACAGAAATCCCAACACGTTTTCTTTGTGAGCTTTTATTTAGTGTGTGTATATATAATGATATATATATAAAGACATATATATATATATATATATCTTTAAAGACCACATTGGCTACTTATGTAAATGTGCACAAGAGCATTCAGGTGTGCAACACATCAGGTGTCAGACATTTCTTAGATTGATATCAGATATTCCAACTTGGGAATGCAGAGTCACAATCTGTTTGGCCTTGTATAAAGACCTTCAAACATAACTCCAGGCAAAGCCATGGGGTAAAAACACACCTCCCTTTAAATCACTACAAGATGCTTCATGCAATAAAAAGCATTTCAAGAATCATTTAATCATTTAATATTTTTAACACCTAAGCCTAATAACAAATGACAAACAGCACTGGTTCACATATCCTGTACTCAATTACTCTGATTTCATTGACAGACTACTTTCAATCATCAGGAATCCCAAGCCACGTGTCAAACTAGAAGCACAAGCTTTCAGATTACATAATTTAGCATAGTAGCCAAGTCAAAGGAAGTACACCAATTAATACCATGGCAAAAACAACCCCAAAACTGCATCTTATGGCAATTCCCACAGTGATTCTGGGCAGCGTGATTACAAATAGCTGAGAAAGGTAAATTATGTTATTGTGCTATATTGAAAGCATGTGTCAGATGAATCAGCGCACAGGAATTACTCCCAGCCTATAGATAATTCAGTCAATGAAGCACCTTCCATAAAGATCTAGAACCAGCTTTTCTGTTCATCCTGTCCCAGAGAATACCCAGAGTCACCTTCAAGAACATTCTCAAAATAATTATGAGACAGACATTATCTTACCTTATTTCATTTTTTTTCCTTATCTCCTCTCCCAGTTTCATACTCAACTACACCAATCTTTACATTGATCATTCTCTGACCTTAGAGATATTAATTTAAATCTTTGTTTCTGACTTGAAGCTTGCTTTTTTCCCTCCTGCTTTCTCTTTCCTACTGAAGAATAAATTGTCGGCAGGGAGGGGGAGCATCAGAACACACACACACACACAAAAGTAAAAGACCCTGAGGATGAAAGAAATCCAACCAAATAACTATTAATTAACAAACAGTTCAATGAATTGTATGAAGTAGCAAACATTTTCACAGAATCACAGAATGTTAGGGATTGGAAGGGACCTTGAAAGATCAGCTAGTCCAATCCCCCAAATTTTCAGCTGATTCTCCTTCCAAAATTTGCTCATCTATATTAAAGTAGTTTCCTTCTATTTGTAATGATTGTATATGGACCTTTATTAAATAAGAGGTCATCCACATCCCAAGTTTGTTATTAATTATCAAGTGCAGGTCACTGCCATGCCATTTAAATCTTGAGAGCATTTAAATCAGAAGACTATATCTTATATATCTATATACTTATACTATTATTATAGTATAATATCTTATACTATATCTTATATCTTATATACAAGACTATATGGCTTTACAGATGAAAAAAGAGCATACTGAATTAAGACCATCTTCCAGCTGATTAACTCATTAATTTCCTCCCAGCATACTATGCTCTAACAACCAGAAAACAATCCTGTTACCTAACAGGCATGTGAACATCAGCTCCTGAAAAGGAGTAGATTGTACTCTCACTGGCTATAAAACAGTATTCAGTTCTATCAAGGTTCTACCAAGGTTCTACCAATTCAACCTTGTAATTTTTTGCTGACTTTCACAGATAAAACTTGATAAACTTAATTCTAAATTGACATTGTTGTGAAATTCAGCATCTTATTTCAATGACAGTATATCATTCAACAGGATTGTGCTGTGATTAAAGGCAAATACCAGAGATTCTTGGATTGATAGTGCAAGGGAAGTTCATACCAACAAGTACTTACAGATTTTTCCAAACCAGGCTGTCTCCTGAAGAAAGGAGACAGATAAATTTTAAAGGAAAAAAAAAATCATAACTCTGTTGCACTTGTTATTCCTATATAAGTTAGAATTTTAGAGAAGAAATCTTACTGAATTACCACAAGCCTGAAGTCTAATATTCACAGCAGACTGCAATAAAGGTAGGTCAGCAATACACAACATATAGCAAAAGTCTTTAAATTGCCCAGAAGTATGCTGTAAAAATGGCTATTGTTATAAACATTTAATTAAATATGCAAATCTTTCATGAAACAAACAAACAAAAACACTTCTGATACACTGTCATACATCCCCAGGAATGGAAAACTTTCCTTCCTCTTTCAAGCTAATATATTTATACTTTGTTCTGCATCGCAAGCTATATTGCAATAGTACAAGCAATTACTCCTGGGACCAACAAAAAAAACAGAGGTGGCACACATAGGACATTCTCTTCTCCAATTATATCTTTTTTTTTTTTTGATTGCAACATTAATCTACAGTCCTGCAGCCTGTGCATCATAAACGAGGCCAGTGGAGGAATGGATCTGTAATTCAATCCAATTTCAGCCTCGTTTTTTTTTTTTTTATTTGGCAATATCATTTGCTTCAGTGGGAAGCTTTGGGCACCCAGGATCAGCCCCGAAATAAGAACTGATGGCTTTGGGCATAGTACAGCTGTAAACAGAGATTACATATTCCTTAGAAGGGTCATGTTGGCTCAAACCAGTGTGACCATCAGTGCCCAGTGCCAAATGCAAATTTTGCAGTATTCTAATGGAAATCAAAGAAACAATATCCATGGCTTCGGGGGAAGAGCTACACAGAATACCTCCACAGAATAAGCACTAAGCACACGTCTTGTTGCAAAAAAAAGCACTGCCTAAAAAGATCTGCCAACAGCACTCGCAGCCCATTCCCTCCCGCTGCAACGATACGAGGGAGCAACAGCCACTGAACCAGAAGTTCTTGGGTTTTGTAAGAGAACAGCGTCACATGCTATGAAGGAAGGGTGCCTTCTCCCAAACGCCAGCTCACAGCAGGGCCCTATACGCCCTGAGCACCGCAGAGAAGCGGGAGCCTCCCTGAGCCCGCCAGCCACCGCAGTGGTGCCGCTCAAGTCACGGCTCCACATCCCACTGAAACAGCCTAACCACCACAGAAATGTCACTCAAGGACGCACTAGAACAAAACAATCGTCAGTGACTGCAGCATCTGCTCGGCATAACCACTATAATAAATTTCAATCTCATTTTAATTTTTATATGTCAAAAGCTATTAAGTCTTAGAGATTTGAACCTTAATTATAATGGAAGCAATTAGCTCCTATGACCAGAAGGCCTTGCCTGAGCAATTGAGATGAGCACAATATTTCCTACAGCACAAGAAATAAACATACTAAACAGAACTGCAGCTATCTAGGACCTTTCCATTGCCCCATGCTTCAAACTGGTGTCTTGGCTTTGTGCCAGGCTGCACAAGGCAGAATTTTCTCCTTTAAGGGCACGCACCATATGATACTATACAGCCAGGTAATTGAAGATTACATCCTAACACAGGAAATTTCGTATTTATTAAGTTTAAATACTTCCATCAGCGATAGATTAAATCGTTTTAAAATACCCAAATAATCTGTGAGAGAACACTCCTCTGGTACGCTACCTCCTATGATGACAGCCATGGTTACACAACAACTCTAAGTACCTTGAAGACTGGGATTTCTATAAGTGACAAAACACACATTTGGGTTCCAGGATAGAGAAGTATTCACTGGAGTATCGTGCACTGAAGAAATTGCATTAATACACATTACTTTTTATTACTTTTTTTCAATCCATTACTACTTAACAGAATTATGCATTTTAATTTTCACCATCTTTTGTAGTGTTCCTGTGACACATTTTATCTGCAGAACAGTGTCTCCATCAAGCCTTCCCCCAGCACCAGTGAGCTGATCTGACCTCTGCAACCAGGGCTGCTGTCTGGGAATGGCAGCTGAACAGCAGGGGACAACAGAGCTATTTTAGAAAGTGTTTTAGGATCTTTCTGGGTGAGAAATCCTACAGAAATATAAGTTATACACTGCAAAGCTGCTGCTGAGCATTCACCAGCACGCAGTGCCTGGTCTCCTTGCTACCACACAAGTTTTCCAGCTGCGTTTACAAGCAAGGGTGAAATTCAGGAATGGCTGGTGCTCGTTCTCAGCCAAGTCACAGGAAGTATTTTCAATTTCTATATATCTGTATTTTACACAGTGCTCTCTTCTTCCACACCTAATTGAAATATAAACTGTTTAGTGCCTTGTTTTGCATTAAGGGGTTGAATTTAGACTACTTCTGCTGATAAATATCATTTGCTAACAAAATTACGGGCTGATGACTTCCAATTCAAGCTTTTGTTAAATCAAACTCAACTAATACCATCAAAGCTCTCAAGGCATAGGACGCACTCGATTCCAGCCAAAGGGACTTTGGTTTATGTTACCAATACTTTCCCCAGGCTGCATATCATGCATTATTGCCATTTTCTTTATTTGCTGCACCTGCCTCCTGGAGAGAACTAGGGGTGTGAAATGAAATATGATGTACAAGGTGGCTGTGCAAGCCATACACTACACGTACCAACTGGAGAAGTAAAGCATAACGTCCTAATGGATGCTGTGACTTTATTTCCCCATGTTTTTCAAGGTTTTATTTATTGTTTAGAGGACATTTTCTGCAGCCTGCTGCCCATGAGAGTGGACTTGGACACACATATCTGAGCAACGTCTGGCTTACCGGAATGAGAGTGCTCTCACTGCGGTGTGATGTTTCTGCCCCTATTTCTTCAAAGCAGTGCTGTCTGGAGGCCACTCCCCATGCAAAGCCAGGGACCCTGGGCCTTGCTCCCAGGAGGGGCTAAGGAGACCCCCAGCATCCTAACAGCCAGGACTTGCTGGGTAACACAGACCTGAGCATCATCTGCATGGTCCATCGCAATTGGAAGCCTTTCTACCCAGCCCAAGGCGCTGGGGACAACAAAATCCTCTCTTCTTCCCTGGAGTGTGCATGACCATGTTCATTAAACTCTCTACGAAACCCAGTTCACTTCCTAACTTCACTCGCAATATGCCCAGCAGAAGCCCTGAGCTCCCTTATTCTTGAAGGAAATCCCAAGGGAACCAGAGGGAGCAAGGCCTGCATCCAGGGCACCTCAAGTCCTTCACTGATGCAGGGCAGGTCCCAGAAATCCTCCTGTTCTCTCAAGGTGATTTTCTTACTCATTTTGTGGAACTCCCTAAAATGGTTTTAACAGGCACATTCATCAGTAAAATCCAAAAATAAATAGAAATAGGGAAAACTGTTTTCCTTTAATTAACCTGCATACATTCAGAGCAAAGTTACTCCACCGTACGTAGAAAACAGCCATATACTTTTTCCTCTAAAGGTGATTAAATCAGAAACACAAAGCTGGCTGTGAAATACAAGACCATTTTCAGATGGGATATAAGAGCTTCCCGAATAACAAGATGCCCTTTACTTGAACCATGGCTGGAAAAATGTCAGTGGTGCAAATGTTATGGAAAAAAAAAATACCACCAGCATATCTGACAGGACATAACTTACACTGCTCTCAGAATATGTTAGTCTTACAATGCCACTTCGCCAGTAAGCAAATAAAATTACACCAAAATACACCCAACACAGCAAAACTGAACATTGCAGAAGGTCCTATTGAGAGCAGGCTCTGTTTAAGATTTAATAAATGTTTTAGCCAATTTATATTCTCCACCTAGGACTCCTGGACTTCAGGAAATGAAGCATTATGACATTTTAACAACATTCTCCACTTCCATCTACCCTTCATATTTCTATTAGCTCTTCTGCACTCATTTAAAGCATCAATCCTCACTGACGTAAATGGGCTTTCCGTGCATTAAATAAATAAAATATGCAAGATTGCTGAGCTTCAGGGAGGATCTGAGAGCAGCCAGTGCCAGACATCACAGAGCACGTGCTGCGTGAAGATTGCTGCCGTCCTGCAGGGCACCCCATCATGCTCCCAATGGAGCAAAAGCCCCTGTTAACTTCATAGGTGCAGGAGAGGACCCAGCCATTTGGTCATGCATTGACAAAGAACAGACCACATTCAACTCTCTGTTTTTAATAGTAGAACAGGACTTGGCCAAATTGTTGTGAAGCACTCTGGGATGCAGTCATGTGAAAGGCTTCTGCAAGTACTTTACTCTTCCCTAAATTCAGTATTGTTTTGTTTTTGTTTTTTTTTCTCTCCATTTCTGCAACACTACATGAAGAAAAAGTAAATAAAATACTTCGTCTTCATATAACTTACTTGTTGTAGCATTAATTTATTTGATGAACTCCACTTTTGGAAAACACATCATTAAAGACTCTTTCTCTCTCACCAATGAGCACTATATCTAAAGATACTGAACCTATTAACATCTGCCCTATGCAAGAGTTCACATGCATCCTGTTACCTCATTTGATGAGGGGCAGAAGTGGAAAAACAAGACAGACTAACAGAAAAATGCTCTCTTCATAGTACAAAATATGTAATGCTTAAGGATAAAAATAGAAGGCCTCTAATGAACCAAGACAAAAATAAGCTATGTGCTTCACATTCACATTAAATATGGTAGAAAACAGTACACTCGGGAGTGATGGTATGGTTTAGCTTGTTTTACTTGTTTAATCTGTATCTTTATTAAAGTTAATGGCCATCTTAATGTTACAGGCTTACAAAATGGTAATGAAGACCAGCCAGCTAGCTGGACTTCTGTTTACAGCTGGGTAAAGCTGCACTCAAGGCAATAATTCCTGACCATGCGATAGCTGCAAAGAGAACCATTTTTATTAAGCTTTATTAGGATAAACTGAGGTGGTTTTAAGAGTATGTGCAGCTTCCAGCCAGCTATTTGACTAGTCAAAACAGCAATAAATGTTTAAGAGAAGCAAGGTATTTAAATCCTCAATGGAAATTTACATAAAACACTAGATCATTAGCCATCAATTTATATCTTCTGGATTTCCCCATCTCAGGAAGTCTTCAGGCACATTTTCAACCTTTTTGAGCCAATATGTTGGTATGAACAATAAGGAACACCTTTGTTTATGGGTATGGAAATGAGACACAATGTTTGTGTTAATTTTGACTGATTCATTATCAAGGCACAAACCACAACCTACACTCACTAACAGCACAGCAGAGGGGAGCCATTCAACTACTCTTTGACTAGCCAGAGCAAAAATCTGGGGTTTGGGAAGCAAAGAGGAAAAGGCACAAGGCTGGGGTTGCCACCTGGGAGGATGCTTCAACAATTGGGGTGTTTTCCAAATGCTGAGGGGGCACCAGGCCCAGGAGATGGGGAGCACACTGGGATGGACCAGCTGGCTCCTGAAATTGAGAGCAGTGATGCATGGCTGTGCTGATTAGGACAGGACACAGGACAGAAATGCTGGACAAAATGGCTTAAGAACTTGATCTAAAGGAAAAAAAAAAAAGTATTTAAGTTTTAAAACCGCACGACTAATAAAAGCAGCAACAGCATTAATAAATTTGCTGTAGAGGCATTTAGGGTAGAGTAGAGCTGGGTTATTTTACAAGTATATGGTAAGAGACAGCCCTGCTGCAAGGCCTTTGCAATCAAAATTAACAAGGCAGAAAATCAAAAATAGGCAACAATATCTGAGCAGACATTATTCCTAAATGACTCTCACACAAAGAATCAGAGTCAGGCCTAGCAGGGCAATTTTAAGACAGTTTTATTTATTTAAATAAGTATTCCAACGAAAAACATCATATTTCTATGGAACATAATCAGATCACTATCAATATCACTTTCTATTCATCCCACAAACTCATTATGAGCTTTTACCTCACAGACTACATGCCACTCTCTGCTACTCTGGTGTAAATGCCATCGCTCATACCATCTGGGGGCAGTTTCACATGCAGAGATTTATTAGTAGTGTCCATATTGTCTCTAAAGGTGGAAGTTACTTGTGGGACAAGAACAAAAATGGGTGAAAGGCAGAGAGACAAAAGGGCGCAAAACAGCCTGGAGTACAGGAGCCGGAATGCGGAGATGCTACGCGGTGCTAGCCGCTGGCCCCACAGCTGCACCAGGGAAGCCCAGCTGTGGGCCACAGTCCTTTCCTCCTGCACACACATGGGATAAAACCCACTGCAGTCACGAGCAAGCTTAGCAGCAAGCTTAGCATGGGAACCTTTTTCTTTCTTTTTTTTTTCCTTGTAAGCAAAATGATTAAGCTATACAAAAAGACCAAATTCCATTTATTGGTATCAATCCTTAGCTTTTTTTTTTTAAGCTCTCTATCAATACGTACAAGATTTGATTTTAAAACACCAGTATTGCTGTAATGCAATGCATGCAAATTGACTAAATCTTGTTTAGCAATCTTAAACTAAGATATACCACCATAGAAATTTCAACATCATACCTTCCACAAAGCCCGAATAAATAACCTTAACAACTGAATGCAATAAGACAGGCAAGCAATGTGTATCGTGCCTGTAAACACCACGTCATGAATATATGTTTTGCCATTTAATAAAAGCATCCTCTTAAGAATGTAATTATTTGCACTGTTTATGTTTCTCTCATCTCAGCCTCCCATGCTGCTGAAAAAAGCTTATCCACTGGTGGGAACTGAAGGAATAAGATCACATTATCCAGGTGGATTACAGCCAGCTACTGATTATTCAGCGCTGACTTCACTTTGAAGAGCCTTCCAATATTAAAAAAAAAAAAAATGCTAAACCTATGACACCACTTGAAAAATCGGAGGCACCATTTTTAACCTCTGTCCTTTTGCATTAATACAGCAGTGCCTGGAAAAGCTACAGCAATAGAGAGGGAGTCATTCAGGCAGTTCCCTTCACACCAGCACCATAGCTGAAAGGGACAGAAATCATGAAGCATTAGAATCAGCGTAAGCCAATAAGGACATTAAGGAAGAATAAAACACACAAAACTGAAACAAAATCTGTTAAAAGTCACAGAGGAAGCACACATTTCTGAGCAGACAGGGACTTATTTTCTGGAGGTGTTCCAGATTTTCAGTTTCCATCTGGCAGTATTTAGTGCTGTGATAAGGCAAGAGGAAGTTTCCAGCTGCAACACAAGAGCGCACCACGTTTGACACGAAAGACCTGCAAGTCAGACAAACAGTCAAATCAAAATCCTTAGGATCTGAACAAGGACAGATGCATTTTTAAATGCATCTAAATGGCACTCATGCCTGTATACACAAACACGCTCAATTTAAATAACAGCAAATTAGGAGCCCGTGACTGAAAATGTGGTCCAGCTGGGAAGAACAGAAGATTTGTTCTTACTGTTTTGTGTCCTTCTGAAGCACAAGGTGGTTTAGCTTAAGCTGAGACTTGCTATGTACAGGTTTACAGTAAGCCAGTTGGGATTTTTCATTCTTCAGGCCAGCTACCACCAATGATGCTTGGTGCTCCAGCATTCACAAACCCCACGTCCGTTGTAGGGAAGAAGCAGGCAGCACGTGGGGACTCAGCCATGGCTGGGATTCCTCCAGGGCCCAAGACCTGCCTCCCACCTAACATACACCATGGCTCAAACAAAAGCAAATGACCTCCTTCACAAGGGTCTGAATGCTTTATTGAGCCCAGGAACCCTGCTGAGTGGGACTGTGATGGTGCAACCCCAGGGTGTGGGTCTGTCACTCCCCATTTGCAAACACAGCTGGTGTGGAATGGAGGTGAAGGAGGGCAAGAAGATGCCCCCTGGGATTTGCAGCCTTCGAGTCAACTGCTGCCTTAGTGAGCAACCGGCATCACAAGCTCTGAAACATGTGAACGTACAGCCCTGTGCTGCAAATCAATGCAAACAGTATCTGCTCTCTCCTGTTTGGTGAAATCACGCCAAGTCTGGCAGGGTGGGAATGGCGACAGTGCAGCCAGCCCAGGCAGGCAGGTGTGGACGTGCAGTGATGGGAGGAATGAGTCTGAAGCCTTCTGCTGTAAGTAAAAATATATATTTCAGGAAACACAATGGCAGTGAAGTTGCAACAGATCTGGAACTGTGGAGTAACGGGAAGCATTTTTTTCATTTATTTAACTTTCCAGATTTTGTGGGGGTTCTGCCTGAATTAGTTAAAGCAAGACATTTCTCTGCTATTCTTAAAGCCATCACAGTCAATTACAGAATGAGATTGGATCTCAGCAGAGAAGTTTTGTTTCTTTGGGATTCAGCAGCTAATGCTGAATGAAAGAAAAAGAGAAGCTTGTCTTGTGATGAAAGGACAAGGAAAAGAGCAATCACATAAGAAAACTAATGCCCAGACCTCTGAACAGCAAAGCAATTGCATGTGTCAAGTTCCCATAACATGATGGTGCCAGCTGAGGCTTATGTTAAAACAGTGCAATAAAATGAGATGTCTGAAGCCTCTGTCAGAAGAATGATGCTATCTCATTAATGGGATTACACAGAAAAATTGGAGGAATTTCAGTCAAGAGGAGTAAAACGATTAAGGATCAAAAGAGCATGACTCATGAAAGAACGTAAAAACTGGGTACTTCGCTCTAGCCAGAAAAGCTTATGTCTCCAAACCGTGGAACCTCAGTGGTACCAGCAACACCCCAGCATCTCCCCCACTTATGCCTGGAATAACAGTGATGCATCAGACTCCATAGAGCGAAAACTCATGTTATAAAATACTGGCTTTGTTATGGCAACACTATTATCACTTCACTCAGCAAGAAACTAATAATCAGAGGGGAAAGAGGAGAGAAAGGCTAATTACCTAGAAATAGCTGGAGGATGTAAGCTCCCTTAGAGAAGAATATATTTAGTCAGGGGGAAAAAAATTTAAAAGATTGTGACTAGAGAGACTGGGTAAAATTGGAGCACTTCAGTTAACAACTACAAAGGATTTCTTAGCCATAGGAACAACATACGTGTGGAATCATCTTCCCAAGCAAAGTGCTGGAACTCACAATTGTTGAATTGATAAACAGAGGCTGGCCATGTCCCCAAAAACATCCCCGTAATGCTCTGGCACTGCAGGAGGTCAGTGGCTATTGACTGGCTAGTGGGGGAAGGGAAGAAAAAACTGGTACAGGCAGGAAGAGAGGAACATTTTGGCAGCAGATGTTCCCTAGTCACCACTACTATGATATATTGCATGAAAAATAAATGAATAAATAAAAAAGACCTCTAAATATAGAATGAGATTTTCCTCTCTGAGTGGTTCAACATCTCTCTGCAATCCGTCTTTTCAGTTCAAGGACTATAGGTTAAATAAAAAGGCTCATTTAAATTCTGCACACATTCACAGAGGTAAACTGATTTCAGAAAGCGTTATTATGTTTGAACTCTCTCTCACTAGGGGTGAAAACCAGATACTTTGTGAAACGTTTTTATGATAGCTAATATTCTCTAAAAATTCATTAGATGTCAACATAAAGGACAAAAGACATCAGCACGGAAGAGCAGATGCTACGTGCTACCATACAAAGCATATTAGGGTCACTTGCCCTGTGTTCCACCACATCAGCATAGGGCAGCACTGCTTCAATACCCAGCAATGGTCTTGTTTCTCAGCTATCGTGGCAGGCAAAAAGTCAAACAAAAATAACACTTCCCAACAAGAAACTTTGCTGAGGAAGTGCCAGACCTGGAGGTGTCAGAGCACAGCCCTTTATGACACACCCACAGCCCATGCCATGTGCACAGTATGCTACGAAAAGCAGGGGATTTCACCAGGAAGCAACTTATTTCAACCCCATTGCAGTCCCATCAGATCCTCCAACAAGACAACTGCTCAGGCAGAGTGTCCGTGTATGCGTGCACATATACACACAGGACAGAGCGTTATGACATTTACTTGCACTTTGGACCTTACCTGGCACTTGCGGCATCAGGGAATGGCTCTTCTACAGCTGATGCTTTACAGAGCAGAGGAGGCTCAAACCCAGTTCTCTCTGTTTTTGGAGACCCTTAAGGGTATGTGGGTTCTCCACACGACCAACACCTGAGGCAGGCAAAGTAGACTTGGCTGCTGAGCCCCAAAGGGCAGCACAGGCCAAACTGTGACCTGGCTCAGGCTGCCTGTTTGTGAGGTGAGGCAAGCTCTGCCATGACGCTAGACAGCTCCAACACAAGATACACACAGAGTAGATTTGTTTGCTTTTTTTATATGGTTTCTTTCCACAGAAGAATGCACTCGGAGCTCTTAAGCCATTAAACTTTAAAGCAGCAGAGCTTTTTCAGAAGCTGCTTTGATGTAAGTAGGCAAATTCATGTTCTTTCTTAACCAAATGATGATCTAACTGCTCCCCAACTTTTTTTTATAACCAACCTTGAGTTTTAACCTGCAACCCTATTTCAGTAGTTTTATACCTCTGATAGTACAGCTTGCTAAATGCAAATACACAGCACTTGGCTCTTCATCTCCCACCTCAGCACTAGCACTTACAGAAAGCAACTGCTGTGTTTCCAGCAAGTAACATTCCTGGGAAGCTGTCAAGAATTCTCTATTTGTGTTGTGCTACACACCTCCACCACATTTTTCACTGAAGCCCAGAATTTTTCAGAAACCCCCTAATGACATTTTTGATTTAGAAACCTTATGGTAATAGTGGTAGTTAATGGGGTTTCCAGAACAATGACCACGTTGGTTACTTTGGGCTCCTTAGATTCCTCTTACATATATAGGACAATTCCACAGTGGTCTCACTCCTTAAGTTTTTGCTTGCAAGTACCTTGCATCCAGTGTGAGTCCGGGTCTTCATGAGGGGTGTTGTGGTACACAGCTCAATGGCTTCTGGTTCGTGGAAGATCACTGTTGGGAGAGGCTCCTTGCGAAGAGTTAGGACATTCAACTTGGTCTTTAACATGGTCTGAAAGTGCTGAACAGAGAAACAAAAGCAATTATATTGCGTTCTGGTGCAGAAAAATGAGAGATAATAGTTGGACCTGTCTGCATGTTTTGCTTGCTATTCAATGCCTTGGAAGTTTCCATGGGGAGAGTGAAGAAGCTTTATAACTTAACAAAGTGAATATCCGTTATTATTATTAGCAGTGTGGAGGCTGTTTTTTATTAAAAGGATATACACACACAAAATGAGACGATTTAGCCATTTTGAGCAGAGAAAACATTTCCAAATTTGCCAAATTAACATGAAGATCTACATATGTCCCAAAAAGGGTCTATATTCAACCTCTAATCATTCCCAGGCACATTATAAAAATTGCTCTTAGACCCAGTTCCACTACTAATGACAATATGAAGGAAAGAACAGGTGATCAAAGACCATTCAAAGAACCACTGTTTCAACCTTTCTTGTTTTCTATCATCTGTACTTAAATGTCATCCCACTGAGGCTAGAAGTTACCATTCCTGCCAAGCTGATTCCTCATCAGTTTGCCTTTAGCCTATGAATTTTAAGTCATCCTGCTTTGTAAGCAGTTGTTCCCATAGTCTCCAATGTAAATGCCACTACAAGCACATAACAAATGGATGTCATTAAAAACTTGCCACTTGCTACAACAAACAAGAAAATTTCCCAGACTTGGAAGAGGAACTAGCCAAGTGAACATTAACACTGTTGAACTAAAAGTTTCTCAGTAATTGCTTAAGGGAAGAAAGCCAATCCATGAAAAGTTTCTAAATCAATTTTGGAGAATCAGAAGAGAAGAGAAGAGAAAAAATCAGATTTTTTTTTTCAATTTTTAGATGTTTCTTTGAACTGACCTTGATTTGAGAAACTAAGTATTTTTGCTTGCTAAAATGTATCTAAAGGGTAAACTATGCAGATACGAAACAAATTAATGTCATATTCCAGCTAGAAATATACTACAGTTCTGTCTGAAGAAATATCCATTTGTTAAAGCTTCATAACTTGACTCTTACAAATCAGCAGTTATTAGACATATGTGCAATGTCTCCGTTTTTTTTTTTATTATTATTATTTTTATCAAAACCAAACAGTATGCTCTGTCTTTTGATGGGAGATTCTTAATTTGGTTTGCAACCACTCCTTTTGTCTGCCTCCCCTTCACCTCTGTAAGGCAGAGGAACAGTACGGGGTCTGGTCTGCAGAAAGAGAGTCACTAAGTGATTTCCCAGAACCACAGAAGAAGGCTTTATCAGAGCTAGAAATTAAACTCAGGTCCTTGCTCTTCAGTCCTGTGCTTTAGGTGAGGAGAGTGCTTACTAAATATTTTATTTATACACAAGGGATGAATCCAACCATTTGGATTTTACGATGTTTTCATACAGATTTTTGTGGATTCAAGTTTTCCATTGAAAATTCACAAGAGCTTCTTGGAAATAAACCTCCTATGTAATTCATAAATACTTTATCATTAGCTAACAGAAAGCCTGTTAAAACAATATACTTCTGAAACAATTTAATCCTTACCTCATCAGTGTCTGTATCTAATAATTGTTACGATCCTAGATCTACAGCTTTTTCAACACTCTTGTAAGCATATTCAGGGCACAAACACTAACAGCCTGTGAAAATAATACTTGCTTTCCTACCTCACGCACGAAGTTACAGCCTGTTACAATAATACTTCAGAGCCTCTGTGCAGTTTATGCAAGCGTTCAAGTTTCCATTCCAGTGAAAAAATCTACTCATACTATTTTTCATCTGGCTCATATTACGTGTTATCCCATTCACTCTCCCAAACACATCTCCGGCAAAAAAAAAGCACTCTGTTTAAGATGATTATACATTGAAGAATATTCTTTGACACATGTTTCTGAAGATAACAGTGCTCTTTGCCAGCCAGGATTACTGAACTCATGGAGAGAACCTATTTCATTTCACCTTTCAGTTCCGATTAGCAGCCTTTTGTTTGGAGTTTCCTAGGCTTCTCTGGCAAAGCTGTTAGCAGAGGCCAGACAACAGCTTGCCAGCCCCAAAGAGCATAAAGCCAGCTCAGTCTGAGATCCTGGGTTTGATGGAGCACTGCTGATTACCAACCACAGCACTGGGCCTACTGGGCCCGCTGAGCCCGTCAAGTAACTGCTGTCTCCTACAACTGCAATGGCTTGTACTGCTCTTATATACAGGCTCTAGATCGGCTAACTAGCTGCGGAAATTGTACTTCTGGAGAAAACATGTAGAAAGGAGAGCGTGCTGAAGGCTGGTTGTGAGGGCTGGGATGACCCCGGCCTGGGACTGGTCCTCAGGAGCGCCACAGCACTTCTCCCCTCCCAGCACGCTGGAAGAGCTGCGTTTGCATTGATGAGCTGTTTACAGAGGTTCTTTAATAAAGAACACTGCTTCCATTAGATATTCAACAGATGAAAAACCTCCATTTGGCTCCAGAGCACTGAGCTGGTTCTTTGGTATTGTGCCTCTCCTCTGCTAACATCTCTATCAACTTCAGTGGGACTACCAACAACGTTTTGCTTGCAAAATTTGACCAAATGAGGAAAGATGTGACAATAAACTACTTTTTTTTTCCATGTTTTAACAGCCACATACACAGTCTTAAACAAGGAAAAGCCTACTCTCCACCTTACAAAGGCAATTCAATACTTGCATGAGCAGCAAGTTGGAGTGGTTGAATGCCAAAAACACTAGAGCACAATTGGCAGCAGATAGATAACTAGTTGCCAGAGAAATGCAGGACCGACTGGGGGTGGACACAGAAATATCCTTTTGCTTTGGACTGTGTGGCTGGTGCAGACAATGCTGTACTCCCTGTGCACAGGTCGTACTTTGGTTGCCATAAGAAAATCAAGACTCTGCCAGCAAGACATCATGCAGTGAGACCCCAAATAAGCAAGTTATTTAAACACGTGCCTAACTTTCACTATGTGAGCAGTCCCAGTAAAGCACACGTGGGTAGTCAATGGTTTTATTCATGTGCTTTAAGCCAAGAACAGAATAAAGTGCTTCGCTGAATCCATTTCTTAGTTTCCACTCCAAACTGGCATCTCCTCCGGAAACTGTTGGCAAATGCTGACATATAACAGTAGCCAATGTATTTTTTGAGTAAAAAGCATTAGCTCTCCACTGCTGTGAACCCAAAATATTTCTTTAAAGTGCTTTAAGTTCACAAAGTGCTTGAAAAGCATGACTTTGGCAATTCAGTAAATAAAGGTTCAGAGAACATTATAGCATTCACATTCTATGTGCCAGAACCACTAGCTTCACTTGGTAGCTCTTAAACTGAACGTCAAAAGAAGAGATTCTTAACTGGCACGAATATATCAGCTCGCAACTGCACATCATTCTTTATCCATTTAGATGGTGCTACTGATACAGACTTTATGTTCGAAAGAAGTGTGAGCAGCAACGTAGCAATAAGAAATTGGCAGCAAGTTTTGAAATTCTTTGAGCAAACAAAATAGCTGAATTGCCAAAGAAAGGATCAGAGCTGTAATTAGCATTGTATTTTTCCTACTTGCTGAACATAAAACCATTCAGTGTGAAATTTAAGTAAAGACCCTACTAATATTGAAAATTTATCTTAATACAAAACTATGGTTTTGCTTATTCAGCTACTCAAGTTCCATCATTTTGTTTTGCTTAGTTACCAGTACTAATGGCATCATTTCCCCCTATAGAAGAAAATGGGACAGTGTACAACTGGTAACCCAAACCCTTAGCAGGCCATGATTGTCACTACAGAGGTATGAAAGATTCTTTCCTCCTTGGTAAGTGCTCCGTATTGCAGTGAAAATTTCATTATGACTAACTCTCCTAGCTACATGTTAATTCAATGTAAGAATCAAGTACTTCTGAATAGTTTCGATATATTTTATCAACTCAACATTCATGTTTTAGCTCTAGAATAACTATTTTACAACATTCAATTTGCAAATTTTAGGTTACTATGCATTTAGTCCAAGCTTAATTTCTGTTGCTGTTAAAAAAAATTAACAGCGCTTTGGTTTAATTTGTCAGCAAAAATATGGCCTTTTCCACAACCCAGGCCAAATGGCTTGGAGAAAACTATGATACTATACAATTAAATGTGTCTTTGAGGAGAAAAGTAGGCACTGACAGTCTGTAATAACAATGCTTAATGCTTCTGCACAGCTCTTCATTTTTAGGTCATAACTAAACAGCCGCTGTTGTTTACAATATTGAGTACTCAGTAGCCAAGACTGGGCTAGTAGATCCTTTTATTCCCTACCAGGTGACAGAAATAAAACAAACTCCAATAAATACAACTAAGAAAGTATTATATATTGCATGTGCATATATATATATGAGTCACAAAAAATGGGACCATAACTCATTGTAATCTGTAATGCAGCAAAAATGGACTCAGTTTACAGGCTATACAGGTTGTGACACAGTGAGGGTAACAAAGCTTTCAGACCCATAGCCCTCAGCCCCCATTATGTCCTAACATCAGTGTTATAACCAACATTCAGCTGCATCAGCTCATCTGGAAATGTGATACTTCCTATCTTTTGCCAAATTTTGCCAAAGACACACATTGAATGAACAGTATTACAAACCCCAAACTGGTAGGGTGTTAACATGTGTTAAAAGCCTCTGAAATAGGGATATGCCAAAATGAGAAGCAAAACTCAATCTTCTACAGCACCTACAAGAAAACTGCCAGATGAAATCCACATTAGAGAAATAGCAAAAGATCAGTCACTGGGAAGAGTCAAAAATAACCTCTATGATGTACTACCTTGTGCAAGCACTTCCTCTATCTATGAAATTCATTTAGTTCTGGCATGAAACCCAAACTGTTCAACAGCATCCCACAGCAACAGCAGCCTAGGAGAACAAGGGCAAAACCAAATGCAATGAACTGCAAAAGAATTTTGGTAAGTCCAAATGTTCTTTTTCCCTTCTCTCAGTGGAATTTGACTACTGAAGTATCCAGTCCATATGTACAACAGACTCCACTATCTTACTCATAGATAAAGGAGATGAAAACACAATCGTCCTTTAGCAGTACGCTTATCCCATCACTGACGCAAGCAGAGCCATGACCCAAGGAATACCCCACCCCAGGCTCTATATTTTCAGCAAGAAAAGAAGAATTCAGATACAGTTCATATGAAAACTTAGCCATTTCAAGTCTTTGTTTTATTTAAAGCAAATGCAATCCAGTACAGATAAATGTCAAATCTGATCCATCTCTTGTTAAACAAATACTGGTGATACACTTTAAATGTTTCTTTCCTCTTCCCCATGTTAAACTTCACTGTGCAGTATTTATTTATCCTGTACTAGCAGTTCATATAAACATTGTACTGAACACTACAATGAAACCCTCCACAAAGGGGATGGAAGAGCTTATCAAAGTTAGAAATCATCCCATCAGCAGCCTGCTCTACAGCACAGCACTGATCGGCATGCACAAATCCAAGATCCTGTCACAGGTCTTTACACTCAGGCAGATCTGGCCTGGATAATCTGTTTGAAACTGATCTAAATCCAGAAATTTGGTGGTTATTTCGAGCGTATCCCTTCCAGTATCTTAGGAGAGCTGGATTTTGCCAGCCTATCAAACCAAATCCATCCAATCCCTTACAGATAACAAATGCTATTTAGGTTAAAGAACACGAGGATACGATGGGCACGAGGATATGATGGACTCACCTTCAGGGACCCTGGGACACAGTTTGGAAGGCCAGGAGCTCAGGCAGCCCATGGTGCGACTCAGCATGCCCGCACCGAGGGCATGGCATCTCCCAGGGGTCCAGGGGCAAAGCACCTGGCAAACATCGTGTCACAAAGAGACACCCTGCGTGGTCACGCACCAGAAACTGAAAGACTGCAAGCCACCACGTCCCCCACTTGTGTCCCCTGGTCCTACCACCCCCCACCAAACAGCCTGGAGGAGAGAAGACGGGGCAGCAGGGAGCACTTTGGCACAGAAAAGAGTAATCTGCAGCTGCTGGGGTGTGCCCCAACCTGTGTGACAGGACACCAAGCAGAAGACAGCATCAAAGCAAGCAAGGCCTGAGACTGGAGAGAGGGAAGTGGCAGGAGAGCAGTAGCCAGCATCACGCAGGCGCTGCTGCCTGCTGCCAGGCACAAAGACTTCTCCTGGGCCTCTCCTGTATTTGGTGAACACAACAAGGAGGTCAACGTTAAAGGTCAGATGGAGGAACCCATAATATACAGAAAAAATGGGTAGGTGAAGTGAAGAGGGACATAGGGCTGTAGACAGAAAAGCAGGATAAGGACACAAGCCCAGGTGCAGGGTATGGTACAGAGCAAGCCAAATTCAGCCAAGTGTTAAAAATCCTTTCAGCAAAGATGCTGCTGCATGCAAGCGCAGAGTTATTCCACCCCACTGCAATACCAGCTTCTTGGGGAATATTCTGCTTCCTGCTGTGACAGAACAAAGCCCTTAAGAAATCCACAACTACGAAGATTCCATTAAAAATAAAAATAAAAAACTTGCACAGCCTATCTATACCCCTGATCACCCAGCTGCATGTGTGATGATGCTCACATTGCCTTGTTTTCTTACAAGTTTGAAGAACTTCTGTTTCCTCACAATTTAATTCATGTGAAACGTTTTGTTCTCAGACCCTGTGTACTTTGAGTTTGCTCTGGCTAGGTTCCTCCATCCTGTTGCCAAGCTTATGCGATTCCGATCAGCAGGATTGCTGCCCAAACAAAACACAGTCCCAGATACAAACACCCTCCAAACTGCAGGGAACTTCAGAGCCAGATGAGAATTTCATGACTGATCCTCTAACATCTCTCTACACTCAGCCAAACCAAACCCCCCGACCTCAGCAAATCTGAATACCCACGATGTTCAGTGACCACGCTCCCCGTTTAGCTGTAAACGCTAAAAAACTTAAGTCCCACTATAGAGATCGACACCGGAGTAATAAAGAGTCAATATCTCAGAACACTAGTAAGCGGGAAAATACAATTAGAAATCCTTAAAGTGTCAGTGGAAGAGGTAAAAGAAACCATAGCACTGCAATAGCTTTTTTGATTATATTTTTTTTAACATTACAGTACCTAAGTTCCCAGTCCATTATTTCAGTGGAAATTAGGCATGTGGACTGAAGATGTGCAACTAACTACATCTAGTTGGATGTGGGCTTTGACAGTTTATTGTTTTACTGATAAATGTAAAATAGATTTTGAAATGTGTTGCTACGTTCAGAAGTCAAAGAAAACCTGCCTGGGAAACATGGCCCCCATGCACAGCACTAAAGGAAATTAAAGTCATCCTCTTTATCTGCTGTTCATCTTCTCATCACCAGAGCAGCAGTACCTCCCCAAGAGCACTGTGACCACATGCAAGCCTGGATTTTTAACTAGATTACATTTCCAAAAGTACCAGTATGCCAGAATTTCTCCACGCAAAGCCAGCTATTTATCAGCCCCTGCACTTCTCAGCCCAAATGGGAACCAGAACACAGGCCCAGGAGAAGACTAAAGATGTTTTTTGTTGGTTTGTTGTTGTCGTTGTTTTTAAAGGGAAAAAAAGGAAACGAAAGAGTTGATAAAATTAAATAGGAACTGACAAGAAATGAAAGAACAAAATAGGACATGCAACGGCATAGATATGTCAAGTCCATTCACTTCGATTTTGAGCTTGACCCCTTAGCTGCTTTCCAACATATTTTTCCCCTAACATGAGTTTCCAGTGGATGTATTATTTGGTATAGTTGGCCCAATATTAAAACAATGGAATCCTGCAGCATGAAGGCGGTTGTTGCTTTTTCAATTTGCTCTTGGAGGCTTTCCAATAATTTCTGTGTCAGAGGATGCTTTAAAACATTCTTTCTCCTCACTCTGAGCCTGGCAAAGCGAGATCATCTTGTACAATACCTGCCAGACAGCCACTGCATTCCCCAACACAGCTCTTCCGAAAACAACAACAAAAAAGCATTTCAGTCACTTTCACTCTTCTCCTTCACTTTTTGCAATAAATCGACAACTTGTTAGGCAGTTCCGTAGTTCACTGATCTCCCTCTTGCCTTTCTGGGACTCGTTTTCTGAGACAGGGCTAAGGACTGGATGACAGAGGTGTCTGCTACAAACAGGGAATTTGCTCTGATTTATTTGCTAGGTACGTGCATGTTTGCTAACACTGCAGAAAAAAAGCATCCAAATTATTGCCAAAATTCTTGGATAAATACGAACCAAATGAACTTTTGTAGCAAGTCTATTAATTCTTGTAGTTACAGCTATGAGACAGAGATACAATCCTAATGATATAATACAATGGTAATACATTCCTTTCTCTAAAGCTGTCTATTTTATCACTGATTCCTGGTTACTCTTTTATTCTGTTTTCGAGAAATGACTTCCGTGGGTCTGACAGTCCCCAGACTAAAGCCTGGCATTCCCGAAGGTCTCAGAATAGGGGTCCTCCTGCTTCCCAGGGATGTAAGCCATCTCCAAGTGAACAGACCTGCTCCTTCAGCAAGTCACCCTCCTTTTTGGAAAGCCTCTATCATGGTGCATCCCCCCAAGCCTTGCAGAAGACAAAGGAAGAAGCTTGATGGCTTTAGCCTCCTCTCTCTCCACACATCCCCACGAGTGCCGTCAGGACATGCTCCAGGGCATACCCAGGGGAACCATGTCTGGCCAGCACTGCTGTCCCATCACACACACACACGTCCCCTCTGGCCAGCCCTACGCTCACAGGCCTTTCATCTCCTCTGCACTATTAATCCTTTCTCACTACCGTCAGCAAATTATTCAGCAGGGAGGACCTCCACAAGGATTCACGGCGATACAAACCTTTGGGGCTGATGATGCAGAATACAGATAAAACTTGGGTCCCACTGCAGTGCAAATGCATAACCCCTGTCCCCAGGAGATTTCACACAGTAGGTCTTCTCACTTCTTAAAGCCATGAATAAGAGCAGCACACCAGAGAGCCTATGTCAGGAATAAGGGAGTCTACAGAAAATGATCAAAAATACCCTTCCACTAAGTGTCTCATTAATTCAGCAAAGCTTTAGAGTTGGATAACTGACAGCATTTGCACCAAGAAACCTTTACAAAAGGAAATCAAACCAACTCATTTACATTCCTGTTTCTCCTGCAACTACCTTACTGGTTGAGTTAAGCCAAAACAGACAGATGCAAAATTACTCTGCTTTTTGCAGCACAAAATGATTCAAGTGAAGTGGCTGAGAGCAGCGCTCCCCTTGCCTGGTGCCCACCTATGGCAGCCACAGGCAGGACAGCCCTCTCACAGCCACAGGCTCCAGATGTAAAGGCTGGATCTGCATGGCATTTTCAAGGTTTTCCAAAAGTAGTTAATGTTTGCTGATGTTTCCACTTTTCTGATTTTCAAAGGCCAAGTCCTTAGTGCTTGATGAGAAGGGAGATTAAGCTCCCGAGTCTCCCAATGTAAGCACCCAGCTTCCCTGTAAAACCTCAGTTTCTTCTTTAATTGTCAAAGTTCAGATATTTTTGCAGAAGCCTAACTAAACCCTCTGCTGAGTATTAAGTTTCAAAATGCTAGTGATTATACTTATATACATGTCTACAGTTCTTAGAACAACAGCAACAAAAAAAAAAAAACAGAAAAGAAATAAAATATGCACCAAGAGATTCAATCAAAAGCCCTTATCCCCCCAAGGCATGGTTAATATACTATCTGCAAATACATACGGGACCAATTAAACAGAGCTAACTCCTCACACAGGCACTGCAGCATCACTCTGGAGGAATCCACAATTGATTAAACAAACTCCAGTAATTCCATTCTGGAAACACGTACTCATTCACAACTAAATCCCAGACTTTAGGAATCCCATATGCCATGCAAAAACTTTCCCTGCTTCCACAGAAATCCAGGGCAAAACAGATATGAAGTCCAATGGGAAATGCACCAGACCCCTTTTTGCTGCTGCTTTACATGTGCTACTACATTTACCTACACGTAGCATTACTACTCCCTTGTACAGCAGTAACTAGACGCTGCTATTTCAGTCCTGTAATTCAGCATCACCAATGCAATGAAGCACATTGACTGATGGAAATATTAAACTGTTTAGGTGCATTAAATGTAAGAGCTCAAAACTATCCCAGTGTTCCCTTCCAGCAAGACTGGCATAACTTAAGACCTCAGGCCTGCATAAGGGCCGTCGTTCAACCTCTTACATTGGGAAGACAGATTCCTCTTTTTCTGAGAAGTATACTCTCACTTTTGCCCGATCTGCTCCAAGTTTTGACTGACACAGCAATGACTGGCAAGTTTTCCATGCAGAAAACATCTGCAAAATAAACAACCCTGCACATCAGCAGACAAGCAGAATAGGAAAATCATTCTTCTCAGCACATCCCCATCCTTCCTCACCCCACCCCTACAACTGATGGCCACCTTAAACATGATCCTTTCTCAGGCACCTTACAACTTAAATTTTATTTTGCATCCAAAAAAAGCCAGTCAACTTTGAGAGTTTGGGCTCAGCTTCAAGCAGTGAAGTTGCAGGAGACACGGGAATGTAAATGAGTGAGGTTCGTTTTCCTTTTTAAATGTTTCCTGGTGCAAACCCTGCCAATTATCACAAACAAAACTTTAACGCATTTCAGGCTTGTGGGAAATGAAATAATACAGAACATCAACAACCAAGGAAAAGGGCCTGGGCTTTTAAAGCTCTGAGCTTCCCTAGATGCAGATTTAACATACGCTCCTGTAATATAAGACGATGGAAGTATTCCGAATGCCCAAGACACTTCCAGTCTCCAATGTACGTGTGTTGGGCAGCTAGTTAAACAGATGTGAAAGAACCAGGAAAATTAAAATAAATGAACTGCCTGCCCAGCATTTCCCTACTGCCTTCTTCCCTTGCCCCATTCAATTTAACTTACAGGCATTACTGATGCAGTTATTCCAGCATCCCTCAAAATGCACAGAGCTGTAATTCTACGGGAAATGTTAACAAGGTGGATTTTATCAAACTCAGTGCATCTGAAATCTAAATTATTTACCCTGAAAGACAAGGGAGGGAAAGAATTTAGGTGTCTCTGATAAAAAATTGAAGTTTTGAATCTTGTGAGTACCAATTAGTCATTCTTCTGGGGGGAAAAAAAAATAAGACACTAATTTTAATCAAAAAAGACATATATTTGGCTGAAAAAAAGCAAACTCTGATGTAAAATGTTTGAGCAGCTCTACATACTCAGTCCTCTATAATTATAACAAGATTGCTAAAAATTCCATTTTCACAAACACCACTGCCACAAATAAATAATTGCCAAAATAAATCCAGTAGATTGCCATGCAGAAATGTGTCTTCTACAGCTTAACTTGTGATAATGCTTTTTATAGCATGTCTCTCTGCTCAGATTTGCAGCTTTTATTTGCATTCTGACCACTAAGCCCAAGGGTTATCAATCACAGAATCCACTTTTTCTTATATTTGCAATTCTTCATGCTGCAGCCCTACTTCTGAACTGTGCTTATCTAAGCTATTTGCATGTATAATGGACATACAGTTCCTTCAAAAAAAAATCTCTGGGCCAAACTGATAAGCGATGTCAATGACGGTAATCTGGAGAAAAGAAAAAAAAAATATAAAGCTGATGCTGGCCATTTACTGATATGGCAATAATCAGGTAGGCTGCAGATACGATGCAGGTGGATGCACACACAAAAGGATTCAATGTGAACCTTCAGCGCTGCTTCTGTGTGAGTCAGCCCCAGTCCTGCAACGGGAGAAGAATCCACAAGGGACTTTTGAAGGGACTCCAGCAAGTCTCCTGGCCTCTTCCACAAACATTACTAGGAAGAGTAACTGTCTAGCTCATAGCATCTTGGAAAGGAAAGATAATTTACACAGCGCTTAGAGCAAACACCAGCTAGTATCATGAGGTCCAACTCCTCTGACGGAGGGCCATCAACAGAAGAGAACCTCAGTGCAGAGCTTGTCGGATAAGCTCTATGGCACACAGAGAATAATGCAACAGCCATGCAAGACCTCATCACCACTCACTGCCAACTGGTTGTTCATTGCAGCTGCCGAGATCCCCAAGACTGCACTACAAAGCTTTCTCTGCCTACATGCTGTTCATGAACATGCAGCACTCAGCGCCTCAGAGAGGCACAGAATAAGGTTTTGCCTTCGGTATGCACTTGGGAAAGTCTGCAGGAGGTCAGAGTCCAGTGCTCGAGATGGGTATTTCTCTTCCTGAGGGCTGATTCCAAGCTATATGTCAGAGGTTTGTCTTCTTGCATTCCAAGTTTTACCATTATTTAAAGGAAAGTCTGTAAAAGTGTTGGTGCTGATGGAATGTTACTTTGGAGACCACCACAACTAAAGCACTGGCATTCAAAATAAATAAACAAATACATCTATGTCAATTCAGTCCAGAAGCAAATCTTGAAACAGAAAAACCCAGAAGTGGAAAGTCTGGGTGAGCTGCTAGTCGCAGTCACAGACTTTGAGAGGGCACTTGAACTCCACATCACTCAATCGCCACCAGTTCCCCTCCAATATACTGACCTTTAACCCAGCTATGCTATTTTGAGGCTTAGGAGACTTCAGGAGCGGAAGGTATCCTTGTTTGATTTTTATTTTATTTCAGATCCCAGGTTCTCTGTCTGGAACAGATTTTCAGATGACATTAGAAAAGCCTCAGAAATAACATCAGTAAAGTTTTGCATGCACAGCTATTTGCACAAGGCAAATCTACAGTTTTACAAGACAATCAGATAGATAAACATCTGTCTGCTCCATTCCGAGCAGCTGATGAGAGCAGGGGACCTTTGATCATTCGACAAAGCCTGTTCCCTCTTGGGTGCAATCCAGCAACCACCATAACAGAAATGTTTCAAGTTTTGTTTTTTCACATCTTTAAGTGCTGGTTGGGTACCATAAGCAGCTCAGTGTCATCCACACTACAAAGAGCACAACAGGGAAAATCAGAGGTTGAAGAGCTACATCATCTCCCCGCAGAAACACGAACACAAACTAACAAAATTTTCTGTTGTTCAAGGCAGGCAGGCATATGCAGTGCTTATCCATAAGGCATGGCAATAGCTTTTGACTGTTTCACAATGAAAAAGCTAAACAACAAGTACATCTGCTTAACCGCTGAATTTTAAAAATAATTATTTGTAGAAATAAAGATTAGATATCATCTGATGACCATGGTACTCCATGCAGTGTGCCATCCCTTGTATAAATAGGGAACCAGCTTCAACCCGCACATGAAACAGGGCTGTGGCTGTAATCTATTTTCCCTGTAGCATCTGTAGAAAAGTGATTAGTTCCAACTCCTGCCCTATGACATGAGCATTTCCACTTTCATGTTTTATCACCACTGCAGTTAGAAATTAACAGGCTCTGGTGACTATCACTGATATTCCCAACCCAACGGAATAAAGCTGTTCCTAAAGCAGATTTGGGATTGCCTTTTCTGCTTACACAGTAGACAAATCGCAACTGCAGTTTACTGTTATGCTGCCAATATTTAATAGTGTTTAATGGTGCGGTATGGGTCTGAGCGAGGACAGGGCACAAGCATCCATATGGAGAACAATTAGTGCATCAGCTCCACCACAGCCTCCCTGCATGCCCTCCTCCCTGCCTGTGCACTGCTGTACTGGAGAACGGGAGCAAAATGAAGCTCGCAGGCTATTTATTTGCTGAATTACCAGCTCAGACCAGACGATTCTGGGGAAGGGAGGGTAGACAATTCTGAAAGCAGCGCAAGCAATGAACACGCCATGGCAGAAATAGCGCTCACGGGACGCGGGGACAAATCTCAGCGGTTGCACATCAGCAGCTCCGGCCGCCTGCCCCGGGCCCTATAAAGCACTCCTGGGTGTCGCTGCCTGTACTGGGTTAGGCTGCAGCCAGCCTGGCTGCCCACCATGGCTGCTTCATCATCCTCAGCTGTCACAGAGGAGGGTATCTTCCCATTTATTCAGATGTGCGTACGCGCACACAGCAGAAGGAGCGAGCAACGCTCGGCTCATTTTCCCCCAGCCCATTCGGTTTGGAAGAGATCCTTCTCCATTTCAGTGCCTGATGTGTTCTGGCCTCAGCCGCTTTTCCGTTTGGCACACAATCAAACCGTATTTAGAGGAAATCCAATTCTTCTATAAAAGTTGCATCTCAATAAATTGTGTCTTACCTCCCTTCCCTACCCATGTTCAAAGGGAGAGAGTACTGCAAGTCTCCCAAAGCCGTTCCCATTTGAACATTGCTTCCCACGTGTACCTTTCAACTCCCAAAACTGCACTCAGTATGAAAAAAAGCACAGCAAAGAAGCAAAGCTGTCTTCCTGTATTATATTCACATAATAATCATAAGCAATTTCTCAGAGAAGTCCTCCAGGCACAGTTTTAATGTTAAAGCAATTCTTGCTCCATTTTAACTATCCAGTGATACAGAGCTGATAGCCCAGCTCATTAAAAAGTACAAGACGCCGTTTCAAGAAATGCCATAATTTCTTGGGCAGAGTTTAGACACACTCCACAGAACAGCCCGGCTGTTCAAACCCAGCACTTGAGCCCCTAGGCTTTGGGCTCAGGTGCCCGTATTTCATCAGGAAATTCAGGTGGTTCTTCTGCTAAACCAGGTGCTACACCCAAGTGAGACACTGCAAATCCACTGTACATTCCCAATCTCCAGCAACTCTGCAAACATCACACTGCTCTGCTTAAGGCCTCCTTTTTTTTTTTTTGAGGAAAAAGGAAAAAAAAAACAGCTATTTTTAAAATAAAGCCTACTAGAAGGAGATTAACTATCCTTAAAAAAATACTTGACAGCCTCTTTGCATGTTATTGAGTGGCCCATACATATGGCAGATGAGTGCGGTAGAAGATGATAATGCATAATGATAAATAAACACTTCTGTTAAAAATCCATAAGCCTACTTATGACTAGCTTGAGACATACAAGTTATCTACAGCTTACTCAGTTCAAGAATCCTCTGCTTTCAAAATGTCCATTCAGCAGCCCTGCCAGATATTGTTTCACAATACTACAGGCTCACTTATTCATAAACAAATCATTAACATTCTTGACATAAATCCATAGTGTACAACAAATCCCAGCTATGATAATGTTTTACTACATTTGCTGTGCCCATCATGAATGGGAGTTCTGTTTTCACCAAAGAAAAAAACCAGCCTCAACAAATAAAAGGCAAATTATTCGCTGCGAGAAAACCGCCAGGATGAAATGCCTATGCACAAATTACGAACTAATTATCAAGTCCATATAGTAATAAACCTTGTGTTCAGTTAGTGAACCTGGATGTCACGATTTACACAAGAAATCTTCCTGCTAGGACCATAATAAATAAAACGCTGATAGCTAAATACAGAATGGCAGACTTTTAGAATTTTGTCAGCTGCAAGGAAAACCTTTTACACGTTCCCATTTCTCCAAACACAGGCACAAAAATCATCTGAAAAGATCCATCCGAATCCCTCCAGCATTCACGCATTGCTATGGGTTTATTGACAGCTCTGTACCAGAGGTTTTCAGCCAAGCCCTGAAATGATCATGGACCATTTTTATATGCATATATCAAAGCTTAAATTAGACTAATTAAAATGAACAGAATAGCTTAATGAACGCATCAGGACTAGGCTGCTTACTCTCGCTGAATAGCCTCTGCATAGATGGCAGCACAGAGCAGTGCTTTCAATCAGGGCTTCCCCAGCAAGAGTCTACGCATGGTCCAAAACCACAGCCACCACAGCAGCATCCCCACGGGGCGAGAAGGGCAGGGGTCCGAGGGATGGGATTTCCCGAGCGAGGCAGGTCTGCAGCACCTCCAGGGACCAGCCAAGTGGTCTGTCACCAGCAAAACCTCGGAAATCATAGAGTTAAATCCTCCACCACGTCCCTCAATTTGCTAACGCCTTCTGCACCTTATTTAAAGAATTAAACGCCTTCCTTAATGGCCATGTTTAAATAATTAGGAAAGATACTGGGAGATGGTTAAACTTTCCATTGATGCTCTTGGCAGATGAAAAGTACACTCTGAAGAACTGGATTTCTCTGTGGATTGATAAACAAAATGCAGACTGCTTTCTGTGTTGGCTGCCAGCTCAGCCCAATAAATAAAAGATGTTTTCAATTCCAGAAGAGATACATGTGCACCGAATGATTTAATATTTAGCAAAACCCAAATGCTATCCTGCAAGAAATTAGACTTCACTTAGTGCTCAGAGCACAGCCCTTTCGGCACAGGCGGCTGCTTGCTCGCAGTAAGTAAAAATATGCGCATGGCTGAAATGAGAGCTTTGTTATTTCTATAAAAGCGTGCAAGTATTTACTGTTACACTGCAGCATTTATTAGGAGCATGCCCCCTCTTTTTATTATTTTGATTGACATGGTTTTTCCATTTCCAGCTGGGTTTAGCTCCAGTTTTGTGATAACATAACGGCAGTGCACTCACGTGTCGACGCACAGAGCACGGCTAACTCGCAGTCTTCAGGCCTGAGCTGCTGGGTGACGGTCTGCAGCTCAGGAGAGCAAGTTTACAAGATATATTTATGGGTTTCGCTCTGTCTGTACCCAGCCTTCAAAACCATTTCAAACCTACTTTTGCCAAAAACCGACCAAGGTTATCTAGCCTAGCTTTTGGTATCACAGAGGTGACTAACCTTAATGGTTCTTTAACCCCACATCTCCTGAAGTTGTAACACATCTGTTAGTACAGAAACAGTCAGGACTGAAGGAGTGGCAGAACTGAAAAGTGGCAGCAGAACGGGCAGTCTGCATGAAGCAAAGCCCCAGCCCCTCTGTTCAAAACCTGAGCGCACTTGAGGACACGTGTGTTTGCCACCTTTGATTTCCTATTTTCTGGAAAAAGCAATATTGCAAATCCCAGCTTTCCTCTGCTGACTGGTGACAACACAAAAAACCTGCACTGTGCGAACCCACAGCCACACATCTCCTGGCACTCCTGCCAGTTGTTCACTAATCCAGCTCAGAAACTGAAAGAAACGACACCTAAGCTTCACGAAGCAAACGGCAAAAGCAATACCTGTCTGCTCTGGCTGGGCTCACCTCACCTATTTATCTCCTTCAATATGCCAATGCTAAATTTTGCACAGATCTAGTTCTCAAAAAACAAACAAACAAAAACACGAACCATCAAAAGCCAACCAGCCAAGCCACAAGCCTCAGGCCCCTGCTCCAGCAGCCAGGCTGTCCGCATTTTACCAGCGATTTCAGCGAGGAGCAGAGCCAAGCCTGAATCTTCAGATTACCCTTTGCAAAATCTCAAGATTGGTGCTACCAAAAGAAAAGAAAAGATCAAGCAGGTTGACTCAGACAAATTGTTATTTCTGTAACTATGTTTATTAACTCTGGGTACATAAAAGAGAGGAAAGCTTAAGCGGTGCTAGAAAAACACATATTGATGTTAACCACAATGGCAAACTAAAAGTATGCACCGAACCTTTCCTTCAGCCAGGAAATACTTTCAAGCTGTTTCTTTTACAGCTAGTCACTGGGTAGGAAATGCTTTTTAGACAGAAAAATATTTTCTTTTCCAGAAGCCTCTATAAAATCCATGCACAGAGTACATTCGGATGAGAATTAGTTACTTGTTTACTGCAGTAGTTCAGTATACAGCTAGACCCAAACATCGACTAAACAACTTATTTCCTCTGTTAAGTGAAGAGTGGCCCTACTTAATGGTCAACACAAACAAAACAGTTTGATTTTAAGGAAAAGAAGAGGCCAAGCACTGGCAACACATCTGCTGACTGTAAAAAGCTGAACGGCGACATTAGAGTGTACAGGAGGATATCCCTCGTGTACTTTCCATTTTTTTCTACATGAAGATATTCCAGAATAAAATGTTACCAAATGCAATGAAATTGAGATGTTCTAATATATGAAAATAATGTCCTAAGCCCTGAGCTATTAATTCTGAAGTGCTGTGGGCTGTAGCTTATCATTATCATCTAGAAGCGAGGGATGGTTGTAACAGCCAATTTCATTTCTCCCCAGTGACTGAATCATGTGCTAGCTAAATCATTTATTAATGTCAAAGGCTGACATTTTTCAATTAAGATAATGAGATTCTGGAGGCTCTGGCCATCTGAACCCTGTTTGTGCACACTCGTTTGGCAATTAAAAAAAAAAAAAAGGAAGCAGCCTGATAAACGGATTTTACTTAAAGTGAGTACTAAATACTAACAATTTAGCATTAATCCTAACACATACCTACAGCTACGTTCTGGGAATAAATATTTATACTTGTAACCACACAGTGTTAGGGGTTAACATGAGGTTAAAGAGATATTAATCAAAACATGCACATTAGAAATTGGAACTGCCTGAAATCATCTCGCCCCCCATTGCAGCTCCTCTGGTGAGGACCAAGCCTTTGTCCATCCAGCAGACAGACAAACAGCATTTCAACATTGCATGAAAGTTAAGTAAAATCAAGTCATCAAAACCACATGGTACCAGACAAGCTGGTCCAGATGTTACCAAGATCTGTCCAGACTCCACGTGCTCAGCTTTATTTTATTTTGCTTACAATTAGTTTCAAAGATATGATGATGAGCTAAAAAAAAAAAAAAGTGTTCTCTTTGGAATTCCAGGTGTACAAAGCAGAACAGCATTAAACATTCGCTAGAGCAAACCCTGGGTCTGTATGTGGGGTCAGGTAACACACCCTGGACCAGCCAGCATGGGCAGCACATCACAGCACGGCATTCGCAGTGCACACTTGCTGCCACGACACTGTCAGCTCCCGCACACATCCATCAGGGTGGGCGAGAACTGGTGGCACACAGTGAACCAGAGCTCTCAGCTTCCCCTTTCAGACACGAGCCCATCCCCAGAGTCTCCTCCAAAGCCCACGGGAGTTTTTCCAAGCCCAATTCCCCACAGTGCCATGCACTGCCCGGGCAGCCCCTGCTCAGCTGGAGGCCTGCGGGACTTCAGCATCCCCGTACCACACTCGCAGGAGGGATGAGGTGGGACAAAGGCTGTGATACCAACGGTCAAGCATTGCCAATCACCCAGGCAAAGCAAGATGCCTTAAAGAGTCACCAGAACCGCTCCTCACCAGGGCACCACCACTGCGCAGCATAAAGGCTCCAGCACGCAGCCGCACCTTGGCACTGCCAGCACTGGCACCGCAATGACCTCCCTTCAGCAGGAAAAACTGACAATGCTAAGGAGGTGATGATACGCTTAAAAGCCATTCCTCCACCCCCAGGGAAGGATAACAGACGGACAAGCTGTGCGGTGTCACTGCTCCTGTTGCAGTCCCCCAGCGAGGTGCCTGCAGCCCCGCTCCCTCCCCAGCGCACCGATCCCATGGGTCACATTCAAGCTGGCACTGAAAGGAAGCCCTTACCTGCTCCACTAGCTGGACAGCACTAATAAAAGAATTCATATCTATAACACAACTATACTGCTGCCTGCTGACGCCTGCTAACTGGGGTGCTACAAAGATGCCAAGCTATTTTTTCTGGAAACTATTATGCAGCCATAACCACTCCACTGTCTATAGCTCTGCAGCACACTTGCAACGATTAACAATGATCAGCTTCGTTATTCTTCAAACTCCCAGCACCCCTTCTCTATCTGTATGGGAAGTCACGTATAACACTGTAAGGCCTCGGACATTTTTGAAAGCAGATGTTTCAGTCTGATTTTGTTCGGGTATATGTTGAGTTGTAAAACTCAGGAGGCCAGATTGAAAAACTTCCCAGAAAGCATTTTAAAATAAAAATTAAATTAATTAATTAAATTTTAAAAACACCGGATAGATTTTGGAATTATAAGGAACAATATGACATCACTTTCCTATTGTGCTACATACGGATTTGAGAATAAGAAAATGTTGGAAATGATGTTTTCCCCAGGATAAGACAGACTGCTCTCTAATTTCAACTCTGTAAGGACGGCTGCTGGATAAGAAACATTTTTTGTTGCTCCTGATAAATGCTGAAAAAAACAGAAACTGGAGTAGGCATTTTAAACCCTTTGAAGAAACAAACGTTACATTTTTTTGAGAAAACATGAAAATAAGAAAAGGAATAAGAGACAGACTGCATTCACAAACGAGAAATACACTTTTCAACCAAAATCTCAAAAACATCTGTTGAAGTCAGGCCACAGCCCACGGAAGGCTGGAGGCTGCAGCAGAAGGTGGCCGTGGGCACTGCAGGGCTCCAGGTTGGTGGCCAAGAGCCCAGGATGCTCCCAGCCTACGCCTGGGGACCCAGCATGGCACCCACGGGTCCTCTACCCGCACTCCCCTTACCCTCACAAAGGGAAGAAGCCGTGTGACCACCAGGTTTATTAATGCTTCCATAAATATTTTGTAAAGTGCTTTTCTCCTCCACCCCAAAGCAAGCGGGCTCCAGGCCTGCAGCGTGACACAGACGTTCCGGTTGGATACGTAACAGCCCCTTATCCAAACAGCGAGGGCTTGGTCAAGAATGACCTCAGTAACAACGCGTTCCAAAAAGAGTAACACAGAAACGTTCAGTCTGGCTCGCTTAGACATTAAATCTTTTCACAGTCACATATATCTGCTTAAAAATAAAGAAAAAAAAATCAGGTAAAATTCGGACACTCCCAAAAACACATGAGGTTTCTTCAGAGCAAAAGAAATCCAGAGCAGCTCCCCTGACATTAGCAATAGCACTTAGATTAATACCAACTTACCAAGATCAGAATTTGGACCAAAAGAGATCTGCATATAGATAGACAGGAGCAAAGTTTATCCCCACATGAACAAAGTGACATCTATTTAGACATTAACAGTTTCTGAAATTCTCTAGCTTGATATAACATCAGTGATTTAAATGCCAAACCACATTCACTTCATTTATCTTGGAAAGCTTCACATACACGTAAGAAAACCCTCAAACCATAACACAGGAACTGAAGGTCAGACTGTTGCTTTCAGAGCCGGCATAGTAAACTGCGGAACAAACCAGTTACGGACATTTCCACAGTTAATGCTGCTCACTCACTGCACATGGATATTTTTCTAATGTCATGTAAGCAGCCACAAATAACTCCTGCTGTTGAGAAATAAAAATCCTAAATTGAAAAGACAACATAACAGCCCTCTGAAAATCATTTAACAATATTTGTGTTTCTCGTAGCCAATCAGAACCAAGTTATGCCAGTGCAAGGTTTCTGCAGACAGGGCTCTGGGCTGTGACAGCCCCCAGCCCCCTCTGGCCCCAGCTGCTGACAGCTCCCCACCAAGGGGACATCCGGCTGCCCCCACATCCAACAGCTCCACATCTCTATAAGGCACTTCACATTAGTCCAAAGCCTCTCTTGTTGCTGTTTTGCTGACAAACATACCGAGATACGTTCACCTACCCACACCCCCCTGCCCCACTCCAACCTGCTGCAGCCCTGTCCTGGGCTCAGAAAACCAGAGGGAGCCTGTCCGGCCACGGGGTGAAATCCCTCAGCTGCAGCAGTGGGATGGCTCTTTCCAGGAGAAGAGCTCTCTAACTCATTTCAGCTGTTGCTTGCAACTCACAATCTCTTCAGATACGACTCTCCTTAGTCAGATGAGCTCCACCACTTGTGCCCAAAACTTGTCAGCATCTCAGTCATAAGGAGGATGTAGGAGAGTGACTTCAGGGAAGAAACAATTAAACAGTGACTAAAACTTCAGTGAATACTGTCCTGAAGTGCCAGGGCTTTTCCTCACCCTTGATTATGAAAGTTAGTTGTCTCAGTCCAAGGCTCGCTCTGTCCCACAGAAAGGCTGACCACCTCTCCAGACCCTGCAGTGAGCCCAGTATTTCTGATGGGGTTGTCTCCTGTACCAGGCTGCCCAGTCACCACTGGACAGCTACCAGGAAATGACCCGAACTGTGTCCTTGGCAGCTCAATGGCCCCTTTCAGCCAAACTGTTGAGAAGACCACTGTGAAATTTTTTAGAATATCCTTCCTTCTGATTCTAACCCAAACAACAGAGCCCAGCTGTGAAAACTGAAGCCTGCACAGATCCACACTGCACAGCCTCCTCCTGAAAAGCACTGGGACAAAATTCAAGCCTCTACAATTTTTGTTGATTCAAAGTTATAGTCAAGCATGGAATATTCCTGTGGACTATAAACAAAAAACAAAACACTGAGGAAAAATAAAACACCTCACATTTAAATTGATTTACTACCATTCAATAGTGCTGGAACTGGTAACACTAAAAGCAACACGGACACTGTGGAGTATGCAAGCCTGGAAAGCATCACAGAAACAGCTCGCTTTACACTCCACGTGTACATCCAAGTGCTTCTATGTCGGGTCTCACCTCTATCTTTAAATATCTATGTATGAGAAATGTATCAAATTGCTTTGTACCCCACAGTAATACTGCCTGTGTCCCCTCACACACAACCCCATGAAAACTTCACTCAGCCCACGAGACATTTTGAAAGCCCTAGTTGCCAAGCACCACACCACCAAAATCTGTTCTCCAGGCCTTGCTTTGACTCCTCCCTGACAGTCTTCTGAAAGATGAAAGAAATTCTCTGCCGCCTTCTGCCGACACACTGCGTGGGGAGGCCGGGAGGAGGCTTGTGCCAGGCCTCGACCCCCAGGCAGCTCAGGGAGCTACAGGCAGGGCTTCCAAAAAGAACTTTTCTGGTCAAAAACTGGGGGGAAAAAAAGAATAAATTCCAGATGGAAAAGCTAAAAATGGGAAAAAGATTCTATTTTAAAAAGTCTCAAATCGGGGGGGAAAAAAAAAAAAGATTAAAACCCTGTTTTTGAAACCTTATGTTTTTGCTGTTTGTCTTGGTGTGCTCCAGCTCCACACCAGAGCCACAAGAACCAGCACACCTAGACACAACCCTCCTGGTGGCAGTCTTGTTTCCAGAAGGCAACACTGGAAAATTGAGAAAAATGTCTCTCAACATAACACTAGAAACCAAATTCAGCATATTAATTTGGACTGGTCATGTTTGATAAATAACAACAGAATTTTTGTTTTTCTGTTTTAATCAGAGAGACTAGAGGGAGTGATTTCTCCCCCAAGGAACAATACCGTTTTCAGGTCAGTGTCATCATCAGCTCAGAAAGCGAGCATTAATCCTGACAGCAGGAAAGCTCATCTCCAGCTACAGGAAAGCCACCAAGCAAGTAAGACGTGATATGCAGAGCCTCCTCCTGCAGCCACACAGAGAGGAAAGGTTCCATCTGCCCACACCTTTTGTCTCTCAGCACCACAGCCCACTCTCAGGAAGAAGTTCCACAGTGTGGAGAAATGTTTGTTTTAAATGAGACCATACAAGCTTTCTGGATCCCGTGTAACAGCCCAGTAGGTGGGATTGCTGCCTGCCCTGAAACCCAGTCAGGCCCATGAAGGCTGGTACAGACGCCAGTGGAGCTTGGACTAGCTCCCATTGCAAGATTTTCAGGGCAGCTACTGCCCCGGTGGGACCAGACTTCTGAACACCACTTCTCTACAGGCGCTGAATGAGTGGTCATGTTTTCAGAAAAGCTCAGTCCACCAGGTAAAAAGCTCTCTGGAAAAGCCCGGCCCCAAATGGAGGTTCTGAATATTTGGAAACTTACTCCAGGGTCATTCTGAACACTTGACACGAAACGTATGGAATATCCATCTCTGAAACCCAGAGGGAGCCTGGAGCGGGAAGAAAGAAGCGGCCACAAATCTGAGCTCCAGGACATTTAATTAACTTTCTATCTGTTCGCAGTGTTCCTGGCAATTCCCATCAAATATATCTGGAGAAAATATTTTCACATGAGGAGACGTTTGAAAACCATCTGGAATGGCACAGATCCAATGCCATGAAGGGGCACAGCACAAGATTGCTGGTGACTTCGGTGCCACGGCTCTGAGATACCTGCGCTCACAGCTCAGCTCAGTCATTCGGAAGCCCATCAGGGATCTGGGTCACACACAGGGCTGTTAAGGCTGCCTGGAAGCAGGGTCAGCCATTAACCAGCAAGAGTGGAGTGGGACAGCCAAAGAAGGCCTGGGGCCTGCCCCAGACCTCAACCCCTCGCTTGAGGCCCTTGGCATGGGGGTGAGGGAGGCCTGTGAGGGAACAAAGGCAGCAAACAGTGAGAATGGCAAAATTTTTAAGTTTCTGAATTTGCACTGGAACTATTACCAACAATAATTGGTTCATCAGAAAAGCAGCTACCATTTAAACACAGCCAGTGAAAACAGGCATGGAGGTTCTTCAAAACGACCAATGCTTCAGAAGCCACTGCTGAACTGCTAAGATAGGGGTCACTGTAATGAAATCAACTTTATCATTCTGAGTCTGTACAATTTTGTTGAAGTGCTATCATTAAAATAAAGAGATATCAAGTATCAGAAGAACAACTTTTTTTAAAAAAATTAATCCCCCAAAGACTTTATGCATCAAGATTTGTATTTGCTACTCCGCATTTTCAGTATTTCAGCGAGAAAAACAAATCATGAAAGGTCACATTAAGTCTTTTCACAGACACTTTGCAATCACCCACATTTAAAATCTTTGCTCAAAGATTTTTATGCACTTAATCAAGAAGAGCCCTGCAGACTAACACTGCTGTCACCTGCAACTTTCCAGCTATTATTTGAAGCGCAAGTAAGTTCAATTATTATACATGAAAGCATCGTGGAAAAGAAAGCAACTATTAAACATTGCTTGAAGGGGCTTTTCAGCTCCACATCCACGAGCGCCCAGGCCAGGCTCTCATCCTGCCTGCACAGCACGCCGGATGGCAGGCAGAACCACCACCACACCAACCAGGCACAAAGCCCCTGCAGCCAGAGGCTCCGCCGCCCAGCTGAACGCCTGCCTGCTGCACACACGACCACCCATGGAAGGTGATGGCAATGCTGCTATGGACTGTCCTACTGGCTGCCATCGGGGAACAGAAAGAAAAAAAAAAAAAAAGCAGGCAGTTAAAATCCTGAACTATTTAGACTGAATGCTTTGGGCTGACTGCCTTTCCTCAAGGAAATCATTGATTTTTTTTTTCATTATTTATTTTTATTTGTCTTGGTCATCAAATAGGCTGTTAGCTTTATAAACTGAAACTGGTAGTACACTATTAAACGAACCCTTAAGATCATTTCCCAGAGGGCTTTCCACAAAACAGTCACTGATTTTGATTTTCTTTTGGTCATAGAATGCTTCCCAAAATTAGCATTTTTCCAGAGCCATTCATTTTCTACAAAGAATAAATAATGTAGAAAAAAGGCACTGCCCAGGCTAAGTGGTGCCAGATGAGCTTGCTGCAATTCACTGAGCTTTGTTTGAAAGATCTCTGACTGCTGCAAAGTCATAGTAGCAAACTGGCATAAAAACTTTGATGCCTTGAAAAATATCCTGTAGCTATATAATGCCAAAACATTGTGCTGAGAGACTTTCTGGACGTTTGCATCCACATGATATAAGCTTAAATTTCAAATACTTTTCACTTTTTCCTTCTGACATAATATTTAATAAAACCAGAGTTCAGTAGTAGTATCACTCCCACTATACATGTCTTGCAGCAGTTTCTGTCTAGACAGCTGTTTGTATGCTTTACACTTGCAATCTGTTTGTGTTGGTTTTAAGGAGGAGTTATTCCATATGCTGTTAAAAATTCGAAAAACACTGTTTCAACTGACTGTATAGAGCATTTTCAGTAGACATGCATCGGAACACTACAAATATAATACCAAGATGAGAAGTTGATTTGAAAGCACTGACAGCACCTAAAACCACATTACATCTAACAGATACAAACGTTGCCGTACAACCAGTGGCAGAGACACGCACACCACAACACAATTACCTTGAAGCCATCACACATACCGCTTTGCTCAAAGCTGGCTTTTCTTCGGGGAACAGTTTCCGTATTCCTGACACAGGAAAGGTGTTTGATGTTTACCCTAGGTGGTAGAGGATATTTTCTGAATACTGGAAAGCCCTGTGCAGCATACTGCACGGGTGGGGGGACTCTGGCTGCCCTCCAGTAGCGTGGGGCAGAAATCAAGGGACTGATTACCCAGGGGCAACCACTTGCCCAAGAAAAGCATCCAAAAGGCAGAGATGCAACATGGGATGATGGCAGCAGGCACCACCAGTTCTCAAAGCCCACCAGTTGTACCACGCACAGGACAGAAGCAAGAGCTACTTCCACAATGAGAGCTCGGCGCAGCTCCACACAGGGACGCTCGAGGTTATAGCACTGCCACATCCCCCACTCCTGAAGGAAATGTATTTGGACACGGCGATCCTCTGCCCACACGTGCTAGGAGAAGCAGGGAGACTTATAAACAGGGCTTACGGACAGCCTGAACTTGGAAACTATGCACCCTCAGGGATTTATTATCTAGAAACAATGTCTGGCATCAAGCTTCCAGGAAAATTTAGGTTTCAAAGCAAATACCAGTCATCTCACAGACAAGCAAATGGAACTGCACTAAGACCTTGGTTGTTTTCAAAAACCACTTCAGAGCCCTCATGGGAGCAACACTGTGGCCAGCAGCTCCGAAATCCCAGCTGCGACCCTCCCGTCCCGAACCAGACACAGAGGGTACATTTGGAATTAGTTTTAAATACGGACTTCAGAAGAGTTTTGGCTTTATTTCAACCAGTGCCATCACAGCCAACATCAAGCCAAAAATCAGGCAGCACTGCCTGTGACTACCGACAAACTCTGCCACAAATGGTGCGATCAAACCCATGCACAAAGGGCAGAGGGCGCCCGCAGCTGGAGCCCAGTGATCGCAACCGGTGGACCAGCTCTTATATATGTGCTGCACCTCCCGGCGAGGACCCCAACAGAGGCAGGGCACACACAAGTCCTCTGTTTTCACCAGCATTTAGTTGAACACAAACAAGCAGTGCTGCCGCAGAAATTACAGCAGAAAAAGTTTTCAAAAGAGACACAAAGATCATCCCTTTTACACTGAGCATGGAAATGCTAATGCCTGTATTACCTGTAAAATCACAACCTTCTTACGTACCACACCAGAGCGGCTGATCCCTATGGTATACTCGGGCAGCATCCTGGCCCTGCAGTGTCCCACATAAGTAACAGTCCCACGGACTTCAGAGAAAATGCACGCAGCCGAGATATTGCTATAGGTAAAAGAATGGCAGAAGGGGAAGGAACAAAGAAGAAAAAGTGGTATTGTATTTTCAAGGAAATTCCAGAAACCTTGATATTTACGTTTCTCTTGCTTATTCTTCCAATCCATTTAATTCCATTGGGAACTACACTGGGAGTCTGCTGGGATTTTTGTACACGCACAGCCAAAGCCAAAAACTTCAGCACAAACTGAAACTTGACAGGACTGAGCACATTCGGAACAACAGCAGCTTCTACGTGATCAGCCACAGACCAGGAACATGCAGCCCTGTTGCTCACCGGGTGGGACTGAGAAAAGGAGACCCACAAGCAATAGACAACCACTGCACCCTTCCCAGAAGGAGGCAGGTGTCTGCATGCTGCCATGAGCGTGCCCTTCTCAGTTAACCACACGTAGCTGTCCTCAGCAAGGAGGGCAGGGCTGACCCAGGACAGCAGGCAGCCACTTCCAAAGTCGGCTCACAGTCTCTTACTAAACTAGGCCAAAAGAAATATGCAGAAAGATGAAAATATTTTCACTGCCGTTTTACTTAGCACAGAGCTACAGCACGGACTAATAACAGACCTGCACTTTGGCACAGCTGGAAACTGACGCAAGATGCATCTGAGTCACAATGACACCACATACAACTCGTGAAAGCCCAGCTCCGTGCTCTCTGCACCCATACATCAGCTTGAAGGAGAACCTACAAAAGATGGAGCTGCAACCTGCCATATACATCCCCCAAACACTGCTGCATCTTGGCATGACTGGCACGTAACTGCAGAACATGTGAACAGAGACCACAAGACATGATCGACTCTACCCAGTGCCCCAGTAGCCAAAGTCTCCCCTGCTGCAGCCCAAACCCCATGCCCAGCACCCTCCCGCCCATGCCACGAGGAAGCACCAGGGACGAGCTGGGGCCCCCCTCACGGTACCCTGGTGGCACCGAGATTTGTTTCACAGCAGCTGGGTGGCAGGAGACAGGGAGCCTGGGGACAAGGGGAAGGACACGGGACACCTGAAACTGGATTATGATGTTTACATGGAAAGAAGGGAAAAAAACATGTATTTATTGCTTTGCACAAGCTCCCCGTAGGAGGGCCAGGCAGCGCTGCCAGCAGCTCTGGCCAGGCTGGTGATGCACAACGTGTGGTGGTTCTTGGAGACAAACACAGAGATCAGGCTACTTAAAAATGACCACGTCTCAAATTTTAAAAAGAAAAAAAGTTGGGAATATTAGATGATCTATTGCCAACGCAACTCTGGCTTGTGTGTATACAGCTTAGAATCCAACTTTTAATTAGGTGATTGCATCCCAGTGACTCAGAGCAGCCTTCCTCCTTGGTGGTGCTCACCGCATTCATTTTGCCCACTGTTCACTACATTTTTATTTAACCTCATGTGAACGCAGAACTACTAATGGCTTCTTGGGGCTTTTTCAAAGCTTTCCCCTTCTCAGTCCAGTAACTAGCACAAGTCAAAACGTCATTTAATTCTGGAGGTTTGGATCCCTCTGGCTTGTTTTTGACAGCACCTACAGCTCTTAATACGCTTCCCCAGCAACTCCCAGTAGCAAGAACCACAGTTACAGACTCAGCATCTTGAGAGACTCAGGATGCCTGGAGGCTCCAGCTAGAGGCAACCAACAGTACGTTGCAGAAGATCAGTGGCCACTGCTGAGCAGTTCGGGGCTCCCGGCTGCCTCCCAAGAGCACAGCCTCCCCTGCACCTCAATCTCACTGCAACAGGTAGGCGAGGTGCATGTCCCCCCTTCAGGCAGCCCAGGTTCCCTGCAGCACGTGGTCTTCTCCATGCGCTCCCGAGGGAGAGACGCCTGCATGGGTGCAGGATTTGATAACTTAATCCCTGCGGGCTGTAGCGGACTGCAGCGGAACGCACGCGCCTAAGGAAGCTGAGTAAGGTTACACTCACAACTTTGTTCTGCATCACATAAGCACTTGATTCTAATTAGCCTTTCATGCTCTCCTAGGCAGCATCACCTGCTTGTTACATTAGTATCTTAGCTTTAAACCGAAATCCAAGAACAGGACACATCCATATGATCCAGACCTGCACACCGCTGCTAACCTCAGCCTTCCCCTTCTCCTCCCCTCCCTCCGCTGCTCTTTGTGCCCCAAGTGCTGGGTGCAGCCTCGCCTCGGGTCCTTCCCCCACAGCATCCCGGGCCACAAGCCCAGCCAGGGGCACGGTCCCACCGGAGGGCAGGTGGAACAGGTGCCCCAGCCTCAGCACCAGGCCCAGGATCACCATAACACAGGTGATCGCGCTGCTTGCCTTTGGTACCCGCATGTTTCTGGCTCACACAGGGGAAACAAACAAATAATAATGCATTTACATAATAATATTACATAAGGTTCATAACATTTACATCGTAAGAATTTACACAATAATATTTGTCCTGGAACCCACAAACTATTGTTCCGATCAACTACAAACCAAGCTCCTCATCCTAGAGAAAAGTATGCCTTTTTGAGAAAAATAACTATTCCTGTTCCTGGCTGGGGGGATTCATGCTCGAAGATCTGCTCAGTGTGGCTTTAGTATCAACTCAACCCAAACCTCTGAATTTTCTGCTTGATGGTATCAAAGCAAACTCTCAATTTCAGTCGCAAAAGCCATAAAAACCTTTCATTGGCACCCAGCTAAGTAAGACTGCTGGTTCTTGCTTAAAATGCCCGCTTCTCTCTCAGCAGACACTTGCTCTGGAAACTAACGAAGTCAACACAGTGGAACTACAAAGTGAGTTGGATTTCTTCTCGCCGTCTGCCTGTCTCAAATTCCACCCTGAGTTTATTTACATGCAAATCTGCATAAAAGCATACATTAAAAAAAAAAAAAAAAAACGCAGAGAACCGGGGCCAGCACCCCGGCTGAGGGGGGCCGGAGCTCCCCGACCCTTTGGGACCCGCACATTTGGGGGCGACACCCGGCCCTCGGGGACCCCGCTCCCCCAGGACCCCGCTCCAGCCGCGGGGCTGCGCGGACCCAGCGGGGCAGCAGCGCCGAGGCCGCGCTCCCCGTGCCCCGACCCCTCGGAGCCCGCACCGGGGGACAACGGGCACCGGGAACGGGGCAGCCCCGCCGCGCCCCCCGTTCCCAGCCTCTCCGGGCCGGGGGAGAAGTTGCAGCCAAGTGTCCCGTTGCCGCGGGCGGGGGATGCTCCGCCGGCCCCGCCGCCTACCTGCAGGCGCTCCGTGGCCGGCTGCCACATGGTGCCGCGGCGGCGGGAGGCGCTGCCGAGCGCGCTGGGGTCTCCGCGGGCGCGCAAAGCTCCGCTCGCCTCCGCGCCCCGCTCCGCTGCGCGCCCCGCTCCGCCCCGCTCCGCCCACGGCCCGCCCCCGGGCGGAGCAGCACCAGCGGCAGCAGCGGCAGCGGCGGCACGGTGCAGGGGGTGGCCCCCGGTGGGTGAACCGGGAGCGGGTCCGGGCCCGGGCGTCGCGCCCTGCCCCGGCCGTCGCGCCACCTCCAGCGCCGGGTCGTTTCTTGGCTGCCGGTGTGTTACATGACAAAGCGGTGTTCCCAAACGCAACTGGGCACGTTCCCAAACAGCCAGGGTTTCCACCGCCTTCGCCTGTGGGAAGCAGCCCCGTGACCGCGTCGCAGGATCGGGGCGAGGCTGTGTGTGGTGGGAGCGAGGCCTCCGTGAACGCAGACCTCGAAATTACTTCTGGAAACGCCACCAGCATGGCCCTTAGCAGGGACGGGCTAGTGAAAGCCGTTCAAGGCTTGTGGCTTGGCTAACTGATGAAGCAGAGGGGCTGGGCCCATCCCCTCCCCAGGAGGGGAACAACTCACCCCGCTGGGTGCAGCCCTCCTCACCCACAAGCTGACAGGGTGGCCCTGTGTGGCCCCGTCAATCCTCTCATTTCTTCCAACTGACGCCAGGGAGGCATTTCCTAAAAGCCCTGCTCTTTCCCAAGTAAACTTTGCTGCTGCCCTTCTCCTAACTGTGAATTTACCCGCCATCACTACCTGTAGTGGCTGGGAGCACATACAAACCCAGGCTTCTGTCGGCAGCACCTCATGAAGCGGGTTTTGGATCCACAGTTAGCAGGAAGGAGCCAGCTGTATGGCAGGAGGCTTCTTCGTCCTTCATTGACATGACTTTTATTCAAACCAAAACCACTGAGGGAAACCTCTGCATTTTCTGTGAAACACTCACACACTCCAAAAGTATGGGAAAGTGGAGAAAATGCCCGCTCTATGCTTCAGCCTGTGTTATATGAGAGGAAGACAGGAATACGCTTGTGGGTAGAGTGGAGCAGCTTGGCTGCAGGTTTCTGAAATCAGGCTGGCTGGTTTCTGACATCAAAGCACCGTGCGAGCTCCCGGAGCCTCCCCAGGCGCTGTCCCTCGCAGCAGCAGTGAGGCAGCCGCAGAGCTGCCCAGTGCGGGGGCGTGCAGCCTCCAGCAGCACTCGGCTGTCGTACGGGTTCCTGCTGTCCCAGGAGATTCAGCCCCTTGGGATATGCTCCTCCTGTCCCCAGCACGAGCGCAGTGTCCCCTCCTGTTCTGAGGCTCCCCGCGATGCCTCTGCAGGAAACTCATTTTTCGGCTGGAGTGGTGAGGGACCAGACAGGGCCGAGTTCAGGAAATGATCAATTAAGCTTGGGTGATTTCATGTCACAGTCTCACCAAGATGAAGTCATTTTTACCTAGACCTTCTAATATTTTAATCCGAGCACTGTTTTTTATTGGGTATCTGAGCTGTTCTGCATTAGGGAAGTTCCGTCCCCAGCCAGTCAGAAATCTTTTGCTTTTGCTTAAATAAATAGTGTGAATTAATATTTCCAGGATGTGCCATGTTCCAGAATGTGCTTGTAAGAAGATACAGATATTTTTTCTATTAATTTTCCTTCCTCTGTGCCAAATTCTGGGATTTCTCTTCTTGTAATGAGTTAATATGAAGATAATTCTTTCCAAAGACTGCAGTGCGTTACCCAGGTTAGGCCCACATCTCTCAGTGGTCACGAGGCAGAAATACTGAAGCCAGGGGTGCTCTCCCATTTCAAAAGAGAGTATTTGATGGAATAAGCCAATTTCAGTTTTATTCACAAAGCAAATTTGAAGCTTCTCCAGTGACTCCGGGTATTTTCTCTCTCAGTGGCTCTTTGTCTTCCCTTTGGGGCCATCTCATACACTAATATAAGGTGTGTATAGCAACGTGGCTCCTCTGCTTTCAAAAACAAAACCAAACTTTTTTTTTTCTGTAGACGTTGCCTTTTTAATTACCTAAAATTGTCTGATTGCCAATCCCAATGTATAATTGGACTTAACAAGCTCCATTAGCATTAGGGGCACTATAGTTTCACACTGAAACATATCACTAGAAGAGTCATCCTGTTACTTAAATGCTGCTTCCCCAAATATTGTGCAGACTTTGCAACTCCAGTTTCCAAGATCCTCATTTTGATTGTGCAAGATTATCAAGTGTACACGTGAGTCATTAAACGCATCTTTTTTTTTTCTTCAGAATTCAGTTTACCTTGTTTTTGCTGTTGCAGAGTTTGCCTAATTGATGACTTTAATGTCCCATAAAGAGCTGTAATTAATGTCCTTCCAAAATCTAAATTTACTCTTAAACATGTTGTCAACTCACTCCAAGCCAACATAGCATCCTTGCACAGATGAAGTACATCAAGTACATTGTATGAATGATATCTTTCTGAAAAAACGTTTTGTGCCTAAGCAACCCAAAATACAGTATCCAAGTAATTGAAACTTTTGTGTTTTGTGTTTTTGGTTTTTTTTTGACAACTTTATCACACTTTAACATTCAAATTAACAATAAATGTATTTTTAAGTAGAACTTCATCTTTCACAGAAGGCAAAGCTAGATAGGATGGAATTATCTCTGCTTTCTGTCTAACTGATACAAAGAGGACAGAGTGAAGAACCAAGTCAGAGATTTCCAGTTCCAGTGGCACCACGTGTACTCGGAGGCTCAGCATGGCAGAGCAGCGGTGCCGGTGCTGCTCAGGGAGGATATGGCCAGGCTGGGCCTCCAGCGCCGCATCTGGCCACGGGACGCAGGCAAGCTGCCAACATCAGCAGCCTGGGTTCTGAGGGGCTCATTCACCTGCTGGCTTCAGTAGCTCCTGAGAGGCAACTTAAATTACAGCAACTTCTAAATGGCAGATACCCGTCCTTCAATAGGTACAGCCTCATCTATAGATCTGGCTCTGTATTCCCTACCCAGGAGATATAGGATGGCTGCTGTTAAAGTCATAGCAATTGAACAGCAAGAATATTTCTTTCAAATACTGACAAAATGCAGACCACGTATCTCCAAAGGTCCTTGGTTGCCTTTCAGCATTGTGCTTTGGTAAATTGAAAGAAAAAATTATTTACATACTTGCTTACTGTATAATCCCACCCATGCAGCACCATCTATTTAGGTAGTCGTCTTTATTCTGATTACCTAGGTGCTTTGGGATGACTGCAGATGCAGCAGTGCAGCTCCACCAGTGGTGGTTCAGCTGAGGCCGCTTCTGCTCACGGTGCATCTGGCTCATTATCCTCTTCACAAATATTTTAAGATGGCACTGGGAGATCCTATAAACCTGAAGCAACACGGTGTTAATGATTTATGAAATTGAGGCAGCGATAAGTATCCTAGAGAAGGGAGATAATTCAGATTTGGATACGGCATATTCTCCAGCCCCTCTGTGCCAGGCTTGCCGGGTGCAATGAAGGCCTGATTTCCAACGTGCCTGAGAAGCGCTTGCTGGGGTGACCATGGTAACCAGGTGCTTTTTGTCAGCCATGCTGGTGCCAAAAATGTTCATGTCCCCAATGGTCTCTTCAGCTGGAACTGTCCCACTGCCTTCCTGGAGCACCAGACAGCTTCTCCTCCTCTCCCCACAACAACTTGGAAGATGACTTCAAAGATGTCTGGGGTTATAAATCAATAGAAGTCAATAAATGGGTGCCATGCACAATTAGGGACCTACTTGGCCATATTTTGTGATAGCTGTCTTTTCTTCTCACCTCTTGGCCTCATCTTTGTCACCTCATCTGGTGTCACCTCATCTTTGTGTTGGACTGTGCCAGCCCTGCTGACACCAGCGCCACAAACAAGGCACCAAAACCAAGGCAGGCCAACAACTGCAGACAGCAGTTTACCACAAATGGCTCGTGTGGCTTTAAAAGGCCAAATCCCTAGATTTTGGCAATGGTGGAGCAGCAGGGGAAGGGCGAGAGCCTGGCAGGAGCTCGGGCAGCTGCCTCCTGGCTCCGTGCGCCACGGCCTAGCACCAGCCGTCAGGAAGCACCGGGGAGCCCAGGCCTCCCAAATCTGGGCCACCCAGAAAAGGCAGGGCAGCAGCAGAGAGTGATTTGGGCAGGCTCCAGTCTACAGCGGTGGTGACAGGAAAGGCTGAGCCACAGGGCATGGGGCCATGGGCAGGAGCCCAGAGGGATCCGCACGGAGGAGAGGGGACAGCGAGGATGGGAAAGGGGAAAAGCAGAGGCCCAGAGCCTGAGGGAGCCAAAGCACAGAGCATTTCGGGGATAGTGACCACATGGCAGGGTGACACAGGAAGGACAAGGCAGAAGGGACAGAAGTCCTCATCTCCAGGGAACACTCCCACCACAGCACCAGTGACACAGCTGTTCGCCAGACACTGCCATGCGGGGACAAAGAGATTTCCAGAGTGTCTCTAGCAGCCAATTTTGCCTTAACATACACAAAGAATATCAAGTTCAGTTTGTAATGTAATCTCGTAAGCAGCAGAAAATAACACACAATTTGGGGTTTGACACATGCCAGACACTTCTGTCTTCACTCTCTTCTAGGACCAGAAGAATTTGAAACAAAACCTTTAAAGACCCCATCAGCTCTGTGCACCTAGATTTTACTGGTTTTATTTGTGAATTACTTCTGATGATTATTAAATACTTATTTGTCTATGTTATACTCCCTCCAGAAATACATTCAGAGATTACAATCACCCCACATCACTTTTACACCAAGCTAAGTCCATGACTTGCTTACACTCCTGTCCATGACTCTTCTGTGAGTTGCACAGATGAGACACCGTGAACTTAATGTGAAATACTTCTGATTTTTAGCAACATAAACAAGGGAAGAATCATGTGTATATAGAGAAGCTGTTTTTAGGGAAAGCACTAGAGACAGTGAAATTACAAAATGAATGAATGAAGAGTCATAGGTGATAAATAAATAATGAGACAATTTTATATGTACTGGATATCCCCTCAGAATAAGAAAATTTACTAAGGAAAGAGACTTTTGACCGTCTATGGTTAAAATTGTTTGCAGTATATCACCGCAGCAATAAAACGGTTTGCAATGTCATTTAGATTTCACAATTGCCAACCACTTCCTTCTCAGTCCATGACCTGGGCACTGCACAGATTATTGGGAAGATTTCAAACACGTGCTGCTGTGCTGATGTGAACTGATTCACTGACAAATACCTATGGAGGTAGTAAATATAGATTTACAAAGCATTCAGAGAAGCCCGAGAACCACCTCTTGTGGATGGTAATTTAATGGGGCTTCAGTCCCTTCTAAGTTTTTGGGAACCAGAGTGGATGAGTCAATGCTGAAGGCATAAGGCTGATGCCATCAACATTTCACACAATATTTTACCAAGTTTTGCAACTCAAAAATGAACTCTACAAATATGTAAACTTTTTCAACCCTAGAAGAGGCAAAAATATGTAACAGAAAATTAACAAATCTCAAAAGTCCTTCATTTAGCTCCTGCTTAAATTTCAACATGAGCAGTCCCTAGCACAGCAGTGCAGCTGGGCTTGTGTTTTGCCTCAGCGCCATCTGGGAACTTGGTTCAAGCTAAAAGCGAGAGATCAGTTAAGCAGACTGGTGTGGGGTGGCCAGAGGGGCTGGGTGGTTCCATCCCGCAAACTGCCATCGGCATGCAGTCAGGGCAGTTATTGCACAGGTAACATATCTACTTGTAACATAATTTGTTTATCCATTATGAGATGGGATTTGTATTTTCCCTCAAAAATGTATTAAACATTGTCTTTTTAAAGAGATTTAGGAGTTATGTGCCTCTTTGGTGTGTAACAAATACATCCCCATGCTGAGGGAAGGGATTTGCCAACTATTGCTGCAGAGTGTTACACAGAAAATTGCACTCATAAATCACCCCTGACACTGAGGTTTGAAGAACAGGGATGTAAATCAGAGGCAATATACAAATGAAAAAGAGAGAGACAATGAATTCTCAGAAATCTCAGTTACTTTTGAATGAAGAGTGCATTTAACTGTTAATTTGAAGTCAGATATTTCTCTGCCTGCAATTTCTGCTCTTCTTAAGAGGTACTGCCAGATGGAAAAAGAGAAATAAAATAAATAAAAAAAAAACATACTGTTTATGCAAAATCAGGGCTTCTTGAAAAACAACTGAAAAAACATGGGTAGTGCCAGCCCTACTGCCAGGGTATGGTAGTTGTTTTGTTGGGAGATTTTTTTTTTTCTGCAGACAGAAGTCCCCTAAAGTGGAGCAAAATTAGAAAATATTAACCAGTTTGTACAGAAATTTTGTAGTGTGTTCCATGAAACTTTAAAATGTCATTAAAGCATCACCATATTTACCATTCAATAGCCTATTCCAAGTGAACTCTTTCAAAATTCAGCAGTGTATATCACCAAGTAAATCACAACTGAGACATTTTGATTTAAATCTAACATGTCTGTCATTACTGCTAACTTACTACCCTATTTTAAATATCATGTGTATTAAAACAGAGTAAACTCTTCAAAGTTTATGAGGAATTAATGGGTCTCCCTGGAATTGTAAGACTGTGGAAATAAAATGGGTGAAAGACAGAGGAAAACTGATAAACTCCACACCTAATTCAGTGCTCTAAAAATCTTCTCCAGGCTTTGTCATTACCACACATGGAATAACACAGGGTAAGTGGAAAGGGAGAAGCAGCTTGTTGAGTACTGGGGATTGAAAAAAGCTGGTCATCAGCTTTGATATGTAGAACAATAATTTCAAATTCATGGCAGAATAACATAATAGGCACATGTGAAAGCAGATCCTTTCTTAAATACATGAGGTTTTTGCCAGTTTTGTTTTGACAAACCTGTTCTATCACAAGCAATACAAAGGGAAAACAACCAAAATGTTAAAATTAAAATAATAGGAGGAATTGGCATTACATACATATCATAAATAAGGCATTATGGATAGCACATCTTCGGTACAAAATCCTTGAAAGAAATTATTCTGCATCATGACAGTTATTGCCTGGTTGCCTTCTTCACATGACAGATGCAACATAGTGAGTCAAACAACTACAGGCTCCTCTGTAGAATATCAATGCCATATAACAGGATCTACAAACACCGAGTTTTCAGCAAGTTAACACTGATTTGAGATCCCTGAGATCCCAGGTGTTGCACTGTCCTCATGTGCCCCCAATTTCCACTCCATGCAGCCATCCAAGAGCACCAAGGCTCTGTCCTCCCCTGGGCCACGCAGCAAAGTCCCCTCACCAAGTGAAAGACCCCACACACTTCCATAGCAGAAAGTTGCATTTCCCAGCGCACGTAACTTCTGAATGACTTTTGGAGGCGACCTGCTACTCTTCCTACTGCAAATCTCACTCTCCAGGTGACAGGCTTGCAAAGCACAGGCGTAGTGATGAAACCATGGAGAAGTTTCCAGATCCATTAGAAAGATCTCCTCTAGGAGCAAGAGGAGCAGCCCAAAATTGCACCTTCAAACTAAATATACAGAGTGGACTGAGACTCATGTCAAAACCAGTCCTCCAATGTGTCACAGGAAGCAATCAGGCCTATGACAGGCAGGAAAAATCAGCATTTGCAGGCAGTAAGCTGTACGTGCTTGTCAACGCTACACTGAAGCGTGGGCAGGCAGCCAGCAGGCAGCCAGAGCAGCCAGCTCAAGTAATGAGCAGAATCGCTCTGGTTTCTCTCCGCTGGCCCACCTGCCTCACTCCTCCTCAGATGGGGACAGGAAGGCCAAGCCAGTGCCACCCACCACATCCCCAGGGACACCTGTGGCAGCGAGTCAGTCTAGGCCGAGCAGCTCGGGAAGGAAACTCCCACACAAAACCCAGTGGGACAGAGCACCTGCCAAGCGCCTGCCAGCCCCCTGCCTCCACAGTCACCCAGCGCCTCCTCCCACCTGGTTAGCCAAGTCACACCGGGGACACCACAGTTTCGTAGGCTGACTTTAAAGGCCTATTTTGACAGTGGGTGCATGGCCAAATCACCCAAGAGAAGAAAACAAAGACTCCCTCCATGCTGGCTAGAAAATAATTTCCAAAGCAGCAGCTGTGTGGCCCTAAGCAGGATGATCCTGTGGTGCCTCACAGCCCTGCGGTGCAGAGGCAGAAGAGGCTGTGGAAATTGCCTGTCACTCCTGTGCAGGGATGCAATTAAAAGATCTGTCATCAACCCTACGTTCTGGTTTTGATTTAGCTACATTAGTCTTATCCCTCAAAAGGATAACACCGACTCGCTAGAATAGGGCTATCAGTGGATAAAACTGAGGGCCACCTTCCCATCCCTGCTCCTTGGGGATTGCAAGGGATAAAGCTTACCCCTCTGTACACCTAGACATGAGCAGCAAGGTCAGTACTCTCTTCTGACCTGCAAGCAGCTTTGCTACAACGTACCAGAGGGAAGATTTGGTACAGGCTCTCCTCCTTTTGCAGCCCCTGCAGCGGTGCCAGGGTATTCTGATCAAATGCAGACACAGCTTTACACTTTCCTACAGCCATTCTTACAGCAAGGAAGAAAGCAGGTATAGGTGGATGTTTAGATTTGTGTCTAGTTTGAGTCTTGTTTTATATGAAAAAATGGAAAGTGATTCTGAACTGGAACCTATCAGATGTGCTCTTTACCCCAACACAGTGTAAGAAATAAGCTAACTTTAGGACACTGAATAACCTGTATCCATGAGCCACCGTTTTACCAAGGAGAAGCCAAAGCCAAACTTCTGGAAGGTGGCTGGGGTAAATGAAGCTTTATTGTGTATGAAATTGGCCTCATGGCCCTGATATTCATTACCTAAGTATTTTCTTGAAACTAGTAGTGGTCACATTTTCAGATGAAAGATGTATGAGCTGAGATTCTACATCTTGGTTTCATAGGCTTGAGGGCATAAGATGTAATTTCCAGAAAGATATTGCAAGTGAGTATACTATTATATTTCAATTCTTTCAATACAAGAATGGACACTAAGCCATCATATGGGACAACTATTTTTAAACAGCCTTCCTGATGGTATTTTAACAAATTGCAGATTGCCCAAAGGCAGATACACTAAGCAAAGACCATAAAAGAGTTGGCAGTAAAGGTCTGTCATAAATATTGCTTCCACATTCAACAGGGCATTGATCATATTTTTTCAACCTGGCTGAGATATTTTTTGTTAGATTTTACACAGATTCATAAATTTCACAGGTACTAAACCAAAATGCAAGTGGTTAGATAAAGGGGAAGTTTGGCGAAACTTTGTTTTAGAATCATGGACACACAAAAAGACTTTCATGAAAAGATCTCAGAACATTTCAGAGACATGCATAGAAGGCAAATTTAATTGCATGCAATTTGAATTTAGAATAAATTACTAACCTGTGAATTTAAGGGCTGTGCTAATAGTTGCAGATTCATGGTAAGAACCCAGGAATCTCCTGTGGTCTCCACCCGCTACAGCTCCAGAACAATGCTCACAAGGCTACTTCTGCATCTGCAAGAGCTTTCACTCAAACCATGGAAGTGTTCCAAGCCACCAGCCTGAGGAGCGAAGCTATGCTGCTTCTTTTCCTGTGGACACATTCACAGGTCAAAGCCATAAGGTCTGTCTGTTAACAGAACCATCTTGTGCTGATATTTTGGCATAAATGTATCCTATCTCTGTTGTAGACACTTATCTTTCCAAGCAATCTTGACTTTGTGTTTTTAAGTCAAACACTGCAAAGGGGCAGAAATGCAACTATGCCAAAACGCTGAGTGTTTGAAACAAGGAACAATAGAAAGCCATGGCTTGAGAACAAAATGGGGCATTCACAAAGGCTACAGACCACTATCTCCATTAATGTTTCATTTAGGTGTTAAACTGTACAGCCCTGGTTGAGCAGTGTCACTCTGAGATACTACCTGCCTGATGCAATGCCCAAGAATGGCATGCTAGAAGATACAGCACAAGCAAAGGGAAAAAGCAAAGGATGTTGAGGCAATGATCATCCCTCAAGCCACTAGGGGGAGAGGAGGTAAGAATTAAATCTGCTGACAAACTAAGTGTGATTGCAGTTACTACATGCCAAAGTCATCTAAGTTGCATTAGGTGATTTTCTGGTTCCACAACAGCTATGCGCATTTTTGGTAATATGTGCAACTTGTTTCTGGCTCTTCGGCTCAGGTTCCAACCAGATTTACTTCAGATTAGCTCAAATCCATCTAAGTCAATAAAAACCTGAGTCAAAAAAAAAAATCTAAGTCAATAAATTAAAAAATCTAAGTCAATAAATTAAAAATCTAAGTCAATAAAAACCTGATCAGAGCAGTCACACTCTCATTTCTTTGGGCATTGATGGGCTGACATCCATGTATCATCACATGCACAAGGACATTAACTTGCTCATCTGGAAACAAGAACGGACTCCAAAGCTTAAGACACTACAAATTCAGATTATCGTTCATGTATGTACTGTTCCCAGGAGGTGGAAGAGAAGTCACAGCTGGCTTCATAACAGATCTTTGTTCTGCTGCAGGGAGCTAACCCCGAAGTGAAGAAGACCAGTCTACAGGAAAAGAAACTAAACAAAAATCTAAACCAAAGAGCATCTCCTTGAGGAGACAGCATTGCCTCCAGACTGATAAACAGGATCTCTTTGGGTCTGTGGGACTCTAGCAAAAAGTCTGGGGTCAGTGAGCTAGAGCAGATTGTTTCCCTTAGACTCTTCCTGGCCTGTTATTGAAGCAAGCACAGCAGACCAGCTTATTTTCCTAAATGATTAACTTTGTGCCTTTTCTGCTCAGCACATCAGATAAAGAAGTTTATTCAGTAAGCTTATTTATTTACATTCCTTTGCCAAAGATCTCACCAAACAAAGCCTATCTGATGATTTATTCTTTGCTAAAGGGGAAGCTTATTTACAGTAATCATCTTATCATAAACTTCTTAAAAAGAGGATTCAGAAATGGAATTCATAATAACTGAGAAAGCTGACTTTTCCAGAGAGGTCATTTTTGTTATCCATTTTGCACTGCAGAAGGAATGAAGCCAACTGAGCCCAGATGGGGCTTGATGTGGCATAACCACTTTGAAGTTTTGTTTGTTTTCACTGGTTGACCCACTCCCCATCAGAAAGAATCACCTTCACCTAATTGGAGCGCTTCCAAATTATGAGGGGCTAGGAAACGATATAAAGGATTCAGAAGCTGGATCCCACAGAAGCTGCTCTGCAGCACAGAAATTGCACTAGCGGGATCACCTCTGGTGCAAGCAGAAAGCGGAGAGCCAGAAAGTACAAAGACAAATTCTGAGTGAGCCCTCACCAGTGACTGGCACATCAGGCTAAGGAGCCTGTGGGAGCTGAGAGCACACTGCGCTAAGCCCATCTTCACAACAATCTCCAGCTATTTGAGGCAGCACCAGAATTCACATTGCTCTGACTCTGACCTTAGGCCAGTCCCATTTCCCTGATAAGATGCTTAAAATGGACATAAAGGTGACTCGGACTCAAATTTACTTCATGCCATCCCTTCTGACCCTGCATGGCCCCATAGTGTTGGCAGATAGTGTTGGCCAAGGTTTCCAGGAACAGAAGACAAACTTGTAAAGAGGAGAAAAAAGCAGGTCAAAGCCCAGTTCTGCTCCATATCTCTCATCTGGCACCTACTAAGTGCTTTGCCCTTCTCCCACTGCTCACCTGCTTTTACAGAACATTTCACAGGAGTATTAGGCTCCAAGAGATAAAACACATTTTAAACAAACAAACAATTCCCCACACACTTTTTGTTGCAAAATAGAAAGTGACTGGAAGCCATAACCCAGCACATCGCTTTCACAGTAGCCCACAGGTCTGACAAGGGTTTGAGCACACACTGGATTGCCCTGAGGCTCCCATTTCTTATGTTAGGAATGTGTAGGAACTCAATAGCTCTTCTTAATAACGTACTCTTCTATTTTAATTATACATAACAAGGAATAGTCTGAGAGACCAACCCCTTCCCTGAGTCAAACTGTGGGTTTTTTGGCCTCCCCTATCCAAGCAGGAAGAAAAGGCCGATGGGAGGCCGATGGAAGGCTTCTGCTCCCCCACCAAGGCCAGGACCATGACAGCAGAGCACCTACAAATGGCAGGCATCAGCCCAGCCGGCACCACGTAGCATGTGAAGCTTGGAAACATGGTGGTAGTGAAGGAACAAGAGGCTCCCAAAGCCGGTGGTGCTCACACAGAAATGGGACTGGAGGCACCCGACGGGAGGCTGGGCTGGATTTGCTGTGCTGGAGGGGCACAGCTCTGCCTACTGCAGCATGCAGGTCTGCTCTGCCAGAGCTCAGAGGCTGCGGGCAAAATGGGAATGGAACCAGGGAAATTTTGGGTACAGAAGGATTTAGCCATGTGAAGGGGCAAAGTAGTTCCCTGTGGTCGTAACTCCAGCCACGCAAGTGAGGAGGACCTGTTTTATTCCTCTCAGCTACCCACACACATAATTACATTCAGAGGTGCTGAATTTATTCCCCATCAGGTGTCTGTTGCTATAAAGGAGAAACTCTACATCCTGAGGAACGTCATATCTGCTCAGGTGCTTCTCAGCAAAGGCCTGCTGGAGGAACGCCAAGCCGTTTCCAGAAACGAAGCCGAGATCGGATGAAAACATCAGTGCTGCGACTGAAGTTTCACCTCGTGAGACTTCACCCTTCCCTGTCCTCCTCCAGGTCGGCCGGGTGGCTTTGGCGGGAGGCCTTCCCCAGCCCGGGCTGGCACAGTCGGGGACTACCTCGGGGAGGAGCCCTCCCAGCCCGACCCTCACTGGATCCATCCGCTGACAGGAGCACTTAAGCTGGGGACAAATGCGGCTCGCCCAGGCTTGCACCGGGCGCTCAGGCGGGGCCCCGGCCGGTCCAGCACCCCGTCCCCACACTCCTATCCCTTCGCCAGCTTCCCCAGCACGTCAGGAGCCCGGAGCCGGTCGGGCCCCCTCCCGCGCTCGCCGCGGAGCTCACAGCAGCGCCTCTGCTGCCGCCTGCCCGACCCGGGCTGCCACTGCACGCCCGGCCCGGCCTCGCATCCGGGCCCCTCGGGCGGCGCGGCGAGGGGGGTGACGCGAGGGTGCTGCCACACAGCGGGTGCCGCCAGCCCAGGGGTACTGCTATCGCCCGCCGGGCGGGCCGCAGCCTGCCCCGCCGGGCAGCCCTGGCTCCTTACCAGCTGCGCACTGCCCTCCGTATCGGCTCTCGCTCTGGCTTGGAAGATGAAGTTTGTTAGAGCCCGTGGAAGATGGAGGTCCGGCCTCTTCCGAGCTACTGAAAACCGGTCCGTGAGGGACCAAGGGTTCTCCTCCAGCCATGGTCACCCAAGGGGCTGGCTGCACATCACCTCTGGAGACCACACGGGGAAAATTTGTGTGTTTTTAGTCAACGTGTTTTCTAGCTCTTGTGCTCAACTGTTCTCTTTCAGCCTTGCAGTTTACCCAACCATAAGAACAGGGACACTGTCTTCAACATTTTGGGTTGACTCCATCCAGAGTCTATGTAAATCATGACATTTTCCTGTTAGCGCACGTATCACAACTCTGAGCTCTAGCTGCAAGTTTCACACCACTCCAAGAGAGATCACAGAATCACAGAATTGCAGGAGTTGGAAGGGACGTCCAGAGATCATCGGGTCCAACCCCCCTGCCAAAGCAGGTTCCCTAGAGCAGGTTGCCCAAGTAGGCATCCAGATGAGCCTTGAACATCTCCAGAGAAGGAGACTCCACAACCTCCCTGGGCAGCCTGTTCCAGTGCTCCGTCACCCTTACCATGAAGAAGTTCTTTCACATGTTGGTGCGGAGCTTCCTGTGATCTATTTTTTGGCCATTGCCCCTTGTCCTGTCCCCACAAACCACTGAAAAGAGGTTGGCCAAATCCCTCTGTCTCCCACACTTAAGGTATTTGTAAACATTAATATGATCCCCTCTCAGTCTTCTTTTCTCAAGGCTGAACAAACCCAGGTCGCTCAGCCTTTCAGGTCCTCATAGGGAAGCTGCTCCAAGCCCTATATCATCTTTGTGGCCCTCCACTGGACTCCTTCCAGGAGATCCCTGTCTTTTTTGTGCCAGGGAGACCAGAACTGGACACAGTACTCCAGATGCAAGATGAGTTGTCCGTGCTGCTGGGGAGGAATACTCAGGGATGTTCTCCTATTCCCAGAGGGAGAAGGAAGAAAAAGGGGCCAAACTCAGGGAGCACACAAGCGCTGAAGGTCAGTGACAAGCCCTGAGACTTGTCCCCAGCTACAGGAGATCTGTAGGCCATTAGCCCATTGCCAGGGGGAAGAGCACATAAAACCAGCCCTTTTCTGCATCTGGATGATTTGGGGGGGGGGGGGGGGGGGGGGGCGTGTGGTATAATAATAGCAGGTGGTATTTGCTATACAGCTATATTTGTTCTCTGTAGTTTAGAAAGAGGGTATGGAATAGCCGATGTCCTTTGTCACATTCACGTCTATCCCCAGAAAGACATGGTGTGACTTATAGGCTATAACCAACAAGTGCACTGATACATGTACAGAGCATGCATAACATGCCATCAGAGTTCAATAAAATAAATTGGAAGGAGGAAAAGTAACTTTCAAAGCACAATTCACAGGAACTACAGGATGATTTACAGAAGCTAGGGGCTCCAAGCTGACAGGAAAATAGCTCCTCACAAATTACTTATCTTTCAGGTCAGTCACTTGAGAGAAATACAGAATGGTCAAGAATCCCTACCAAGACATGATTTATATGCAGAAGGGCTACTGCTCATTGCAACATCTCTCTTGAAAATATGGACCATGAATATGTATGTTCCTTAGAACAACCAAGTTCCTTGTTTACATACTTTGCATAGTTTTGTAGTTCTTCTTCAAAGATAAATCATTTATTTTGCCACTAAAAGGACCAAAAACTCTGAAGAATATTTCTTTTCTACCTGATTAGCAAATCAATTATAACTCAAATGTATTTGCCTGTTCCACACAAGATATGAAAAATGGCATAGGGTATAGCTTCTGACAGTGTTATTCTGGCAGGAGTTCTTAAAGCATTTCTGGAAGTCACTTGGAAGCCACCATAATAAAAAGTTTTCATACCTGGAATAAAGAAAAAGAATGAAAAAAAAAAACAAACTAGTGTGACAGCCATCAGATGCAAATACACAACCTTTGTTCAAACTGTGCCTGAAAAATGAAAGGGAGGCTTAAGTCTAGTTTCTTTAGGTCTCTTAGTATCAATTATTGTCTTATGCCAATATCACTGAAAGTCCATGGTAGCAGCTACAAGACGTCAGGGAAGGTATTCTGTATTTCAGAGGTGCATTTGGCATTTACATAATTCAGACACAGTGTGCTGTTACTAACCTGTGTGCTGTTTCAACTGTCCAGCCATTCACAACAGTAAGAGACTACTTTGAGCAGTGCTTCTTTATAACAGGGAGCAGTTTTACTAAGTCATTTACTACAGGCTTTACTCCCAGGTTTACTACCATCTCCACCCCAAAATGAGCATTAGAGTTTTAGAGCTAACCAGAATAGAACTTTTCATTGCAGGTCATCCTAAACTAATGAGGGATTTGAACCCGAGCTTTCTCCTCCTTGACCCAATTCCTTAAACCTAAAATCAGGGAAACCTCATCACTCACCTGCCTTTATCTTGTACTGAAAGCTTAAACAGATACTTCAACAGAAATATCACACAGTTCTCCATTTCTGCCATTCTCCAAGCTAACTTTTGCTAAAATAACTTACCTGGTAAACAAAGTACTTTTTTTGGTTTTGTTTTTCAGGTTAACAGCTGGAATATCTTCTTAGGCATTACTTATAGCACATACGTGAATGTCTTTTCAAATTTATAGACAACATTGCATTTTCAAATTAAGAAAAACAAAAGAAACAGCTCCAATCTTCACTTGATAACATTTATTTGATATTTTCTGAAATAAGCAAGAATTTTAAGAAGCCCATAAGCAATCAAATACAGCCACAAAAATAAAATTAAAAACAAAAAAAAACATACTGATCCTAAATTAGAAGCACTGTGAGAAATACACAATATTTCATGAAACAATATTGTACATCAACAACCTTAGGAAACGAACAACTCAAACCATATGCTTAGTTTACTCACAATATAAAAAACTTTAACTTTTAAAGAAAAATATAGATTCAGTCCAATTGTAGGATCTAATCCCATGCCCACTGAAGTCAATGGAAATGTTCTCATTGATTTCAATGCTTAAAGGATCATGCCCTTATTTTGCCTCAGGAGGCACTTTAATTATTATACAAGGCCTAGCCTGAATACTATTACAAAAATGTCAAACATCAACTCAAGAATATGTTCCAGCAACTTTCAGGAAATAATGGAGAAATAGGTTGTCTATCCATGCATGGAATAAGGCAAAAGCTAATTCATTCAGATTAGGAATAATAATTTTTACTAGTTTCTTTTTCACAACACAAACATTTTAGACTTTTTTTAATTAATGGATATATTATATATCATATTATGCTTCACATTTTTCCTACCTCTACTTAGAAAGCTGGCACTGACATGTCATAAAGAATTCCTCATTAATTATTGTTTTCTGTTCTGTAACAACCACAAGAAACTCATCTGGGTTTAGTAATAGTGTCTACCAAGAAAAAAGCACACACTATCGTAAGCTTATAGTTTATAGAGCTCAAGGTACATTAAAATGTAATTCATCAAGTTCACAAATTCTGTTTTAAAATATTTTTCCAAACTAAAAGCTGCAGAAAATTGGTTCTTAAATATTCTACAGAAAATTTTGAAGCATCTAATGTTTTTAAATTACTTATGCTTTCTTAAAAATATTTAAATTAGGTTAGTAGCCCATCCTTTTGAAAAATAATGCAAAAAAGATACACTAGGTTACAAATCTTTTGTCTTAATCAGTGTAACCAAAGGTTTGTCATCTGGGCTGTAATCTTCATAAGCAATGGGGGTTGCATCATACATTGCAGGTCGAGATTTCTTGCCAAACCTGGAAACAAAAGAAAGCTTGTGGTGACAAACAGAAGTATGAACAAGTTAATGGCAACAACCCACTGAGTGATGGTATGCTGTGAGAAACAAACCCAGAGAGCCTAGGTAAATTCTAAATTGTATTGCAACATTCTGGAAGTACAGATATTTAAATATCTGAACTGGAATTTCGAAAATATATGCATCAGATTAATAATAACAACACAATAAACAGATTGCATATCAAAGGAATTCTGCAGGAATTCAGCTCCTGAATTCAGCAGTACCAGAATCTGGGAAGACTGTGGAAGGCAAGAGTAAAACTGATACAATTTCGACAAGGCCAGAATTTTATTTTAGAGCCCACTCTAACAACCAACATTGAGGTCAGGTCATATATATTTAAAAAAAAAAAAAAAGCAAATATCAGACGACCATATCACATTTGCATTTGGAAATGCAACAGCTGTGCAGTGAATTGAGTTGCAAACTGTAGACAAAGGATTAAAAAAAAATAATTTGAAGACTTTGCTCACCTGACATCCACTTGAGAAGCAAGTTGAAATTATCAACATTCAGCATGCTATTTGCAACACCGACAAAATTAATGGCAGTTAGGTTATTGCAATGCCACATAAACCTACCAGTCTTGCAAAGGCATCATAAGCAACAGAGTACAGAGATTTCCTGTGGCTGTATCATTGTGGTCCCAGTGCCGGCACGTCCAAAACTCCTCTAGGTGCCTTTGCACTGCATAGACGATCTGTCACGCATCTTATCATTTATTAAGATACAGTGCTAAAATGCAACTTGAATGCAGAAACATGACTTATGTGTTAAAAATGACTACAATTACAGGAATTATAAATAATGAAAAGGATTATATAAAAATGAGGCAAAAGAGTGCCAAAACCTGCCTTCCCTATGGACCTGATGCAGAGAAAAAAATATTTAGATAGAAACAGAAAGACTTATTTGTATAGTGATCCAAACAAAGGATTCTTTTTATTCCCTTCCTATGTGCCATGTTAACTCTGTGTTAATTTAATTTGTGCGCATTTGAAGGTGAGGTTCAGAAAATTCAGACTTTGAGGATAATATTTATATGAAAACAAACTTAACTTGATTTTCTTCCAAGATTTTCTTGCAACTTCCTGACCACTCCAATTTAATTCTTGGCTATTTAAAATGATCTAGAATTGTTGATAAAACTAAAATTGCTGGAAGTATTATGATCTATCTGTTGGTAATCTCGTTTTTCTAAGTATTTCAGCTGTCAATAACGCCACACTAGATAACATTTCTGTGCAGGAATGTCTGCTTTCTTCTAGTTTACTTTAGTATAGACAGGCCATGTTCCCTCATCAGCTTCATAATAGATAAATCTGTTTTTCTATATATGGGATAAAATTCCAAGAATCAAATCAAGGAATCAAGTTATGGCATCTTACCAATCAAAGGCAGCAGTGAATTCTGAATTTCTCCGTCATTCTCAAGGGTTTAAAGGAAACAGAGCTTCTTCACAGACACAAATGATGATGAAAATTCTCCAGGGATTTAAGTAAAATTTTGCCCTTTTGACAGGTACAGAGAACACATGGCTTGTTGCACATGGTGAAACAGTACAAAATCTGTTCTCTTGTGTAGGTCAGAGTTGACATGTGCCCCTAATTAGAAAACACCGAGGAAAGACCACAACATATGCTAGTTGTTTGTGGCCTGGCTGAGCCGTCTAACTGGTAGACCACATTGCTTTGATCAGGCTGTTCAGAAGCCAGTCCCAGCTTGTAACACTAAACAGAGTTAACACAAAACTTGGAGGTCTCAAAGCAAAATTGCTAAATGGGATGTCCTAGCTCAATGGGTGCGTATCTAGTAGCATCACACAAGGATCTGATGCTGTTGTACAGTTTAATTGATGACAAAAACATAAAACAATTGCCAATACAATCTGTAAAAACAATGATTAAAGGGGTAATAAATAGTGAAAAGATGCAGTTTCCTGCTACAAACTGCACCAGATCAATTAATAGACTGCTTACAAAAAAAAAACAAACAAAAAAAACCACATACTAATAAATGAAAAAGACAAGTATGACCAAACACAGGATTATTCATCTATGAACAAAGATTGTACACCAGATGGCTAAACCTCAGTCCTGAGATGCACGCATACTGGAAGAAGACGGGAGGGACATGATGGATAATCATTTTAACATTAGCTTTACCAGGATACTGCATCTGAAGAACAATTTTGAGTTTGGATCTATAAACAGAGCATATCAGGAGGACTGGGAAAGTTCTATGGCCTCTACATTTAGCATTGACATGACTATTCATGAGCAATGGTACTGTTCCAATGTATGTATCAGAGATAATTCCTAGGGGCATAGAGAGCATGGAATTTGGAAAATGCACTTGGTAATGAAACACTGAGTATAATCAACCTGTGTAACTCGCCTAAGAGACTGAGGGTTCTCTGACAACTTTGGGGACATCCTACTCAACGCAGGAATTCTTCCTGGCACAGGCTGCTCCATGTTTGTCTGTCTGCAAATTCTACTCCAAGCATGGCACAGGGTTGCCTCTCCACTTCTTAGAAGGGTGTTTCAAAAGATGGCTAAGCATAGAGAGTCGTTAACCTCTCCAATTCCATTCAAGTAGAACTTTGAGAAAATTTATGGCCAAGCCTTAAGGAAATGATAACCTCCAACTTCTGTGAGATAGGCTGGAGCTTGGAGTGGTCCCAAAAGCAGAAGAAAGAAACCACACATTGCGACTGTGCTCAAAAACAGCAATTCATATAAGGAGTCCACAAATAAGTTTAAACAAGAGAAGAAAAAGAGAGAGATCAGAAGAAAAAAATCCATACCTACAGGAGGAAGAGATTATTCTTCTCTCCACAGGAGGAGAATAATGAGAAAATAATTTCCTCTGCATTATTCACTGAAAAAAAAAAAAGTGCACAAGTGGTATTGTGCATTCCTTAATATAACTGAACTGTAATCCTAGTTTCCACAAAGCTGAGATGCTGCTAGAGGGTAAAAAAAGAGAATATACTGAAGCTCATCAGATTGAGGAAGCCTTGGATGTTGCAGTCTGACACAGCAGACTCAAACACAGGAGCGTGTTCACTGCATGGAACATGCACAGGACGTGTGGTGGGGAGAAGCTTACCCCGCTGTGACAAGATGACTTAATCAGAGCCTGATGAACCAGACTCTCCAGCCCACACATAGACAGAACAAGCGTCAGCATGTGGAAGTTAGAATTAAGCAAACTACGCTGCAAGAAGTGCTTGGAATCTAATGCTAATGATATCAAAACACAAGAAAAATTTCCAGTAGGTCCATCTCTGCGACTGGATATCTTATGAAATCAGTATGGATGCTTTTCTAAAGTGAATGATCCAGTTTCAACAGCAGTTTCTGGTTCCTATCTAGTGAAGTCTTACATCTGCATTAGCAAGTGGTCAATTATTTCAAAACAACATTCTCTTCTGGCCTTAAAATTTATAAGCTTTAAAGATAAAATGAATATCACTAGAGTATTTATTTACTCTCTGCATAATGAATAGTAAAGACAGTTGTGCTTCAGTTTGTTAGAATACTGTCTAGTTCTATCTGCTAATCCTTAGAACATTCACTAAAAGTAGACATTTATTAGTAACTATCCTTGATCACGTTCATTTTTGCTTACAGCAAGCACCTTGATTAGCAGAGATCAAATTATAAAAAGTGATCAGGATAAAGATCTGCTGAGAAACCTGAACAAGTGATCTTAAAATAATTTACTGAATATGCAACAGGCATCCACACTCCCTGGATGCCTACTGACATCAACAGAAATCTTACATTTAAAGGAAATAATCTACTCACTTTTCTCAAGACCTACATTTTCCAAAATTACTAATAACTTTTGGTATCTAACTGAGAAAGGGGGGTGATTTTCAGAAAATGCTGAGAACCTATTATTTGAAAGTCAGGTCTCTTAAATATGGTAACTGAAAATTCAGACTTGGGTATTCTTAGTATGCAGATTTGTAGTTTTATGCAAAAATAACTATAAAAGTCGTGCATCTTTTCCTGGATTGAAATGACCAAAACAGTATTTTATATGTTCCTGAAGCCAAAATGAACACAATAATCTTCACACTAAATCTCTTTGAATTACCTGACTTGGCAGCTCTATCTTGGCTTTTTATACTGCATCCATTTTCTGAGAGTCAGAGAATTATTATTTGGAATGAAAACATTTCTTTTCATTTGCATTACGTAGAAACGCCTTTCCCAAGATATGGAAAGCCTTTACTGACAGGTTCCAATAACATGATTTTTAACCGCATAATATAGATCTGAACAATCATCATGAATGCATCCCACTTTAAAGACTTCTTTGGAAGTTATTTAACCCTTATGCAAACTTATTTTTTTCTAAACTTCTGCCCTTTGTTATAAGTGGCAATTTAGTCAGAGTAATCCAGAGAGTAGTGAAAAGACCTGACCTTGCCCAATTTCTTTTTGAAAGGTTTCATACAGGAAAACGTTTTACCATTTCCATTACCTGCCAGCAAAACTCTAAAAAGCAGGGAGAATTCAGATCCAAAAGATCCTGTCTTGCTGGTATTCCTTCCCTTGGTGCCCTTGGATAGAGAGCTGCCAGATTTGCTTTGAGAAGTAATTAAGAAAACTCAGGTGTCTCGCACTGTTCCTCAGGAGACCATTCCCAGTCTTTGGGAAGCGCAAAGTACCACTTCAGTGAGTAGAAACTGAACAGGAATGACACATTCCTCTCTGCTGCAGTCGTAAGAGAGGTGTTTGATTTGAAAGATTAACAATATCATTTTGCACCTTGCTCTCCACCCTTGGAGACGAGCAGTACATAACAGTAGACGTGCACAAGGCCAAATAATAAAAAGCTATAAAGCTTTTTTATGGGCCATAAAGCAACTTCCTCCTCTTCCAATGCACCACTGAAAGAAAAACCACTTCTCAGGATGTGTATGGTGTGGAGATGCTGAGTAGAAGAGATGTAAGGCAGAGTGGCAAAGGAGACGTCAAGGGAAGAGTTGAAAGAACACTCATATTATTTAGATTGTTATGTTAAATAAACTATACACAACTGTCTTTTTAAAACATTTACTGGCTGACGTGTTGACAATGAACAAATGTTTTAGTGTAAATCTAGTTGGAACAGTTTAAAGAGCTACTGCCCAAAGCTGTGATGTGATTAACTGAGCCTGTGGGAATTCCTCATCTATTTCAGATAACTTAGAAAACTTCAGTGCGGGTACAAATTAACCTACTTAATTTGCACTGAAACAGAAATAGAGCATTCAGAAAATGAATTACCAGCAATCACCAACCAACGTGCACACATTTCTCCAAGTCACTGCACAGGAACGTGTCTCCCTCCATTCTTTTAAAAGCATTTTAATGGTAACATATATGAATGCTTTTGTTGGAATTCAAAGTGATCTTGACAAATTGAAGAAATGGGAAAAAGAAACAAGAAAAATGAAAGATCTACCCTATTAAGAGAGATGTCAGAAAAAATAACGCTGGCTAGGAAGCAACATGGCAGAAAGGATCTTGGGGGTGAGGAAGGGGTCTAACAGGTCACAAAATTAAAACATCCCTAGTGTAATGCTAATTAAAAAAAAAAAAAGTTTCATTTTCAAATGTATGAACAGTAATGACGTAATTAAGATACAGGAGGTGATTGCTTAGTTTGTTTGGCACAGGTAAAGCTTCAGCTGGAGAACTATTTCCAGTTTTGGGGACCATCCTTCAAAAAAGAAAAGACAATCCAGAACATGTGACAGAGAACCAGTAAAGAAGCTGGCATGATCCAGGAGGAGATACTGAAAGAATGGGTTAGCTTAGTCTGTGAATTAAAAAAGTAGTTTTGCTTTGTTTAGAGGGAAAGGGATGAATGGAAGGAGGGAGACCTGATTTACATGATTACCAGAAAAAGAATGGTGATAAATTATTGTCCATGACAACCCGAAGAGCAGTAAGAAAGAAGTGGCCTAATTCATAGCAAAGAAAATCTAGGTTGGATTTTAGGAAAGCCCTTTTTAACTCTAGAAACCTCCAAAGGACTTGAATAAAGAAAATTATTGGCATGGAGCTAGATATAATTAATGCTACATCAGTACAATAGCTTGCACTGCAGCTGTTGAATCCATTCCAGCCCTACTTTTGTATTATTCTGACACCCAATGCCCTGGCTTGCCAGTGCTCCATTAAAATTAAATGTCAAGAGATTACAATCTCTAGAAAAGCAAGTAAGAAAGATCCTCATCTGGAGGCAAACAGGGGCACAAAAAGTCAGTGATCTGAAAAGAGTCTAACTGAATAGTCTGGTAAATTAGTCATAAAATCAACAAGTGGCTTTGCTGTCTAATCAAATTATTTGTGTGCATCTGTTAAAGAGTGTTAACATCCCCAAAAAATCCTACAGGCTAGGAACTGCATCTGTCTCTCATCACCAGTCACACCAAATAAGCTCAGAATAACTCCCACTGTCTTCAAGGAGTTGTGCTGGATTATCATACTTGAGCTGAAAACAGAATAGGGATCAAAAAGAACAAGGAGCAATGCCTGTGATCCTGTCTTTTCACAACAAAGCAGCCCATTCTCTGCCAGCAGTGGTTAGCTGCAGCACACATGGACTGAAATTACGTATCCTAACAGATTTTTGTTAAAGTTACCATCCCCAGAACAAACCTGGCATGTCGGATAGAAGCAATTGCATTACTGAATTCACTGTCGATGCTTCTGCAGTTGTAAAATTCTTCATAGGCTGGCCTGGAAGAGCCTTGGTATTCAATGCGGCTGATGCGACATATTCCCACAATCAGAATGATCAGCATCAGGACAAACGCTACGCAAAGAGCCCCAATGATGATGTAGAGGGAGTGACGAGGCATATTTGTTAGACTCTCTGCCATATGCCCAGACTTCCACTGCAGATCTGCCAATGAGAAATAAAAGGTATAATTAGTATTTTGTAGTATTAAATAGTATTTTATAGTATTAAATAATATTTTATACCCTTCCTGCTGAATAGAATTATTTTATTATATTGACTTTCCATATTTTTGTGCAGGCTTTTGAAGCCAGAAATATGTAATATGACAATATTACCAGAAGCCGGAAATATGATAATACAGGTCTAGGAGTTCCCTCCTACGTGTAGGCATGATGCTTTGCTCAAGAAACCTACTACATTTTGCACTAACATCTTCCAACTTCATTCTGCCAAAGACCTTATGTTTGGGATTCACTCTTTGAATGATGTGTGGTAAGACTTGGAAGATTTTGGTTTTGGAACACATTTGGACATCAACACGTTTGGGTCCTTGCAAGTAAAACTGTTGTGCTCAAGAAAAACTGTGCCTCTTTCATTCTTCTTGTAAGGTGTATAGTGCTCCGGAAAGCTCCAGAAGGCAGGTACGCATTAGAGAATCATCTATAGAGAACCATCATTTCAAGGGCAAAAAGGGCATTTCATAATACTGAGCCCACTAGAGTCTTCTCTCGAGCATAATTTCCCTGAGAGGTCTCAAAGCAGACCTTAAAGTAATGCTAGTGTAGAAGAGGCTTCTTGCATTTAAATATTCCAAACTTTTTTTTTTTTTACAAAAATTCTTGATATTCAAACTATCATCTATCAATGCCAGACTAGAAAAAAAAAATCCTCAGAGTAAGGTAGGGAGAAAGCCTGAAAGTTTGACATGTGGGATTCATCTGGGCAGAGTTTGAAGAAATGGCTGCTTTTTGTTTACAATAGTAAAGGGCTGTCCTGATGCACCCCTGCACTTGGACTTGCTTAGACTTTTTGTTCGCAAATGTGAGCTGAGTTTACAGGACCCCTTGTTTGTGTTATCTTTCTCAGAGATCAGTGAAGTTTTGATCAGCTTGAATCATTCAGGGATTTAATGTTTCTGAAGTGCTATTACTGCAATTTGCTCAGTCAGGCTCTGAGGAGTGAATGCAGCTGTGCAGTTTGGGATGGGTTTCTATTTTTGTTCTGCAGCACATTCGTCACACATGGTGGTTTCTGTCAGGTTGTCAGACTAAGCCAAATCAGATCTAATGTGAGCAGATATATGGGAAGACGGTTCTGGTTTAGACTCTGTGTCTTCCATCTCTGGATGATAAGTATGAGAGATATTTCCTCCTTTCTTCTCCAGCAGATAAAAATACAAAGATTAACAGCTCATACTCCAGAGATTAGAAAGGACACATGACAGCTCAAAATTACTGTATTCTCAGTTGTCATAGTAATATTAATAAAATTAATTAAGAATTAGATTTCAATGAGCACCAGACAGTCTGCACTACAAATACTTTTTAATATTAGTATTCAAGCAACCACATGGCTTGGCTTACCTTGGTAACCACATTAATAATTAAGAAGTGGCAAAGGTTATGATATTAAGAAGTAACCAGCAGGGATTAGGGAATTCATGAGAGATGTTTTGTAGCATTTTTACACTGAATGCTCCATTAACTTTTTAGGCAAATACAGTTCATCTTGAGAAGAAAAATCTACTCTTTATAATTAAGATAAATTTAATCCTAATTGATCAGTATTGCTAACACTGGTAAGAACAATAAGATGATATAATAAATATCACAGTTCACCTAGGCACATTACATTTCACTTGACTGTTTTTTTGTATATACAGCACTTGAAAATAAAAGAGTACAGTTTGACAAAAAGATAACCCTGAAATCCTGCTAGGGTAGGCACTTCAAGCCCATAAAACAGACAGCTAGTGGAAAAAATTGGGACTACTAACAGCAATTACAGAGTTTTTCCAGGAAAAAAAAAAAAAAGTACATCAGTACATCAGTCTCTTTCATGCTTCATGGCTAGTAACAGAAAATCACCTAAGATAAAATGTGATCCACCCAGTCAAATGACTCCTGCAGCCCTGACTGTTCCCCTTTTCAGCAGCCTGAAGCCTGGCTTTATCCTGTCTTTCTCCAGCATTCAGAGGGATGGTCCAGTGAGGAAGCCAGTGCACAGGGTTTAAATTTAATTTCCAATACAATATTAACCATTATGCACAAAATGCTGAAGCAATATGATAAATATTTCAAGGGGCTATGGAGAGACTAACAGAAGCAGAAATACCAAAAGATTCAATCTTTAGAGGTGGACAGGAATCCAGTGCACCACTGACTGAACTCCAGTGAGTCCAGATGTACTGCACCAGATTAGAAAAGAGCTGGACATGGCCTTTCTATTTCTGGACATGATCAGGATTGGGTTCAGAACAGCTGGATAACTCAGTGCAGGAGAGAACCAGCACAAAGAACTTCCTGGGGATACACAGTTCTGTAGAAAAATCTGCAGATCAAAATGCTTTCAAATCCTTCTGCAAAGTGATTTCTTCAAAACTCAGTCCCTGTCTATTTGCATAATCCTTTATGTACCTGTTAAAATCCAGGCGGTTTAGGAAAGCTTCCACAGCTTTGGGTATAAGCCACTGCATTGATTAGAGAGGCTGCATGTCCATACTTAGATCTGACTGTTGTGAAGCATCACAGGGCTCCATAACAACACAGCACTTTACTTTGATGCTGTTTCAAAGTAACTAATAGCAAGGGAATGTGTGACATTTGCTGATGTTATGCTTATTGAAGAAACTTTTGGTAACCCTCAAATTTTAAATTTAATTGTCCTTCAAAATATATCTCTGCATGACTATGCAAAGATTTTTTTTCCTGTTTTCACTCCTTAAAGGCTAATCCAAACCAGAAATTTTAGATTGCATTTTTAATATCTGCTACGTTATTATTATTACATATGTACACTCTAGTAGCTGTCCTGATTTGTTTGAAAAAAACAATTTTAACCTCTTCAATTGAGAGCAATTGCCATGAAAAATACTATATGATTTTTTTCTCCAAATATTGAGATGGAAATAAAAGGTCCAGTATTTCTGGTTGAGAATCAGACTTGCAGTATTATCAATGCCAGTTAACTTAGCTAATTCTCTGCCTCCTGATACTGCAGTCACAGGATAAAAGAAAAATCAGCTAGTGAAAGGCTTAAAACAGCAACAACTATGTGCTATTGCTCCTTCCCATCATTTAAACTTACATAGTTTATACGTGTGTAATGAGCAGAAACACCAGGTTCCTGAGCAGCAGACAAGGCCAGTGCGATTCAAGTATAAGCAGATGCTATGTGTAGAGAAATCTGCACTAAGCAGAGACATCTTCCTCAAGAGAATGAAATTTCAAGCATAGTTTTATCCACTCTCCCTCCGGCCAACTTACTAATGGGGTCAGAAAGGAATTGGTGTTGACTACTCACAGATGTAAGCCTGAACCTCACCTGCCTTACATAGTGCTTAGGGGCATGCATCCCTTACAGGGGCAAGCAGGAGTAGTTGAGCAGCTGGGCAATAGAAAAGGTTCCTTCCACCTTCTGCTTCACCCATCTTCTCATGCGTTTACACCAGGTATATGTGGTGCAAAGAGCCAAACTTAGTGACTGTAGGGCAATAGAATAGAATAGAAATAAACTTAAAAAGCAGTTGATATGTTTAAATAATGTGTAAGTAAAGAGAGAATTTTCGTATCCTCCTTGTGGAAGTGAGATAAGGAAAACATTTTTTATTCCATCCTTTATGTAGGCATTTTCTCATGAGTGCACAATAGGAGTTTTCTGAGTCCTGAGTCCCTTCTGTTTATTTTTTTTTAATATGTGGCATATCACTGCAACATTAGCTGTGCTAACAGGTGTAAATCCCCTCACAGAAATGTGTGTATCTGTGTAATATCTCGAGGGGATCCATGAGCGCAGTATCTGAGCACTGAAGCAGTTAAATACATGGCTAAACTCTCTAATAAGACATCTGAAGCCCAAGAACAAGTCATCAGTGAAATCCAAAGCAGCTCTCAAAGCAGCAGAAATAATGAAGTCTAATTTCTGTTTTAAATCTTCCACAATTAGACTTTAGTGTGAGTTTACACTAAAGCTTTTTCCATGCTAAGAAGGATTACACTGGAGCTGTTACTAGACCCAACCCCAGAACCTCTGTAAGTCTTACTAAATGTTAGGAAATACTTCATTCTGGAGACCTTTACCTTTCTAACAAACCTAGTGGAAATTGGCTTAAAGTTAGAAAAATTCATCCTGAAAAAGATAGTGACAGCATGCATACATCGGTCAGCAGAATTACACAGGATTTGTTTCCTTAGGTAAGCAAGTTCAAAGCAGTTTTTCAGAAACATTGCTGGAACTGCAGGTGCTCAGAAGTTGGTACCAGTCTGTTAGCACCTTGCTTATGGCTCTATGGAAGTATCCTTTACACAAGGCGAGTATGAAAACAAGCTCTGAATACATGCAATTAAAAGGCAAACTGCTTAGTGCCCAACTGTGAGACAGCATCTTTGACAATCTGGTCCAGCACCTCAACCAAGCAGGGTGCCCAGAAACAGAATTTTCTATCTTCCATAGACACTTTTGAACAGTTACAGTCTCACCTTCATCCAAATCAACCTTATGCTTCATCCCTATCATCCAAATCTGGTTCAGCATTTTCCTCTAAAACACATTTAACAGAATTTTGATGATTTACAGATGATTTAGAGTGCAGCAGACAGATATTTAGAGACAAGTGTAAATTTCTGTAACGTCTATATCACTTTTAGAAGTTTTTAGGACAACTAACTACATAGCTATATATATATAAAACTTTTGTAAAGTTTTTACAAACTTTATATATAATTTTAAAAAGTTCTATAAAGTTTTTACAAAACTTACGTATTTCGCAGTTTGCACCAACCCATCCATGTGGACAATGGCAGGTGTAACCACTGGGCTGATCTATGCAAGTTCCAGCATGATGACAGGGGTTGCTGTCACAGTCATTAATATCAATTTCACATTCTTCACCTTATATCATGGAGAAAAAGAAAAAAAATCTATATAGCGGCTGTATATCAGGTATGACATCAATGTAATTTGATTTTTCTCTAACTGCATAACACCTTGTAGCTCAATAGCATCTTTATTCTTAGAACATCAAAAGTATTCCATAATGTTTCAAGAAGTCAGTCTCAAAGAATCCCTAAAAAGGAAATATCCTCATTCAAACAGGTGAAAACAAAGCCTGAGGGCTAAGTGACTTGACTGACCTCACTTAGATTATCTGTCTCCCCTTTCTTTAAATATGAGTTCCTTCCAAAGCAAATGTGATATAACAATTTGATATATATATATATATATATATATCCTGAACTGCTAGAGTAATTATAATATAGGTAATCAGTGCCTCTGAGAAACAGCCATTGTGCAAGAGAAAGCTAAGTCTTTTTTTTTTTTTAATGGCCTTTAACAAGCACAGAAGAGAGAGCACCATTTGATCTACAAAAAGGCTGTGAATAGGTTCATCTATTCCTATGACTCGCCTATTACCTTATATGACTAACAGAACATCAGGTTGCAAATTATTTTGACAGCAGATATTTGGATTACACCAATCATGTCAATTTAAATACAAGGCCAAAGGATTAAACGGGCTGCTTACCATTACTCTGAAAGTGCAAATTGATTTGTAACAAGCACTTTAGGGCTTTTAGCAATTGCATATTCAGGTAACAGAATGACTTGTTTCTTCAGCTCACAGGAACTAATAGGTCAAGGTTAAAACATCCTCCAATTTCAACAGTGTCCAATTAGTACAGCAGCTTACCTGAAATTCTTCAAAACGTTATTTTTAAAATGCAATCTAGTCTCAAGCAGAAATGTCAGAAGGCATATTAAATAGCTCTTAGCCTAGTGAATTCTCTTTAGCCATAGATTTTTTTTTTCTGCAAAATTTTTAAAGTTCAAAGCAGTTGCAAGTAATATCAATAACTTTTCATTCTCACTAGACTGATTACAATTCACCGATGTCCAAACTAATTTGTTTCCTTAAAGAGATGCTGTCTTATATGGTATTTGTCTTGGACACTGCAAACACTGACATCCTGTGTAATATACAAATTAACTTGCCTGCATATCCAGGTGCACAAATACACGTAGCATTCAGTCCTTCACTGTCGCAAGTGCCGCCATTCTGACAGTTGATGTTAATACAAGGGTCTTTGTATAATTCACAGTGCCTTCCTGAAAGGGAAAAATTAGTAACTGCTGTTAACTTTACCCACGCTGACAGTCTGAAGTTAGAACAGGTGATAACTTCATCTGGATGAGCACAACAATGTCCAGCTATCAAGCCTACCATAAAACCAAAGCCTTGTATTTTACGCTGGCTAAACTTTTAACGCACGTGCTTCCCTTCTGACCCACCAAGGGAGGTAGGGAAGTTTCTGCTACCAAGAACTGCTGGAGTTTCTGTGAAAAAGCAATGGTACAATAAAGCATAATCTGATCAGCTACGTAAAATTCCTCAATATTATACATATCGTATAATACATTATTCATTATTTATTATGTTTGTTTTTATATTATATGTTATATATACGATATTATTCCTCAATATATTATTTAAACAATAATCATCTTTAGTAGTAATGTGATGTAAGAATTTCTTTAATAGGCATTCTGATGCCTCTGAGTGACTTTTGCAGGACACTGAGGAGTACGGCTAAGTCAATAAGAGAAGACATTAATTTATTCAAATGTATACCTATAAGTAAACACCTGAGTTAGTCAGCTTCTTGCCACTACTCCTGCAGCACAGCAGCAGAAGCCAGCATAGCCAGAAGCCCACCCATGCATGCTGGCCTATGCTGCAGTCCAGAGCAGTGCTAACAGCCTGGAGCCCACGCAGGGGAAGGCAGGGGGGTGTGGAGGCAGCATTGGGGACTGCAGACAGGGGCAGGTGTTAGTGAAATTGAAGCCCACATAATATCTTGAGCTGGTTACCTCTGCTCCATTCATTAGTGTCACTGAATACCTTAAGTATGGAATGAAGGAAGCTCAGTTATCAGGAAAAACTGTTCAGAGGACCAGGTCCCCTGCTCTCATTTGAAGCACAATGTGCTGAAAACAGTGCTCTCACTTGCATGTACACGATGGCTGAAAACAGAACATGAAGTCATAACATGACGGTTAAGTGCTCTTTAAACTGTCATGAAAAGCTGAGGGTCATTTCCTCACTAAGCCTCTAAAATGATGAATTCTTTATTGTCCAAGAAAAGTGCAATCACCAGCATGAAAAGAAGCTGGAGTGAGTGTTACTTATCAACACAGATAAGGATTGATACTCTTAACGAGAGAAATGCTGGGTTAATGTTCCACAGAACATAGTCATCCAATGTAAAATAAATTTATTTTTAATAGCAATAATATATAAATTCAAAAATTTCTCACAGTATGATTCAAAACAGAATACACAAAACAAAGTAGCATTTTAGCCCTCCATAAAGGGATATATCGCAGAGATCCAATAAGTGCTATGCTGTCTAAAACTGAAATCTATTTCAAGATATAAAAAAAAAAATTCTACAGCCGAACACATACTTTTCTGCTGTATTTGATAAATTACTTATGAAAAACTGAAGACAGATTCCATTCAAATATATCCAGGACTACATGTGGTTAACAGGAGAAATCACAGAACTACTGCTGTCTCTGGGCTTTACAGTCTTCTAAGTGAACAACCAGAATAAAAACTTTCATTTTTTCTCCTTTCTGCTGATCTGTTTCAAATACTGATATTTTAGTACTGTGCTTTTATCTCCCTTCACTAGGAAAATACAAATAAGATTTAGAAAGACCTCCTTATAATGTCTCCCAAGAACAGCGGATGAAAAAATTTATTTAACAGTTATGATGTCTTTTAGAAACATACCACTTTCTAACATGTCTTAAAAACAGCTTAAAATAAATAAATAGATAAATAAATAAATAAAAGAAGGGGAAGGGGAAGAGAAGTAATACCTAAGAAGAACAGACAAACTATTTGTCCCCATTACAAGGGCGTACATTTGTCACATGATTAACTACACAGGTCAGCAACATCTGAATGACTCACTTGAATAAAGACTATGGGATCAGGATCTACGTTAGAGTTTGTTTCTGTTAATTTCACATGTGGGTTTTCTTTCTGCTCTATGGAGGATATTTTATATCTGTTTGTAGCAGAACCTATTATAAGAAACACAGAACAATTCAAAGAACAAGAAGCAAAAACCATTTTACCTTCATATTCAGCAAGACACGCACACTCGTAGCTATTGACGAGGTCTCTGCAGGTGGCTCCATTCTGGCAGGGTGCAGAAAGGCATTCATTATATTCCTCTTCACAGTAAAGGCCATGGTAACCTAAATCATGTGAAGAGGAAATAAAACTATCTATGAAACACTTCCCAGTAAAAATTAACAACTAAGTCTCTACAGATTGCAAGCAGATGTGTTAATTGAAATATACTGTACAGACAGATGCATGTTAAGACATTGATTTTAAGGGCAATTGATTTTTAATTTTGATTTAAAAAAAAAAAAAAAAAAAACAGGAAGCACAATTTTCTGAGAGATGCCCCAGACACTCCCGATGCGATGAACCACAGCAAGGCAGTAAGCACCGAGGCAGCTGGCCAAGGCTGCAACAGGCAATGCAAACAACTGCACTCTGCAAAATGGAATAATCTATTATCTACATGTCTTTGAGTTTTCTTGAATCCTTGCATCAAAGAGGCTTTTCATCAAAGAGGTGATAACTGTATAACTGTAGTTAGAATGATAATATTTTATATATTTCAACTTTAATGCTGTACTATGTCAAAACAATTTAGAAGCATTGAGATACATTATTTTTATGGTATTCACAAGTAGTAGGCAGGTATTGTGGTCTGAAGAAAATAGGAGCACAAGAGATGTTCAAGACCTGCTAATAGCCACTTACTAAGTCAATTCTATCATGAAATAAGAAAAGGAATTAATCTGCTTGAAATAATGCTTTTCTTATGATTCAGCTTATCATATGATCATTAGTTTTAACAGTAGTTGAAATTACTTTCTAGATATAGTAGATAAGGTCAAAGCAATACCTATTCTTAAGCAACAACATAAATTAGTACAGTATAAAAATGGAAATAAACCAACTGCAATGCTATCTCTTGATTATATTGGTTACTTAGGATTAAATATGAAGAATTGTAAGCCTGCTCATTTTGAAGACAATTATATTTGTTACCTTAGCTTATTTAATTCCTCTTCAATAAACCCAGGTTATACTTCTACTAATGAAAAGCTTCCTCTCTTCTGCCTTCTACTTATTACTTTTCTTTTTCCTTTATTTTTTTTCAAGTAGGGGCTTTCCAGCTCCAGAAACAATATCTACATTTGTAGGTAATTAATCCATCAACAGGCAGTTGAAACAGGCAGTTTCAAATACGCTTTCATATTAAAAACACTATTTCACAAAGAACAAGCATACAGAAAAGATATGTCATGATACATTAACACTACATAAAGCTACTCTTCCAACCCCCTACCATGGATTAGTTTAGGTTAAAGCAGTAAAACATTTAATCTTCCTAACTCATCACAGCCGATATTTCCCTCTTGACCTCTTGTTAGCACGATGCAATACCGTAAATTTGTACTTGTAATCTGTAATACAATGCTGTGCATGGGAACACAGTTTATGTTTTTTCAAATCTTGATTTACATGCTACATACAACTATAAAAGCAACAGATGAATGAGTATACCATGAATACAGATGCTAAGTGCATGGATAAAGATGCCAAAAAGGCCGAACTACAATATGTAGATATTTCAGAGCAATTTTACTTTCTCAGATAGTCTCTAGGTTGCAAAAGCTTGCAGATATGAAGTGAGGATATCTTTCAAGAAGAAGGAACCAAAAAGAGGGGCAGATTCTCATCTCAGTAAGGGACAACCTATATTCACTCTCCTAGTCTAAACTTTTCCCCAAATTGTCACAGAACTGCAGAAAATAGGACAAACGGCACCTCCAGACACCATTTCTTTCCCTCTCATCCCATTACGTATAATTAAAAATAAGGCTTCCTGAAGATACACCAGATATTAGTACTACACAAGATACATACACAGTATCATGGTTTTGCACACAATTATCTTTCAATAGTCCATAGTTGGACGAGCAGCTTTCTAAGAAACACTTCAGAACCACTTTGTCAGAAGCTGCTAGCCAGGCACCACAGAACTGATGAGCTAAGCGCTACCCTCCTTCCTCTGCTTGCAGGTCGAGAGCCGGTGCTTGCCACGTGTCCCACAGTTTTCACCCTTCCCAGGGACCAGAATCCTTGAAAATCCTTGCCCACTCCCCAAAACCCACGGGAAACGTGGCATCACCTTACATAGAAGGTGAAGGCATGAAGGCACGGTGCACAGGGAGGGAAAGGTGCTTTCAGTCTCCATGACAAGGCACATCTCGCCCATGCATGTTCCCCCCTCACCGCCAGCCCCACGCTTTTAAATTGTACTCATATATAAACCATGTATGATGTTGAATGCATACATATGTCTTCAAAAAGGCTACAGAAGAATGCTTGTATCTTTTATCAAAGAATTAAGATGGAAATGGGAGAATTTTTCAGAGATAACTTCAGAATAACAGGTTCTAGCAGGGTTGTTTCCTTTCTTCCTTGTAACATGAATTCTGCTGCTTTTGTATTCACAAGCAATGCTGAACAGAGCTATTTGCCTATTTTGTGGTGTATAACATTTCCGTGGACATATTCAGAAAGAAATGATATCTACATGAACAACACTACTCTAGCTTCTGTGTCCTGGGCAGAAAAAAAACCACATTTGACATTGCAGCTTCAAAAAGGGCACCTAAAATTATTAAACTCTTTTCTTTTTTCCAGGTCGCTACAAAGCAGATATGCCTTCAGTAACTGTGCCTTCATGCACGCAAGCAGAACTTGCCAGTTGACAGTTCCACTCTGATACACTCTCTTCAGAGAGCTGGGGAAGGGACAAGAAACCTAAAAAATATAAAATAATAAAAATAATAAAACAATGTCCCTACGTTACCCCTTCTCCCTCTAAACAACTGTCCTTTTGTTATTGTTTTTTTGGCTGCTACCCTCCTATGGATTCCCAAATCCTTCTTTGTGAAGCAACAGAGGCTTGGGCTGCAGACAACTACATACACCAAGGCACTTTTTAACATGGCCGTGTTAAAAATTGCAAAGGGAGAAAACATGAAAGGGAGCACACAATCTGTGTCAAACAGGCTGATGAGAAGAAGCTGTGGGTTTTATCAAAGCCCTGAAGAACAGCTGATGGGGCAAAAAGTACAGCAGTGCTTGCCAACCTCTTGAGATTATCTGCACTAACAGGTTAACAAAAGGGAGAGAGAAATGCTTGCTCTCCCATTATAAATCAATAAAGAACAAAGTTGAAAGCTTTTGACGCTTTCTCAGACACTAGCCCCTCAGCAGTGATTCCCTGTGCTTATTCACACTTAACACTTCAGCAAATCAAGACAGCAAGACAAAAACCCCACCTTAATTTGGAAGGCCTAATGGGGTAAAATGCAATAGAGAGCTCTAATTCACAGGGAACATCAGTTCATACACAGCCCTTCACTAACAGAGTTGCTTATTATATGGTCATGAAATAAATGTGTTCGGTTAAAACCTGAGCTTATATAGAAATTAAATAAGTGAGAAAGAGAGAAAAGCTGCTCCAGATGGCAGGAAGGTAGGGAGGCATGCTTACCAGCCATGGGCAGATTGCATGCAGGGCTGTCTTAAAGTAGAGGTGGAAACAAGATGAGGAACCAGAGGCAATAAAGGGCTCACAGAGAGTCTGGAACTGGAATTAACCTGAAGTCACTTCTGCCAGAGCTTGCATTTCTCACCCCAGCTCCAAAATATGGGAAGGGAAAAGACAGAGAAAAGAAAAATTGCTATTGCTGCAGGCAAGTGTTGCACCTGCCTCTGCAGATGCACTAAGATAAACCTACGCTCCCACGCCCATCTATTTAGACACATGAGCAAAAAGCCGAGTGCAGACGAAATACTCCAAGGCACTACATCTGAAATTGCCACCACTTTTCATACCCTGGGGATTTTTTTCTGACACTCCTCTTATTTTCAAATTTTCTCTTTGTGCTATCATATATGCTTACAAAGCAGGGGACAAGTGTTTATGTCGGTATGTGTGTTTTGCAGTTTCAAACTCCTTACTCCTATGTCTTTAAGAAAAAGCCAAATGCAAAAGTTTGCTGCAATAGTAAGTTATTCAATTACTAGATAGATTTCTTGACTTTGGGCCAGAAAAAAATAATAAAAGAATATATTAAATGTTTGCATTTGAAACTAGCAACAGCAGCTTTATTAAATGAATAGAGAATAAAGAGGTGGAAAGGCTTAAGACGAGAAAGAAACTGCTCTGGGATTCAGGGACTAAATAAATGTTCTATGAACAAAGTGGGGTCCCAGTGGTTTCTTGAATCAGGCTCTAGATGAGAAGTCCAACAAACAAGCACACTAATTTTTATCAAGAGTAGTTGGCTAACATATGGTAAGCGTGAAAACACAAGGCATTTAAAATATGAATGCAATGTCCAACCACTGTTTTTTGTTGGTTTTGTTTGTTTGTTTTTAATCTATGGGACCAGGCGAGAAGTATTAATAATTTGGGTGTGTAAGCACGTAAATAAAGATTTAAATGTAAAATTTCACATACAATTGAAAAACTACACATATATAAGAAACAGTTTTAGAATTTGTTGCACAGGCTTTTGAATTCCAACTAACCCTCTCAGCAGGACATTTTAAAAAGATACATATTCAATTTAGAGATGACTCATGCTTCCTACCCCCTACATTTGGAAACGGGAGCATTCAAAAGCATTAGACAGCTTTCCAAGTTAGTTTATACAAATTAGCTTTTCTATACAAGCTATTAGATGATGTAGGTTATCCATAACCATGCTCATGAAAGCCAACACGAAAAGAAAATCAGTAGCAAATGCCTGGTTGTGTGTGTTCTGCAAATTGTGCAGATAGGCAAGTTCAATAATAATCATTTATCATTCTTTAAATCTGTAAGCTGGCAAAAACAAACAAACAAACAAACAAAAAAAAACCATGGAAACCAAACTGCCTACTAAGCAAGGAGACTTGCAGACCCTGTGCTGATTGGAACTGTTTAAAATTCCTCTCCTGTTTAATTTTTGAGGCAGAAGTAACACAGATGAAAATCCAGCTGACACTGTATGCCTGCTGGTAGAAACTGTGCATAAAGGAAGGATGGCATTCAGGTCACAGATACAAGCAAAACTCTGCAGTGTTTTGCTTCTGTAATAAGAAATTACATCCCCTGCCAAATACCTCATAAAAAGAACATGGCATCCTAGGACTGAACACACACACAAAAATTGAAATTGGCAGCTTCTAAAGTTGTGGGTTGTTTTTTTTTTTTTCTTTTTGTTTGTTTGTTTTGCCTTTTTAATTTAAGCTGCAGGTTCCAGATATACTGTACAACCAAGACAGAAGAGAGATCTAAAACATAATTTAATAAACCTACCATTAATGTTTCTAAATTATGTATATGAATTCAGTGATACGTTTGAAAGTGAGAGACACCCACACAAAGAAGTTTGTAGTCTTGGAGCTGGCACACTGATGCTGAGAGCCTGCAAGTCAGAAAGCCCCAGGCTCAAGAAGCAGAGATCGTTTCTTTCTAATATATGGTAACATCTCCATGTAGTCCAGAATGTTTATTATTAAACCTTGATAATGCTACCAAACTGCACGCAAATTTTATTCACCCACTTTACAAGTAATGTAGCAGAGACTATCAAAATCTCTGCAGGCAAAATTGTAAATAGAATCCAGGTTTTTAATACAGCTGAGGCCTAACTCATCCACTTTATCACACTCCTTTTTAATGAAGATAGCAAAAATGTGTTGGGCCATGCTCTATAGTCTCTACTTTAGCTTTTTACGAGTTGTAACATTGAAATCCTAAAATTTAATCGTTCTTGGCTTTCTTTAAAAAAAATCATGTAAACCATTTGCAAAGTTTGCGTTATGGTGACTTCTAAACACTGAACTATAAAGAACTCGATTTCCATTTGTCTAGTGTGCCATTAAACTATGGGGAAAATCTCTGAAAGTAGCTTGTTAAAATTCTGCTGATAATCTATGATTAAAAAAAAAAAAAACTGAAATAAAGATTCATAACAATTAAAAGGCACAAGAAAACAATTTTCACTATTCCTATTTTCCTACCTCTTGAGTGCTGTTCTAATGACCTTCAGAAATAAATCATCCAAATTTTTCAATTATTGACAAGTTAAAAGAAATATTTCATAATTTGGCCTTTAATTCTACCACTATATGAAGCAAGTAATGTCATTTGCGGAGGGAAGTCCTTCTATAACAAATAATCATTTTAAAATTGAAATTGCAGCAGTCAATCGTAAACAATGGTTTTACTGTTTTTAAAAAAGAAATCATTTTCTTAAATACTTCTAATAAAATTTCATATGTGGAGCAATGCAAAAAAGTTCAACTTTAAGAAGTGTAATATATGGTCTTGGATGCAAGCTCTATGGCTTCTTACCTGGCTAACTTTTAAGATCACAAATATTATTTAAATAAAAATAAGTTTCCATAATATATGAGAGGTGTGGGATTATTTTTAAGCCCTGAGTGACAGGAAATTATTTTGCACAAACCTAACCAACAACTTCCCCACAGATTAGGTGACAAATTTCAGGAATAAAAATCTCTTGTTTGGCCAACAACATTTAACTAGCTTTTGTTTGTTTAAACCACAGGTAGAGGACATAGTGGAGATTCTTAAAGCCTTCTCTGGTTTTCCCAGAACAAGAAATGCCTAGCATTGCCTTTCAGGGACGCCTCAGGAGAGCCCTCGTGCTGGACAGCTCCTGATACTCCAGTTCCAAGTTGGATCCCTTTTTTTGGTAGAAACGTAGAAGAAAATTTTGACGCTAACTGGGAAGTTCAGGCTTCGGATGACTTAATGCATCAGTTATACAAGGGTAAAATATCTCTTTTTGTTTTTCAGTTTCTATAATTCAAAGCATTTGTCTCCTGTCTATTCTTTTCAGAACTTTCCAGAGCATACACAGCACAGGTATTTTTTAAAAGTGCTCTTTGTACTCTTTGTGGGTCTTTTTTTTTTTTTTCCAGTTAACTCCGGTTTCAGTCATACATCAAAAACCACTTAAGAATCAAACCATATTGATATATTTTGATCACTTTCCATGTCATCCAGAGTTAGGCAGCTCCTCATCTCAATAGTTTCACCATCCTCTGTAGAGATTTTTCTTGACCATGCCCTAACTGCTTGCACTATGCAACAGCTAGAAAAACAGCCCTTTTCCATTCAGAATCTGAACAAGTTAACAAAATACACACTACTCAGTCAAGGAATAGCTTGATGCTACCAAGCAACTCTCATATTCCTACCTGTCAAGTGTTCACCTCCACATCATATCTACAAGTGTATCTGTTTATTTATTTAGAAGCTCAACCCTTTTTCTCCTGTTCACCCCCTCTGCTATTTAGTCCTTCTGGGGACTGGGCAAGAAGAAGAACAGTGAATGGGTAAATATTAAACTATCAAGTTATTAGTTCTAATAAAGAATTTAGGAAAACATCACCTGACAAATTCAACTACTTGCAATCAAAAAGATATTTTTTCAGACATGGAACTAATTATCAACTTATATGAATTGTGGCTTGTTCTCTCAATAAGACAGGGTATGCTAGCTCTATTTAAATATGATTAAGTATGTTGCTCTTCATCTCAATAATCAATCCTATTCTCTAGGGGTTCCTCTATTATGCAATACAACGGCAAAGTATTTAAACACTTCAAAAAGGAGGACTGAAAATTTGAAATGAAAGAATTGTCATCTACACTTCCTGAAGTATACAACAGAAACCAAATGCTAGGTCATACTGCTTCTGTATTCTGAAGTCACTTAAACATCCTCACCTATCATGCCAGCAAAACAAACAAACAAACAAAAAAAATCTACCTACCCTCTTGTTTCAGAAAAGCTGCAAGCTTTTATTTATTTATTCATTTGTTTATTTATTTTTGTGGGGGATGTTGATGTTTGTTTTGTTTTAAATGAGGTAATATGTCTCAATGCTTACAGAAGTTCCTATATGATATCATGAGATTTTTATAATACCATATGTATAAATTCTCATCTGATGAACAAGAAATAAATTATAACACTGCTATACTGCTATGGTAGAGTCTGCACTTCACATTTATATCTTTCTCCTTTTATAAAGCAGAATGTAGAATGTATTTGGATTATAAATCTGTCGTTTCCATTAACTTCTGTTCATTTGTGAGTACTTCTGGAAAAAAAAAAAAAGGTTCTGATGGTTCTTTCTTTGTGTCTAAGTAGCAATGATTAATGTTAGTGTCTAACCTATTACCAGAAGTGTCTTCTTCCCAAAATCAAAACACAATGCAAGAAGAAAATCTCAGCAATAAAGCTGTGAAACTACACAACCATATTGTGGCCTCCCTCTCAGGATAGCATACATCAGCAAGAATCTTGCTACACAACATGATTCCTTATGCTGAAGTATTCATAACGCTGAAACCTGTTCTTTCCACTTTCCAGTTTCAATCCATTATTCCTACAAAGTGATGAATGCTTTCATCCTTGAGCAGCATCCTCTCAACATATGGAATTTCCTTGATGATCATATATATCAGTTACTGAAAGTAACACTTTGAAGTGTGCACTCAATATACTATCCAAAATATAAGCTGGTAATTCTTACTTGTGTCTTCAGAGATCTTTTTTCAGATGAGATACCAGTTTTATGGGCTACAGAATCTTAGATAAAACCTCACTCCTGTCAAGGAAAATAGAAGAGTTGTCTATATTTCACCTTGCTCTAAGAAGCCATAAGAAACACAAGCAGCAGGCAGCGACATTGGATCTTTCTTCCTCAAAATGCCAATACTTGAAAGTCAAATGAAACAGCTATTTTTACCTTGTTTTTGTCCTAATACTCACTATACTACTCTGAGAGGAAAAGCATTATAGGAACAGATTGTGGGCTTCCTTCTAGGGAGCAGAAAGAGAAACTTCTTTGGAAGGGAAAGAAGCCACCTGCTTTCTTATGTACAAGCCAAGAGAAAGCATTGGGATGCTATACATACTAATACTCAGATTAGCAATCTACTTCAGGCTTTGTGATTGGTAGGGTAGCTCCACAGCTTGCTAACTGAGGAGACAAGGAAAAGAGCTGGAGATACAGACTTGCGACTGGTTTCCCAGAAGACAAGTGAAAGCAGAGAGCAGGCATTTCTCCAAAAGGAGCTTCCAAGAACAACACGCACGTCACAGTGTCATGTTTATGTAGAGTTACTAACTATCCAGCTTCACTGCTTAACTCATTCTTGTGCACTGGGGATTTATTTTCCACTTAACTTTTGCAGATTTCAAGTTTATAGCTGCATAGGAACTTTTTTTTTTCTTTTAAACAATAATGCCAAAATTATTCAAACCAAAAGAAAGATTATTGGTTTTTACCCTGTAAACACATAAGTGGTAGTGAGTGTGGACTAAAGTATAATCTTTTTCTACACATATGGTATAATTCATTCCATTACTCTACCTATTAGTTTTCAGGGCTAAAATATTTAAAGGGGCCATAAAAACTCAATATTTTACTACATTGGTATAATAAAGAAAAAAATATCTAGACCTAAGAAAAATGCAACCCAGACACCATGCACAGACAAGCTGTGTCATCAAGCAGGTACCACCTGAGTCCACCAGCTGTACTCACCTGAGCAGTACCACTGGAACTTCTGAAGAGAGATAATTTATACAAGCATGGATGGCAGAGCTAAACCCTTTAGGGTAACCATTTTTTTCCTTCCTTTGTTCAACTACCTTGTCTGTTTCCATTCTTTCCCCAACAATTGCTGTGATGTTTTCCATTCTATCAAATTTTGTAATTTCAATGACACTGATACCTCACCTTAGAAAGGTTTATCCTGCACAATACTCTTTTATAACACAGCTGTAAATATCACCAAGCCATATGGATCTCAGTGGGTATTTTCAGTGCTTACCCTGCAATTTTTGATTTTCCAAATCAAAAGATTCCTATTGTTATTCTAAACAGATAGAACATCTGCTCAACATGTTTTACATACTGAAAAGAAAAGAGGAATTAATTTTAAACTATATATATTTAAAGTATATATAAACTATATATTGGAATCTACATATAAAAATCTTGGAAGATTTATAAAACATGTAATTGTTTGGTACAAACCGGGGATACAGAGGCATTTGTAGCTGGTTCCAACACTGCGACAAATGCCATGTGCACAAGGATTCAGAGCACAGAAGTCAATCAGCTGAGCACACATAGGTCCTGTAAATCCAGGACTACAACTGCAGGAGAAGACAAGTCTGTCTGCATAACAGGTTCCATTGTTCTGGCAGGGAGATGATGCACAAGGGTCTATTTTGTCTTCACAAGAGGTTCCTAAAAACCCTAAAAGAAATAAATGGTTTTGATAGTTAAACATTCAATTGTAATAATTAAACCAAGTTAAAATTAAGACATTGACATATCTACATTTTTTTATTCAATGACAATTAGAAAAATAAAGACTCCCTATATACTTTAAATTCTAATGTTACCAGTTAACGTTGTGTGATACAAGATGTTTCAGGTAGCATCACACTATCACATGATTAAAGCAGTGAAGTCCAAAGTACTTATTGATTCTGACAGGGCTTATCCACTTTAAGTGCATACGGCTAGAAAAGCAGAAGAAATTTTCTAGGGATCAGTAACTTATTAACAGACTAGCCTGGAAGGAAAAGAAATTTAAAAAAAGCCAAAATTGATCTTTCTTCATTACTGTTAATGTGTTGGTTAAGAATAGCAACTCTAAAGGACCCCATTAGTTTAACTGATCTATAATAATTTAAAAGAATTCCTTTTTTGAAGAACATATCTCTTATTAGCAGACAATGATTTATTGAAGCAACACCATGTAAAAATTAGGCATAAAGAAAAGAATATCATTGCAAGGGAGGAGTTTTGTTTTGTTTTAAATGTAGAAAAGAATAATACTTGCATAAATTTCATAATTATTATGAAATATTATTATATTTACTGTAGTTTGTATCACACATATACGCATACGTCACTTACATAGTAACATTATTGTACATAAAGCAAGTCCAAGAAGAACATTCAAATTCTATTACCCGTCCAAATAAAAGAACAAACCATCCTTTCAATTTTTTTTTTCTTTTCTTCTTTTTTTTGTTTTTTTTTTTAATGATTTCCTCGTGGAAATGGTATGGCCCATTCCTACAGATCATCACTTTTGCTCAGCAAACACGTCTGGTCAAAATTCCCTGGTGTATCTGACTTCGTAGAACAGCTCTTAAAATTTCAATACTGTAATCACTGAGAATGCCAAATCAGGAGCAAATCAGGCCAGCCTCCACTCAAGACCCATCAAGCCAGCAGAACAAATCTGCTCTAATGGAAAGCATAAACCATGGCAGTTGTGCCAGTCTAAAAGAGAACAAGCCACATGGCCACAGCTACTGAGGTTGCAGCCCCATCTCAGACACCCTTCAGAACAAGAGAAGAAAATAAGCAAACGCGTGAAAAATTATATTAGCAGCCCAAAAATATTTAATCAGAAAAATAGAAAATGAAATTAAAAGAAATAATGATAATAAAAATCCCACAGCATTTGCCTACTGGTGACAGAAAGGATGAAGATGGAGGAGCTAGCTCTGTTCTATAGCAGCCTGCCAACATCTCAGAGCATGAAGACAAATAATGACAGGTGACACTTTGGATTAACACTCAATGTTAAAAACTTATCCCTGATGGAATGAAGAGGATTTTTGGCCATATATCTATAGGTTTTATATTTATAAAGCCTCACTGTTGGATTAAAAAAAGATAATGTACAAGAACCGAATCTCTCTATGGTATAAAGCATATGATGAATATTGCAAGAGAGACAAAATACTATATTCAGTATAAACTTTACAGCATCTCATTATCTTACTGTGTAAATATTTTTTTGTTCTAAACAGTATCATTTCACATTTCAAGCAAGCTACATGAGGAAATAGTTTTAAGTTAAATTTGACAGATGTGTTAGCTTCAGAGCATTTTGAGTTTCTTTTTCTGATTATTCACAATTCAAATTCAAGTGAATTAAATTATAACTTTGTTTAACTGTAGTTCCAGCACTGTAATCATGGATAGCAAGTCAAGAAGTTGGCATTTCTGAAAACAAACATATAAGAAATAGATCAATTTGCATTTTAAAGTATAACAAAAAAATTATGAACAGGTTCAAACTCTAGTTTGTTCTTATTTAGGTTTGTTAAAAACCTGGTCCAGAAAGATCTAGTGAACTGAGCATGGTCTGTCAACTTGACTGAGCTCCAAGACTTGAAGAGCTAGTGAGAATTGATATATATAAAGATGTTAAAGTTTCCAGCACACACAAATAAAATAAAATAAAATAAAATAAAATAAAATAAAATAAAATAGACTGGCAATTAATTTGAAACCTCCTGAGGGCTCCCTCAGAGAGAGGCACACAAAAACTCAGTGAACTACATGGGAAAGAGGAGAAAATGGGTATTAAAAAAATGAGTAACCTACAAAGATCGTATTACAGGGTTCTATTCAGAAAATTAACAAAACACAGATTATTGTAGCTACAGAAAAGATGGAAAGGTAACAACTGCCCTGTGAGTTCTAGACAAAATTAGCATATTCTTGGACACTCTTGGCAGGAGGCTTTTAGGAACTGAAAAAGCCACATTTCCCTCATTTCCCTCATGTTCACAACTCTTATGCCAGACATATGGAAGAAATAATTTAAAAAAAAAAAGGCAATTAAAGGAAGACCAAAAAAAAAAAAACAAAAAAACACCCAACCCAGAGACTGAAGTTGTTAACAGTGAACTATAAATACCTCCTAACCTCAGCTACAGACCGGGAAAGAAAAGTGGATATGGCAGGGTTCTGGCAAAGAAGATAGGTAAGGACATTCTTCCCTCTCTGATGTCCTATGGCTCGAATTGCTTCACGGACTTTATCAGTACCACCTGCACAATAATGTGGAAGAGAGACAACCTAAAAACAGATATTGGGGAATCCCGTAGTAGAGGTCCCTCCTGTAGATGGTAACTGCATAGCCATCAGAAACTGAAGGGAATGGAAACCCTAAAATCAAATCTCTAATTCCAGCAACAGTTTGCTGGCAAATTAGAAAAGCCTTTACTTTTACTGTAAAACCCCAGATGGATTTAAAAGAATCTGCAAGGACTTTTAAGTATTACCAGGAGGAGATCAGCCAATGAGTCTGGGGAAATCTCTGCACTAACTCTGAAACCAGATTAAAAAGGATCAAGGAGATCTGAGGTCACACATTACACTAATGCTGCTTCACTACAACCTTTGCCATAATCTTTCCTACAAAGAGAAGCTTACTGGCAGATGGCTAATGTTTCAAGTGACAAAGCACTTCAAGAACATATGCAAGTTTAAAATACACTAAAACATGTTGCCCTTGTGCTATCTTTGACTGCACTGTGAAATGTGTTTAGTTCTTCTGGAAGTTTAAATCTTATGGTATGAGTTAAATATCTGAAAGTACTAGAATCAACAGTAGTCACACATCTGCATTGAACATGTATTATTTCAACATTTCTGATTGTACCTTTGTGTCCCTATCAATAAAATTGTTGAAAACAAATAATGCCAATAAATTTAAAAATCAAATGCAAAGATGTATTGATTGAAAGCAGAATAAAATGCTGGAAGAAAAAAGAATGAGGATTACATTTAACGGCAGAAGATTATCCCCTGAATTGTTCTTCAGCTAGCTGACACAAACACAACCCTGCATCCAGGTCATTATTCGTGTAACAGGGACGTGACTAAAATGTAAAGACTACTGATGATTTAAAATTCCTGGAAGCAAAATTTACCAAAGGAATAACACAGAAAGCAAAGGGGAAAGGCAATATTAGAAAAGAGTTATACTGTTCAAAGACACAATGCAATACTGGTGCTTACACAGAACAGACCATTTGGTTACTTGTCAAGAATAAAGGTAGCCAGTCAGGTGATATTCTTTATATATTGCTACAGACCTCCAGGGCAGTGACAGAAAGTAGATAAGAAAATGTTTTCAGAGATAGAAAAGCTCTGGATAAAAGCCAGATTTCTCATCATGGTGAGATTTTAATTACTTGGCTATTGAAAGCAAGAGTCAAGTAATAAATCAAGGAAGTCAAACATTTTCTGAAGATGTTGTACAACTGCTTTTTATACAGTCTGTGAAACAACCAGCTTGCCTGAATGTTATGTTAGACCTAATTCCAAGAAAAACACAAATGTGGAAATATAAACTTGTGAATTGCTACAACTAGGGATTACAAAACTTTTAGATTTGAAATCCAGGGATAAATACCGAAAGAAAAACAAGCAATTTGTTACTTTCCACACAGAAAACTGTTTTATGAAGAAATACAAGATGTCTGACAGAATTTCATCAGGATTCTGTAAAGGGAAAAACACACTCATCATAAGGAAACAAGAAATGATTAAAAAGTAGTTGCAAGATTTTGATTGAAATTCACCCTAGCTAAGTCTCAACAGACAACGTTGAACAGAGGCTAAACATGTTAAAGCATTAAGGAGAAGTCTACTAAAAATAGGGTCAATATGGGACAGTGTCAGGTGAAAACATTGGATTAGCAGAAAGTACCAGAAACTAAACAGCCGTAAAATTTTTAATTAACAACGAAATGTTCTACAGGTAAATTAGACTCTCTTATGGTAATATGAAGTATTCTGCATTCTGTAATCACTGGTAACCTTGGGAAATCTTACAGATACAACAGCTGTGTATCCTAGTTTCCTGGAATCAAGATAATAAATAGGTTCAGGTACGTAAACCTGAAGAAGCTAAAATTACATTTGCAAGATATGATCTAGAAAAAGGCTTTTACATGAACAATGAAACCCAGAAAAAGTGAAAACCATGAAAATTAATTCTTAATATGGGCAAATAACTTCTTTTCTCCCTGTCATTTAAAATTCATGGCAATAATGTGCATTTTCTAGCTGCGATTGCAAATCAACACGTATGAATCACAACTTAGCATCTTCTGTAGTTGTCAAGCTCTGTATTTTGTAAACCGCAGAAACCACAATAAGAACATTAATTAAGCTGTTTTCCAATTATAAGCAGGTGTTTCAGAGCACTTTTGCTCTGTGCGTTACCTAGCTATAATTACCTGCAGCTAGCCAAATCAAATTGACAACAGTAAAATAAAATCAGTCCTGAAATGTGAATTTCAAGTAATCTAAACATTTAACTCTTAAACATAACATTGTTTTCTCTCTAGCTCTTTCTACAGGGTGGTAATGAAAACTTACTGCTGAAGACTATTTCTCAAAAATATATTAATCTGGATTAAAAGTTTTCTGCTACCCCTATCAGAGCCGGTAACCTCCAGATTGAGAAAGCAGCAAAATCCCAAGAATCTAAGACAGTTTCACATGGCTGGTCAACTGCCTGCCTTTTTTTTTTTTTAATTGAAAATCAATGTATTCCTACAATACTAGATGAAGTTCATCTGTAGACATCAACAGGACATCGAAATTGCATATAAGAGAACTTCAGAAACATCTAAACATCTTACAGAAGTTTGTTTCTTTCTTATAACTGATCCGCTCTTTGTTCATTTTCACCTGGCTTTGTTCAGATAAAACATGTATCTATCTATCATATTCCATTATTGATTTAATCTTATCTATCTTATCTTATCTATCTTATGAACAAACTTGGCAAAGGCCCTTCAAATGTTTAAAATACATAAATACATACATATTATATATAAAAAAAATCAGGTCTTTCATTCTACCAATTTGACAAGATTTGCATGCGCAATAGCAGATTAGTAACACTTGCATTTCCTTATCACAAATGATTATCATTTCTATGTTTATTTATTTTAACAAATATTGCAATGAATAACCTCTTCACAATAATAATAAAGTGAAATATTAAAATAAATTTTTCAGTCCTTAATATTGCTAAGGTTTATTCATTACAGATTTGAGTGTAAAATCCAATTTGCTCTTTAATAAAAGGTGACTCATCAAATTTCATATAGCAATTTATTTTTAAGCATTTTGGACACATTAAATTCTACAATGCGTCACAGAAAATGGAACCTTCAAGTCTAAAAAAATTTACCTTATTAAGACAATAAATTTGTCTAAAGAATAATCATGACATTTTCATATTCATTCTAAGCTTCTTTTTCAGAGATTTTTCACTCAAATCTCACCTTCTGTAAGTTATCACATGCCTCTTTCATGAGCCACAGATCTCATTTCTAAGAGAATTGTACAGTCTCAAGAACATTCTTCATTGTTTCCATCTCATTCATTTTTCTGCCATCTTTTTCTTCTCCCTTTGTGATATTTTCCATCTGCTGTTATCCTTTTCTGCCTGTCCACACTGTATCTCCAGTTTTAGTTTTTACACATGTATAAGCTCTTTGGCTGGCTTTCCCCAACTGTGCTGAATTAGCACTACAGAAAGAAAGGCCTCTTCTCAACAAGCAATTGCTATTACGCACAGCAGGAGAACAGCAGCAGAGCTAGAGATCTTACTTAAATTAGAAATCTGTCGTGGTTTTTGTGTGTGTTTTATTTTTAATGGAAAATTTGAGCACACTAAAAACAGCAAATCTGCAAGTTGCAGCACCTGTAATTTTCAATTAACTATTTTTTGTTTTATCTACAAAAATAACCAAATCTCTTCAAAACCAATCAAAAGCACTCAAAATATGCCTTTGTGAGAGGATAATGTCACAAAAAGCATCTAGAAAATGAAACCTTTCTCTCCCTCCACACAATACATGAATTCCTGAGCTTGTTGGCATTAGTAGATCTTCCAAAACAAGATGGAAAAGCTACACCTTATTATCTAATGAGCCTACTGGCTGCTCCACAGCAACAGCATTGGCCCTTGCAAACATGCCAAGCGTCACTTCTGCAGCAATGCTCTTCTCTCTTTATGGTGAGGACATAAGCAGGAAACACAACTACGTAACCTCATCAGAAGTATTCACCCTTTGAAACAGCAGTAATTACTAGGAAGTCCGGGAGAACCTCTGGAGCTGCTGTTGAGTGATCATGAAGGCTTCAGGAAGACCTTACAATGGCCTTCCAGTAACTAAAGGTGGCCTACAGGAAAGCTGGAGAGGGACACTTCGTCAGGGAGTGTAGTGGACAAGTAGTGAATTTAAACTAAAAGAGGGTAGATTTACATTAGATATAGGGAAGAAATTCTTCTCTACGAGGGTGGTGAGGCACTGCTAAAGGCTGCCCAGAGAAGCTGTGGGTGCCCCATCCCTCGCAGTGCCCAAGGCCAGGCTGGATGGGATTTGAGTAGCTTGGACTGGTGGGAAGTATCCCTGCCCTTGGCAGGGGGTTGGGACTCGGTGGACTTTAAGGTCCCTTCCAACCCAAACCATTCTGTTATTCTATCACAGGCTCACTCTAGAAAAGCAACCATGCACAAAAGATGGCATGTGTTCCTACAAGCCTAAGAATGATTTTCTCAGAAAATGCTAATTTCCAAGGGACGCAGAATCAGAAGTATACAAGACTATTCTTTCCAAGGGGAATAACCCTGGCCAGTCCAGAAAGTGATTCCTCAGAAAGTGATTCCTGAAACCTTGCCTTCTCTCCAAAAGTGTTTTTTTGTTGTTGTTGTTTTCCCCCTACATTGGGAATAATTCAGGTCAATGTACAAAAATTGATTTTAACAAGAGTAGTAAATGTATTTCAGTACAATTTTTACCTTGGGATGCTCCAGTGCTTTTTGAAGAGGAGAACATTTATAGCATGTGAACATGTTAGACAAATAAATAAGTAATCAGAGCAACAGCTCCTTCAGCAACTCTGTCCTGGCTCTGTATTGTGGCTGCTCTTAGAATTACAGAAATGATGCTGGGAAATACTGGAGACACAAAGCAGCCAACAAGACTGTAGGAACAAGTGGCATTGCACAGAGATAGCCAAATAGAAAAAAGACTGAGGATAAGAGAGAAGCACAAGTAACTTGGTCCTCCCGCAGCAGAAAACCTGCTATTAATAAGAAGACCACTACATATCAAGCAATGGCACATCAAATAACCTCTCCATCCCTCTCTTCAGGTAGAACAGTTCTTGAGAGGGATGAAGGGAGGCCTTTTCTCTCCTGTGCTGGGCCTGCTCCCAGCCAAGGGGCCCTCCCACACCACAGAGAGGAGCTGCGCTGGCCCAGGGCACTCCTGGCACTGCTGCCTGCGGTGGGGCCTGCCCCGGCCCACTCATGGATGACCTACTGCTTGCATGAGCTCCCTGGGCGGGAGAGCAGCTGCAACCCCACACAACAATCAAGTTATAAATGCCTTTCAGCATGGCACCAAGCAGCTACTCTTGGAGCACTGTTTCCTAGTTGCAGCACCACAGCACTCACACAGCAGAGGGTGGCTCATGGGGACCCCGACCCACACACAACCCTATTGTCATGGCCAGAGCCTCAAACAGCAGTAAAAGAAGTTGAGAGTTGGTTGGCATATTGATTAATAGGTCATTAGGAGCAAGGAGTTAAGTTACATGACACACACAAACAAATATGGCAGCATGGAAACAAGCAACTCCACCACCCCCCTCCTCCCCCCCCAGTAGCTATTTTTCCACATATTTATTAATGGCAAGATCTTTTGCTATGAAGCATCCTTAAAGATACTTGAACCGATTTCCTAAGAAAAACGCAAATAAATAACTGACCAAGTCTAATATTGAAAAATTTTCTCACTGAATTTTACCACTAGTTGTTAAGACAATCACTAAAATTCTTCCAAATGCAAAATCTGCCCTGATGTCAAAACGTGTGTGTTTCAACACAGTTGTTAAGTAGGTCACTCATTAAAGTATAATAATCTAGAAAAGTGAGGAATCAGTCTAAAGAAATTACAAATAATCTTTCATTATTAAGCAATTATACATTACCAGAATAGTTATCAGAGTCGTACCCTTAGAGCAGACACAGGGTGCTGACATGACAAAAACATTCACATATCAACTGACATCAGAAATATAATTAGTTCAAGGTTTTAATCTTACTTATAAATAACTAATAGAAGAATTCATAATTGAGAGCTTTCACTCCTGATAACTTTATCTGCCATTCCATTCAGCAAAACGTTACAAAAGCATGCACACTGCCATTGCAGTGTCCTCATCTCACATAGTTACATTTACAGAGTTTACCAATGAAAATCACTGAAAGGATCATGTAGGAAAACAAACAAATCCAAACAGAAAGGAAAATGAATTAAATCTTTTGGGGACTGAAAATATTCATTTATTTTTTACCTAACTGACCCAGATGCAGAAATATGCAAATAATGCATGAAAGGCAGCTTTTCTCATACATTTACTGGACAACACAAAAATCAGAACAAACCCTAGATCCTCAGATTGTCTTATCTTTCTCAGAGTGCCAGAGCCTAATTTCTACTGTGGAGGTGCCAGCAAATGGAGAGAACATTTCTGTGCAACATATGCCCTGAAACACTAAGCTCTTACCATACTTTATGTGTTATTGATGACACAGAGATATCTCATCTGGATTTTTTTCTGCTTATAGTTATGGCCTAAGGTACAACTTTGAATATATTTTCATGTAACTGAAAATTCAGACTAAGTACAACCCATGGAACACCGCTTTGTACAAGGTACAAGAAAAATCATTACTGTTTACCTTCTGGACACTGACAAGTGAATCCATGGATGTTGGATGAGCAGGTACCTCCATTTTGGCATGGCTGCTGGATGCAATGATCAATCTCTGACTGGCACAGGTCTCCAGTGTAACCTACAAAAACAGCACACAATATTCAGAAAATTTAGGGAAAATGAGATTTTCTCACTAAATGTATTATTAGGTCACCGAAACAGTAATATTAGTTTCCTTAAACAAAATTAACCAAAGTAATAAATAGAAACCGGGACAGTCTCCTAATTTCTTATAAAATTAGATTTTTAATAAGAACTTATACTTCACTGGAGAAACATATGTAAGTGGTGGAAATCTAGAGATTATATCAAATTGCATTTTACAGGTGATGGGTTCTCATCAGGACCCATACAACCAAAAAAAGAAGTCATTTTGAATGGTTATCAAATGCATCTTGAATCTCAAGTTAAAAATCTTTAGGAAGACTTCAAACAAGACTTGTCATCTGAAATATTTGTGCATATGCTGAATAACTGTCATTTGTTCCTACTTCTGGGCTTCAGAGAGGGTGTTTATTTTAAGTGGGAGCTGTGAAGAACTGCTCAGCACAATTGCAAACTCTTCTAAATAAGCTTCTATAAGTTCACAAGCTACAGATTGTGTGTACTCTATTATTTGACCGTCAGTTTGCTTTGTTCCATATGTCTGAAGTCTATAACACATCCAAAAAATGAACAAACTTACAAAGCACAATCTAAATCATTAAATACTCCAAACTGAAATTCCTCAACAAATACAACACAAATTCCTGTTCTAATTTTTATTTACTTCCTAGAAACTGTCTTGGATCAATGACAGAAGAAACTACACACTATATATTAGGTGTTTTATTTAAAAAAAAAATCCTAAATAAAATCCTAAGTCTCATGGCTGGTGTTAAGGATCCATAAGCTAGGAGTAGATGACACTGTTAATACACTGCTTTGAGCAAGTACCTGAGACAAAGACTCCAAATGAGACAGAGGACATGCCTGGACTAAGATTTTGCTTATGCAGGAAAGGAAAAAAAATAAAAATAAAAATAATTAAAAAGGGTGTGTGTGTGTGTCTTATTGTGATTAAATAATTGTATTTAATGTGATCAAAATCAACATTTTAAAACCTTTTCAGCAGGCTAATAGTTGTCTTTTCAAATCTATTCATGTCAACATAAAGTAGGTCTCAACACAGATTGTTACATTTGGAGTTGCTAGAGCACTACTATAGAAAAGAATCTCTAAGACTTTCTTCTCTGTGTACCTTACTGCTTTTATATGCTATTGACAACTACATTATGATCCTACTTTCTGCAATGTGAAGCCTGGAAAAAGAAACTCTGTTGTATCTAGATTAATGCTCATAAGTCACCTAAACTCAAGAGGAATAATAAGGTTGAAAACCAGAACTGTGCTCGTGAGATAGCTCCTCTGGACCAGACTGAGGCATGTGGAGAAACCTCAGCCTTACTCTTAGTCAGTGATTTTATCTAATTCTAATTGGTCTTAAATTAACATAACATTTACAAAACCAGAAATAAATACTAGAGACTACATCAACTGATTTGTTTCATCTATATGCTTCCCAGTTCTCACATTCAGCTGATTATTATTATGAATCATAATTAAGTGTTTAATGCACTTAAATCATTAAAACGTTTTTCCATGTTCAAACCATTATGAAGTATGTGAAAGCTAAGAATTACACAGGAATTCAGTGTGTATCCAAAAGAATGTTAGCACAGAAAAGCATAAATGACTGTGTTGCTCTGAAGCTTGCTGAACGAATTTTCTGGCTTCTTGTGAATGTCACTATAGCTTGAGGAAAAACTCATCAGAGATAATATTTTATGTCAGCCTTATGAAAATAAATATGTTCCATCTTGATATTATCTATAGGGCATGTTTTGTCCGTCTGCCAGAGAATATGATTAGGGAGTTTAATACCAAGTATGTTGCAAGTGCTACAAATTTAGAGGTGCTAAGCAATCACTGTAGGAAAAAAAATGTTTGCTGGTCAAATACTTAAAGAATCATTACACCTATTCATTTTGTGCTGTTAAAGATTTTCATAACATTTCCTTCTAGCAAGATTTGGGAAACAAAATACTGTTCATACAGTGAATGGTTCTGAATTTTGCAAATGGAAACAATAATTAAACTATTGTTGCTGTAATTAAACTCTTATTTTCCTGTCTTTAATATTTTTCCATATGCATTTATTTTTAATGGGTAGAAACACAAGTTAACAATGAGTAGGCCACCTGAATAGACTATTGTTCGCTATTAACAAATAAACACAAAAAATTAAGAAAAAAGATAGTGTTTTGTTTTTGTTTTTGTCTTTTTTTAATAAGCATAATGCATTAAGGCCATGGAGTATATAGCTTGTAAGTTCCAGAATGTAACAAATGGAGTTAACTATATTTGGCTTACTGAGGATCTACAGAGAAACTTGATCAAGCTGTCTTTCAGAAGGGAAGAGTTCACATATAGAAATGAAATAATTTAATTCCATCTATGGGTAGCTTTGTGTCCCATCATAAGAAGTAGGAGGGGTTTTGTAGAAGGAAATATTTAGAATTTTGACTTTTTTTTCCCTGTAGGAGCTAACATTTCTTCCAGAGACACGGAGAAGAAATAATTATGAAAACAATGTGCAAATTAAATTTTAGGGAAATAGATTTCAAATGAAAAAGGTATAATCCAGACTTTAAAAAGACAATAAAGACATCAAATAAGAGATATTATAGACACTGTTTTCTTTTTACTATGCATCTCATGATATTGACCCAATGTTTTTTCTACACCTGTGTTAACACTTTCTCAGGCAAGTAATTGAGATGCTGGTCTCCAACAGCGATTACTACTTTAACTCATGGGAAGCTTTTAGAAACTGGAGAGGCCAAATTTTAAAAAATAAAGCAAGCACTTGATGCAGGTATCTGGGATCATAACAACAAAGACAAAAAACAACTACCAACTTAGATTTTTATATCATTACACAAATAAAATAATATTTGCTGCATCAAAAAATATAATTTTTAACCTCACAGTAGAAGCTGGAAATATCACAGACTTGAATGCCATAATGGAAGTAATAATCACCTTTGGAGTCTCATAGCTAAGTGGGAAGTATACTCATGTTACTGTGCAAAACTTAGCTGTACAACATCAAAACATTAAGTTTTCCTAGTGGAAATGTTCTTAGGCTTTATGGTAAACACATCAGAATTACAAATATTCCCCCTAAAGCTTTTTTTTTTTTAATACAACTAAACCCACAAATTTTGAAGTATTTAAAAATATTTCATAATAAGATGGGAAGTTATATTTCAGTAAAAAAATCTGATTTTATGAACTGCATGTAGGCTTTTTTAGAGTTGTTCCTGGATTTCTCCTGAGGTAGGGAATTTTGAAAGAGAAATTTAGACAGAAATACTTGATACAGAACAATTTTAAAGACAGTTCTCAATAAAAGCATAAAACATAAACATAATATACACACAGAAAAGTCTGTCTTTTCTAATTAAAAACTACTTGTCAAAATCGAAAACAATTCTGAATCAGCCATATTCAACATGACATTAACAGTAGGAATTTTCAAACATTTGAAGTCTGCTTCACTTTGATCTTTTCTTTCTTAAGTTTAAATTATTATTTAACTATATTTATGTATCTTGTTAAAGTGACAGTTATCCACTGGCATATTTATGAAATAGAGTACATGTGCATAATAACATCACATCTAATTTTCAGAGCAGTATAAATCCGTGTTGGATTTATACTTTTGAATATATACATATATTATTTTTATTATTATTATTTTATTGGATTTATACTTTTATATATTTTGAATTTTTTGGATAAAAATCCAAATATAAATCATGTTTTTTCATCACATTCACTTTAGTAACTCTAATCAAAGAGAGAAAAAGAGGAAGCCCTAGAGGCATAAAAAGTACATTAGTAGGAAACAGCATGTCCTTTGGAGAAAGTGAAGGGGCCTTCATTTTTTGCCGTGACTGATTTTCTGAATTACAAAGTTCACAAAACGGTTCAGAAGATGGTACATGTCTGCCACATTAAAGCATCACTTGCATCCACCTGCTTCTGGCTCAGTCAATGTTTTGGCCGGTAATTAAACAACAACCTAGCTCAGCCTGAAGGATCTCTAGTCTGTGCATAAGGGTAAGAAATAAGAGTACACCCATCTCTAAGAGAATGTAAGAATGCCCACTCCGTGATCTCACCTTAAGTCAGAATAAAGTGTTGTCACCATACCTTTTATATATATTTTTAATCCATACAAATAAATACCTACCCAGCATTAACATGTATCTTTAGACAACCATTTAGAGACAACCGCTGGAAGCCTGACCAAATTATTCATTTCTCCATCTGCTTTTTATTAAATGGCTTTTATATTCTGCAGAGCTGATGATCTATTCCAGAAGTATCTTCCATTTTCATTTTTCCCAGATAAGACCCCTTTCTCTCTGATGTCAACTGACCAGTAAGTGATTTCATAACTCATTAGCAAGTAAATTGCTCAGTTTTTTGACAGAAATAAAAATGTACAGTAAAATGTTTATAGGAGGCAAAATAAATTACCTGATATTTATCTTAATCTTATACAACTTTTATTGTACTTTAATTTTCTAAAATTATTTAGAAATAAAGTAAATGTTCTATTACAATAATTGAGTTTATCTTTGAAATGTAAGATTTGAGATAACACTGAGTTTTCTGTAATAGTCATTTTGTAAAGTTTTTCCATCAGCATGTAACGTTAATTTATCCTCCAGCATTCAACTATGACCATCGTATTTAGTTTAATTTTAATTTCAGTTAAGATGTCTATGTTTATTTGATCAAATTTTAATGGCAAATGTTCTTAAAATAACTTCAGAGAACTCAGGCACTTGATCATTAATCAAACCCACAATATACTCAGTTTAGTTTCTGAATTTTAAAAAAGTTTTCAAAATTTAAGTTAAACAGCTGCATAGTTTGGAGAAGTATTTTTCCATGTCACCAGTGTAACTGAAGAAAAGAGTTTACTAGTAATAATTAAGGCATCTTCATTGAAGGGTTAGCTACAATGTACACTTAAAATCTAAATTTGAAAAAAAAAAAAAGAGAAAGATTAAGAGAAAGCTGATTTTAGGCAGCAAACCTACTGATTTTGGTCATCTTTTCTTACTAGGCAAATTCTATCAGCTATGAACGATTCCCTCTTTACATTATGGCTTGGCTGTGTGGTGGTGTGCTTTCTGTGGCACTATTCACACGTGAAGAGTCTTCCAGCCTTTTAAAACTGCCCTTATGTTGTTTTATTTTCCTCCTTTCCTGCTATCTGAAGACACACAGTTGACTGCTCTGCAGAAGATATGCACCGAATGTTAAAACAAAATGCATTATTCACAGCACAATATGATACCCACCAGCCAGGCAACTGCAGGTGAAATTGTTCCCATCATGTTTCTGTGCTAGGTCGGTGCAGGTTGCGTTGTTCTGACAGGGCTGGCTTTGACAAGCATCAAATTCCTCACACTGGGAGCCCTGGTACTCATCCTCACAGTCACAGAAAAAGGTTGCCTAAAAAAATAAAAAATAATAATTAAAAAAAAAAAACAGAATCTGTACTTCACAATGAATCTAAAAGGCCTGTTGTAGGCATAGTGTGGCATTCATCATCTTTGTTAGTAATACAATAATTAATATTAGATTTGGAAAATCTTTATATTGCTGAGATTGTTAAGGTTGTCTCAAAAGACAGAAGCAAGAAAAGCTCTCTCATCTGTTCTATCTATTTAGATTAAATACCTTACTTTCTTTGTTCATTAAACACTAGATGGCAACCACATTCACTCTCTTATACATTTCCAAGCCAGATCATTTAGGCTAGAAACACGCAGCTGTCTCATGCACAAACATTGTAATGCAAAGTACAGAATGTGCATGGAACAAAGAGATGGGGTTAGTATTTTATCTTCTATTTTTACTTCTGTTTGCTTCATAGAAATAAAGCTGTGTCCTAAGGAGAAAAGAAAATAATCTTCATAGAAAAAAAAAAAAGACTGTTCTCAGTAAAACACAGATTTCATTTTTCCTTAAAAATACTGCACTGGTAGAATCTAAACAAGGATTAACGTTATACATTTCCAAAACTCAAAACAATGTGTGTATTTATCAGGAACACCAAAAGTACCAGCTAGGCACATGCCCTATGCATGTTATGATATTTGCCCAAGCCTGTTCACAAAAGTGCTCTGAATCTCTCACGTTAGCAGTTCCAGGTTTCCATATGAGGCTGTAGTTCAACAGAAAGGAAAGATGGGCAAACAGTTGAAGATTTGCACTGCCCACCAAGGCAGCACTACTGTTATTCCAGGCTATTGGGTTGTTTCCAATGTATGTACACCATATCACAGCAGGTAAAATTGTGCTTCATGGCATGATGCATCTTAAGTCCTGCTTTCCCTTCTCCCCCTTATGAAGCACTTGGAGACAAATACAGATGGCTGGTCTAATGCTAATGGAAGTAGAAATAAATAGTTTCAAAAATGACACGGTTTTCAACATCAGTATTGATAATGGCTGTGGAATATACTACTAGACATTAGGCAGCTAGAAGTAAAAACTAGACAACCTGGATAAAAACAAACAAACAAAAATTTACTATAAAGATAATCCCCAATATCAATTCATAGTCAAACACATAAGGATCACCTAGCCTGGCTTCCTTTTACAATGGAAACAATTACTGTAGGACACCAGTCCTACACTGTGTGCCTTCCTCACGGTCAATGTCATGTCAAAGGAATCAAATAGAGGAGTTGAGAGGAATAAACCTCCAATTTTAAACTCCAGTCTAAAGTATATCTATTTCTCTGAAAATCATTATTAATCTAGTATGTTTTTTATATCTTTAAAGATTATTCCTAGCTGATGCCTTTTTTTTTTTTTTTGCCACTGATTATGAATTTGTTGGAAGCAAATATGTATAAAATAATTTTGTTTTTCACCCTATAGAAATAAAGGCCAGGTCTGAGTTATAGAACTATCTTCCCTATCAAAATCGTATTTCAGGTAGTACAAATCTCATATCTGATAAATATAGTACTGAAACCTAGAATAGCAACATCTAAAAATAAAAATAAATCAAAACAAATATACTTTTGAGAGTATAACCAGGAGTATAATTAAAATGGGAAATTCTGCATCAGAAAAAAATAATTCATTATAAAGTTAAAATCTTATTTCTAATAATTTTTAGATACCACCTGCAATTTCACTTTATATTCAAGTATCTAGACATGATCTGTTGGGAATATTTCTTCTAAGTATCCCATATTTCTCTCTGAAATACAGATTTTCTCTGCATTCATGTAGCCACAGCATTTAGTTTTTCTTAGACTAATACCTTCACTTAAACAGTTAACATTCTGAGCTTGTTGGGATCTTTTCATTTATACAGATAAAAAATACAAATACACTGAAGACACTGTGTTGGTGCTACTACTGTCTTTGTACTATTGAAAGAATTGTTAAAGCTTAAAATGGACACGAAGAGAGTACCAGTAAAGATACATGCACTGTGCCTAGAATCAGTGCCCTGTTTGAAGAGATCAGTCTTGATCCTATTTAAATGTGTTTCTCATTCTTGCGGATGCACTGAAAATAAGAATGGGCTGATCCACATCTGACACTAGAGACACACATAGGCAAGACATCCAAGTGTAACATCCCATCAGAGTTAACTCTGTCAAAACAGAGAGTTTGGTACCTGTTTGTTTGGAAGGCTCAAGTTTGTGGCTGCTTTATGTTAGGTCTGAGAGTAAAATACAAAGTACATCACTATGTGAAACATTCATCAGAGAGGAGGATGATGACAGATATCTGGACGGTCCACTCAGACACAAATAGCATGGCTCAGCCTTCACTAAAATCTCATCTCAAAGCAACAGTAGCTGATATTGTAAGTATTAAAACAGTGCAATGATGTCATTGCCTCAACAATATTAATGAAATAAAAAGTTAAAAAAAAAGCTCAGATAATACTGATATCTCTCTAAGAGCATGATATAAGGATCCATTTACCCTAAAAAGTAGTTAACAAAATGGGTTTTCAAAGCAGCACAAGAAAAGCGTTGTAACACTTCAAACTGAAATGCCTAATGACATATAATAGTTCTGAGATGCAGACAAGTTATTCTGTAGATAAGATTAGGTGTCATTGGTTTTATTAGGCATGTCATCCTCACTTTTCCCAAATTATACCATTATTTTTTCTCTTGACTAGATGACATGTACTAGCAAACTGAGGAAAACTAAGTCAAGGAGAAACTATACATTGTCATAATGCTAGTATTAAAGTCACTATCTGAGAATTCCGTGACCGTCCATCAGTAGACAGCTCTTCTGTGTATTTTACTTGATTATGGAATTACAGATCTATCATATAGAACATGTGTATTATTTTGGACAGTAACATAAATTATTTAAAATAATTTGCTTTTACCCAATCCAATTGCCTCTAAGTTTCATATTACAAATTTAGTTGGAATACAGTGTATTTTTCCCTATTGTAAGTAAGCAGATTAATAAATACTGTGCTCATCAGATTCAAAAATTTCAGACTGAAGAGAGACCGTAAGACCTCAACTTTTTTTTTTTTTCCTGCTGCTGTAGAAAAGAAGCTCATAAGTGGACTAGAACAAAATGAATGTCTAGGCTTTCTCTTGTTGAGAAAGACTTTCAGCATTCATTGCAACCATTACAGTAAGTTGTTTGGGCAAAACATTACTGTGTGATAAATATGTATTTTGTATTTAGGAGTATCCTGGAAACTAAGTCCATATGCAGGAGGACTTACCTTTAGGCATGCAGGGGGGTATTTTATAATCAGCCTTTCTGCAAATATAATCAAGTGGATTTACCCCATGAACTTATAACCCATACAGAGTACATGGAAATCATCACTATTCAGTTCAATCCGTTATTTCTTAATGTAGGCAGAGGCCAGTTATTTTTGTATAAATCTCAAGGGTTCTAATTCTAGCAATAAAATTTCATATTTACACAGTCTGCTCTTCTACATTTTACACAGGAGAGCTGAAGTTATGGAACAGAGCAATCTGTGAAAGAAATCATTATATCTCTAAATGTAAGCAAAATTGTGGCTCTCAAATCCAATGGATGCCCACAGTTCACTTTAAAAACCTTCACAGAATCAGAAATTCACACTAAATATATCTCACTTTAGATTTGTACTAAGATTTCTCTCTTCCATTCACAGCTAACTTGTTTGTGGACAACTTATTCTGGTTGAAAGTTGAGTATATAATTGCAAATCTGATATTTATATGGTGATGATGACAAGACTTTTTTTTTTTTTTTTGACACATTCACTCTTCCTTTGTGGAAAAACAGCAAGTATGGCAGCAAAGCTGTGGTACAACGTTTGTACAAAGGAAGGAAAAGGTATTACATTGGTTCAGCATCACCTCACTTCACAGAAGTTCATAGTTCAAAGCTGTGAATTTTATGTTCAATGACAACTACTATAGGAAAAGAAACTGTCATTATGAGCATACAATTGCATGTTCACATTCTATAAAAAAACATCTAACTCAGTAAGGAATTAGTGAAAACTGGCCAGGACTTCCAGGTTAAACTAGAATTCATTTGTTTACAGGTTTTATGCACTCCACAGATGACAGTATGCCACTGCACTTATATTACTGCAGATTGTTAATTACATTTAACTTTCCCATTAAACAGATGTGTTACTACATTCTATTACATTAAGCTAGATTTGGAATAAAACTATGAAGTACATAAAAACACAAAGACAGTCATTAATCTTCTTGGCGTTGGAAACAAAATGACTACAGCCAGCACAGCTCTGAGCCTATTCACCACATTAGGCCTTTTATGTGTTCTTCTAAGAAGTTGTTTTTCATCCTGCATGACTAGATTGTGCAAACAGAGCGAGTTATAGATAAAAACAAACAGCAAATCACAAAGGGCATGTTGCAAATCTAAAGAAAAATAGAGTTTCAGTTCTGAAAAAAGAAATGCAGAAGACGCATCTTGGGGTAAACCAATACAGCAGTTGGTACATGTCAAGCATGTAGTTTTGGCAGTTGTTTGCACTGTCATTAGGGAAATGACTAATACATTTTAGGGTATATCTCACCTAAAATGAGTTAAACAATAGCAAAACCATCCTGCTTAACAAAACGTTCACCTTCTATTTTTAACTATGATGCTTATGCTGGGCCTGAATTAGCTTCCTGGCTGAAATTCTATTATGCAACTAATAAGCTAAAGAGTAAGGAAAACTGACAGATTTGAAAAATCACTATGGCTGGACAGACAACACAAGATTTTTACTTTCCCTGGAGTAGGAGTCTGGTCATAAATTAGCAACATTTGGAAACACTGAAGTTTTACTGAGTTACCCCCGGCCAGAGCACTACCTGGCGTAGGTTTGATGACACTGCAGAGGATCACTGGGGACGTTCTTCATGTGTTGAAGGTCTAGAAAATTCAGGAGCAGTAAGAAAAAATTTACTTCTGAAGTTAATATTTTATTTGAAGAGACAAGATTTAAAGAATCCTACTAATTCCAATTCACTGACTACCATGAACTGGTAGATGCCTCTTAAGAAATGGACTTCAGCGTGATTTCTACATCTCATAGCTTCAGCTACAGGGGTGTCCATCAACTACAACCTTGCACATGTTATGTCAAAAACACTACCTTATAAAGTTTGCTGTTATTACTCCTCAGGAGAAAAGTAGGTGGAAAGATAGGAAAAAAAACTAAATTTTCCTGTTAATTTTCCATGGAAAGGAACACACTGCATGCACATGAGGGAGTTCTTTTGTCACTAACAGTTCTAGTTGTAACCTATAATACTTTCAATGTGATGATAAAAGGTGGGGAAGTACAGGTACTGAGTTCCCCGTTTTTTTTTTTTTGAGTGAAATAACAGCTCCCCTTTGCGGCCAAGAAGCTAATTTATCTGTCTTTTTAAAGATTATTTTATTTTCCTTGTAAGTCAAATGCCATGTCTCAGATATTTTTAAAACATAAGTGGTTATTAAAAGCAATATATGCATTTTCCTTAGTATAAAAATATATTAATTCTTCTGCATACATACAAGGATTAACATATTTTCTCTTTGGGATATATAGCCTGCAGTAACAGAAAGAAATTAGAGACATAATAAAGGACTAACAACATGAAAAACAGAAAATAAGACTATTTATCAAAGCCTTTAACTCTCAACCTGACCGAAAAAAAAAATGGAAAAAGGGAAGACATTTTGATATGCCATTACATATAATATGTTTGAACATATTACTTACATTAATCAAATTCAAAATGCTGAAATGCAAATTCAAAATGGCAGAAGAAAAACATTAAATACAGTAAAGCAGGAAAAAATAAACTGAACTATGAAATAGGACACTGTATGAATGAATAAATTCTTGGGAGATCAGTCAACTGTTATGGTAGAGTAGCATTTACTTCTAACTGCATCTTGCAGTAATTGTGTTCACACGTTACCTCAAGCAATTTAAATTTTTGTCTTTAAGAAATAAAGATTTTCTAGTCTTCCAGATGTTAGCATTGCCATGCATATATAGATTACTGCAGCAATTTAATTATTGTTGTTACAATTCAAATTGTCATTTTTCTATTATACACGCTTATTGAGAATTTAAATCAGAAAATGGTAGCAGATGAACTATCAGTGAATTCCCTAAATATGCCAAATTTTCTGTGCTCACAGCAGGCTCACAGCTGTTAATATTTACTCAACAGTTACTATTGCTTTTATCTCCCAAATGAATATTAATAAAACCAAAGATTACCTGCACATATCTGTGCTGAAAATGACTTTTAATCCAAGAAATAAAATCAACTCATATAGAATGTAGCAGAGCATACAGGTTCTTGTACACAGAAGGCCAGCCTGGTTTTGCCAAAGCAGTATATAGAATGCAAATTTAACACTTCTGATTCTTATTTTTTTCCTGTTACTAGATTGTACAACAAACAAACAAACAAAAACCACGAAGTGGCCAGCGGAATGCCTGTCGCCATTGCAGTCTCCCAATAGTGTTAGTTTAAGGAAAGAACTATACAGGAAAATTTTCAGACATTATCAAATTACTCTATTCTATTACTTCTCATTATTATGCTCGGAGAATTCCATGGTACTGTTCACTGATTTGTGAACAAGCAATTATTGAGATGTGAAGAGGTAAGTTTATAGTAAATCAGACCTGAAAAACAAAGGCTGAAGATTCACAAACTGGAGCACACTGCTCTGGAGATTGGGGATACGAAGTGCCCACCACATCTTCTCATCTCAAAAAGAAATGTGCTTGTGTGACGACAGGCAGATGCAGTATACATTACCTTGTATACCTGCTTTGAATAATTGTTTTTTATTGTCAGGGCAGCGTCTGACTCTTTGCATTTCTTATTAGTCCGTTTTTTTAACCAGTTCATTTTTATGAATAGGTAATGAATACACTGTTATTATTTAGTAACATCAGTGAGCCTTTGAAGCCAATTTCATAGCAGCAAGGTATACTCACACTCAGAGGACCCCTGTAATTATATTGGCATTGACTTTCCACATTACACAAAGATCTTGATAAGTTCACCTTACCTTGTCTGGTTTGGTGATGCATTTTCCTTTCCCCGAACATGAGAATTTATCTGAATGGCTTCCCACAGGCATACAGGTACTGACTTTCACGATCACAGTCAAGCGTAAAGCTACAATGCACTTTGTAACTGAATCATTTAAAAAACCTTTAAAAAAATAAATAAAATTCTTAATATATGAGAAAATACAAGAAGTTATGCTAATACATGTTGATGCTAGACAAACAAATAAAATAGAATTGAAAGAAACTATCAAATAAGAACATCATTGCTCATATTTCATACAGACCTACCAAAATTTAATGCATGTTAATGCAAATTGGAATGGAGTCTGGAAACAAACAGTCATCATATTGATTAACATAAGGAAGACAAGCTGGTGAAACAGATCTACCTCCTGGGCTGTAAACTGCTATCATTTCTTAGGTCTCTAATAATCAACCACTTTTATTTGCTTTTTGATAGTTTATATTTCCTTAAGTTTTAATGGCAAGGAATATTAAAAACATATTCAGTGGAGAAAAACATTTACCTTAATTTTCAACAGTTACTTTAGATAGAACTAGAAAGCACACAGATCATAAACAGCATTACGATAAAAGGTGGACAGTTTCTTTGCTGTGTTTTTGATGGAGTCTGCAAATACATACATGCTCAGTTTGACAGCATTACTTTGTATAATTGCAATACAAGTATTACTGAATGTCAGATCTTATCACTGTATAAGGTGATTCTAGGCATAGGTGATAAAGATGAACAAAACACAGAAATAATAACATTTGATAAGGAAGAGAAAAATTCATGAATTTCTGGCTAGCATCTGTAGTTGTATGAAAGTTTTTTTTTTTAAAAAAAAAGTGATTGGAAGCTATTAAAATGCACTGGAGCGTAACAAGAACATCTTTATCACCTATATTTCTAATAGAAATATCTGTAAGATAAAAAGTCAGAACAGGAAAGACAAAACAAGGAAATATACAGCCCATAAGATACACAGTTAAGTCAGAGATACATTTAGCCTGCTTCCCTTGTGCTCAAACTGCACCATTCCACCACTGTGATTAGACTCCTGGGTTACAGCCCTTCTGCTTGTGGCATCAGTTAGCTGTTTCTGCTTTGACCTGGGAACTTGTGGCAGAATATATGTGAAGGGACGTAACGAGTGTGGTTTTGGTACAGTGTATATATATTTTATGCAGAATATATGCATTAATTTTTTATTTTTTTTTAAATCCTTCTATAACCTTATGTTGAACCTAATTTTATTTCACTACCCTTAACGTAAGGAGACTCGTAAGGTTCTAAGATTGTTTCAGTATCTGGAAAGTTGCAAACAGAGAATGAATGCAGGATTATACTTCAGAAATTAATAGAGAGAGCTTAAGGAAAAATAGATGCTTTTTCTTAGTCCGAATAGCTGTAATTTCACAAAGTATGACAGCAAATGGATGCAGGAAGCGTATGACTGGTTTTTTTCTAATATTTTCTTCTTTAAATTCTAGGATACATTTATGGCATAAACCTCAAAGGAGCATTCAAGATGCAGTCCAGCTTCTTGTGCTGTAGACTGGAGATGGAACGACACTTGGTCAAGTAGAAAAAATAGTACAATGTAATATTTACAATGAACAATGTTTCAGGAAATAGTCTGAACTCCAAGTGAATTTTCTTTCCAGAACAGCTGTTAAAAATTACTTGCATTCTGCATATAAAAGTGTCAAGCATGACTAATTCTACAAATTCCTAAGAAAATTGTATGGAAGACTTTCATTCTCTGTTCTTCATTTTTAGATTTTGCTTTTTAAAATGCTGCATCCTTTGAACAATGAGTTGTCTATAGTAGAAACACTAAATCATATCTTCAAACCAGGAAAATCTCATGTCCAATACAAATATCAGTGGCTTGAGTACAGCTGCCACAAGTTAGCTAAATCTAAATATTCTAGAAAATAAGATTAAAACTGTATAAGGTATAGTTGCACATGTCTAATGGTCTCTTTTGGTTAGTGGAGATACCTGTAATCTGTTGAACTCTTCTAAGACAGCCATTTTATTCTGGCCTCACTCCACACCCCATTTTTACCCATCTGTTCAAAAATGCAGCCAGAATTGTTTCCTTTAACAATTGAATATGATTGTCACAGACAGTCATGCAATTATATGTGAATGCTCAGAAGAATGTGGTATTTAGAAAATGTCTTTGGGTTCGCATTTGCTTGTCTGAAGCAGATTGTTACGTATTCTTCAGGACAGTTCCCTAAAGGAATATCAAATCAACCTTCTTTCTACTTTGAGTCTTGTTACTATTTTGGTATCAACACCCCTTAGGCAAAACACTGAAGAAATCATTATTCTCACTGGAAAGCCAAACAGTTTCCTGTGATTTCTAATTACCTCACCTAATTTCTAAATACTAGAAAGATAAAAATATGACTATATATTTTCCTTCTATAGAAGTTGCACACAACTTTCTGAAATCTATAAGTTTTAAGGCTAGAAGAAGTTTGTCTGATCATCTAAATGTGACTCCCTGCTTAATGCAGGTTAACTAATTCCTTCTCCAATTCCTGTAACGGTGACTGAACTAGAGTGAGTTTTAAGCCTATTTTTAACTTCTAGCTAGGAGAATATTTTCAGAAGCATATTTACAGCTCCCTTCATCTCAGGTCTGGAGAAAAATATTACAGTTGTTCATAGCAAAAGGTAATTTTGTTCAGTTAAACCTTACTGGTTTTCGAAATCTACTTAAAACAATGACATCAGGGTATTTTAAGTTGAAGAATTCAGGGTTGAGCTACTTACAGTACTATTACAGAAATTATTAAAACCTAATAAATCAGAATATGATGTGGCAAGTCATTTATGTTGCAGAGGAGGCATTTTCAAGCTTTGTGCACACAAATTGGATAGTCTGAAAAGTGCCTGAATGACTTCATTGGCAGTATTCAGGTAAAATATGCTACAATTCATTCCATCCTGGTAGTTTCACCTACTTAAGCCTACAAGCACAAAGCACGAATACTCCTGCTTCTCCAAGATTCTCACCATCAAGAAGGTGAGAATGAAAAATAAGGAATAAAATCAAAATAAAAGATGACAATATTATTTGTATTCGGCTACTTTCAACAAGATTATATTATGCCATTCAGATTACTGCTATATCTTTTGTCCCAGTCACATATGATTTCCTTACACCTGTATTTAGTCAAGACTGTAGATTAAGTTAGCATCCATATTCACAACGAAGTAAATAAGGAGTGACTACTTGCTTGTGCTGCTTTTTTACCTGCAGAATGCCCCATCCCCTCCGTACTTATATGATCATCAGTAGTACATTTGTAGATTTTGGATTTCACTTCAACTACATGAAGGATTATTTATTTATTTATTTTACAAAGGAAGTACTCAAGCACTGATTGTGGATTTTGCTGTGCTACACAAACTGATTTGCTTCCTTAGCAGCATCCATTTCTGAACAATATCTTTCTGCAATGCATTTATTCTTATCTTATTGCATATTATGCTAATATGACACATAAGATTGTACTACAAATCGTAACCAACTCTTAGTATGCACATAATACTATCATACACAGAAACTATCTCCTATTGTAATTGGCTCAAATGTATTTTCCCTATTGCAATTTTAATATATATTTACCTACTGCTGAAATAATAGATTATAATTTTACATCAGAAATACAGCAATAGTTCCTTTCACCAAAGTTCTGATTCACAAAAGTACGCAAGTCTTTTAAGTCAAACTTAGGGAATAGGTCTTTAACTCCATCTAAAGATTCTTTGGATGAGAAAGAATGGTTGCCAAGGGGTCAGGACACTTGTGAAGCATCAGTCCCCCAAGATTTCAAAGTATTTTTAGTCTGGTTTCCTAAGGAAATAAGACAGCAGTGGAACATCTATCAGTTTCTATCTGTCCTTTTTTTTTTTCCCTCTGCACTTGCCCACTCCAAAATATTAAGTAGAAGTGAGAAACAGGTAGACAATGACATTCACAATCTTTGATGCAGTACTTCTGAGATATCAGTGCCATAGGATGATTGTACAGAACATCTGAAATCATTCTCTAATGATACTACTAGGCAACACAGCATCTGGGGATTCAAAAACACAGCTGCAATAACAGAACTGCTATTTTGCCCACAAACAGTGCTATTTATAAGTGATACAACTAATCAAATATCCCAACTTCAATACAAACCAGCATGCTTACTGTGCTTTGTCACTAAAGCCTTGGTCAGATACTGCTTTTAAAAGTATTGTATCTGATTCCCATTGTGATAAATAGGCTTCAGTGAGAATCAGTTCAAGAACTGTTTCAAATACTTTATTTTTCAAAACATCACATGAAACACAGCCATTTAAAGAGTATTTTCTTCACTGACAAGGGACTACGAAACTTCTCATTGCTTTCCCCTCACCCCAACTGATATCATAGTCACATTCTGTTTAAAAATAGGTATACTTTCTTCTTTCACTACCAGCATTGAAAAGTCATCCTGGACTCCGAAAAAACAAACATACACTTTGTTCGCAATCACCGTTACAATAATAAAGATAAGCATTGTGTTGGTCAAGTGATATTCTCAGTAACATTTCTGCAATGCCATAAGAACCAGATTGACAATGGTAGGCATACGCAGATGTAACAGAAAGCAAAAATTGGGTGTCAGAAAATTGTTAGCAAAACTTTGGGAAGAAACAGCACACAGCTTGACTTTCAAGCTGGAGCTGAGTTATGCATGACTGAGAGTTAAAATATATGTATGAACTCAGCAAATTAGTTGGATACAAGTTGCATACAAAAATTCTCAAACACATGATCTGCTGCATCTCCTCTATAACAAACAGCAATTTCAAAATTTCATTATTCCTAAACAATTAATAACCAATAACTTGGCTGGACCAAAACCCATGATGGGATTATGAAATAGTCAGTTAGCAAGAGTATGCTTACACTTACAAAACCACCTGCATACAGCTTATTAAAGAGATGTGGCACTAGCTTAGAGTGTGACCTATCATGGCTTCAAGGACTGTGCTTACTATCCAAGATAATGGTGAAAGTACAGGGAAGGGTGACAAGACTAATCTACTGATAGATTTCCTGTATCACAGTTTCCCCATTATGTGCTTATTTATCAGTATCTCCACAGTGCTGCCAAGCTGGCAGCTAACTATTTTGGGCACAAATGTAGACCACCAGAATTTCTGATATCACACTTAACAAAAGCAGTAAGTGTGATGGAATACAAATGACATAGCTAGGACTGCAAAAAGAGGAGCTGCAGTGGATTGCATGGGTGGCACAGTCAGCTAGGATTTATCTATAGCAACTGTCTCAACTTAAAAACAGTAGAGTAGCTACCCTATATTTAAATACACTGCACTTACTGTTACACTACCAGCTGAAGATCTCAAAGCACTTTACACATTTTATTAAAATATGTCTCACATTTTCTTTTACATTATGCATTAGTATCCTCATTTTATAGATCATGGTAAGCAATCTGTCCAAGATCTCACAATGCAAACAACCACATGATCAACTGAATGTAAATATCTGTGAATTGGTCATAGGAGTTGTATTTGAATAAAGAGAAATCTTCAACAACAACAAGAAAACTGAAGGTATTTTGCCAAGCATTACCAATTTGAGCATATAAACCTCCAGATATAGACTAGAAGAAATATTTCCCACCATTATCTGGTAAAAGCAACAGTGGATAAAAATTAATACTAAAAAATTTACTCATTAATTAAAGAAGACTAAAGAGTAAAAGTTATTTACATGTTAGCTTAAAACGATCTACCAAAAAAAAGTGAATAGCCATATGTTTACGTCTGCGTATGTTTAGACAAGGCGCATATAACTCAATCATGAAGGGCAGGACAGGATATTGATTTTTGATATACTTTTTAAAATAGCCTTTCTTGTATAGCATAACAGCATTTTTCGGATTTTTTTTTTTTAGCTAGATGCTTAACTTCTTACCATATAAGGTATAAGGCCATCCTTTGAAAAAGTCATTGAAATCAACATTTCATTGAACTGTTTATGCTGCTCACACTGCTGCTGCTGCTATTGTTTATCAAAAGGCCATTTTCCGTGAGGTTAGCTCTTATGCCCAGAACCCCAGGGAAATGTTCACAGCTAAGGACAATACTCAATACTCAATAGGGCCATTATAGGCAAATTGCACACATGAAAATGAAAATCCCATTAACTGCAGTAGTTGTTTTCAAATTTCCCCACTAGTAATGCTGACTTGCACTAAAGTAACTAACCAGTCAAAGAAGCTCAGTAACTTCACTACGTAGTTTTCAGTGAATTCATTTCACACGTTCCTATTACAAAATAAATTTGTCCTATTTCAGTTTTGCTTAAGCAAATACGATTTCAACATGCAGCAAATTGTTCTCTTTTGGTGGAAAAAACCCACATGTTTTAAACATATACTACACAAAACTTACCATCTAAAAGACAGAGGTAAAATTTGCATCCTAATCTGAATCTCTATAAAAACAGATAAAAAGACCAGAAAAAAAAAAATACTTTTTTTTTTTCAAAATATCTTTCTAGAATCTTTATTTTAATAAAGTATTTTGTACATTAACTTTCATTTTGGCTATTCATATCCCTGCAGTCTGTATTAGTGGTGACCACCACTAATAGAGAGGCAGGACAGCATTTCAGATAGCAAAACATCTCTGTACATATATACATATGGATCCCACTCTTTTACAAATGCACCAGATCACTTCTGTTGAGGATCCAAGCATTAATTTTCCTTTCTAAGAAAGGCTTTAAAAAGTGATTCAAGCAAGCTGCCTTATTGATGCCAGCATTTGAAAATCATCAGTGGCTTTCATCACACCATAAAGATGCTATAGCATCCACTCTCAAGTGAATTTGTGCAGTGACCACTTTTCAAACACTTTGTAGTTACAGTTTAAACTAGTTAAATTGTATTATCAAAAAGACTTGGCATCTTGCAGGAAAACAGATTACAGATCTACATCAGGTCTACATCAGATTTCTTTGCTGCAGTGAAAATAGCAGTTTAAAATAAACATTATAATTTAAAGATTTTGCTGGAGAATCTATTTGCTGTTCATATAAAAATACGTTGTTTTCATGCATATTACATGTTAAACTTTCTGCCTTATTATCTGCAATGTCTTAACAGACAAATAGCAATTTTGCTTATTAATTTCTTCCTCATTTTATAAACAGACAAACTAAAAGCTAATGTAGCAATATGACATGAATGCTGCTTTTATGCTGCACCATGGAAATGCTACATAGAGCAAAAATTGCAAAGCAAATAATTTCAAGCTATTTACATGCTTTTTCTTCTCTCTTTAAACAATTATAGATAGATATAGATATACAAACTCTTCTAGTGTATTAATTACGGGGAAATAGAGGCTAAACACTAACACCCACCAATCTGTCATTGCTTTGCTATTTTTTTGAAACGTCCCATCACTGTATCTTCAGCAGTAGGCACATCAAGGCAGAAAAGCAGTCTTTTCAACATTTTATCATAGAACCTGATGAGGAGCACATTTTGTCAACACTGTTAATATCATAATAAGCATACTGAAGACCTGAAAGCATAGAAAATATTTTACTAGTGAAACAATAATTGCTTTTTTTTTGGTTTGGGGAGGGAGAAAGGAAGGACACTGTTGCTGCACAGTCAGCACTGCCAACTCCCTGTTCTACCTTATGCCCAAAACCTCAAAATAAATACTTCTTAAAACTTAAGTGATTATCACATATGTAATTTTAATACCCAAATTCACCAAAAAATATTAGCAATGATGGTTTTGATTATTAGTAGAATAGGACTGTTAAGTATCGTATAACTAGCATTAAATATCATTTCCTAATGCAAAACTCAATAGCAAATCATACATTTGCTAAATATATACCAATACAGGTTTAACTGTACTGGACTACAAGATAAATTCGAAAATGCAAAATGACAGCTGACACCTGTGGATGTGAGACTTGAAGTATCTTTAGTCATGAAGGACAGAGTTGTTCATGTAGTGAACAATTATGTGAATTTATTGCCAGACTAATTAACAGACTAAGATATGTAATAGATGGTATACAGTGTCTATAAAACTTCTAAATATCTCAGCCTTAAAAGAATAAAGAGTTTAAAGCTTTTGGGGAGTCGGTTTTGCTTTTCAACCATTTGGATAGCAGACCGTATTTCCAAAATAAAAGTTCTAGTTTTCAATTAGAGGGTGATTGCACATTTGGATAAATAAGATGCATGCAACAAATTATAGAATATTACAATAGAGTTGCTATAAAAGCAACTAAATATCCTTCATCATCCATTAACAAGGCTTTTTTATATTTTTGAAAGGAAATCGTTAATGCATTATTTTCTCAAGAGAGATATTATTTAATCAACTTAGTAAATCTTACGCACTTGCAACAAACTTGAATAGAAAAAGATATACATGTTCCTGTACTTATTCCCAGATGCAGTATATTATTCCCTGAAAGAGAGAAGTGCATAATTTTAGGTGTATTAGACCCCCATCAAACATATAGCAAGCAGCACTTTCAACTATGGAGAACCCTGGCTGTAACCTAATAATATTCAGGATAACTTCAGTCTGAAAGACTCATGCACAGACTGACACTGCATCAGGGCACTCTTATCTCATTTTTTCAGAGTTATAAAATGCTTTTGATCTGATTTTCATTTTTTGTGATACATTGCAATAAAGAATAAGTATGCGACTGTAACAAGACTAGGTTTTGCGATTAGTCATTTTCATATATTCTAGTACAAATGTTGATACAAAGATTCTGAATTAAAAGAAATATGGATGATACATTTTATAAACATGACAAATAGCTTACAAATAATAACTCATTAACTTCAAAGAATATTGGGACAAATAGTGTGAAGCTGTAACTTCACTGATGTAAAAGGCAGACTTTCCATGAGTTAATATGTTTAAATTTTGATCCCTTTGTCACCATCTCTTACTTAAAAATGAATTCTACCTTCTCATTCACTTCCCAGCTATCTCTTTTCCAAATCTTGATATCCACCCTAGCATTCCACTTTACACAATAGTTATTTTGGGTGCTATTCAGAGAATACAAAATGCCTTCAATAACACACTTTTTTTTTTTTTTTTAAGTCCTGAATTTGGGGACAAAACTTTTTAAATTTTCATGGCATTAAATGAAGCATTTTTCTTGCAAACAGCTGGGTAGAGATTGATAGTTCACCTGGCCTTTACTACAGATTACTTTTGTCTAGCAGTAGTGTGGTTTTAAATGCCATTGGCACCTTGGGATATACTCTATGCTTCATCCTCCACCTAACCCACATAACCTACTGAGTGAATCAGTATTCTCAGGGTCTTTTTCACTTCACAACCTGAACCACATTGGGCTTTTTTTTTTTCCACTGGCTGATAAGTAAACTTTCTAATAAAACTTAATACATTATTTTAGAAGACTGCCCAATTTGTGGCCAGAAATGCATTAATAAGTACTCTACGCAAAGCAGGCAGAGTGAGAAAGCGTGGGCTTCATTCAGCTCAGTATCTTTTCCCATCTGCTGGGGCTCATATTAATGGGGACAAGTGTTGTAATTTAACAACATAATCATACTGCATACTCTTGGCATCATAGGTCCTCTCCTGCCCTGCCAAAGTCTGTTCAGCTGCAGCAGCCATTTTATAAATCACATCATGGAAAACAGGCCAAAGTTTTTGGTTTAGTTGTGCTTAAACTCTTTTCCTTCCCTCAAGCCCTTCCACCTCACAGTACAGAGATTTCGACTGTCTCCAGGATAAGCAATGCTATGATCAAGTTCTCTATTTCTGTGTCTCAGAGATAGGATTATTTCCAGTCTGTAAGGATTGTGTCCTAGATCACACAATCAACAAATCCGTACATTATTTGCAGCTTCTCATTCTTTTCAATCTTGTCAAAGCTTCTTTAAATTAATGTTGATTTTTTTAATTAGTTGCCACAAGGTAACACACAAACCACTTAATATTTCCCACAATATTTCCCACAATCTTTGACATAACCATCTTATTCAGAAAGATTTGTAGGAGGTAATTAAAGTTACCATGCTGTGTAACAAACTTGGAGGCAACACACTCAGAAGTGACTCAGATAAATTGTAGATCAAAAGACAAAAAAAGTTGCATTACTCTCTCAGATCTTCCTCTTTTTTTCTTTTACGGTCCTAAGAAGAATTTTTTAAAGGTCAAACACAGTTGCATTGTACAGAATTTGCCAAATAAGAGAAGAATCCCTTTAAAAATCCTTTGAAAAGGGAAGGAAAATTATTATTTTTTTTTAAGTATATAAGGTAAATATATTGGTTGGCATGGTCCCAGGAGTAAAGCATTGCTCTCCTTACAGCATCCCACAGCACCTCATGACCTTGCAATTGTTCTGTCTTAAGAGTCATCAATAAAAACACATGCTAGATTACTGTTGTTCTGCATTTGTTTGTTTTATAAAAGCATCCATTTTAACTTAGATTAATTATGTAAACCTTACCTGAATTATGGATTTCAGCGGAGTTCAGATAAAATTCAGCATTTTTTACACCAATTGACTAAGTTTGCTTGTAAGCTATACACCCAAGACATACAATTTATTGGATGAGAATTAGTGATGGAAAGCAAGCAGAATATTTGTATATGAATAAGAAGAAAATCTATAGAATGCTTTGTTTTCTCTTTCTTACAATAAATGGTGATAGGTCACGAACACTTTTAAACTAACAAATGAATATTTCAGTTTCCTTATCACTTTAGCATTTCACTCTATTTCTGTTCAAGTGTTTTATTAAAACAAGTTAATTCTGGAAGACCTATAACTAAACTAAGGCCACATAAAATAATCTAGTCCAGAAAACTGATGAGTTATCTCACTACTTGATTATCTCATAGAATAGAGGCACGACTTCTCGGAACTAAAAGATATGCAGACAAAATATTTCATATTCATTTTCTATCAAAAGCACTATGGGTAATCTATCCATTTGATAAAATAAATTTAAGTAAGATTTATAAAAATTCAAATGTACTGTATCTGCACTTATCTTCACTAAGCACTCAGATGCTCCCATTCATGAATGTATCACTGTATTATTGGAGTCTCCCTGCTGTTCCTGCATACGCATTTATGATTCATGTTCTTTACATAAATCAAATTACACTACAATGACTGGAAAAAAATCTGCAAAGAATTTCAGTACCAGGAAATTGAGACCAAAGAAATACCAGAAAGTAAGTGAAAGTAAAATAAGATGCCTCAGAAAACTTGTACTGCACCAGATAAATTGTACTAACGGTCTTGCTTATGAACTAAACTTGATTTTATATTCATTAAGGAAAAGGTGTGTTTTCAGCTCATGTTAACTAGCATACAGTAAACTATTCAAAGCAAAAACCCCCAGGACAGAAGGATACCTACAGAAGGGCAAGTAGGACAAGGCAAACTATATGACAGAGTTAAGACAATAGTCTTTTTAGGCATCTAAATCAATAGCCTACGCTATATAGCCCAGTGGAACCTTCACAGAGCAGCTTAGGCCCTCTATCTGGGAGCATATTAACTAAAATGTACATTTAGCTACATGTCCCTCTGAGTGCAGGAAAGTTACAGATTATTCTATGTCAGGCAAGCTTTTATTTATTTTTACTAAACATTAACTACCCCAAAGCTAAAGCAAAAAATTATCCCTGAGGAAGACACTTTTAACGCTGGTAAAATAAAATCAAAACTAGAATAAAAGGAAAAAAAGGGGAAAAAAAAAGCTAAAATTAAATATCTTGGAAAGAAGTAAAGGATAATGAAAACATAAGGAACTAGAAAATTATTTGCAGGAAATAGATATTGTTAAAGAAACCACTGCTGATGGTTAATAAATGATTACACTAACAACCCTCAAGCAACGTCTGTGCTAAGTGACAACTCATAAATGAGAGAACATGGCACTACTTCTGCATTTGGGTTTCTCTCTGTATTAGACACACACACAGAATTTAGCCCAATACTTCTGCATCAGAATGCATTTTATTTCACATTTATTAGCATGACAAGTTGCTGAATAACAATTTGTGGCAGCTTATGCTTCATTTAAAGATAGACAGCATTTCAAGAAGATTACATTAAATGCTGTTACTGCAATGTCTTTGGTTTCATGTCATTGGTACGACAAACAATATACCCAGAAAGCTCAATTTAATTAAGTCTATTATGTCTAGCACAAAGGACGCATTTAAATCAATATTATTTCCCATAGACTTAAAAATAACTTATCAGCCTATTTTCATTCTACCCCTTCTACAAAGATAGTTCACATTTAATTGCCCAGTGAAACATGCAGTATATCTAAAGTTTCATATTTACAAAGGCAAAACTTGATGACTAAAAATGGTGGAAATAAATGCTGTCAGAAGATCAGACCTCCCGTTATATTTTTTTACTGCGTACAGGCTTAAGCTTGAACACCTTGTACACCTTGAATAGTTGGAGTTTTTTTGCTTTATCATTTATGAAAAAATTTAGAGTTTATTATAAAAGAGCATATACAATATCTTTCATCATCTAGATTTCAACTGAATAGTGCCACTTGTTAAGGAATTAGTGTACCTTGTCTGCTTTGAATGAAGCAATGTCTAAAACATGGCCATGCTATCAAGTCTGGATTTTTCAGCAGTACTTAAATTAGGAGAATTATCTCTTTGTTTCTCTAAATGTTGGGTAAACTACTGACCATCACTTAGAAGTGATTAAAAGTCAGTTTGTTACTCACCAATAAAGTAGTTGTTTCCTAATGCAAGCATTTCTTCAGAAAGAACAAGTCCACCCAGTGCCTGGAGGAGAGTGACACTTCTGCCATCAATAAGCGAACACTGCTTAAACCCAGTGGTTGTCACCTTCCACAGCAGGATAAGAGAAGCAGTAGCATCTTGCCTTATTCTAAGAAAATAAACAATAAGAACATTTACAGCAAGGGAAATTGGTGTTATCAGCAAGTACATCAAACAAAAGCTTATCATCAGAGAAGAAGAACTTAAACGTAGCAAATTTGGAACCAGGAAAAGGCCTGAAGGCCTTCATCATGTCCATAAAATAAATAAATGCTTCAGCAGTAAGATTTATATAACAGTATACATAAAAGCATATTTAATCATACAGAGTCTCAATTTCTAATATTTGAAAGACACCATCTTAGTGTCCAGTAAGTGTTTTATATAAAAAGAGTACATAATAGTAAAGCAGCCTTTTTCACTGGCTGAAATTATGGCTTTTGAATAGTACCTCCATTCTACAACTACAACACTATCATTTTCTTCAGCTGAAATACATCCAGCCCTCTTGCCTACTGAAGAGCATTCAATGTTCATTCAATACAGGGAGATAGATCCTGGTAGAAACACTCATTTGTTTGATATACCAGATGGAAGGTTCAGAACCATTTATTCTTGCAAATCAAATGAGTCGTGTAATGCTCCCAAGGTCACTGAGTCAGTGGTGCCTTCCTAAATATTGACAGGTTGGATAAGCATCTACAACTGCATATATACTGTTGGCTCCACTAGGGAGCACTGTATCTATGTTGGTGTTGCTTCCCTCTCAGGATACTTTCTTCCACTAACCTCATAAAGACAAAATAAAAATCTGTAAGATTTCTGTCAAGTTCCCAAACATTTCCACTAATTTCATCTGATAAATCACAAATGAGTTTGAACAATCCCGCAAAAGTTCAATCACAACACCATCGCTCTGCTGAAAACGGCTAATTCTCTCTTGCCAAAAAAGAAGACTCCAAATACCAGGAGATGAAATTCTGTTGCACATTTTCCTATAATGAAATTGTTTCAATCCTACTGAGAACACAGGGTGGTCTCTCTCATTTTTTTATTATTATTATTATTATTGGAGTTCAAAACAAGAAATTTAAAGTCTTCCAATTATATTTGTCATGAGTTGAGGAAATGTTGCAACTAGGCTATGTAAGTCATTTTTTGACAGTATTTTGGATCCATTTTAAAAAGAAACCCCATCACTACACCCATCAGAGATGACTGTCTCATTTTCAGTAACAATATCTGCTAATGTGAACATGACAGCAACTAGTTTCACCTTTAGTCACACATGACAGTCAGAAGAAAAGAAAATTACTGATCTCTAATTATTTTCCTTACCATATGCAGCCTTTGAACCAGAGGTCCTACTTAGGTCTTTAACAAAGGAAATACAATGTAATGAAGATAGATATCAACCTGCATTAATCTGTCCAGATTAACTGACAAAATAAAACACTACTGAAAGTACATTGTATAAAAAATGACCAAAACCAACCCTGTATACTCTGCAAACCTTTTTAAAATGGGGTCATTCCACCATGGGTCTTAAATACAGTTATAGAATCTACAAACTTCAGTTTATTCCTATTAAAAAAAAAATAATAAATCTCATTTGCTTACAGATTCTAGTCAGCTAGAGCATTCACACTCACAGGTCTCTTCCTTACTTAGGCTTAAATGCTCATGAATGAGAATGATTCAAAGTCCCGTGGGAAGCACAGGACAGCTCCCACGTTTACAGTTACTGCTCCAAACTGTCTGCAGCTTGTCTGCTCGCAGCAGTTTGTTGTTTCCTGTAAGCATGGCCTTTTTAAACTGAAAGCTGGCATTCTGAAAGATAAGATGACAGTATGAGAAAAGTAGGCTATTTTGGGAAAATCTAAGTCTAAAATTGCAGTAAAGCTGTGAGCCAGAGAACTATGTTGGCAGATTTTTATTTGAAATAAAATTTTCAATAGGAAATGCTTCATACCAGCTGACAGAATCAGATCTTTCTATGAAGTCAGGTTCTGTTAATTAAAAGTTACAAACCAAGCATTTTATTGAAAAAAAGCATGAATTTTAAAAGTGATTAACAAAAGAAATTCAAATTTTTGAAAAATGTTATTTGTAGGACATTCACATCAAAGATTTCATGGCTGATTGATGACACCCAAAGCAATATTCCAGAAATGAAATATAAATAAAAATGCATAAATAAGTGTATTTATATAATTATTGATAATCACTTTCCATAAGGAAAGGCATTTTGGGATTAAAGAAAAAATGTGTTCACTGCATGAAGGAGAAAGGAAACATTACACCTTCTCCAAACTGACATCTTCAGCATGTCTGCCCTAATTCCTAACACATTCTGATGGTCCAGAGACAGTTTACATGCTTGCATCTCCTAAAATATTAAATATGTGGGAAAAGTTATATCAAGCAAAGAGCTTTCGTGGCACTGCTAGATGCCTGAAGGCTGTCTGAAGTTCTTTCATATACTTTGGACCAGCTGACCAACCTGTGTATCCAAAAAACTAAAATAGCGAGGTAAATTAAAATAAAAGCATTTTTATATTCCATCACATAGGACAAATATTCTTACTTTATTGATGTATTCTGTGGAACTTCAAAGGAGACAAGCCGGCCTCCAGCAGAGGTATTGGAACTGGCATTTCCACAAGCCATATCTGGGGTTATCTGAAGATAAAAATAGCTTTATTTAACACTAAACACAAAATCTGACCCCCCAAAAAAATTAAAAATAATAAAAAAGCACCAATAACACAGCAACTATCTTTTCAGGATGGACAAAATCATTCACCAAAATATTCACATTAGAAACAAACAATCTGAAAATTAATCTAAGTAACCTTTTAATTTTTTTTTCTAACAAAACCTTCCTGCACACAACTGTGGACTTCTAAAGGTATCTTCCTTTAAAAGTGATCACATACTTAGAAAAAGATGAATGGGCTTCTAGTCATTTGAAATATTAAATATAGCTCTAACATTTGCCACATCCAAAAAATGTTGCATCATTAATATAGGAGATTCTGGAAGATTTATAACAGCAGATACTGATACTGTCTTTCTACTATATTGAAATGTTTGTGGGTTGTTTTTTTGTTTGTTTGTTTTTTCAGACTGGTTACTTTTGGGAAAAAATATTTTCCCACTTGCTCTGACAAAACCTGATAATATTCTTTCCAAGTACGAGTTGCTTCAATAAATTGAGCTTTCAGATGGAGAAAAACGGTGAGTACAGTTAAGAGCGAAGGGACTTATTTGCCAAGTCTCCAGCAACTAGTAGGCATGGAAATCAGCTACTGCATGAACTGGATCAGGACACCACGCAGGATGGCATACAACACTGAAAAATCACAGAAACCTCCACATCTTGTGGAACAGTAATTTCATAAAGGCAGTTTGAAAACCATCACCATTTCCAATTACACCTTTATTTCAAATAAGTAATATTTTATATAAGATAATTGGCTCTTTCTATTTCTATTAAGTAGCTCTCCAGTATCTTCATCAGCTATGAAATAACACACTATATTGAAAAAAAAAAAATCAGTCAATCTCACCATAGAATTATTAAGCAGATTTTGCCATGCTATTTTTTAGTTACCTGAATGTGTGTGCAACCTTTTTACATTAGCCTTATTGGTGAAGTGAAAACTGATACCTGACACACTTCCATGAATTAATCATCCACTAACAAAAAAGCCAGAATCTAATTCGTAATTCTATTTAAAATTCAAATTCATATTTTAAATGTTACTGTGGAACACCTGTGAAAACATGAAAAATAGAAGTTCAGAATATGAAGCAAGTAACCATTTTTAGGGGGCTTAGTTGATTTTGATTCAGGCAAAACAAATACTCAATATTCACATCTCCCCAAAATATAGAGATTACTTAACTTATTTCTTCATTGCTTCATTCTCTTGTGCATATAATATGAATACATATACTTTATGAAAATAAAATGAGATGCAATTTTATTCTTTCCTTAAAAAAATAATAATTTTAAAGGGTAATATACCCATTAAAATTTCTGAATCCTGGAAGTAAAAATTATGGAGCTAACATTCAAAGCATGATGAAACAAAAAGGAGTTTGGCTAACACTCTTCCTCTTAAATTTGCCAACATTTATACTTTCATTTTCTTTGAGAATCTAATGCCTACTGGAACAAAGAAAAGAAAAGAAATCAACATCTTTATTCTTACACAGTCTCATACTATATCTAAAAATATACTCATTAGAATATTTATATAGTTTCACATTTTCATGCATCTTTTACCTTGGAATACAAGGAGAAAAAAAAAGTAATTTAAGCTCTTCATTTACTTTACTATTCTATATTAGAAGTTTGTAAAGTAAAGGATAGATCTATCTTTGAAACTATAATAATAATAACAACAATAATAATAATAAAGCAAGAACTGAAAAAATTGGCTTCATAACGAGAGCTGAGCTAACCCTGTGAAAATGGGGAAAAAATATGGTTTGCAAAGCAATCAGAATTAAGGATTATTCAGCATAAAAAGCACAAGTAGAAAATATTTCGTTGGTAACCAGCAGAACAAAAAGCAAAATACAGGGGTTTGACTCCTCTGCTAGGAATACCTGTAATGTTTGATGTCCTTCTCCAAGAAGAAACACCATTTGTAATTGGCTCTGATGTCATGTGTTATGAATCTGATAAAATAATTATCTAAACCAGTAGGATGCTAAATGACAAAATTTTACAACAGCTGAAATTTGACTTTTTTCTACTACTAAAATGGTACTTGGATCAGACAAAAAAAAAAAAAAAAGAAGAAGAAACAGCAGCACTCATAAGGTCAAAAAAAAATGGTGCCAGCAGTACTCTATTTCAGACAAATACTATAGAGACAAAAATGATGGTTTTGACACCTGAATTAGCAAATAAATTACACGGAGTTTTTTTTGTATCTGTGGGAAATTTGTATAAAGATTTTTAAGTGTGTCTCACCTGGCTTAACAGAACAGCCTGCAAAACTGAAAGACTGAAGAATAAGGGCAAAGAAGACAAATATATTACAATAATAAAGGACACCAAAAAGATTAAAACAATCTGTGGCGAGTCTCATTCAAAAAAAAAAAAAAATAATAATAATGACTGGAGACCTAAAACAGAACTTACTGGAAAATAGAGTTAAATAATTTTGAGAAGGTAGAATAAAGAGCATGTGATAAACTCTGACTTCCTATTCTAACCACTCTTCAAAATTTTTAAGTGAGATGTTTATAGTCAAAAACACAAACAGACCACTTAGTTATTTAAAAATACATTTTCAAAAACCAAAAAACAAAACAAAACAAAACCACACATGCCTTCAATGAGATCAAACTCTTCCAAAACTCCCCTGGTGCATCCAGTAGTACAGATCCGTTAAGCCAGCAAGGAAGCTCCTTGGGGAACAGACTTACAGATACAACGCAAATGATGCAGCTATTTTAAAAATAGTCACCAAAGAAAACAAAATCTTCATGCACCTGCCAGAGCCTGAGGTATGGTTAGGAGCTGCTTACAAAGATAAGCTCCTACATCAGCACAGAGCTTATGCTCTTCAATATATTACTTAGAGTTTAGACTTTTTGAATACCAAATTTCTGAGAGGAAATAAATATAATATTCCTCTTTAGATATATATATTCCATAAGTTTGTATCTTAATCATGTTTTTGTATTTTTGTTTTGTTTTTAAAAAGAACATAATATACAAAAACTACATTTCTGTTTCAACAGTTTTAATAGTATTAACTTTTTGAGTCTTTACATGAGTAAAAGAAGAGCGTCGTTTGAGAAAGCAAGAGAGAAGTCTCCAGAAGAACATCTATTACTACAGCATCTCCCTGGACGTTAAAAAGACAGCAGTGACTGGACTAGGTGATTACCTTATCAGTCCATAGTACTAGCATAGATGAGATTGGAAAGGAAATCAGCTGCACTACCCAGGAAGAGATCAACAGACTCCGCTCTTCCATATTATACCTTTTCTAAAAAATTAAATAATGTGAATTGTGGAGATACTCACGTAGCAACCTCCATATATACACATAATTCAACGTCTTGGAACACAGACAGAGATCCCAAGGGAATATTTTTACATTGGTCCTTTTATTACTTTGGTAGATTAGCTGTACTGATCTTTAACTTGACGAGGCTAAAAAAAGCAACATACAGATTCTAAGACTACATCTATGCTAGCATACATATACGCAGTCTTTCACTACTGATAATAGTTCTCTGAAGATATTTGTTGTTAATGAAATTTCATAGCATGTTTCTTGGAAAGCTGACCAGACCGACATTTGCGATTTTACAAAGCCTTATCACCACTGCTAGGCTAATCCTGAACAATGCAAAAACACAGTCATTCTGCTACAGCGATAAATGTTCACATTTCTTCTGTATCTCAACTCTACAAGTTTAAAGGACTGCAGAAAGCTTTTACTTCCTGCAAAACACACCACACTGTCCTCAAACTTAAAAGTAATGACCAAACACATTAGCCTTAGCAGTTTCACAATACCCTGTTAATAAGATATTGATGAATATTTCTGAATAGTAATGAATATTTCCAATCACAGAACATTTTGACCAGGAATTTTGAAGACTCCCTATGCTTGGAGGTATTCAAGACTTGACTGAACACAGTTCTGAGCAACCTGCTCTAGTTGACCCTGGTTTGAGCAAGGGAGTTGGACTAGATGGTCTTCAGAGTTCTCTTCCAACCTCACCTATGCTGTGATTCTGTGAATAAAAATTCCCTTCATGAGCCAACTGTCTACTAACTCTTTCCTGTAAATTGTCATTGTAACTTCAGTGATATCCCAGCTTTCACAAAACCCCACTCCAGCATACAAAATGAGTGCTTCATTTTGAAAACATTCCCAAGGGTTACACAAATAAAAAAACTTATAGACACATGCAAACACTTGTGCAATGTGAAGTGGCACTTTCCTGCTCTGTTAGCTCTGAAAGTTCTCTTTGGTTATTCTCTTATCTTTCCGTCTCAAATATCATTCTCCAGCTATTGCTCCTAATGGGGCAAGAAAGAAACCTGCACAGCCTTGCAGCCAAAGTGAAGTTGGGCAAATTGGTCTGGAATTAAACAGAATACACGAATGAACACATCATTCCCACGCATTCTTCTTGAGCTAAATAAAAGAGATGTATATAAACTTATCTTCAAGAAAATTGTCAAGAAAGTAATTTCCAAATTACAAGGAAAAAAAAATGCTCTAGGCTTAAAAATTTAAACATATGCTTAAGCATATTTGGAAAGACATCATGTTAATAAAGAAAGTATGAAAATTAGTTCTTCAGGAAAAACAAGACTGTGCTAGGGTGATCTCCCATGAAAACTGATGTGGTCATTAAGAAAGACAACCTTTCCTTTCTTCAGTAGCACAGAAACAGTCATGATGAATGCATTATGAAGAGTGTTCTTGCAAATACTCTTTCAAATCTTTTTCCAAGGGATTGCATGTTAACTTTTAATTCAATAAAGTTTCATAACTTCCAGTTTTGCCTCTTCTAAACATATAACTACTTTTTCATCAGGATAAAGCCTGCAGGATTTCTTCTTTTCCAAATCTCAAAGGGTGACAAGAAATATCTTTTATTTTCTGAGAAATATAACGTCTGTCAGCTGTCATTTATGCAAGGGAAAAAGTACTGTAGAGAATTTAAACAGGTTAGATATTGACTACAAGATCTTGAACTGTTGTCTGCAGAAAATTAAAAAGGAAAAGAGATGTAGGAAAAGCCAACATAATAGAATGAGAAGAGAGGGATCAGTTACTATCTTATTTTAGACAAGATGCCAAGCAATAAGCCAGGATCATTTCTGGCACAGAAACCTCATTCAGAACAAAATTATAAAAGAAAAGCAGTTCCCTTGTCCTGCAGCATGAAAAAACTACTGCTTCCAGAAAGCTAGTGTTATACAGCTTAAACCCCACACAAGTGTATTTGCCTCTACCCTCAAGAGTCTCATATGGGATGATGCTTGAAAGAAAAACAGAACAGAAAGAAAATAAAGGCTTCCTTCTAACGTATCTCACCAGTGGGAGAGAAAAGCAGAAGTGTTTAGAGTAGGAGTAGTGCCTCCCTGAAGAGCACCAAGGGAAGGCTGACAGACTGCATCCCAAAACAGTATCACATGAAGAAGGCTTGCCAGTTATTGTAGCACTGAAATTTAACAGAAGGAAGTCTACATATCTACCCAGCAAATTCTGTCACAGTTTGTGTTTCTTTGCTCATCTGAGCTAAAGCTACTTTGTAGAGTCAGCAATCACATTGCCAAGAAGATGCAGTAACAGAAGATTCTGATGCGCAGTAATCTTCTAGATAACATTACTAAACCTTTGTATTACTGACAAAGGTTATTAATGTCAATATTACATGAAGCGGTAGATACTTCAGCAAGCATAGTAGGTTATCTTAAACAATGACAGCTTCTCAGATAAATTACCTGGGTAATCATATTAGTCAGATGCCTTCTTGTCTCAAGCTGGACACCAAAATGAATGCCACCTTCATAAAATCTTACAGTAAATCATTCAATCAATATTATTTCCTTGAACACGTAATGGTCATTTCCTATGCCAGAGCATATGGAGCTGTTCTGAATAATAGAGGTAAGCACTGTGAAAACAAGCTCTTAAAGCAAAAACTCCACACCATCAAATCTTTACATGAAGACTACAAGCTCAGGTCATTGGAGTAAAAGCTAGGAAGTAAACTTCACCAAAGTCTGTCAGGTCAGCCAGAGATACTTCTACTCCATGTGATTTTACATCAAAGCAATGAAAGGTAGTAAAACTTTCAGGTGTTTTTTTCACTCAGACTCTCCAAAACTTCAAAGTGATTCCTGAAAGAGTGGCTAAGAATCCAGATACTTCTTAAAGACAGCATCATACTATCAAAAAAAAAAAAGTCCTGAGCCCCCCACCCATCAGTATAGACCCAAGCCGGCAGGGCTTCAATATCTTGTCATAATTACACTCTCAAGAATTTTCTATATGGTAGTTTTGTCCTGAAAGGGGATAGGAGGGTTTTGATGTTAGGAAAGCTAGTATTTATGACTATCCATTAAACTTCTTTCAGCAATGGAGTATATTAAAATATTAATTCTGTGAGCTTCTCTTCGGTTTTGTTTGAGGATACTACGCTTTTACTGATGTTTTGGAGTTGTTGGGTTTGTTTGTTTTGTTTTTTGTTTTTTAATAATTTTTAAGGGTATCACTTATAAAGCAATGTATATACCAAGTCGTCTGTTAGAATGGCATTTGTATAAAAAGTTCCATACACATATATCGTAGAGGAAAAATTTGATGAAATTACAGATTATTAAGAAAGTTAAGATTATTCTAATGAAAACTTTGTTTCTGTCAGTCTCCTTTGCTTCTAAGATAACTTTTTCTAAAGGTATAAGAAAAGTAATACAGACTTCTGAAACAAATCTTACACACAGGTATAAGAACAACTGTCCAAAGTCAAACCAAAAGTCTACATACTCCAATACTTTGACTCCAACAGCAGTTATAAGAAGGAATGCCAAGAAAATTGGATAAGAAAAGGGCTAGCATGTTCCCATTTGCAAGCCAAAGGTTTTCCTAAACTGTCATTTCTAAGGATGGAGTTTCTATGTATTTAGTAACCTCAAATGGATCTCTCCTCCACAATTCTGTTCGGTCTCCTCCTCTACCCACAGTGCACTTCAGAGGGAGGGAGGGAGGGAAGAAGGAAGGAAGGACATTTAGCAACACAGAAAGCACTCAAAGATTCAAAGGTCTCTGTTTCAAGCACAATTATTCCTTAAGCATATTCAGTTGCTGAAGAGCAGGAGCACCCTCTTTCAGGAGCTTCCACGTGGCCCAGCCACACTTCTTTAAAAGGTATACAGTTTACTGACTGAAAATGCATGTAAAACAAATGCTGTCACCATTACAGGGGGAATTATACATTTACTGTAGCCCCTTATCACTAGTTCCAAAACCTAGAATCTGAGCAGTAGTATTGCAGTATAAATGAATGTTAGACTAGGACTCACATGCTTAGCATTCTAATTCCTGGCTGCGCACCTGGCAAATCACTTTACTGCTCTTTGCTTCAGTGTCTCCATCTGTAAAATGTGAATAATACTGCTGATTTCCTTTGAAAAAAAATTGAGCACTATTAAGGAAAAGTAATATATGGAGTAGGATACTGCTATTCTTACAGTTGATTTTTACACTGCAGCCTTTGTTGAATCTATTATTTGATCAGTATTAATGGAAAAGTAAAAAAAAAAAGAAAAAAAACACTTTTTTTTTCCTTCTATTATTGGCTAATATCTATCTTTTCTACATTGTAACCTGAAAGATCATTGGACTGGAGAAATTTGGGCTGCTATTTGTATCTCTCTTGCAAGTGGAACAATTTAGTTGCCTGAAGTGGGAAAAAAAGATCTCTTTCAGCATCTGAGTACAAAGATAAATCCCTGTTCTATTAAAGAAAACAACAGATGATTTTTTTTCTCTTAATGGTTTGTAGTTTTAGGCCTAAATTTGCATAAGAAGGAAAGATTAATTTGTTATAGCTAGAGCTCTGTTAGAAAATTAAATTGTATCCAAAGACTTCTGTATGTTGTTTACTCCTTCAGGCCTTATTGAGAAAGCTTGGTCAAGTATGCACTGAAAACTATGATCCTAGTATCTAAGGAATGAAGAAAACTTTCCAACTCTAACCATATGTCATGCCTTTCTCAGAAGATATACTTCTCTCAGGACTCCTTCCTGAGACACCTACCATGGAAAATTCATCCTTGCAGGATTGAGAGAGCTTTCATTTGGAGAGATTCTGGCAAAATTTCTCTGTTCAGACAGACAGACAATAGAGTTTGAAGAACATTGGCTCACTTGTGGCATCAGTACAGATAAAGGTCAAAAACAAGCTGACTTGGAAGACCAAAAAACAAAAGCCGCCTTTGTGGCCTCTTAATCTCAAGGAAGATCAAAGGAGTAGATTTTTGCAATACAAAACCTACAGTTACTTTTTTTCTTCTTCTTCTAAGAGAGGGCAAGAAAGGATCAAGCTTTGCAAAGCTTTTAAAGCTACTAGGAAAGGTAGTATTTTCCTGCTTAACACTTAACCCTTTACTCTTGAAGCCTCCTCCAAAGAGGCTTTGGAATATAGACCCTCAGGCATATCAGTTCTCCCTTTGGTTTAATATAGATTAGAGAAAATGTCTTGAATTAGCAACTGGAATGGTTTTCTTCCACAGAGGTATCTCTCTCTTACTGTGAATTGCAAAGAACACAAGATCACTATGTGACATGAGAAAGACTGAAAAAAATACAAGACCTATCACAACGAATTAAAAACATATCAGGGCAAGTAATTTCTAATAGTATAACAACTAATCTCCATATTCGAGTTACTAATGTGATTGATAAATTCAATTTTAAGAATTGAAGGTAAGAGAAGACATGCAGAAGGATGAATTTCAGCTATTAAAATACCTACTTGTGAACTATGTGTTTGGCTGAAATGCTTAGTGAATCTATCTGAAAACACAAACCAGGCAGAAATGTTACTTATACAATACCAGACCACAGACTGAGGAAGACTCATGAGGCACAGGGAATGGCTTGCCCTTAATTGATCAGGACATACAAAGCACCCACGCAGAGATGACACTGCATTTAAACTAACTAATAAAAGCAGATCAGTATTTGTTTCTGCTTCAGTGCTTTCTCTCCAAAATCCACCCTCAGTACCTGACATATATTCTACTGTAAAATAATAGATATGGGTAAGGGCGTTTCAAGAAATAAAGCTCTGTTCTCCAGACATTGCTGACCCAATCTCTCACTGAAATGTGATACAGCCCTATAACTACTTGTACCTCAAATCTAATCTGAGAGTCATAACATATCCAATATATATTTTACGCAGGTTGATTTTATTTTCAAAAGCTGATTTAAATAAATGTTAAAGGAGACACAGGAATAAATTTGTTTGGGCTTGCAAAGAATAATGAAAAATTTAACATTTTCAGGAATTAAACTCAAACTTGTTCACTTTTTCATTAGGTAGTCTGTTAATACACCTCAGAAGTATCATACTTCATGAAACGTTAGAAACAGATACAGCTGACATTTCACTTATTTAACCCTGAATAAACACAAATGAAATTACTTTCTTCTACAATGCGTTCTTCATTAAGAAAAAGATGTCACAAGGGTTTTAATTCTTTGTCTACTGAAATGAAAATATTTCTTCACAAACAAGCTTCCCCTCACCCCCACTGCCCCAAAACATATGTTCATATCTATGGCAGAGACTGTTCTTTGGGATGCATTTTGCACATATGTAGTATTATTATAGCTGATCTCCAGATCAGCTTGGAGACTTCCAGTACCAACTGCTGTAGGAACAACATATGCACTAGCACTGGCCTCACATCTTCAAGTAGAGAACAGCAGCGCAGTTCTAAATCATCCTTGCAGTGACAGACTTGAAAGCAGCAGGGAGGAGAATGGTCATGTGACAGAATGAATTCAATATACACATGGAAAACGTATCAAGAGATAAATAATTGATTCTTCTCAGTTACATTGGTGAACAAACATACTTCCCGCCTATACATGATTTGCACATGTAAAGACAAATATTAAACAGTAACTGGGTAAGTTTGGGATTTTGTTTTATTTCTGCAGATACTAGAGTCTACGTAAGACATCGAAAAACTGCTCTTAAAGAGTGTACAAAAACAGTAGGAAGTAAAGATCATTTCTTAAGGATTATATGTTCTGTGCTTTCTAGTTGTAGTTTTGCTAAATATTGTAAGATTATGGTTTTACTAAGAGGTACAACAAATTTTTAAAATTTTCAGTTATTCCTTCACCACCATTAGATCTCTGCAGTTGTGTGATGTGGGATATGTTGACTGACTGCCATTTTTAATCCTCAAGTAACTATGTTTTCTTAACAGTACAGGGACAGTTTTCAAGACACCATGGGATTATAATACATATATGTATTTGTCAAAGGTATTGTTTAAAATTTCCAATTTCCCTAAATTCGTATGATAATTGGAGATATGGGGTCATATGAATAACTGGAAAAAAAGATAAACAAGTAAAATAAAAATCTGATTTTGAAGAATTATCTAATAAAATGCATCTTAAAAAGGCCAAGATTAAAAGCCCATTACCTTTAGTAAATAACATTTTTTGTGTGTTTAATTTTACCAGCAAATTAACTCAAGGCAGAGACTGTATCTTCAGCCCTCTCACGTAGACATCCAGGACGTCATGCACAAATGACAACCCAACAATGATAACACTTAGAAGTTCCTTTCTGTGCATTTTTACTTAAACAGAACATTCTCACCTCTATTTCATCCCATTTCAGATCTACAACTTTCTGTCCTGCTTTCGGCTGCCACGTTGGTAACGTCACCGTTGCTCTTGAGTGCGGAAGAACGATGTCGGGTTCCAGTGTGGATGAGACTGGCCTGCTTTGTCTTGGTGACGATGGCTCCGTCGGCTCAGAGACCGGAAGGCTATGAAACGAGTGCTCACAATTTGTTCCTTCATAGCCTTCACTGCAGATGCAGAGGTAGCCATCACTGCTAGTGCTGCAGTTGCCATGGTGACAGGGGTTGCTGGCACAAGGGTCTGAAACGAACTGCAGGGAAAAAAACATCATATGGGTCAATTACTGCATACAAAAGATGTGTGTGTGCTTCACAAATACCATAAAACAAGATTCTTTTCCCCTTCTGTATTTATCTTCTAAACGTATTTATGAACAAAGCTCATCTTTGATACATCTTAAAGAAAGTAAATTTAAAGGATTAAAAAATATAAATTAATCTAGATTCACCACTGCTCTCAGAATATTGCAAGCAAAGCGATGAACGTGAAGTAGGAGCACGGCCACTGCTCATAACCAGTAATTTTAAAAACAATCTTCAGAGTAACCTGTCTAGGGAAAAGAACAAAAATCTAGAAATTTAAGGCAGTAACAGAAGTAGGAATGGGACATTGACCTCATAGAGGTCACCAGCTCAGGATGTAGCTGTGTGTTGTCAGAGTTCACCTCATCATGCAGCTGTGTTTATGGACATAAATTCTGTTTTATAACAGCTGGGTCTTTCGCCTGTACTTCATTTAGAGGACAGTAGCTTCAGAATCTTACTCGTTCTGGTGCTGAAAACTTCCTAACACAAGTGATTAGGGGAAAAAAAATGCTTATTTTTAACACAGCATTTGTAATAGAATAGAATGGGAGCTCAGTGATGTGAGCAAAATCTTGTCCTACGCTCACCTGCTTTCCTCTGATTTCTGCCTTATCTACCAGCTAGCTTGAACTCAGTTTCTTACATCATCATTGACTTCTAGGTGAAATGTCTCTTCCCTCTTCCACACCAGTGTTTACATCCACAAGATATTTACAGAATATGCTTACAAACTCATCTCAAGTTTCACCTGATAGACTAAACAAGCCGGGCTTGCTCAGTCTCCCGGTGCAGGACAAGCCCTGCGTTAAGGGGGCCGTTCTCACAACTTGCTCTCCGAGGCCTAGCACTGCCTTTCCAATGCATCAACACTTCTGTCTGTCCTGCAGATAGCTTCCTGACACTACATAAGAAATTTTTGCCTTAGTTAGAGCTACATCACACCGCTGACTCACTGACACCATTTGAGCAACCAGTACAGCCAGGCAGTTCCTTTGGTTTGTCCTCACATTAAATGATAATCAGTCCATCACTGGAAACAGACATTTTCTCAGTCTTTACACGCAAATTTCATGCAAGTGTTCCAGTACTATAAGTTACCTAGTTCTTTCCTGTACAGTATTTCAGTCCTTCCCTGCATAAGCAATGCTGCTTCTTAATATATTTCTCTAAAGCACCACAGTTATTATAGTTTTAACAATTACTTAATAATAAATAGGAATTGCATAAGCTTTATATATCATTAATGTGAAAATTGCCATCCCTCTAGAAATGACCTGGAATAACTTTACTTATAGCAAAACATAATGGGCACTTAAAGTCCATAACTTCAGGATCCTCAGAGATAAAAACAGGTTATTGAATCTACACTAGGAACTTTACCTTCCCACCAGTTCAAAGGCCTGGTATCAGGGGTAACAAAACCTAATGTTACACTTTTTACACATATCTGAACCAGTGCTAATATTGACCTTGGTTGGAACTTCTTTGACTAGAATTTTTGTATACTCTGGCCTCTGTAATATTTTTAGCCAGAAAACAGAGGAAACATTATTATAAAAGTTAATTTTGGAAACAGTTAATCATGAATGTTAGATTTTGCACTGATTGATGCAGGAGAGTTAGAGGCCATGCAACACAGCCCAAAATATACAGTATGCTTGTTTATCTTGTCATTCGGTTATAGCTCTGAATGTTATTTGCTTTGCATGGGGACACATCTCATACATATTAAATGATATATCAGACATCAGGCACAAATTCCGACTTCTTCATTCTTAAAATTCAACTGTATATTGAGTTTATATATACTTAATTTATCAGGACTCAAAGAAGCATTGACTTGTGGTCAGGTTGGCTTATCTCCTTAAAGTCTCTTCATCCTTCAAATCAACAGAATATCTGTTATCAGAGACCACTTTCTAGACCACCTCTCAGCGAAATCATGAAAGGACAAGGACAAGGACAAGGGCGAGGGACAAAACCCAGTTTGTTCTATAGTTTAACTATATTTTAAGCTTGCTTTCATTTCCAAATAGCAGAAATTTTTGTGCCAATTTTCTTTTCCTTTTAGAGTGTTGAAGATAAAAATTGTTCAAGTGCGAACAAAGCCCAGTTCAACTATTGTTTGCAACAGTTCATGTTCTGGTGGCTTGGACTAGATCTGAGTTTCAAAGACATGCAGCTCTCCTAGTGTTAGATAAGCTCTTTACTCATTCTTTCACAATTAATCCAAATTCACCTTAACTCATTTTGATTAATGAATCAGCATTCATTCTGCTCTGAGGAAATTTAATTGTTTTTGTCACACGTGAAATGTTAACACTATTACTGGCAAACCCTAGGAACACAAAAGCAAAAAACATTTTCAAACAGTCACAAAGGGCGCTTTTTTCCTCTCAACTCAATATATCCATTCACTTTACAAGCAAAATAATCAAAAGTGTGCTGTGATGGATGTTCCTTGTTGTAAATGTTTTTGAGCTTGGCCAAGCACTGAGCAGGAAGAGATGTGCTTGCCAACGAGCACTGCTCCTTGCTGCCCATGCCACACACCGAACACTGCCGGCCTTGGGAGCTGCCACTAACATTCCCCACATGCCGCAGTGAATACAGTTAAGACTGCTTGGTTTGTACAAAGAATTAAAATAGGTGAGCGTAGGTGAAGAACTTCACTACGTGCTTTCTCAGAATCGAGTTTTATGAAGTACTTCATAAGAGTTTTTAAGATACCTTTCCCCCTTTTTTAGCTACTATCAATTCTAAAGCTCTTTTTCCTTTCAGGAAGCTTATCAAAATGAACAAATGTCCATTTTTGCATGTAGATTCTCTGTTGAACCAAATAAAGTTCATTTTGATTGGTGGTTACAAAGAGATGAGGAAACAAAACTGATTAGTCGGTGTTGGTTAGGGACTTTCTATGGCCCTGTCGTAGGTGCAGCAATGGTTATGGAGGGCTCTGAGAAGCAACAGGACACAGTGGACAACACGCCTACAGCAGAACAAAAAGGTAGCAAAATTTCAGGGCTAAAACTTCAAAGAACTTTTGAAGTCCACAGAAAAAGAGTAAAAACTTCCTTGATCTTTTTTTTTTTTTAGACATTTCTTGTGAAGTTCACAGTATTTTGAAATATCACTGCACAGAGAAAAGGAGGACACAGGTAACAGGTATCAACATAGCTACTGATTAAATAAGAATGTAATATAATGACTACCAAAAAATCCAGATGTTCTTTAAGATGTAGAATTTCAATAATCTTGGTAGAGAAAATATATTTTGTATGTAAGTCTCTTGTTGGTTTTATCCTAATTTCTCTGTTTAATAGTCTGTTTTCATAATATACGCATTAACTAAATAGGTACAGTCAGCATTGCAGTAGCTAGCTGACAAAGCTGAATTAAAAATCATAATATGTATGCTCATGTAATTGCTATCTCATATACTTGAACAGATGTAATTTTTAGAGTATTCTTCCAATAAAATCCTATGATTGATACATATCAAGGTGACCTTGGTATTGCAGTTCTTTTTCCAAAGGCGGATAGAATATTAACACAGGTACTGTACAAAAACGAGGCTTGTTTAAGAATCATATTCACAAACACGGATTGTTTGCCAGTCAGTCCAATTGTTTCCTAAGGTTTTAGTTTCAGATAAAATACAGCAAGATGTATATCTGCAAGATCTTTTCACCAGTACTCTTTGTGGTGACACCAATTTGTCATTCAATGCTCATTCAGTGTCTCCCCAAGGTGGTTGCACTTGTTCTACCTGGACATGGTCAGAAAGGATCCTCGGGAGAGCTTCGAAAAATAAAATGATAAACCTAAAGAGAACGCTAAAATGAGCTGCTAAACACTATGCAAAACCTGTCTCCCACTTGCAAGTCTCCTCTTAGATACGTTAGTAAAAAAATAAATTTTGGTTCAGTTTTTATCACCATTTCCTACAATCACAGATGACCTTATACCAACTTCTAACTTAGCTTTGGTAAAATATGGAAAGAAACGTGGCGGGGGGAGGGGAAGAGTAAATCCAGTACTCAGATTAGGTATTCAGTTAATTGTTTAAAATCATTCTATGTACTGACTTCTAATCTGCTAACAAAGCCAAGCTGCCACAACAATGTCAAAGGCTGGCATTTTACATTTGTGTTCAGCAGCACTCGAAACCTCCAAAACGGTCTTCAGATATTAAAAGCCTACAGAGGCCAAAAGCCACTGGCTTTGGATCCCTGAGATGTTTTTTCTACGTAAAGGATGAAAGTTGTGGTTTTCAAATATGTAAATTGACTTGAGCTGGTTGTGATTTAGACTAAATGTGTTCATCTTCATGTGTTCAGCTAAAAACAGATCTTAAGAGAAATTTAAATCTGTAGAAGAAACTGGCACCTACATTGCTGAAGAAATGCCCTGATACAAAAGTAGACAACTGCTCTATAGGAATAGATCATGGGAAGATCCACCCTGTACCACCAGCCCAGAAAAAGGATTGAATGCATCAACTTCAATCTATGCACTGTACATTAAAAGCCACCAAATTCTGAATACTTTAGCAAGAAAATAATTAAAACCTACACTCTTAAGATATTATCAATTTGTTTCTAATACAGTAAGCAGAAAAAATCTTGCAACTGTTTTATTCTTATATGCACATCTGAAATATCATACCATATTTGCATATGCAGCAATTTATGAAAAAAATGGAAACAGATTTAAATCTTCTATATAAAAATGACAATAAAGTTTATCTAGAAAGGCAATCTCTTTGAAAAAATGGCATATCTTCAAACTATTATTTAAATTTAGTTTTATTCAAACCTTCAGTCCATTGAAGTTTTAAATCCCATTCTATCACACAATAATCGTTAATGCAAACTAGGAAATGGAAGACAAGAAAACAGGACGAATTGAAATAGAAAAAAAAAAATTAGATGCTCTGAAGAGTGTCCACAGAAGTATTGAAATTAGTAAGTTGAACTAATGATTCCATTCTATTTTAGAGAAATACATTTTCGTGACTTAGTGGGCCTCAAGCAAGCAATGTGGGTTCAATTTCCGACTCCCTGAGACATCCTGTGTGACCAGGGAACAAACAGTCAGACTACCTCCACCTCTTTTCTAGCTAAAGCGGAGATTACATTTCTTTTCTCACATCCCCTGTGTTATTTGAACAGAACAATTTTTTTCACAATGGGAAGCACAGGGCCAACATAGATAGGAAATCTCTGGTGGGACTGAAATACAAATAAATAGAACAGGGAAACACAGCAAGGCTAAACCTGTGACCTGTGGCTATTCACATTTGTTTATTTCTTATTCCATCTTTCTTGTTTCTTTCTATGGCTATTCAGGTTTCTTCTGAACACTTGTATGCTTAGACAAACAGAGGTGTTCAGAGAAATATCCAGCAAAAAAACTTTAAAGTTAGTAAATATTTCTAGTTTATATGCTCTTTTCTAATTAATCCTTGAAAGACAGCAAAATCCTACTGATACTGCATGCTTAGACACTATGCTTATCATCAAAACAAGGTCTACTTGAAAACAAGCAGCTTGAAAAGTACATTAATTTTCCAATTATAACCAAATTAATAATAATAATAATGACAATAATAAATAAATACATAAATAAAAGAGTGGTTTATACCCTGGGCTAAGAAAGTTAAGATGAATGAGATCATCTCATGAGAATGTAAAAATTAACCAGTATCAGCACCTTGGTGCACACAGACTTCTCCACCTTAAATGCTCCTGGAAAGTTACCTTCAAACACTTTTGCATATGTTTAAGAACAATCTTGCTACCTTCATGAAAGTATTTCTCCTATCACTTGTGGAAAAATACAGTACTATGTCATGGTGAAACATGGCCTGACAGGGCGCAGTGATGACTTGCAACTTGATCAGGTACCACCATGTCCATACAGGAATCAGAATGTCACAGTTTGTCAGATAAAAATAATAATAAAACAAACAAGTAAATAAATAAATAAAAGATGCCTGTATGGTACTATTTCTAACTAGAAGTAGCTATTGCCTGCTGTGAACTACATCAGTCTGAGCCTTGCGTATCTGCAACTTTAAAGAATAGGCAGGCCACAAAGTATTGGAAAGCGCTTTATACTAAAGTCCTGGAAGCCAGAACAATCAGGGCTTTTTTTCCCATCCCGGAACACCGTGTAAGCAAGGAGAAAAAAAAAAAAAAGAAAAAACGCACCTTATATATTGCATAAAACATTAATATGGCAACTACATCAGTTTCATTTATTAGAGACTCACTACAAGCTGCAGCACAGTGGGAATTAATCAAGATTTAGAAGGCTAATGCCAAGAACTGTATCCTGCTGAAGTGACAATGTAAGCAACATTCTTCTAGAAATAAACATTTACTATTTTCCCTTAGCAGTTCCACTCAATGCCCCAGCCCATCAGGAAAGACATCAATAAGCGCAGTAAAGAAGAGAAACCTTTATCAGATAACTCGGAACATGATTCTTTGAAACACCGTTAACTGTGAGCATTCTGGATTGCTTCCAAGCTGCCATTCTCATCCTACGAGTTTTGAATACCCAGAGTAATGAAACTGCCAGTGAATATAATAAATGGATAGAAAACATTTTCTTTACTTCAGTGAAGCAGCAAAAAAATGCCTAAAGAAATTGTCTGTCTAATTGAGACCAAAAGCATGGCTGCCCAAATCTATTTGAAAAACCAGCAAACATAACAAGGCAAATTTTAAACAACATGATAGATTTTAAAAGCAGAGTGCCAGCAAATGGGTAAGTTACCCTTGCATAATAAGTTACCATACATCAGCTGCTTTGCTATACCTATCCTCAGGCACAGTCTAACCTTGAGGCATACCGAAATAACTACAAAATAAATTGAGATCACTTTCTGCCTGCCTCAACAAAAGGAAAATATCTACTTCACAGTAACCACGGAGTACTGCTAGATGTGAGCATGCACATAAATAGTTATTGAGAAGCACTTTATAGTTTTTCCTCAGCTTTTCTCATCAGATTATTGTTAGTACTGTTTTTTGGTATATTTTCCTATATCCTGCTGGGAAAGGCCATTCAAATTGTTTGCTATTTCTGTAGATACAATGGATTTAATATTACATTTCCAGTAGACAAGCTAAACCAACTTACCCTGTTTTTCAGCAATTCCTCCGCTTAGCAAAGATGTTTTTTTAAAAAGAAAATGAAGTCAGGGTATCCATTCTGAAGATAAGATAGGTCAACTACCTGGCAGAAAGAATATAGGAAATACCTATAGATCTGTAAAGATTAGCTGTGAAGTCTTTTTTCATCTCAGCATCATCTCATTTACTCTCAGTAAGTATTGGCAACCTACAGCGTCGTTGAACAGGACCCCAGTGGCGCTCACATTACTGCTGGTAAAACTGATGGGTAATTCTGAACAGAAACCATTAACTTCATTACAGCAACACAACACATTGGTTTGTTTATATCTTATGCTATTATTTCATTATGAAAGCATCAAACAGTGAAAGAATCATTAATGGTGTCTTTATTCTTAATATTGTTTCCATTTTCAGAAGTGCTCTTTTCTTGAGTAACAGTGGGGTGCACAAAATATTTTTATGCTAGGAAATTGTGATATGCGATGATATGAAAATTCATAATATCTTTACTTCTAGAACGACCTTTCTACTAGCTTCAAACACATCATTCACTTGTGAGAAACTGAAATTAAGTAAAGGCCATTCCTAGAATATACTTCCTTTTATTGTTCTAGAAGTCATTAATTGATCTTAAAAATGATATGTAGCATTCTATAAAAAGAAGCAAACAAACATGCCAACTTATATGCAAAGATTTTAGAAGATTTTTTAAAACAAAAGATTAACCAATTCAAATGAACTTAACTTTGAAATTAAACATACAGGTCACTGTCTAATTCAAGGCTAATAACATTACTTCAAACTCTTGAAGTTCTGCCACAAATGCTCTGAGTTATGGTGAGATAAGGACTAACACAAAGAGGAATAAACTTCCAATATATTTATGAAACAAAAAATCCTAAGCAACCTGCTACTGGTGTTTTCAGAACTGACTAGAGAAGTTACTCATCTATTCTACTGAATGTAAAAAGAACTTGAATTCCCAAATCTTTACCTATTTTAAAAACAACAGCATGATATAGCCTCTATTCGGGTATGTCAACAGACGCCACCACATGAACACATTCTCTCAGCATTCTCTGCATTGCTGTAGTGGTATGTTACTTCCCATTATTGCTATTTTTAAAACCTTTTCCTGTGCATATTATTTTAGTTTTAATCATCTGGGCCCAGGATTAGAATTGCAAAACCCAACTAAATTTTGCACGTAGTTATTGGGGGTTAATACTTTATGTTCAGCAGAACTGACATCTTAAAGGGATTCAGAGAAGAGAGATGCCAATCTGAAGTAGTTGCCTTCAGTTCTCAGTTTGGTCATCACAGAAAGTAGGATTCACAGCCTTCTTTCTTGAATTGGGAACCTAAACAGTTTTTCTGGTTACAAGTGATTAACTCACTTGTTTTTTCTTTAAATCAGGGTCAGAGGCAATGTAGAAAACCCATTGTCTTTGTCTCATAACCAAAGCGCCTGCCTGCACATAAAGAGCAATGTCCAAAGAGTTTCAAACCAACATCCCCTAAGAATTTATCATTTAATGCAAAAGTAATTGGGTTAAATATTTGAACAATGTTCAAATATTTTGAGCAGAGATAAGAGCCCAAAATTTCTCCGCTTCTCCTTGCTAGCACTCCATCACTCACTCCCGCTGACACTCCTTCCAATCCTCACTCACTGTGGCCCTGTGATTCTTGCTCTGCAAAAGCAGTTTGAACTACAAAATTTTATCTCACATTTTGTGACAGGCTGAGTGAACTCGGTTACTTCCTGGCAGCTAACACACAGTAACTTGTTAAGAGATGACAGCAGCAGCATATGCCTGCACCTTGAGAATAAGACAATCTTCAGATGCATAAAATAGGTCTCTATATTCACTGGCTAGGGGTAGTGCATTTTTATCCCCAACTGAAATAGCTGTTTTGCCCAAACAGTATTTCTTTGTGTCATCATTAAAGTCCGTAGAACAACCTTTTGGGGAATATTTTTTTAAACCAAATTTATCTTGCGCTCCAAAAGACCTTCTAAATTTTTATTAGGAATAAACTTGATGATTTACATAACATACACAGTAACAATTGTTTAGGGTTTTATCTTTCTAGTCGATGCTAATATAATTTTTCTAATGTCAGGTTTCGATTATTTTCTTGTAATTTCAGTCTCTAGATCACTCTCATGTCTTCTATTTTATAATTACAGACTTTTCATTTCTTTAGTGCAGAGGACTCAGCCTTCACGCCCGGAAAATTCAGACTGGAATCTACCTCAAAAATCTCAGGTCAAGGGAAATGGAAATTTTGAATTTAGCCCATGCCTCTGGAACAGTGGCATCCATTCTCAAGGCTCCTGTAGTAAGTTACAGGGAAGCTGTCATTACAAATAACAGAATTACTCCTCAGTGTGCTTTTATTTATTTGTTCCTCTTGATCACATCAGAGATAACAAGCAGAAAGTCGTTTGTCATAAGATCTTCCTTCTGGCATGCCCAGGATACCATTTATACTCATTGTTCAACACGATGAAAGATACGTCTAGAAAAGGTAAGATGACTTTCAGCAAAGTAGTGCCAAGCAACCAAACTCATCATCTATCATTTCAAATCTGCTCTAAAGATTGTAGCTGTTACCAAACGCATTACAATATTAATGAACACTGCCTGGAAAGGATTTATCCCTCCTCTAGATGAAGATGTTCCCCTTTGTTAGTAATTATTTTAGTGGGGTCTTTTGTGCCAAATTCTCTCTTATGAATCTTTGGAATACACAAAATCAGATAAAATACAGCCCATTTTCCTAGCACTATAGAAGGCAGGTCTGTGGCCTAAACAAGCCCTTCTATGAATTCACTATATTTAAAAAAAAAAAAAAAAAAACTCATATCTGTCATCAAATTACACTGTGTGCACATCATCATTTTGCTGTCTACTACAAGCCCAAGGGACTAGAGTTGTAGTTTTGTTTTGTTTTGTTTTGTTTTTGGGGGGGGTGTCTTTGTTTTATTTTTAAACAATACTGTTCTAGAGCTTCTCTCTCACGTCTACAAATTTATCTTTTGGTTGTTTACCCTCACTAATTAGTAAAGACTAATTGCAGCTAAGCTGAAACATGTCATGGGTCATTCCCCATGTGTTTTTTGGTTTGTTTTCACCGAATCTTCTTTGTATGATTTCAAACCTGCAATCTTAGCTAATAATCCCAATACTAATTTATGTCTATGTTATGTAAATCACACAGTTCCTTATTGTTTTGATGCTATGAATTATGTTCACCACTTTTTGAACTCAGCAATACTTCATGGCATCTAAAAACTGATGGCAATAACTAAATTGTAGAACTTTTTTGCTGTATGAGGAAATACTCCTTTTGTCTGATTTAAATTTTCTGCCTGGTAATTTCATTATATATCCCTACTCCTTATCCTATGAGATTTATTAAACATTCTTTGCCTTTACTGGCTTAGGCACAAACTTTATGAGGTTCTGTACGTTATTCTCCTGCACACATCTAGGATACACCATGGCAATTACCACATGAATCAAAAAGGTAAGGATTTACAGATCTGATCATGATTATGCTGGGAAGCTTCATATTTACTACGGAGACAACAGGAGCAGGATTCTATCTCCTGAAGATGGATTCAACAGGTTTTTGTTATTTAGAGTCCTGTATGCATGTTTGCATTTTTAATTAAATTTTCTGGACTTTGTACGTTTGCTTGTTTTGGTTGGGTTTGGTAGGGGGTTCGTTTTGTTTTGTTTTCCCAGGATTTCATTAATTCTTGTGGCACAACATTCATTTTTTAGTGGCAAACATCAGGGCTTCTGAAAGGTACACTACCGTAACAATTTATGATAATGGACAGCAAGAGACTTGTACAAGAGTGCTTGATAGAAGTTAAAATATAAGGAGAAATGTTTATGGATATTCTTTTCTTCCAGATTATCAGGCATTTAGAGGCTGAAGCCCTTACCTCCTTCTGAAACAGTTGCAAGAATTCAAGGGAATTTTCCCTGCTACTGTAAAAGAAACCCAGGTTGTTCCTGTAGCTTTCAGCCAGCCTATTGCCTCCTGGTCACATGCATTCATGAGGCACTTGCATGCCTAGTGTCTCTCAAGGTTTATCTCTCATGTCAGTCACAATATTAAAAATTCTACGTTTCCTGTTGTAACTGCATTGAAAGCTGGTGATTTAGGAAACATTTGAAGAGGCAGCCAAACACTGAGTCTACAAATAGCAAAGCAGTATAGTGTGTTTTGCACAACAGTATCTCTCTAGTGGCCCACCCAACTTGATAAAATTCAGTTTGTACATGCATGGATTTTCATCACAGGATAAGACAATCTTTTGACGCATGTTAAATATTCTTGAAAATTATTGAAAACTACACTTCTACATCTTGCAACAGTATTTCATTCTTCATCTTCAGCAAACATACGAATACTGAAACAAACTAAATAAAAAATTGGGAAAACTGGAAAAGAAACATAAGTATTTTAAACCTCTGTTACAGGCGTGCCATATAGGAAGCTTCAGATGATAGGAAAAAAAAATAGTTCATTAAATCCCTGCTGTGCCATATCCTACATATCTTGTTGTGTCAGGTTACATGATATTTTAAGATACTACACACCGGCTATTCCTTCTGAGGATAGAAAGTACAATGGGGTAGAAAAAGATTCTTAATGCTGTATCTGCAAAATGACAGTCAACAACATAACCTCATTATGCTTTATTATGATTATTAGTCCCTATTCCTGAACTATTAGTTGCTTCAAAAATTCTTTTAATTCATATGAGTGGTTAAAATCTGAAAAAAATATGGAAAAGAAAAAAAAAAAAAAACTTTTTTTCCCTTCTGGTTTCTTTCCTTATGCCCAGGAGATCTCTCAGATTTGCAGCATTCCTTCAAGATTCCACTGAAAGTCAGAAAATTTGAACACCATGATGTGATTAAGAGATAACTCTGACAAACCTCTTAAAACATTTGCCTTTTCCTTACAGGAAATTTTTTGAATTAAAGATGTTTAAGATATTTTTCTGAGATATAAGATTTAAAACAAAATTATCTTCATAAAAGGTTCTTCTGTTTAGTAATTCCTTATTTCTCAAAAAACATTTCATAGTGTGGAAGAGGGACAAGTCTGAAATCAGACAGGAAAGAAATGCTGATTCCAGAACAAGAACAAAAGAAGCTAAGAGTAGTTAATAGGGAGAGCTAAACTATATTTTGACAACACAAGAGAAAGAAGTATTACATTAATCAAAACATCTAGTCACAGGATCTGTTTGACTTTCTAACATTGAAGATGAATCATGGGTTTGGTTTCTTTATTGCAACAAGACAGTTACAGATGAAACAGAGGGAGAAACATGGCCAGTGCTACAGCTTTTAGCACAAAGAAATCCATTTGTATTGCAAAGACAGAAGAATACAAGTATTTTTTGTATATAAATACAAGTATCTTTATGTATATTTTTATGTTAACATTCTCATATAAAATCATAGAATCAAAGAATTATCGTTCTATGTTTTCATATTCCTATGTAAAATCATGAAAAATGAGTCAGCACTAAATACTTGCTAGGCTTTGTGCTGTATCTTTAACCTGAAATCTCCACCTAAGGACATGTCCTTGAAGCATTCAGCTGCAAGACACTCATAGAATATGAATTACCAACATTAAAAATGAAAAACTAAGAAAGAACTATAACACGAGTATTACTTTCTGAAACATCGGACTAAAGAGGCAGCTGGACACTGAATGCAGAGGAAAACCAGTTAAATTCTAAACCAATTGAAGACAAAAATGTTATTTATACATACATACCATACATGTATAAATAATCTACATCATTGCTTTTACTTACAAGGTTAACATGTAGAAAGAATTAAGAAATCCATCTATTGCAGGGCACAAAGCAGAAAGTCTTTTTAGAACTATTGAGACATCCTGTTTGCAACAGAAATAACTTGATCTAGTTCGGGGGGCTGATCTAGTCCCATCTTTCCCCTCTTCTGGAAAAAATCAGGCTCTTGCTCAGCTTCCGAAAGGCTTTCTTGTGAAGATCTTCAACACTCCACTGCTACTTCTTGTTCAAATGTTTTGTAAGGTGTCTATAAAAGCTGAAATATATTATGATTGCAGTGCCATCAGAGGACACCTACTCCAATAACATCCTTGAAGACTACAGATCTTTAGACCATCCTTTTTTTTTTACTTTTATTTTTATTATCCAATGGATAGTCTAACATACGTTATAACTTAGCCGCTAATAAGCTATGGACTTAATCACCGCAGAGTAAAGAGGTGTCAGATAAAAAAAATATAGATATATATATCCTAGAAAGTACTGTTACTCTACCTAGAAGGTATTAGGAATTAACTGGTCAACAACTCTGATGTCTCCCACGAAGTTCTGGTGAATATTCACAAACATGCAGACCTTCATAATGAAGCCTGGATTTCAGCAGCATTTGACCATTTGATTTGCAGGTACAAGTTTTAATATAGTCTGACAAAATTCTTAGGCACATATCCAAGTGCGCCCCCAATCTCTCTTTAATCTCATTTGGTGGACACTATCATCCAAATGTCCAAGCACTTTTTTTCCAGGAGAAACTCCCTCGTCTTCAAAAGCTATTTCACTTGCTCAGCGTGGACTTGCTCAGCTCACCATTTGCAACCAATAAAGAAATAACAATGAAGTCAATTAACACTCAGGCACTGAGATTACATGCCCTCACTTTACTAGGAGAAAATGATAGAAAAGAAGTACAGTTGGATGAGAAACAACAGCATCTGAGCAAAATCCCTCTTCAATTGTGCAGGCTACCCTAGGAGGCCTGGGTTACAAGGCAGTCCTGAAGCCTTCTTACTGCACTTATGCTTGTAAAATCTACTCTCCCCTCTAAAATGGCTGAAGAAAAAGCATTCTCTTTACAACCTTTGCTAGTTTACCAGACCAATGTAACCTTTTTCACCCTCCTCAAATGATCTGCTGTTTAATTACAGGCTTGTCTGGAAGGATCAATACCTCTTGGCAGTAACCAATTCATTATCGTACTTTTCCTGCATTTGATTACAAGAAACTCAAGTCAGTTTTTGTTATTTGCTCTGTATATGCATCCACTCTTAATAATTCCTGAAATTCCAGGACCACACAGGGGAGTAGAAAAAAGACAGAAAGACAGACAGAAAACAAAACAAACAAACAAAAAAAGGAAAATATCATTAATGGTCTTAGTCTCATAGTATTTTCCTTTTGATTTTTATGACAACCAGACACATACTAAGTCTTCGTGGTCTTGGTCCATAACATAAGTGGGTCAAGCGTACATAAAAAGTTACTTCTATTCTTATGGCCTCCTCTGACAAATCACTGACTTTCTGTGACAACAACAGCAAAAAAAAGGACAAATGAAACATTAAATTCCCATTGAAATCAGATAAACCATTGTGCTCATTACTGCTTTCAGCAAGATTGAATTCGGCTCACTGTCTGCTTTCACCATACCAAACGGATCAAAGGGATGCACCACGGGAAAGCCTAACACAAGTAGTCAGACAGTTTCAAATCAATGTCAACAACTCCATAAATAATCAGCCAGAACAAATCTATTTAAAACACAGGTATATACAAAATCTCATAATTATACTCAGAGCTGTCATTTCTCTAACTTCCATTTAATTATTTTGATTAAAAAAAAAAAATAGCCTACCATGAACAAACTGGTGCCTAAGACAGTTTGACTGGAATTGAGTGACTATGTATAGCCAGGTTATTACTAGTCCAGTTCTGGCCAGCCACACTGGCCCTATTAGATTGAGACAGTAAATAGAAGCCTGCAAGTCATAGAAATTTTTATGGGATCTTTGTCTTTCTAGGCTTGTATGTCAGTATTGAATTTGGAAAAAGTGAGAGACTGAAAGGTAAGAAAAAAGCAGGTGGCTCTTGCTCAAGCTTTGCTACACAGCTTTGCCAATGTATTTCCAGCTTGATTTGTCACACTTCTGTTATTTTTCTATTAACGTTTAATGGAACAGACTGCATATTTCATAAAGACTTTCAAGAATAATTTCTTGCACACAAAAATGCCAAGTAAGGACAAAATAATTAGTAATTTCATTTTAATTAGTGATTTAAAACAAGATTTGAATGTTGATAAGCCATAGAATACTTCTCCAGAAAACCTAAAAATGAAAAAAAAAAAAAAACCACCTTTAGACTGGCTGATTTATGAATTCCTCACACTGGGATTTGTTTAAAAATAATACTGAAATATTTACATACCTCCTCACTGCACAGAAAAATACCACAATGCAAACTGTTTATTTTAGCCACGTGGGGAAATTGGTCAGTATTATTTATGTCAGAAATAAAACTAAAAATTTTGGGGGGTATCTTAACTGCATAACTAACCACAGAAACCTTCTCCTTCACAAAACCAGCTGAATTACAGCAAGTCGTGTTGTAAGCATATGTAATGTTCCTTGGTGTGTCATCGAGCACTGTGGAAAACAAAGCCATACTCCACTATAAGCGTGGAAGAAAATCGGCCAGGTAAGTGTCTAGAGAGTAGATGGCAGGTATTTGGGGCCAATTGAAGCACAGCACTATCCCATCCTAAATTTCTTTAGGATCCCTTCCTCTTCAGGTCTACACAGATAAAAGTTAGAGGAAAAAAAAAAAAAGTAAAGCAAAACAGTTTTTGACAAACCACCTGGTAAAATGCCTAAAATAATTATCGCTTCCTTTAGAATAACTTTCCATATGTTGGTAACTAACCGTATTTTCTTGTTCCATAATACAATTAGTTTGGAACTGAAAATGCATGCAGGAGCGCAGAAATCAGAATTACACTCACAATTAGGAAATACCCTACTGTAACTGTACTTGTTCTTTTATTCAACATAGGAAATTCTGCTTGAAAATTTATTACTGTTCTTCATCATCAACTCTTAATAGATTTCAAACTGCAATGACCTTGCAAAACAAAGTACTAGCTGTTATACCAGGGTTGGTTTTGTTCCCCCCCCGCCCATCCCCTCTTTTTTTTTTTATCAAGTCCACCATATTGCTAAATCTGTTCCACCTATTTAGCTTTCTCTGATTATTTTAGAAATATTACCAAAACAGAATTATCTTTTTATTTCCATCCCAGTAGACACATCCTGTATCTTCATCAGTCTTCCTACAGCCAAGCTATATTACCACACATCAGCAAATCCAGTGCAGTGAGCACTTTTTTTTTTTCCTCTAATCTTATAACTCCCTGTTCTGCTTATTATTAAGATAATAACAAAAAAAGCCCAAAGCCCCATTCAACCTTGAACACCTCCAGGGATGGGGCATCCACAGCTTGTCTGGGCAGCCTGGGCCTCACCACCCTCAGAGTAAAGAATTTCTTCCTTATATTTAATCTAAATCTACCCTCTTTTGGTTTAAAACCACTACCCCTTGTCAAGTGAAATACCAGTATCAAGCGATCATCCTTGATTTTTTTCTTACAATCAATATTTACCACAAACCAAAAGCCAGGCACATAGGGTATGCATGGCCATCACTAAAGTGCAAATTTCTATGATTTAAGTTGTAGGTCCCATCCTGCAAATGCTCTCATACACAGATAGTGAAAATCTGGTTCACTGTTCTAGAAATGTGGTTTTATCTTTACACAAGAGGGGGGAAAAAAGTGGTGAATCATGTAAATCTCAGATATGCTCTTTCTACACTTCCAGGATCAAGAGTAGTTGAGACATAACTTGGAGATGAGATGTCTCCATTTTACAGCCATCCTTTTACTGTACCTGCTCCATTCTTTGTTCCAACATCTTTCTTGCTGTACTACATTCAAGCTGCGTTTTCACCTTGATCAAATGGGAGAATATTACATTTCACTATAGTGCTTGTTTAAGTAAGTAGGAATTTACTCCACTCACAATCTTTTAATATCAACAGAATACATTAGAGTGTGTTTTGGTAATTAGGGGACATGTCACTCTCAAGCAAAGGCTTCTGTAACTCAAGAACGAGTTCAGAAATCTTTAGTTGTACAATGAGCTGCAGCTGGAGCTGTTCGAAATAGAGATTTCATACACTGCAGGATATTCTCGGCTGCTAAGTATTACATTTCTAAGTTAACTAGAAGATGCTTAAAATTAGAGGCAGGAGGAAAGAACCTTTCCAATATGCAATCTCCTGCATAGTGTTTATCTCTGAAAAAATAAATATGTATATATGCACTAGAATTCATTTTCACCAAGATTATACAAAAAAATGCACACATGGTTAGCCTACACCGCTTAATGGACTGATATTCTTCTGATGAAAATACGCAAATTTATGAACCTCACAAATTATGTTATATCCAGAAATGGAAGGGCATAGACTATGTCTTAAATTGAAATTGAGGCTTTGCTATCTCTGTAATAGAGGTTTTACCCAATTAGATTGTTATTAAAAGATACATTTTTCACATTTTCTTTCCAACTGCTTCCTCTTATCTGATTTCCATTCTCGGATCCTCAAGGTGACCTATAGAAAATGATAACATCTCATTGTCAGAATTCTACAGCACCCAGAACTAGCTGAAGTGGATGAACTGAAACCACAGCTGTGACAGTGACCTGTATTTTCAAAGCCAAGCAAGAATCCATTCCTTCAGAATAAGACAGAAACAGGTTATTCCAAAAACCACAGCTTTGAAAACAAGGCTTGGTAAAAATGTGAAGTTCTACTACAGAGAAGTAAGGAGGATTTAGGGAAAAAAAAAATCCCAGACTGACACTTTTATCATCCTAATCTGTTCTATCCATACAAATATGGGCAACTCACTCAGAGTTCAGGCAGTCATTCAGGATCACCATTCTTTATGGACTTCATGTGTTTACAACAACAACAGAAAGGAATTTCTCCTGTGGGGGGGTGGGGGGGCGGGAGGCTGAAAAACAGAAAACAATTTCTCTTTACATTGATTGTGCATACAGGAGGGGTTGCTCCGTACTGAACTAGGTGTTTGCTATTGCTTAGGAGAAAATATAATTGGCTTAGATGGTCCAAGGGTTGGCCACACAAACATGAACATATACTGTCTTTTGCCATATAAAAACCTTAATGATTAAGTGTAATCGCGGAACAGCAATGGAACTCACAGAATTCCATAAAGGATATACACAGGCATCATCCAAAAAAATAGTTAATCATAAGGGTTTACAACACAGTGGCCCAACACAGGCTAGCAAAACAAAAAAACACAATACAAAATATTTTCAGCCTGAGAGTACAAAAATTTCAGCAAGACTAAAATGGGAGAGTTACTTTTATCTCATTAACTGACTGTAAAGTGAGAGGTCAAATGTTCAGTCATCCTGCCTCATTCTCTTGAGATCTAGAGCCCCCTTGGGACCTGTGTTGTGCAAAAGCTGTTTTCCTGGATGTATCTAACATGCTGATCTTCAAGTGTTTGGTGCCTACGTTTTCCCTACATCCTGACTGCACTTCAATAAGAGTTCTGTAATACACCCCAAAGAAAATTTTCCTCTGGGTGTAATTCAGTGAAGAAAATTTAGAAACACCTGATGCAACCTCTCCAAGCTTCTGAGTTCTAAGCATACCTGAGATAAAGAGAAAAGGACCACGACACGTCTTCCTATTATTACTACCTTTTTTTTTTTTCCAGTTTAGTTCTACTTCCTTTTTCAGAATGCTTAGCTTTAATTCCTAATTTCTCTCCAAATTGACAACTGTAGCCTGAGCTTTTTACTTTTGCGTCATAGAGCGTTCCTCTGACAGCTGCAGGGTAAAGGAACCAGTGGTCCCTACCCACACTTCGTGGTACTTTTGTGCTAAGATGGGTGCAGTAACACAACTTTACCACAGAAGCTGATATTACAGTTTTAAGAGGTTTGTTTGTTCTCTTTGAAACTACAAAAGTTAATTCTAAAAGTCCACATACTACCAGTACTGGCAAGTCGAACGGGCCTCCAGGTCTTTGAAGAGCTGTAGCTGTGACCAGTTTGTGAGAATTTCTCAGTCTTCCTAGCGGTACTTCAAGCGGCTACACACACAAAATCTGTCTTACTCAGGCATCAATACGAACTGACTACACCTGACACCAAAACCTCCAGCTATGCAAGCATTTCCACCCAGGAGCCATCACAAACTCATTCATGTCAAAACTGTTGGGGTTATCGGTAAGTAAAAAAGTGAAATAGCGGGGGTTTTGTTAGCTAACACTGACTTATGTAGAATTGTTCAAATTTTCTTTAATCTGTACTAAAGGATTACATCTCCGGTTTAAATATACTCATTTCATATCTTTGGTTTTGTTTTGTTTTTTAAATCATGTAACTAATACAATAACGGGAGTTAAAAGAAAAAATAAAGGATATGTCGACATGTTCACTGTTTTGGAACAAAACAGTAGTGACAGTAAGAACCTAAAAACATCAAAATTCAGTCAGAACAGGCACATGACGTATTTTGCTTCGTAGCCTTAGATCATAAGACAAATGTCATCTACCTATGCACTGCCACAGAACATTTAAAACAAAGCTTTTGTGCCTCACAAAATATATATCAAATTAGATTAATTTTATCCATATTTTCCCACTTAAATGCTTTTTTACATGTAAAATATTAGTGAGCTAGCCCACAAAAATGTTTCAGTCTGAATTGTACATTGTACTGAAGCAAAGGATTCATAACACTCTATAGTTTTATGGTTTTTTTTTAGAAAATAAAATCCTAGAATTGTTCTAGATACAGTTACTACTTGTAACTGAGAGGTATCACTTGGTCCAGAAAATAACCTTTCAGAAATTACATTTTAATAAAATGATATAATTGAGCCAGCAGTGTGCGCTGGCAGCCAGGAGGGCCAACCGTATCCTGGGGTGCATCAAGCACGGCATTGCTAGTCGGTCTAGGGAAGTGATTGTCCCGCTCTACTCTGCGCTGGTGCAGCCTCACCTCGAGTACTGTGTGCAGTTCTGGGCACCACAGTACAAAAAGGATGTAAAACTGTTGGAGAGTGTCCAGAGGAGGGCGACGAAGATGGTGAAGGGCCTAGAGGGGAAGACATATGAAGAGTGGCTGAGGTCACTGGGCCAGTTCAGCCTGGAGAAGAGGAGGCTGAGGGGGGACCTCATCGCAGTCTACAACTTCCTCACAAAGGGGAGTGGAGAGGCAGGGGACCTATTCTCCGTAACCACCAGTGATAGACCCGTGGGAACGGTGTTAAGCTGAGGCAGGGGAAGTTTAGGCTGGACATCAGGAAGAGGTTCTTCACCGAGAGGGTGGTTGCACACTGGAACAGGCTCCCCAGTGAAGCAGTCACTGCACCAAGCCTGTCTGAATTTAAGAAGCGATTGGACTGTGCACTTAGTCACACGGTCTAAACTTCTGAGTAGACCTGTGCGGTGCCAGGAGTTGGACTTGATGATCCTTATGGGTCCCTTCCAACTCGGGATATTCTATGATTCTATGATAATCTTTATTCTCTGCAACCAAGAAGTGATTCTTCCGTAATACGACTCTCGAAAGTGTAAAGCCCTTCAGAAAATTTGGACTAAAGTGACCGCATACTTCTAGAGTAAGGAAAAAAGGCTTAAACAAGAGGGCAGTCTTCCTCCATCTCACACTGAATTTCCTAGTTGCTGTAAAAGTCTTCGGTAAACCATGTTAGAACCCACTTGGTCAGAAGCAGTTAACATAGTCCAGATACATTTTTTTGTTCCTTATGTTTGCTGCAATCACAACCAAAATACCCTTCATAACTCTAGAAAGAGTTCAAAAGTAAAAATAAAATAATAAAATAATAAAATAAAATGCATGTGGAAAGAATTTTTCCTTGTTCCTCAGATTATCAGCCAAAACCAGATGTTCAAAAAGTAAAAAATTTGCAGTATTAAAAAAAAAATCAACACCCTAAATACTCAACTTTATGTATGTATCTCATCAAAAGTTCTAGGACAAAATGCTGCCTTGCATTTTATTCTTGTCTTTGTCAAAAAGTTCCTGTGTTGCAGTAGGCAAATAATTTTTTTCATAGGACATTACTGTGTCTCATTTTCTATAACATATCCACACACTTACAAATATAATTATAAGACACCAGATGTATATAGTTTCACAACAGATATAATCTATACATAAATGTAGTTAATGCTGTAACCCTCCTGCCTCTTTATATGCATTTCTCAGAAATACAACACAAAAAAAAAAGATACCAATGTATTTATACACCAATGCCTCCAAATTAATCTGCAGACATAAAAGTGTACTACTTAAGTTTAATGCAGAAAGAACATTTTCAGGACTGGAATCCCCTCCTTTCCCCTTTGGATATTTGTTCTGCTTGTTTGTTTTAAAAATTACCTGTTTAGCAAAAAATGTCAGAGCCTTAATTCAGGAAAACATGCACATGCCTTCTTGGGTATGTGATCCAATTCCACTGAGTTCAGCAGCAAATATATTTCAGACTACTCTTCCTAAATCATATTCCAACAGAAGACTTCTCAAGTGTATTTTTGTGTTTTCAGGGTATGAACTGCTGATTTCCATGTTGCTTCATAATATTACATTGAGGATGACACTTAGGTATTATAAACAGGAACTACTTATCATAAATATGCATATTTATCCTAAGAAATCAACACTCCTAAAATTTAGTGAACAATACTGCAGTTTGCGTGCAGTTCATTAGGCTCCCATGCAGAAACCTGAAGATGCAACAGCTCAAGATTAACAATAGTGACTACAAGTGATTCTTTTGGGGTTCCTCATCTTTTAACTGACAGTGGGAAATGGATATAAGATGACAGAAAGGGCGGATGCTGTAAGTTCAGATCACTGCTCCCAACTATGCATTGTTTTCCAGAAGAGCTCCCTTACTGACAGCGTGCAGATTGATTCCTACTGCACAAGTCATATTCCTCTAGTCGTATTTGTATTTGAAAAAGAATTTTATTTTCTCTACCATATTTCAGTGATTTTAATAATTTTCTCTCCCATTTTCTTGTGTTAATGGCACATTTTGAAGATCTCATCTCAACTCTTTTTCAGTAACGGAACAAAAATCATAAGTAATTTTTATTGAACTATGTCTTGCTTCCAAAGCAGAAAAACTATGTTACACGTTAGAAGAGTAGTGTGCTAGGAGTGCTGCACTTTCCAGAAAGGACATACATTTGCTCAAGAGCAGTGGCTAAAACAAAGATGTTGTCATGATCCAAAAACAGGAAATATTTTCACCAAAGGTTTATGAGAGTAAAAAACATGAGATAAAAGCAATAAGAAAAAAATCTCACAAGCCACAGCTGTACCTATTAAAAACAGATTATTTTCAGTAACTTATACAAGCTTAAGCTGTTTAAAGAATTTCCCTAAAATATTTCTGAAAAGTTTAAGTATTTACCAAATTAATAGTATTATTTTTTACCTCTGAAACAATTAGATGGGTCCTGATTATATTGTTGTTGTTTCTTTTTAAAGCTTACCTTGACACAATAGAAATGTCTGTCTTGTCATATTCCAAGGCTGTGTAATTTGTTTTTGTACTTTTGTGTCCCCATAGACTTTACATAGCTATGAATTGCCATAACTAACCAAAACAGTCACGCCCCTACGCTTTGTAAATGTAAGGAAGAAAAAGACTGTTGATGTTTTTAAATATGTTAGATATTTAAACCGAAGCAAGATTTTAAGATGCTTCCAAAAAGAGTCTTTTGAGGATATGTACTCAAGGAAGCAACGAAGTGAATAACGAAATGAGAGAAGTTATCCATTTACAGGGACAGGTACTTAGCAAGGAAAACCACGGACAGCAACAATAAAAATCTTTACTGTAGACTTTATTTTTATTTAAAGATTTGTAAAGTGCAAAAATTTTCAAAGAACAGCAAAATTAAAAGTACCAAACAACAAAAAGTAAAACTAAAACTAAGCATTTTGTGAAACTCAAGAGCAATGTTTACTAAAAAAAAAAAGCGCACTCTACAACACTTATAGGAAGTCTTTTTCCCTATATGTTGTCTCCAATATTTTAATTAAAAGATTGTGTTCGGTGCAGGTTGTATTTTGGCAACCAGTTCAGGGCTCTGTCACTGTAATGTCAGTTCACATGGTACTATCTGAGTTGGGTAAGTATTCTGAATAAGAAATTGGACTCTAACTGAAGCCCAGGATGCCATGACTCTGGGGACACACAGTAACCTGTAAATGCTTTCTTCACTGGGTATCAACAGTCTTTTCCCTTCCCAAACTGGAATGGACCTTCACAACATAAACTCAAAGTACAAAGAGAGATTCCAAGGTAGGATTCCATGTAGTTAGACAAATACACTGTAGATAAACTTGTGGAACACCTGGGAAGAAATTTAATTTTTTAATAACTAACCCTAACCCTACAGTTTTAAAAACTAACTCAGTTATTAACGCAACTTATTTAACATACTGCTCTGTGCGTGTAAGCATGGACCTGAAACCTCTCCAACACAGAAAACAAGTAGAAAATAGTGCTGACTGACAGTGGAAAACCTCTTTCACCCCATGTTTTCTTAACACACACTCCCACATTTACCCTTGCACTTTAGTGATAAACTGCAAGTCAGACTGTTAGCCTTTGGAAGAGTGCAAAGTAAGCAAGTAGTTTGGGACCCTGCAACCTTTGGTACTTTTTTAGGAAAAATTCTAGAGTCTGTAAAAATTTATTGTCTGAATTAAGACGTGTGATAAATCTGGCAACCAGGTCTTGTTTTACTTCAGTAAAGTGGTAAAAATGCAGATAAAGCACCTGCAAAGTGCTACTGCGTCCGGCTGGGTTAGCACATGTCAGACAGAAAGGACTAAAGGTAAGCTTCTATTAGTATTTTAGCAACACCAGAAATAGCAACTTCAACTCTGAGAACTCAGAAAGAATACATGAACCAGAAAACAGCATTTAAACAGAAAGCATGAGTCACTGGCAGGCACAGCCTTGCAGAATGCGTGCACTTACCACAGAATCTGGTTGATGGCCACACGCAGAAATCATGCCACGTTAACTGAAATTGGTTTGGTTGAACTGATACTCCTTGTGTAAGGACTCTTCTATGATAGGACACACCGTAAACTGTGTCTGTAAAGCTGTGCTATTGTCATCATACGAGAATTGTATATAATCCTAGTAAAGACAACTTTCACCTTCAAAGTCCTCTGCTTTTATTGTTAGGCATATTCAAGGCAGTGGGCACACAGATCAAGAAGGTTATTAGACTGGAGTCAGGCAGCTTTCCTAGTACCTTCAGTAGATAGCCCAAAATATTTTGTTTTCATGTCACATTAACCAAGCTTTCAACTGTATGTTGAAAGCTGTATGCTTCAGCTGTATGTTGTATGTTTTTCTACACTGTAATGATAAACCAGTCATGGAGCAAACACTGATAGATCTCCATGTCAAGCCATCCATTTTCATTTGCGACAAACTGGAATATTTCTCGCACAGGAATCATTCGTTCCATCTTTGTTTGTACAAGTACTGCAGGATCCTCATTCATGGCTTATTTTCTAGATGCTATAAGGACACACATAAATTACTACAGCAGAAGAGTACCAGAAGGTGGTCTTGGTTGATATCAGTGCTCCAAATTCAGGTTCTTATTTGGGAGGTTTTTGCAGTAAGCTTAAAGTGACCCAAATTTGACAGCCATGCAAACTCCATCTCTCCAGAAGATAATCAGCTTGAACACCTCTCAACATAAGCATAAGCACTTTAGAGAATATTTTATACATTCTGCTTAAAATTATGTGCCCAAGAAGGATGTACTTTCTTTTGCTGACTACTGTTATCTAGAAAGGAGTCTACATCCAAGAGCAGCAGATAAATAACTCAAAAGTTTTATCTGAGGTGGCTTCGGAAAAATTACACTTCACTTTTCAGCTATCGTGCATGAGACTATCTACCATAAGAGCCTAGATGCAAGAGCGTAGTACCTCATATTGTCCTTAAAGTCTGCTAAAAATTTAACTAGCTGGAATCCAAAACATGTGACCCTAAATTGAAAAGCTGTTAAATAAAACATGTAGGAACAGACTTGAAGCCTTCATTTAGAATTCTATTGTGGCCATTCTATATTTGGAACTTAAATGCATCAGGAATTACCTCAGATAGCCTATGAAAAACCTGCAGAGAAAAAAAGTCACATTTTGAAACCAGAATCGCACAGCCTACATGAAGTGGAAAAGTAACAAAGCAGTTAAAGCATACTTTTTACAGCTAATAGTTTACCTGACTAAAATTATTTCTCTATTTGCATTAAATAGTGTTCAACCCTTAAATTGTTGTCCAGAATGAACAGCTAGCTGATGGAAAGCGAAAGAGATAGAGACGAATACTAATGCATGCTGCGGAGGGGGAAAAAAAGAAAAAAGTCCACAAGTTTTGCTGTCACATTTAGTTCTTTCTATAGAGAGACCTTTATTTCAGCGTTTGCTGCTCTTCAACTATACGTGATAACAACCACAATTCTAGCCAACTTTACCCAAGGTTGGTTAATATTACTCTGAGAGTTTGCTTTTCCATTTTTAGACCGTTCTGTTAATTAGTTGATCCTGATATATGAACCAATACGTCTGGGAGAAATCAAATCCTGATAGTCTGATAGAAGAGGCAACTGAAGACACACTTTTCCTAATAGACTCTGCATGCTCTGTGAGCATGAGCAAGACTACATTGTATTTAACAGCCTTCGGTTGTGCGCTTACCAGCTTCAGAAATTTCTCTTTAACTTTTCCCCTACGGGAGGAACTTAGTTTTTCAGAAAACATGCTATGTTACAAGACACTACTTTATTATTTTTTAAAAAATATTAAAATATGTATACAACTTCTGAAACAAAAATGAAAATAGATTTATTATGATAACATAAAATAAGATTATGTACTCTTATCCAAACATTTAATATTATTAGTCTTCACAATGTTTATTAGATTAATATTCTAAATTAAGTTTTCACCAACCGAATAATAGTGCATTATTTGGAGGCTTTTTGTACAGGGTTTACCTATTAAACACAAGATGTCTTTTCAGTGTCAAGTGTCTGAGTTGAAATCAAGACACTAAGTAATGTTCCTGATCCCCTCCACCCCCCCCCCCCAAAAAAAAAAAGGTTACATAAGTTGTTTTAGCAGTTGTAGAACTACATACAAAAAGAGATAACAGCAATATCAATTCACTGGCTGAAGGTGTTTTAGTTTCTTGTTGGAATAGTATGACTTAGAGAAGAAAAATATGTGAGAAATATCTTCATATACTCATTTTACCCCTTCTAGTAAACAAAGCAACTTAGAAGGTTGTCTTTTTAAATCCTTTATTAAAATTAGCATCCCATCAGTTTCTCCTATAAATAAAAAGACCCAAAAAAAGATTGAAAAAAATGATTCAAATGTTTTATATAATTTATTATGAATTCTCCCCAAATTTAAACCAATATGATGGTCAAATAAAGGAATAAAAGGAATAAAAAGGGAATATGAATTTTCCTGTTTGCATTATGTCAATAAAATTATTTCTGTTTACACTACAGCACAACCTTTTTCTGTTCAACAGCTCTTACAACAAGCAAAATAAATGCACATTCTTTTTTACAAGTATGAGAAAAAAAAAGTATGCCATTGAAATTATCCAGAATTCAATGTGAAACAATACTCCCTGGTACTAAAGTATTATGTAAGGAGAAAAAAAAAACATCTAACAGGCAGTATTTTAGTCATACAAAGTTTCTTTTCAATAATGAGCTCTCAAGCACATTAATGATAAAAACTAGAGAGAAATTCTTTTTCTTTTCTTTAGCTACAAATAATTAAGGGTAACTATTTACATTTTAGTAAACAGAGTATGTTCTAGTGGTCACTGATACATTTGGATTCAATTTCTGCATAATGCTAGACCTCTCCATGTCTATTCATGTTACTACGTATAATTGTGAATTCATCATCTATTGAATGTTATGTGTAGGGCCATTTACTTTTTTAATTAAACCAAGAAGTGTTAAAATTGTTCCAGAAAACGTTTCCCAGTTTACACGGACACCTTCATAAACTTTCCATTTTTCCATTTTTTCCATTATTTAGAAATATGATGTTAAAATCAGACCTAATGTGAACTGGCAAGATCTCAAATCACATGTAAATAAATACCTTCTTGAAAAGTTATTGAAAATACTTGTTGTGATTTCATTAAGTACCGTGCTTGTCAAACTTGTCATGCTATTAAAGAACATTAAAATTTAATGCTGTGCCTAACTATTCAAACACAGAAAGCAAAGAGATAAGTGAAAGAATACCACATTGTTACTAGAAGCCTGAAGCAATCGATAACAGTGATAGTCAGCCAGAACTGCAATAAAACTGGGAGGCTTACTACCTCAAATAATGGTAAAGTATGCAGTTAAAAAACAAACAAACAAAAAACACCATAGAGTGAAATAATTCTGGGGCAGGAAGAGCACTAAGATTTATTTTTACAGTCAACAGAAAATTCATCATTAATACTGACCAAGGAATGTTTCTTAGCATTTTTTTCTACTTATCATGGAATGAGATTAAGTATTATTAATGACAATAAGCAAATCCAGAAATAAATTGAGACTAATTAGGAGATACCACCAAATGCCACCACTGATATGGAACAAGTGAAATCTTAAAAACCACGTAATGTAGAAGATGCCAAAAGTGACATTATTCCATGACACCACACTGGCTCAAAAGAAGAGACAGCTAAAATTCACTTTGTTACTTCTGCTTATAGTTTCCAGATATTATAAACTATGTCTTCCCACCCTCACCCTTGATTTCTCATTTTCTACATTACTTATTAATTGTTAATATTACTTATCATCAAGACTAACTTCCTTGCTTGAACTGTCTATCCTATCCCTTTAGCATGGGGATAAGGCATGCCTTATCCATAGTCGAGGAGTAGAGTTCAAAAAAGTGACAGCCCAGCACTCCAGTCAAAAGACCAAAAAGTACGTATCTGTCAGATAAGCAAACAACAACGGGCCACAGAATAAGTGTTAGAAGATAGGCAAGATACAAATGATTTTAATTTTTTAAAAAGATAATGTAGAGCACAGTTACGTATATACTTTTAGTGGAGGTAAAAAGTAATAAAAGTGGTAAAAATAATTTGCCAATGAGGCAAACGTTGAAATCCTTATTAGACATCAAGATAGAAAAGCACATTTCAGAACTCAAAAAATATTAACAGTATGTTTTGAATCAAAAAGACCAGGTTTTCAGCAGTTCCAAAAAGAAAAAAGAAATAAAAGAAAGGAAAAAAAAACAATTTCAAGAACTGCATGTTTCATGACAAAAGCAACCCTGAGTTTGTACTTATGGCCAGGATAAAACTCCAAAGATTTCATATTTTTAAAAGTGTCTAAGAAATAAGCTGTGGGTTTTTTTTCGTTTGTTTGTTTGTTTTTTTTTTTTTTACAACATTAATGAACCAATTCACTGACATAGCTGCATCTGGACAATCCTAGGCACACACAAGGAATGTGCAAGCTTGGGAAGTCATTTTACTGGTAAAGAACACAATAGTCTGGCGTGGTTGATGGTATTCTGAGATTAATACTATTATCCGAAATTGTGCAATCCAGCAAAATATCTCACACTCGTAGTGGGACCACAGAAGTCAGACTACAACAATGAAGCTGGACAGCTGAAGTAGCATTCTAGCCCAAAGCAGACTCTCGTGTCCATTTGCCAAAACTATTTGTTTCATTTCATTTCATAAATGTAAGCTGAATAAAAATCATTTCTCTCCTTGCACACAGCAATAACAGAATGCCCTATAGTTACTGTTTTTACAATCCCGGGTTAAAGAAATTCGACAAAAAACAAAAAAAAATAGTTTCCTCCTACTTACAGACAAGTTAGAAAACTTCTGGCTCCAAATTTCTTTGTTTCATAGACCTTTTCCATTTTATTTTAACATAAAAGGTCACATGATATTTCCTTTACTAATTGAGCCCATCCCCCCAAAAAGTGCAAATAATGTGGTAAGGCTATTTCAGGAGACTGGAAATAAAGGGTGCAGACAGCATTGCAATATGACAAGAAGGCATCTAGTGATGACGGTGCACCCTGGACTGAAATATTTTGATGCCTGCTGCATTGTCATGACCAACAAGGTACCCTCACCCCAAAGACCTCCCGTTCCCTGGGGAGGGTGGAGGACTTCATCCCGTGGCAACGAGCAGCCTTGGCCAGGCTGAAGGACAAAGAGAGCAGGATAGGGCAGCCCGATGGACACCAGCACGCTCAAAGCTGCAGCATCATGAGCACTCCCACTGCCAGAAATCTCTCATGGGAAGCATTCATTTTCCAACCATTATCAGTGGGATTTTTGTCACAGATCATCTTTGCTGACAGGTGGCAGACTCAAGCATGGAAATTAATTTGCTGTTGAATCAATGAAGTGTCTGCTGGTAAGCAAGCTGCTAACAGCTTTATTTCAGAGAGCTCAGGCAGGACTGGTCCTCCTGCCATATCCTTCTCATCAAGGACCACAGCCTAACTAAATTTTGTAATAAAGGTGGGTCTACAAAAAGACTCAAAATACATAATTAGTTTTTAGCAGCCATCTTATGCAACATCAAAAGATCCATGCACGGTGTGGAAATCCCTCCTTGTAAAGAATTGTTCCACATTATTAGGTCTTTCCATTACAGGTTCCCTATTATTAGATTTTACTGTTTTAGTTTCTCCCCAGGAACTTGTAACACAGCTGTACCAACTTTACACTCGTTTAAATGCTTTGCATGTGCTTTGGGTAATACTTGGACAATTTCAACAATTAAGACCCAGAAATGCTGATTCCTTTCCATTCTTTAAGAAGCCAAGGAAATCTAGTGATATAAAACAATGATTCTCAGCTAAGCTCATGCAATATAAAATCATGCAGTCTGTCTTCTGAAATAAAGAAAGCACTTAAAACTTAGTTTTCAACATTCATTTGCTCAAAGGGTTTAAAATTCACCTATTGAAAGGCAACACATTTATACTTGAGGACTACCAAAATGAAATTAATGTTTTCAATTATATTTTAAGACTACAAGGACAGTTAGCATACAGATGACAACATAATCAGAACTTTTAAAAGAAATTATCCCACAGGATGAATTACATCTGAGAAAGTTTATTTCATTCCTAAAAATAATAATAATAATAATAAAAAGTCAGCTAAGAATTCAGCCATTCATTTAAGCCAGTGCCAATAATTTGTCCAAAGACCATTGGTGTACAACAAGAATACACAGTGTCCATTTTTTTTAATGTTTTAATCTTTCTTTAGAGGAATCCAATTGTTTTTGACACTTTCTATTACCATGTGCATTTATTTCTAACAGCAAAAGAAAAAATTGTTTTTCAGAATTACATATACAGACAAAAGGAAAAGTTGATGGATAAAATAGTACATTTATTACAGGAATAAGATTTTGAATTCATAAGAAACAGAGTTTAATTATGGTTCAAGATAAACTGAACAATGAATTGAGTAAAATCTACCTTTTCCATAAACACTCTGTCTCTGATCTACAAACAGTGAAGCTGTTCAAGCAGTTGCACACCAAGACCAGCTTCTTTTCAGATGATAAGCATGTGAACTGTAAGGCGGTTCTCCCAGAGAAGGCTCGTTCTGTGCAGCATTTACAGAAGTCACTGGTGGTATAACACCCAGGGAGGGGAGAAGAAACAGACACAAATATGGATTCCTCAGAAACGATGAGTTTACTTCCAAAAGTTGGCAAAAGCCAACTCACAAGAAAGCCTTCTTGACTTTAACCGAGTCCAAAAAAAGGTGATTTGCTGACATTAAAATATTGGCTTTTGCAATTAGTAGGCAATCAGCTGGGAGAAAGCTGGAGGTGCATCAAACTCTATCGTGAGTCAACCTGGCAGCCAAGGAGCAATGAACAGAAAAAGATTTCTGCATCTGTAGGTTACTGTAATTAGTAAGGAGCACGCTATGAAATCTCCTAGGACATAGCATTAGAACTAGACCATATTCATACATACCAAGAAGAATTTCGCGTGGACAATTTTTTATGGCTCCATTCGATTTTTGCTTGCTGGCAGATTTTTCAGTGTGGAAATGAACCAGACCATGGAAGGGGAAAACACTGGAGCTGGCTCAGCAGGGTTAATTCTGGCATGATGTTGCATTACTAGTCAGCTGCAGTGCCTCGGCACCACACTCCAGGGACCAGAGTAATTGTGCATAGAGTTGGCAGGGAGTCAGGAGCTTTGTTAGCTCCTGATCAGCATTAGCCCTTCTAAATAAAGCTCAACTCTACATAGACAAATGTAGGTGACTCCACATGGCCCTCATCAGTACCCTGGGACTTTCTTCCATGTGGAGTATTCTATTTCCCGAATAACAAAGGTAATGGAAAGTAGTCTATGAGCAAAAGAAAGATTTTTGCCATAGCTGTTCCACTCCAGTTTCAGCAGTGCACTTATATACACTTCCTTTCCCCAAAAACACGTACAACAGAGGAGGTCAAGCAAATTAACCTGTAGAAGAAGGCAGGCCCTTTGCATTTTTACAGGTGCACAAATAAAACCTGTAATATCATCAAAAATAAAATGTGCATTTGGTGTGCTTGCTACTTACTATAGAGGGGAAATGTTTCGTTATAATGGGAAGAGTTTACTGAGCATTTCAGAAGTTTAGTCTACACAGGGGAACATTTCCAGTGACACAGAACAAATCCCCAGAAATTAAGACAAATTAGATGAACAATTTACTAGAATAGCATCCTGTGACAACGCAAAGTAGGAAAAGTAAAAATAAAAGAAGGATCAAATTAAGACCTTGCCATAACTAAAAACAGGACCAAAATCCAGTAGATTGCTAGATCACTTACTAAAAAACTTATAGAAAAATCTGAAATGGGCTATAATGAAAGTAAATTAGTATCAGACAGAAGAAAGAAGCTACAGTAATTATCAGATCTGCAGTGCACCTCCTTTACCTGTGAAGGGTCTCCAGATTTTGAGACTGTACAAGAAAGTTTGTACTCTTTGAAATTAAAATTACATAGACCATTTTGTGGTCTGAAGATCTCCTTTTCTTCATGATATTTGGAAGCGCGCAGAATGAAGCATGAACACATTTTTTCTCAACATTATAGAGATACAAAAACTTTTGGTGCTGAAAAATATTTTGAGAAACTTTCTAAGGCCAGATTAAAAGTCAAGCTTTACAATACCAAGTTTCCAAACCTTTGGATGAAAAAGCAAATGTTAACAGATCAGGAAGGAGTCCAGGAAGTACGTAATACGATGGGCGAACAACTGCCTAATAGGTTGTACTCAAAGGGTGATAGTAAATGGGGTTACATCAAGCTGGCAGCCAGCCACTAGTGGGGTTCCCCAGGGCTCCATTTTAGAGCCAGTTCTCTTCAGTGTTTTTCTAAAGATACTGGACACAGGAGTTGAATGCATACTAAGTAAGTTCATAGATGAAACTAAATTAGGAGCTGTTGAACCCCTCAAGAGATTTGCAGAGAAGAATGGTACAGAATGTACCCTGGAATAAAAATACAGAACTATATTTTAAAGAAACTTTTCTTGAAGAATCATCTCATTACATCTGGAATAAGAGCAGAAGCAATGCACTCCCACTTCCAAACTGATGCAGATGACTGTGCACTGTGCCCTTAGTATGCAACTTCTGCATGGTTATTGGCCAAAGTGGAAATAAGATCTTGATACTGTCTGTTGAAGTGAAAATAAATAACTGCATTTCTTAAAACTAAACATGGTTAAGAAATTATGCAAACTTACGGAAATTCTATAAATTTGTCAAGTGCTTAGCAAATTTTACTAAATTCTTCAGATCTGCAATGCAGTAAAATATTTGTTTTAAGCCACTGTTGTAATTACTATTGCTGAACAATATCATTTTACCTATGAAACGTATATGACGCATATAATAAGAGTTAATGAAAACTAACTGGATCATTCTAGTTAGTTCTCTGGTATTCCCTATAAAAATGGAAATCACATTTGCTACAGAAAAAAAAAAAAGAGAGAATGAACTATTATTACTGTTGGAGAGTCATCAGCAATGAAAAATAACTTTTTTTTCCCCTCTCTAAACTAAGAACTAAGAGTAACTATTAAAATGATTATATGTTTTGCATCTAACATTGTCTTGAAAGACATTTCTTTACGCTCACACTGACAATCTGTAGACTCGACTAATTCTGCCTGTACCTAATCCTAAAAGGAAGTAACATGAGAATATCCAAATGGCCTACTGAATGAATAAACACTTACCTCATATCTTATGCTGTATGTTAATAAGTGGCATCATCTTAGTCACAAATCTATTCCTTGTATATTCAGATTCATACCCTAATGACAAAATTAATTCTTATTACTACTTTATTACTCTTATTTATATTCTTGTACAGTCCTATGGCAGATGTCTAAATACCTGTCTGACCCTATATTATAAACCCAGACTGTTTTAAGAGAAAGTAAAATTTAGAAAGCCATACAGACCACTATAAAAATAATTTGGATTGCTGAATCCACTTGAACAATGGTACATAACATATAATAGGAATACAGAAATTCGGTCTATTTATACCCACGAGTGTGAGTAAGATAAAGGAACCTGGAACACTATGCAGTATCATTAATGCATTTTTTTTTCAGACCTGGAATACAAGCAGGTGCTGAAGAAAAGGCCAACAGTCAAATTCTCTGAAATAAGGTATGTGAATTCACCTACATAGAAGATTCAAACCAACAATCATTTTTACTTATACCTAAAGAATTGTTGGTACTGAAATGAAAATCCCACAATGCCACTGCAATGCAATTCAAGCAAGAAAAGAAGCCATCAGGCTTTTTCAGCCCTAGGGGCCTTGTAAGAACCAGGCATTCAAGTGAAGTCATTCTTATCAAGGTAGAATGAAACCAGGAAAATGTATATAGAAATGATTTCAAGTATATTGCCCTTTAATAGACACTTCTATCTGTTTACTCATCTAACTAGTATTTCAAAATTGTTGCAAACACTGAGAAGGTCAAAGACAAGGGCAGCCTGGTGGTTTCAGAGCACTGCTGCACATGTGGACGCAATTCCCTTGAAAAACACAGAGAACATCAACTACTTCAAAATATTAGAGAAAAATACGCTGTGAAGTTCAGCAAGTGATACTCTAAAGTTTTATAATCATCTCCAAAATTAGATAATAGCAATGTGAATTTCTAAATGCACACAAGGAAATACTAGAGATTTTTTCCCACTAGACACCACCGCACCATGCTTCTTAAACTCAGTAGAAAGTTCTGACTGAACGCAGTGCTCAACAGAAAACACCATTTCATTGAATACAATGTCCTGTGCCAGCACATCTGATTTGAGGAAGCCAAACCACAGGCCTGAACCTGATGGAAGCTTTCTGGTGAAACCTCGCCTGTGCTCTGCTCAAAGACCTGGAAACAACACCCTGAAGCTCTGAGCTGCAGCTCTGCTCTCCAAGTCCCAGAAAGAGTTTAAAAGCCAAAAGACACACAGGATAACTTGAAGCTTTCAAGACTTCCCAGCATCACAGAAGAGCCCTGCCCAGTGTCAAGAGGCTTAGAAGAACTATCAGCCAGCAGGTGCTTGCAGTAAAGGCCCCACCTTCAAGCAGGGTTTACTTTCATGTCCTAGGCAAGGAGCCTAGAATATCTGAAAATACAAAATAGAACTGGAAACTTAATTTGAAAAAGAAAACTATCCTCAGAACTAGAAACCTCAAGTTGGAAGCTGCCGCAGTAGTTTTCACAAAGTGAAAAGCATTTATATCATGCAGAAGGCAACTAAGATACTGTTCTTGAGTTTGCTGTACGTCATTTACACAATAAGATTTACTAGCACAGGTGTCATTTCAGAGTGTCCTTCAATGAATTATCTCATACAAATGAGAAACAGTGCAACATATTAATGAGTAATTTAACCATAACAGAAAACCCTCTATATCCCTAAATTAAATATAGTGAGTTTTGGTCCATACACAGGTTTGCTCCTTGCTTCCAACAGCAGGACTTAATAATCACAGGCTTTACCCACAAGTGATAAATTACCCAGTTTTTGATCAGGGGGTTGTGAAAAGGCAGACCCACTATAACTATTAATTTATCACATTTATCTACGAAAAGAGTGAAAATTTGGTGTTGCAAGGGGTGATGTTTAACTGGGGAGGAAAGTACCTTGGAAACAAGTGGCAGAACTGACCTTGCTCCAGCTTTCATTCACCTTAGAGAATTTCTTTGGTACGCTTCGCACAGAGAAAACAAAGCTCCAACGGTTACTGAAATAATTAGTTCTAAATTTTCTTGGTCTATAAAAGGAATAAATGTAATGACTATGAGTTTACTTCACCTTTTAGAGATGTCAAAATGAATCCTCAAGCAGCCCTTTAAAGAAAATGCTCCACGCTCATATTCTCTACCAGCCTGCACCCTCAGACAATTATCAAACATTTCTATAACTTTAACCCAGTACCTTTCCACTACTTTTAAGAGGTAATAACTAGCCAAATTTTAACATTAGAGTCCTATTACAGTTACGTAAATTAAGTTTTAATTTGTCCCTCCCTCAATTAAACATGTTAATTTCCCTGAGGACTCAACACCATTTCCTTTCATTGTCACATATGGCATCATCATGCAGTATGCTGTAGCCTTAAAAATGATCATCAAGTATTCGGTCTTACAGATCCTACCTGTATCAGCAATTTTCTTGCAACTCAACTTACTGAAATACAAAGGTATACTCAAATGAGAAAGTTTCTCAGATCCACATACAAGAAAGATATTTTGATGCTCCATAATAACAGAACTATGGAATTAAGTTTCTCAACTCAGGAGGTACTTAGCTCACAAATTTTGAGATATCTACAAGGCCAGCGTTACCCCCTTTAATTTATTATTGTTCATTTAAGCCTACCTGAAAAAATAGATTACAAAAGAAGTGCATGTATAAGTAAGACTCTCACGAGTTGTTAACAGACCGCTAAGTCTATATGAAATCTAAGCCATATATTTTGGTTTAGCATTACTGAGATTGATTTATAAGGTTATTTTTGATTAATTGTCTTTAATAATTTACCTAATTTCTTCAGCAGAAGAAACCATACATCATAACCATTACAAAAATTAAAACCTTTATAACAAAAATAAAAATCAAATTTGCACGAAGTTTTACACATTTGATGAATTTTAAGCACAATCATTAGGGCTGAACAAGAAATATAGGAATTGCCATAGTTATTCAAGGTCATAGCTCCTGCCCTTAATGATAAAAGCCACTAGCAAATACTTGAAAGGGAGATCAGAGTAACATACCAGGTGTGGAAATCACCAAAAATTGTCCATATACTTCCTTTAGCCATGTTAGTCAGTGACTAGCTGATGCCCTGAAGAATTTCTGATTCCCATAGTTTGTTTTTTAAAGCATTGGCCTTGCCACAAAATTACCTTTTATTCAAATTCTTCTTGATTTTCTCTACATGAAAGTGAATGAGTTGTTTCTCCCAGATTATTCAAATCCTTCCATATCTACTAATCACTTTTGCTGCCCTTCTGGCTGGGTCCTATCTATTTCTGCCCTCTTTATCCTGTAAGTGAAGTCACCTGAAGTTGATTTCAAGGGATTAAGTACTACTCAGCTTAGAAGAGAACATCACTCCTAAACAGCTTCTCTTCTCTTGGCATTATCTGCACATCTTTAAATTATTTGCATTTTGAGCACTAATGCTCACTAAGGATTATTATTAACATATAACCAAGAACATACGGGTCTTCCTCCCAGATAATCATAGTTTGTTTAGAATATGCACGGTTAGCTGAAATGATTCCTCCTCTTGTGCATTTGTTGACAAGCTTCAGCTTTATTACGTACAGTACAAAGGATCACATAAAGGCAACCTGGACTGAAAAATGAAGTTTGTTGTAAATAAAAGGAATTGTATCTGGTTACCCTTTTTAAAGCTCCTATTCATTGACATGCTCAAAAAAGCCTTCTCAAATTGATAATGTGGTTGCTGCTGTAACTAATACATCAAGTACAACAAAGTTCCCAAAATCATTAATATTCAGTGTCCTGAACTCAGTATAACAATCCTACTTTCACAGTCAAATTGAATCCTATTCTTACCTTATTCAAGAACACCTTGTTCATAGACACCTTTGCTACAAAAGTCTTTGAAATACTGGTCACTGATCTATTGCCCCTGCTACTAGAGGGAAAGAAAATTACAGAACTGAATTAATCAGTAGACTGCTAGCCTGAATACTTTGCCAGACAAAGTAATATAAATGGTTGATTTTTTTAATAAGGCTTTTTTTTTCCCCTTACAACTTAAATATATTCTGATAGGCCCTTGACACGTAATTCAGAATAAGTGTATTAAAACACTAAATTAAGTGTTTTTCACTGTACCTTCTTAAAGCTTTTGAACACATTCACAAACAAACCTTTTGAACATCCAAAATTATCTTACTTTTTAACTTAAATTTCTCCTCTACAAATTAAGAGGAGAAAAAAAAACAAAAAAATTTGTTTTGCCCAGTATGACCCAGAGAGGCAGTGAGAAGTCCAAACACCAAGCCCTGATACTCCAATTCCTACCCGTGATATTTCACTTCAAACCTTTCCCTGGGAGGTTTACAGATGTTTTTTGTTTTTGTTTTTTTCAGGTTTATAGCAGAATGTAATGCAAAATAATACAGTATAATTATAACACTTCCTACAACGTGTAATTGTAAAACAAGCCAAGGCAAAGATGAAGAACACAGGGCAGTACTATGTATTGCTGAACTCTAACAGATTATCTGCAGCCTACAAATCAGCTTTTGAATGCAAGTGCTTCTGCAAGAGAGATTACACTTTGCCAATAGAAAAAATTAATGAATTTTCCTATCAAGCAAACATTTCTTAATTTTTATCTTTATGTAAATTTCCGCTGTTCAAAACTCTTGGAAAATTGCAACAATTGTATTGCTCTTTAAGATTTTTTTCCTAATGATCCAATTCAAATTTGTATTTTATATAGCTCATATTGATGAGTTACAAGTTTCTGACCAGAAAGCATTTATTTCAGCATTCACACTATTTCTGTATAAATTGACAAAAACATACTGAAACGAGAAGTTGAACAAAACTATTTTTTTGCTTAAAAAGTAGAGAGCTAATTTAAGACTTAATAAATGCTGCTCTACAATGTCAAATGCACATACTGGTCTGCTTTTCCCTTCAGATTTTGACCTAAATGCCAATAAGATATTTTTAATGAAGTTAACTCTACCCTTGCCAAATGCAGTGCTTTCAATTGACATGGATGTACTTTAA